>NC_059473.1:104926643-105548674 GCF_018139145.2 Gymnogyps californianus
GGGGGTGTGTGTGTGTGTGTGTGTGTGAGATATTAATGGGATTAATTTAGTTTCCAAAACAAAGCACACAAAGGTGCTCCTTCAGCACAAAAGAAGTTCAAATGGTGATGCCCAAACACCTGTGTGTATTGGAGTTTTCAAAAATCAGTATTTGAATTCTGTGAGCTGAATTGAGAGCTCAGGCTCGCTCAGGTTATGTATGACATGCAAGTCCTCTCCCACAACTGGTGCCACAGCAAGTGCAACATAAATGCAGGTTAGCTGAACCTCACTCCATTTCACTTAAAGCTTGTTTTTTTAAAACTACAAACAGAAATACTTAAGTACAATTTTTAAACTTTTACAATTATCAAAAACTCCAATTGTACTGTTGCCTCTCAAATCCCTTGCAGAAGCAAGATGCTCACATTTTTAAATAACAGATCTTTAACACTTTTTTAAGTGTTTAAAATGTAAAATAATATGCATGATTTCATACTCCAACCCTGAAGCAACTTCTAACCAGTAATTTTTACCAGGGAAAACTGGTAATATGCATTACTGCTTCCATAGGTGAAAACAGCAAATGATCAGCCAGCAACTTAGAATCTTAAACGCTGAACACAACATTAAGCATGAACCATCTATAGCGATGTCAAAAGGAAAACTGCTTGCTTTGAATCTTGGAAAAGCAGGAAACATCTGCATCTGAAAATATACTTTAAAATAGCATGTAACAACTAAAAAAATTATATATAGATTAAAAAACCCTTTTAAAATACTGACTTAAAATATTAATTTATTATCTGCTAGCCAAGGTTTGAAATTGCACTTTTCTTTATTTTGTGACTTTTTATTCTGATATATTTCAAATTCAGAGAAAAAAAAATGTAAAACCAATTCTCCAGAATGCATTATGCAGTAAGAACATAAATTAACAAGAAGGGAGAACGATAAACATAAATGCCAAAACCAATCAAATACTCTTATCTTTAAATGACAACTTTTAGATCACACTGTCCCAATGCAGACAGAACTGTTAAAACCTGTAAAATCATCTGACCAAGATCCTGACTTTACAAAGAACTGAAGCCAACAACTAGGCTTATACATGGACAAATGGTTTTATTGCCTTTGTTCTACTCTATGTTCACCCTTCTCAGGTCTCAATTACAACAACCACCAGACCCAGACAAATCCTCATGTGTTCCCACACAGAACTTCTGAAGTCAAGCCTAGGTAGGTGCAAGGGCATACTGGTGCATATCCTCTTACATGACCATGTGGCTCTTACTACATAAAAAATAAGCCCACTGTACAGATCTATTGGGCTGACCTAAAGTTTTCCCCAATCTTTTTATCGTTTCCCAGCAGTAAAATCATAAAACAACTGCATTTTATGGTCTGGCACCTGGTGGGGTGTGGACAAAAGAAAGCTGTAAGCCTCAAAGTATAGTTTGTTTTCCGCAGAGAGGAAATGTTACTTTTATTTTTTTTTTTTCCCCTTTGCTTTTCTTATGTGTTTCCAGGAAACACACATGCCATTAGAGGATATACGGGTATAAACAGAATACAGCAACTTAAGCAGAAATCACCTCTTTGTTAAACAGGTAACCTGTCATCATCCATATAAGCAATGAAATTACACGTATGAAGGTCACAGTAATCTCTTTAAAAGGACAAACTCTTTTAGAGCTGAAAGGAAAAACATGTTTAAGGATGTTCTTGAATAATGAAATATTGAATGTGACTATGAAAAAACAAGTGGACTGTCTATTCACGTACAGTATGATTTTCTTTTTTTTAGTGTGAGCTGTGATGAAGGCTGGTGAAAACCTGCCTTTGTTGAGATTTCAACTACGGATCACAAACGCTAAGCATAAACTTGCTCTACAAATGAAGTACATTGCACTAGCGAAGTGTGTATATTTGTCTTCAAATGTTAATAGATCCCCCCCCACTGTTCAGTATGCCTTCTGCTCAGCTAACAGAGCTGTGCTTGGGCCACTTAAAAGCAATCCAGTTGTACTGTGGTTTACTAGATAGTGAAATAAAGTTACCTGGACCTGTAACAATGATGATGCTTTTCCTCTCAACCACTCTCTTCCTTTCTCACATAGCTTTTGTGCTTTTTTGGTGTTTTGTTATAGAACACAAGCTTGTTATACATTATTAGGAAGTATGTCTGATGATACATGAAGTAAAGGTACTGCAGACCACTCTGGACTAAATGTCTATCCCACAGTTGCCTCCATGACCCTGGTTTAATTTCCAGTCCTGCATTCCTACACACAAACTTCCCATAACTCCAGAAAGCAAGAGCCCTCCCAGCTCCATTCTTCCTTCACAAGTAGACTGCCACAGATTTAAAAAGTTACGTCCAGCAGATAAAAGATTCTGCCAGACACAGTCTGCTTTTTTACATGACTAAATTTTGCCGAATCGTAAGGACAATCACCTCCCGTGCCATTTCCCTTACACTTCATTCCTCTGTGATTCTGTCCTGTCCACTGTGCTGCAGGCTGTCTTCCTCAAAGCAAAGGAGGCACATCCTTTACAACAAGGAGAGCAGGCAGTGATATTTAAAGCCATCTTCTCCTAAGAACAAAATTGGGAAAATCTAATGCTATGAGAACTGGTTACTAAGGTTATGAGAACGTCCTACTCCTCCATCTTAATTAGTTACTACAGCTATCCTTTAAATACAGCGCTGTAACTCACGGTAACCATTCCTGACAGTGACAGTAAATTTTTCTTTTACTTCTACTGTATAACAACAAAATAATTTCATTAAGTTCATGGAGTGATGTTCCTCTCATTTACATTACTTTAAACGAAGACACAGATGACATCTCCAGGTAGCCTACCGGGCCAATACTACACATTGTTGTTCCTACTAGAATCTTGGCAAAAGAAGTCCAGCTTCTTCAAAGTTATACTGAGATCTTGCCTTTTTAATCTCTCTTCTTAAGACTCTTATCAATATTTTAACACTAATTTCTTCTCTCTCATTTCAATACCAGTTCAATTTTTACTTATCTATTATTTTTGCATATTAAAGAACTCCTGTTGGATTTCAGAAAACTAACAGAGCTGTTTCCTTTAAAAGTCCTAAAAATCCTCAGTAAAGACAAATACGTATTTTGTAAATATGCAGCTATTTCACTCCTTTTCTGTTTCACTTTGTTTTTTTCTTTTTTAATCTCAGTATATACTACACAGAGCTTGATTTATTCTTAGGCTGCTTTTAGTTCCAAAAGGTCCTTACTGCTGCTTTATTATGTAAACCTCCTACTCCTCTGTCTTTTAGCCTTTGTTGTTGCAGCATTATTGGAATCATATAAAGAGGCCCAAGAGCTGCTGCTAAATAATTGAAATTCATTTCATTTTTAGAATGGATTCTCCCTTGGAACATTTGCTGTAATAATGTTCTACTCCTGAAATAAATTTCCATTTCCATTCACTGGTGTGCTTTTTCTGAAGACACTTAGAGGAAAAAAAAAAAAAGGAACTAAAATTGGTAAGAATGACACCAAGGAGATATAATTAGCTAAAACTCTTTTACAAAAAAACTGGTATGTTACATCAGCAGTTTTATTACCATGGCAATGAACACTATAGCTAAATTTTTGAAGATTTTTATATGCAAAAAATACGTATAAGGGAGGCCCTACTTCCCTTTTTTCCTCTGCTATAAACAGCAGAACATATTAAAAGTTAATCTTTTTACAACTGATCTTGATTTCTTTGCATAACTGTGACGAACTCAAACAAATGACCTATTTAAAGGCAGGCAATTTGCTGCTGTTCAGTGTTGGAGTTACAGCCAACCACCACAGGTAAAAACACCTTGTCTAGAACATGATATAAATGGACACTATTTAAAATAGAGCTTTATTGCAAAGCTAATGTCATATCTGAAAGAAAACATGATGAGATGACAGAGACTGAAGAAGTGAAACATTTGTGATGCAAGATTTATACCTAACTCTTGTAATAATATAAATATAATCTCAGTGTGGGAAGAACTGGCTTCTGCTAGAAACGAAGCAACAAAGCTGGTGCACACATTGCCCATAAAAACTGCAGCAGCTCGGTCTATTGCAGTCTATAGACACGGAGAGACAGAAAGCAGAGTTGTTCCCTCATGGACACCTCGTGCTCAGCCATGCCAGTATCACTGTTCTGTCCGTCTCTTCTCCTAGCACTGCCACAGCTCCCACCTGATGCGCTCGCTGATGCTGAGGTCTTAGCCACTCACTTGCAAAACTGATACAGGCCAGTACAACTGTCTGTGACACTGATGACTTGGGGATGATTTAACAGCTTCTGTCTTAAAACACCTAAAGAGCTGTTAAACTTTATCTTAACAACCACAGGTTCCACCTTTACTTAGAAGACTAACCTTTTTATTCAACAAATTAAAGCTTCAATCAGCAAAACGCTGAACACACTCTGAAACGGCAGCGTGTGAGTGGTTCGGCTGAGTTCACTGGGACTACTGATGTAACTAAAATTAAGGAAGTGTTTTTTTGGTCCGGATCTTAGGCAAATTGACTCCATCATGTACTTTGATACTAAGTTCCAGAAGCAAGTGCTAAACTCTGCAAAGCAAACACATTTTCATGTCAGACTGCATTGTCCTACTGCTTCACAGTCACACACACACACACACACAAAAAAAGACTAAAGAGAAGAATCCACCTGCTTATCTATATAATTACATTTATAACCTCTAAGAAGAGCAGCTGCTACTCAACCAGCTCACTGAAGACATTATTGTTCTGGGCAGGCAACAGACTGTGATTTACTAAAGCAAATAGGAGACAGTTATCAGACTCAAAGTTCGAGTTGGACCTTCTGATTCTGGCCTAATCTACAACACTCTGGAGAATGACGGTGATAAAGACAAAACAAAAATGTTATCACACAATGTGATTCAGCTACCTGGCAACATATTGTGAACAGGTGTGGCAATGTTAATATCCTGGAGGTGTTTCAGTGTCTCGGTGTGGAACAGGCGAAGCGTAGATCCAGATGTGAAGGCAATCCAGATTCCCACTCCAGCAACAGCCATGTGAGAGATCACCATCCCTTCCTCTTGATGGGCTTCAAAATGGCTCTGTAAGAAAAACAAGGACTCTGTGGGGAGATGCAAATGAACAACATCATTCAGCCTTCCTTATCAGCTCTTCAGTGTAGGCACTGTATCTTTGTCCTCCATGTCAAGGACAAAGCTAGCTTCCTCTGCTTTGCTCAGGATATGTTCTGACTGCTGCATATGATGTGTTAATTTTCCTGTTACTTTTTTTCGAAAATACATCATCATTAATATGGAAGAATTCTCAGCTCTTGAGCCAAAGCTCTACCTAATGATAGAGTAACTTCACAGTAACTTAGATATTGTATTTATTAAAAATATTGCATGGGAGGGGCTGGCAAGCCCATAACAGCTCAGACTTAAAAGGATTTTCTATTTCTTTATTGATACTCCTTTAGGAAAACTACCACAGATGAGGTTCCTGGGAGTGGGCAGATTTCTTCCTATGTTACTTTTATCTGCAGCAGAACTCCTCTTTAAACAACAAAAAATATTTTTCTGTTCTGTTAGGGGGTCTTTTCAGAACAAGGATAATAGAATCAAGGAAAAGTCATCTTTAGAAAGTAGAGTGTTTATGAATATAAATACACAATTATTTGCTCAACTATGTATAACAATGTGAGCCTTAAAACTGTGGCTTGCTTTTCGACTCATAGACACCTCTGAATTTCACAAGTATTAGCTATTTTGTTTTCCTGTCCTTCAAAATATTGACGCTTCTCATTAGAAAGGCCAAAATCCTCCTTCTGAAGATAAGTAATACAAGACTTTGAGGACAGACCTTTTCCCTTGATCTAGTGCCTTCACAGTTACAACTTCTGCATGGCTCCAGAAAGGCCAAAACCTTTCTACATGCCCCTGTTAATGTGCAAGATAAAGCTGTAGTAAAGTTCTTTAATCATTAACAAGAAGTAGGGATTTTTTCTTTCCAGTTTTGTCTTGTAAGTAAACTGTATCTGAAGTTAAACACACCCTTTTAATGTTGTGCCAGCTATTACCAAATACAAAAAGCTATTCTGATAAACATAAAACTTCCTTGGCTAAATAAATGACAAACTGTTCCTTGGATACAAATCTCTCTCTGAGGGATATGGAAGTAAATACCTGCTCTAATATTCACAATACATATTATATACTCTTAATTATATTTGCAGATAAAATGCAAAAGTACCCCCTTCCTCCTTGTAAAAGTACACTTAAATTTTCCATGCATTATAATTAAGAGTTACATTTTGGTCATTTTGCACCTAAAACTAAATTACATGTTTCTCAGGATAAGCTCTTAGCCTAAGACAGTTATGTTTTGAATATATTAGGGTTATAGATATTTTGTTCAAATTCTCCATCTAAATTCAACAAACAGGCTAAGATCAGAGATAAAGAAGAGAAGTTGAAGCTTTCACAAAGTGTAACTTTTGATATTATACTTAGTAGGCACTTGATTTTCTTTTCATACTTTATTGTGCCATAAATTAGTACTTTCCACTGAGAAATTGGCTGTTTAAAAATAAGGGGAATGATTTTTTTCTTCTTTTCATTTGCTAACACTATTCTTCAAGTGTTCAGTTTTTAGTAAATGAACAGAGAAGTTTCTCTTCAGCTGTTAGGCAGTGGTTCAGTTTTTGAGCATTAGTGTGTTACCTTTTGACTCTTTGAATAACAGCACTGCAGAACATAAAGTAAGAACCTCTGGTAGGCACATTTATATTCACCGTTTTCCTCAAGTAACCTCCATTCATTCTTTACCAAATGATATACACAATTTGAAAATCATACGATTTATTCAACAGAAGAATTCATCCATGAACAACATCCTTCAAAGCCAGAAACAGCTCTTATGACTAAATTTCTGGATATTCTCATCATGCATGTTTCATTGCAAAAAGGATTTTAAAATATTAACTTCTGTTTACAGACTCATACATCCCTACACTGATGACCAACTGACTTTTGAAAACTTCTCAGGGACAGATCCAAGGCTGCTGAAGTGAACCTGACCAGCAACTTGCACCGTTTGAAATTAGAAGAAAAATGAAGCAGATCGTAAGAAATTAATTTTCCCTGGAGTGGTCTGACCGCAGCTGACACTTCTGTTGGTGCCACTGTAAACAACTTGCACATGCATTTCTGTCACATTCCATTTTTACCAGCCAACTCATTATACTCCCACTTAGTCTGTCCTGCCGTTTGTACAGCTGTCCGCTGAAACACGTAGACACATTTAAAGTAAAACTGTAATACTGTCAATGCCACAAGCAGCATGTAAAAAGAACAATTCTCATTCAAAGGGTCTTCTAACATGGAGCAGGAACATAGCCCAAACCTGTACGTTCTTTTACAAATGTGTAAGTTTTTGTATAGAGGATAGCTTTGACATATGTTTCAATTACACGTCTATCTGAAAACCAATAGCTGGCCTTTTTCTTCAATTATTTTTTTCCTTCTCATAACAAGAAATACAGATACAAAGGACAAAAACGTGTTATTCCCTTTGTTATCAAAACAATTGAACTTCATTTTACTTTTCTCACATTCCTCTCTATTCAGAGCCCAGCTTTTTTCCCCTCAGGCTCTCTCGTTCAAACTCTATAGCAACACCAGAGCTGCAGAAGACACGCTGGATGCTGCAGCTCGCCTGCCCAGCAGTGCAGCCCGACATAGCTCACTATTATTTCAGCAGTGTGGGGCATAGCTGGAGTCTTTCTTTCGAGGGGGTGCTCACTTGCACCAAACAGCTGCGCCAAGAACTGAACCACGATTTTTCAAGCTTCATGAGAGATGCATAATGGGTATCATTGTCCACAAGGTAAAACAAATGACTTTTACTACTTTAAAGAAGTTACAGTACTCAGGCAACATACACTCATGTATAGGGATTTTAATTTGTTTTGTTTATTCAGCTGAACATTTCGGATTAACTTGTGTATAGTTAGACAAGTTTTAAAAACAAGACAAAACAAACCAGGATGGAATGCCACTCAATTGGTGACTTTATTCTGTTACATACTCTGGCATTTTTTGTTGTTTTTAAACAAACACATACTGCCTTTGCAGAGTGTAAGGGTCTACAGGCACAGAGACCACTACGGGATCAAGGTCTATACCCAACAGCAATACAGCTGTCAGATCTAGGGTCAAGACCAAGGATAAATTTCTTCTTCACGGAAAGAGTATCAGAGTACGTAATTAATATATAACAGCAATTGATGCGTTTCTCACATCTCCCTTGCCAAGGAGCTTGAGGCACTGTGCCAGTTTGGGGCACTGTGCCAATAAAAGACATTTCCTAAAACATTCTATTACAGTAACATATCATTAAAACAAGTGAATTGAGAGTCTTATCCATATCAGAGGGGGAAAAAAGCAGGAGAAGTGAATAACATCCAAACCCAATATATAGGATGCCAAACCTGCTCATTTACTAATAGTTATTAAAAAAAAGCTTAAATAAGAATCTTAGAAAAGTAAGGAGACATAGAATGAGATTGTTTTCAAGGATAATGTACTTTGCACTCAGCAAATGCACAGTTAAATATGAGCTACCTGTAAAGCAGGGAGTGCCTCACAAGGACGAAGTTTACAAAATGGTCTCGAATATGTTCATGGGCTTGCACAAATATAGCCTTAAAAACTAGTCAGGTGCCTTTATAGATAACGTATATGACACAGAGCATATAGTATGTGTGCATGATAGTAGAAAGCAATGAACAAACAAGCAGCTGTAATCTGAAGTATAAGGAGATATAAAGGAGTTCAGCAAAGAGGGAAGAATAACAGTTGAGCCCTGTGCAACACCTGGATTCCTGTTGATAGAGCAAAGATGAATATTATGCAAAAAAATCTTGAGTCAAATCATTCCTACTAACTCTCAACAAGAGAGGGCACAGAGGGAGATTAAACATTTCCTTGCTGCTGTTTCGCTTCACACAGCAAAGCTTCTGCTCTGCACAGTAAGGAAGAGGTAGCTCAGATGTATTCAGCTGCTGTTATTGTTAAAATATTCCCTATAGACAGAGTCTAAATTGCCTCATGTACAATATAATATTGAAACAATATTGCCGATGAACATGGTATGCACATCATAGCAGATCACTTTTGGAAATATAAACCCAGGAAGTTATCAAAACAAGTCAGGTAACTGAGCAGGTAGCAATAGTGAAAACATTAGTGAGCTGTTTAGTCTGGTGAGATGACGAAAACAAGATCAGTACTTGTGTATGTCTTAGGACCAGTAAAGAGGCCACTGAAAATCATCATTTGTTCACAATTCTATGAGGAAGATGACATGCTACGGTAGGGGTATTTGTGTGGAATAAAAAAGATGAACTTCAGCCAGTGATACAAAAAAATCATCACGTTCTTGAATAAAATTATCTGTGTCAAGGAAACATCATTCAACCCATATGCACCACTTCCAGTTGCACCATTTCTTATATGTTGTTTGCTGCAGCATTCATTGCCTGTATATTAATTATAGCTATAAAAGTCAGTGGATCTATAATAATCTGAGCTCTGAATACAATGGACGGGTTAGTTTACAAAGCACTCTGGAAATGAAAAGAAACCTCCTGTGATGCTTTTGTAGCAAAACTTGTAGTAACAGCTGAAAAATGAAACTACCATGTTTGACAGATATTGATAGAATATTTGTTATTTTATCTCTCTGAACTTCTGTTTTTAATACTGCGATCCATTATGCTACACTGTATTTTGATAGAGTAAGCTTTATACATTCTTTAATCCTCAAAGCTTGTCTAACTTTGGTTTTGTTCTCCTGTGCCAAAACAGCACAGCATAGCCCAAACTGCAGCCATACCACCTGCTGTAGGAAGAGCTTTGTGATAGAACTAGGCCAGAATTGCCAAACTTATTTAGAGAGATCTGGCTGTATGTAACCAACCTCACACAGGAACAATCTGGCTGTGATCTCTTACCGTTGCTATGTATTTCTTGGTAAGAATCAGAGAGATTCATCATCAAAGTCTGTAGGACAGTAACCAGGTGTCGCAGAGGCTAACCTGCCCCCCAATGAAGCCAACAAAAGTCCATTTCAAGCACCTGTCCAAATCACTCTGCCAAAATCTCTCCCTCATCATACCATTCAAACTACCAACAAAACAAGCCTTAAAGAAAAACAAAGCAGGAAAATACATGATCAGAGCATCTACTTGGACAAAACAAACCACCCAGAAAGCACAGATAAAGACAGAAGAAATAAGGATGTTAGCTCTTTCCCTGCAAACCCATGACAATGACTCACAGAATGAATTGTACCAAATAGACAATTGTTGGGAGAAAACACGATCATCAATGAAACAAAAAGCTGCAACAAAGCACACAAAGGAGGAGGCTGTGAGCTCATCAGGACTCCTGTTTGAAAGAACTTCATGCCTGTAAACATCATGCAACTCAGTGTAACTGTATTGTAGGTTGAAGGAGAGGCTTAATTCCTAACGTTTCATCAACTAAACTTTAGACCACTAAGACATTCTTTTGGTGGAGGCTGCAATTTTGATAGAAATGAGGGCCTAACGCTTTCTGGAAAATGCGGTCACAAATATGAGCTTGAATCCTTAACACTCTTCTCTCCTTCCAGAAAAGCTGACTTTTGTATGATTATTCATTGGAAAATGTCCTTACGCAAAGCAAATTTTTGTAGGCCACTGAGAAGCAAAACTCTGAAGAAATACATTATGAAATCATCACAAGGTACAAGTAACATCTAACTATGTAGAGGCAGTCTCTTAATTAAACCTTCTGGAATTAACAGGCAATTCCTCTAGGCACCCGCTTCTTCGCTGCCTTTCCTCGGATCTCATTTTTAAGCAAACCTCTTGCATCAAATACTCTATGAGTTCCAAGCACCTTATGGAAACCTGGGGGAAAATGGAAGCAAACCTAGGTCTAGAGACATCAGCAGAGAACATCACAGCAGATTTTCAAACTGCGGGGAGCGGGATTTAACAGAACTGAAATCATATTTCATGAAAAGCTTCCTGAATCATGAAGCTTCCTAAACAGATTGTAATGTTTAAAATTTCACCACTTACACCTTGTAACATAGCATGTGAGCAATGCTTGTAAAAGTGTTTACCTCTATGGAATGTGTCACAGTGCTGATTATAAAAATTTGTCCACCACATGCAGCCCAAATGGTCTCCTCCATCACAAGCAGACTTCTAACAGGCAGAACACCCAGTTTAACTATCTTCTGAGGTTCCGTGTTCCACGTCCCATCTTCAATAAAAAAGAAAGGTTATACACAACACAATGGTAATCTTTGTTTTAAAAGAGTTTTGAAAACACTATCTCTCAAGCCTACTGCTTGAATCTCTGCAAGCTGCCACTTCAAGCTACACTGTGATTTACGTATGTTTAATTTTAGCTTCCAGGGTAAGTTTGTAAGGGTAATACAACATTAAGAGGAAAAACCAAAACCAAACACTCATGTGTTTGTTAACTGAACAAATTTTATCTGGATTAATTGATAAACAAGGAATCCCACATTGCTGTTCTGATACAACTGCTTTCCTTTCCAGAGGAAATACAGTCAGAAAGCCATGGCTGATACAATTTTCTCCAACTCAGAAGGAGCTCACAACTGACCTATTTCAAGATGAATCAACTTCCAACCAGGACAGAATCATCTTTCATGTGAAAAGTAGTCAGCAAGATTTTTACTGTAGGTTCTAATGAGCTCAGATGACTCTCTAAGAGCATGTTGATGCAATGGACTTCCTGCTACTAGACGCTTTGTTTAAGAAGGAAAATTTCTTTAAAAAGAAATTAAAACTTAATTTTTTCCCCCAACTATAATCCACAGTGTTTTCTGTGGACTGCATTCAGCAGATCCAAATTACATTATGAATGTGTATGTGGCACAATCAATTATTCAGAGACCTTCTGGTAAAAACTGCATGCCACCACTTACCGTTTTGGTCACTCACACTTGCCGTCTCTTTGAAACAAGGATTAGCAGGTTATTTCTCTCCAAATTTAAGAGCTAGCAACATGGGCTTCTTGAAATAGCAGCTGTGTCTTTTATACATACCATTTGACATACTAAATATGTCAATAATAATTTTAATACTTTTATATGAGTTTACTTCTATTGTAAGCGCTCATTGAACATAAAGTCTCAAAGACCACATTGCTATCCATTATGCTTTAGTAATAATATCAAAATCTGTTAAAGCATCTGTTTTTACACTGAGATAAAATATGTCAAAAAGGCCCCATTTCCTCACTTTAAAGCCTTCTTTCTGCATAAGCTGCAGAAAAGTTGTCTACTTTACTGACACCGGTTTCAACTCAGTAACCACTTAAATTTTGATTGATGAGACCAAGGTAAACATATCTTTAGGCAAGCACTTAAGTACAACTTTTTTCTTTTTCCCCCAATAACAAGCGCATCTTTTATTATCTGCTTAGGTGAAGGGGTACGAAATTTCCTGCTTCACAATAACAGCAGCAACAACAATAATGAGACGCCTCAGCTCTGGAGTGCTTCTCATTGCTTCTGCCATCTGCATGATACAACCTTTGCTGAGTCATTCTCAGGATGTGGCTCTCTTCTGAAAGCATCTTTGTAAAAATGACATTTAGTTTCAGGCCGTCAAAATAATTGTCATGATTTTAGTTTGCAAGTGAGAAGAGTGTTTCCAGTTATTAGCCTGCAAACTCTCCCAGCAATGTTAAAGTCACTCTGTGTTCCTTGTGACTCATACGTACCATTAGTAATAAAGAAACTTCTGGAAAAGTTTTCATTTGCTAGCAACCACATAATCCTCAAATTAAATTCTTAAGTGGAGGCTGCCCATACCCTATGAATGCTTGAACCACTGCAGGCAGTTCAGAGCAAAGCCTTCAGAGAGCAGAGCTGCACGCATGTGCGTATCCTGACTTTCGTTGCATAAGTTATGCTGACTACAAGTCATAACAGCATTCAGTACGTAGCACCCTCGTGTTTCCTTTTTAGGGATAAAACCAGCATAATTCTAGTATATTCTTACCGTCTCTTCTGAAGGATAAAGACAAAATTTGGACAAAGAGCAGATATGCTGAGCAAGAAGCTATCTTTTCTTCTGTGGTTATATTTTCACACTGAACAACACATTAATGTACAGATAAAATCATTCACTGAACTCAACAGCTCTTTCTCTTAAATACATTCAAGCTATATATTAATCTATATATAATGCATAGCTGATACTGAAGTGACAGGTGAATAGGGATTTTCAGGATCTCAACTGTGGGCTCGGATTTAAATTTTGCTTAAATTTCATTTCAAGCATCTAAGGTTTGGGTTTTCTTTTTTTAAATCTGTATCTTTATGCCCTCAACTTCCATGCAACTCCTCAGATGGCAAAGCATTAAGCTGTGTTATTAATTTTCATCAAGTCTTATTTAAAATTATTATCTAGCATTTATAATAGTTTTGAGTGAAAAGGAAAATTAGTAATGGTGTCAGGTGGATGTCAATTGCAAAATAAAATTCTAAAACAACTTACTGCAAGGCAAAAAGGTGAGTTCAGTATTACCAATGTTATGAATACTACCAGTGTTATGAATATTCGATTCAACAAATACGCATATCAAAACTCAGTTCTCACAAAACCATTTTCTGTTGGTGCTGTTAGCACAGCACTTAACAATCCAGTTAGCTTTAAGAGTTCAGTGGGATTGGACATATGAAAAAGGTGAGATGGAGACCTGATGTCTTTCATGTTACCATGACTTCATGCAAAGAAACTGCAATCCCACTTGATATATCGGCTCAGGAAAAATCCAAAGCTATCAGTCTACCCAGATACCCTTGCCATGTGATAAGGCTATTCTGTAGTACTTTTTTATTTCTTCCTGCAAACATTGCTGTCTTCCAGATCAGACAGCATCTGAGACAGATGAGGGGAGAAAAAGGGCGGGGGAGACTCTCTAGTCTGGTAATTAGGGCAGTACTTAAATGATGGGTCAGCTGTGTTCTGGTCCCTGTCTCAATGAACGCTTAATTAATTATACAAAGTGGAATGGCACTAGGAGGAGAAATTAAGCACTGTGCATCTCTCTCGTCTTTATTTTGTGGCAGCCAGGGAAATCTCTTGCGAGTTGGAAGCATGGGTACAAATCCTCTCAAGCAAGGCAAGGGATTAAGCCTGGTAATCCAACATACTTCTGTGAATGCTTTAACCACAGGCTGCTGGCTAAAAGCAAGATGACTTCATTTTGCTGACCGAGAATTTTATCACCCATTGCCAAAATTACTTAGCAAGTCTGCGTCTAGTTCACAAGTTGTTTCAAGACTATCAAAATCACACTTTTAAGAAAACATAATACACACTCTGCCTCTCTCTCCAGATGTCAGCAGACCCTATTCAATACCTGCCTGCACAGACTTCATGTTTGACGTTGGCTATTTCATGTTATCTGTCTGATCCAAAGTTCATTGCTTCTAAAATCTAAGTGAAAAGAAGTATTATCTCTATTCTACTTGTGTAAACACCTGCAGATTCAAGACATATTTATGTAAGCTGGTCCAACAACTGGCACTATCCATGTATTTAAAATTGGGCGCAGCACTTGCAAAAGATATGGAACGGCTTCATTTGATGTTATAAATCCTTGGTTATTTACTGATTTAATAAATTGATTTTTTCCTAAGAAAAAAGAGAAGCAGCAAGAAATAGTAGCTGAGATAAAACTTTTGCCAACAAAATCTCAAGGCATACAACAGGACAAAGCCAATGCAAGGAGTCCAGCAAACTATCTTCTGAAAAGCAGGAATTGAGCAAAAGAAAAATAAGCAATTGAGATGTATATAACGCGGCTCCCGGAGACCTGGCTGGAGAATACCTACAGGAGTGCCCACAGACGTGTGGCTTGTCTTAAAATTCTGTTCAGTTGATGCCTTGTTTCTGTTCTCTAAATAAGCATTGTTTTAGTTTTAGGAAGATTTTATGGTCATCATTGTCTCTACAATGCTGAAAAGCCACAGACAATAAAGTCATCTTCTACCTATGAGGTAAGCATATAGATACCAAATGAGATGCAATATGCAGTACATATATCCTATAACCAGAGGCTAGTCTGTATGTGGAAAAATGAGTTATCTGCACCCTGAGCAAATACAAGATCGAAGCCTGACACCTGTGGAAACAGGAAGGAAACAGCAGGAAAAGAGAGGGGTTTTCCTTCTGCTTTGTGAGAAAAGTTCATACAACTACTACAACACATGAAGATTACTGTATTTGCAAGTTTTAATTGACTCAGGTCTTAAACTGACCATATCAAAACGGGTATAGACTCTTACTATGGACACACCAAATGCCTAGCACACAAGACATGACAGTCTCTGACAGTCTCTATAACGTTACTGTAATAGAACATGGGCATCTATATGAATTGCAGGTACAGCTATTTGCAGGAATGAGATGCATCTACAAAATCTGAGAACACGGTCAAATAAAAAAACAAACCTAGGGGCTTCTAGAAATAAGATGTCATAACTTCTGATATTTGCATATTAGATGAATACTTAAAACATGAGAACACAGTTTTTAAGCACTATTGTGTCTATGCACTAATACCTCTGTGTTATGCCACTATTTGTAATACCCTCTGTAGGTTATATTTCTCCAATAGTTACTACTGCTGGATTAGTTTATACCCCAGTGTTGAACAGTATCTTGCAATGCTTGTATCAGACTGTTTAGCTGCATCAGTAAGGTATCTTATGCTCATAAAATATTTCTAAGACTTTAATGTATAAGGACATTACTTCCATGAGTGCATTTTATTATTAGGCTCGTCATTTTTATGAATTTTAGAAAATCGGTTATCCTTCTATTCACTCAAATTTAATCAGATAGGAGAAGTTTTAAAACAATATTCATTTTATAGGACAGAATGTTGGCTATTTTATCTTTCTGTCGTTTGTTTCCATAAAACCCAATGAAGGACAGTAATATTATTTTACAATAATTTATAAAAATAAGTCTTATTATTATTTCATTTATAAATAATTTATTAATATTTAGTATGTTTAATAATTATAATTTGTTGGTGCTCTCAAGTCTTCATATTAGTCAACCTAGTAAAATACAGTTTATCTCCTCAGAAAGTCTTCTTAAAGTTTGTAGTAGTTTTCCCTTCCTTTACACTTTCAGTCGAGCTGAACTGAACATGCTTTTTTGTTGGTAGCTTCCTCTCTTGCTTAGCAGCACTATTGATGATTTCAACAGAGCTGCCAACACAGCCCTGGGAACAGCGGTTGTTGGTTAATTTGTGCAGTGGAGCACAAACATTTTTTCCATCACATGGTACATAAACCAGCACTGTTGAGGAGTAAGATGGTAGCTACAGAAGTAAAAAGTTTAGCACATTTCTTATCACTTGGAAATGAGCTGAGAGACTCAGGTCTGCTCTTCTAAACAAGGTGTAACTGGGAATGTCTTGTGCTACACATGCATATAGTCATTTTTTTCCTACATATGCAACAAATTCTTCATGCTAAAGAGCTGACAGAGCTCTACCTAAACTTATAGAGAGGGGTGGCACTGGAAGTCCCAGCATGAGATATGCAAATAAGACTGAGAGTCTTATTTCTGGTAACAAGTATTAGGTGATACTGCTAACAGTGATAACACAGTCAAGACAACAGTATTTATTTCTTTTTCAATATCACTGCTCTAGTCCTCTCCCTAACAGCTTAATACCATTCCTTACTTTTCAGAGCAATACGTCTCACCACGTCTACTTTAACTGGCAATCACATGCCAGAACTGAACTCTTCAGACATGCTGGAGCAGTGCGTGGATCCACCCAAGCTCTGAAGCTTGACACCAGTCCTTTACATTCGACATATTCCTCCTTTCCTGCATTTGCCAAAGTACACAATTGTCTTGCCAAATTGATCAAGATATCTTGCTAATGAACTGACCTGCTACCCCTTCACTGTTGTAACTGTTTACCCTTACTCTTACAATTCGTTTCGGTTTTGGTCCTTTTCCTTGATATTATCCTCTGAAAATGATCACTGATTAGTGTCATGAGGCCTCTTTGGACAGGTAAGTAATCAAAACTTTTGACCAACTTCACCGGTAAAAACTTAGGCAGCTCTGAAGTCTCTCTGAAGAATGTAAACTTCTGTTCTGTGCATGGCCAGAATTGCCTCAGCAGTCGTTCTTGTTTCACATTCAATTGCAATCCTCAAAGCTGAGCTTTTCTTCCTTTCGTAAACCTCAGGGCCAGAACCTAGCAGTGTACACCTACAGGAACAAGCTCCGCAAAAACCTACTAGAAAGGACAGCTTTCATTAAAACATTCAAGAGGCTTCCTCTTATGGGTGTGTGATCTCAGTTCTCTCTATGGCAAAAGAAGATTCACATCAGTATCTCTGGGCTTCCAGAAGAGACCTCTAGCCACCCAGTGAGGGCCACTTGGAGTGGCAATGGCAGCATTCCCAATCCCTTCTTCATGCTGAAGCTGAGCCACTCTTGAAAAAAAGAGTTAAAGACTGGGTGAGAGGCAACAGAGCAAAAGTTTATGTATTAAATAATCATTTGATAAAATAGAGATCTCTTCAGCTGAGAGTCTAGTGCCTTAGCCGTTAGGATACTATATGAGAAATTACATGTCCTATTTCTCTTATCCTGTTTTAAAAAAAAAAAAAAAAAAAAAAAAGAGAGAGAGAGGCATGATTGATCCTCAGCTTAAGAAACTGATCATAGGTGCATGCTCTGCACTGTGAATCACAAGTGGCACTTCTCTAGCTCAGTGGCAACTGGAAGTAGGATGACATTAAGAAATGCCTTGTTTCAATTTCTTACTGGTTTGTTTGGACATTTTTCTACTCACAGTCACAGAATGTTTGAGGTTGGAAGGGACCTCTGGAGGTCATCTGGTCCAACTCTCCTGCTCAAGCAGAGTCACCTAATGCTGGCTGCCCAGGACCGTGTCCAGATGGCTTTTGAATATCTCCAAGGATGGAGACTCCACAACCTCTCTGGGCAACCTGTGCCAGTGCTCAGTCACCCTCACAGTAAAAAACTGTTTCCTGATGTTCAGAGGGAACCTCCTGTGTTTCAGTTTGTGCCCACTGCCTCTGCTCCTGTCACTAGGCACCACTGAAAAGAGTCTGGCTCCAGCCTCTTTCCACCCTCCCTTCAGGTATTTATAGACATCGATGAGATCCCCCCCGAACCTTCTCTTCTCCAGGCTGAACAGTCCCAGCTCTCTCAGCCTTTCCTCACAGAAGAGATGCCCCAGTCCCTTCATCATCTGAACGGCCCTGTGCTGGACTCTCTCCAGTATGTCCATGTGTGTCTCGTACTGAGAAGCCTAGAAACTGGACCCAATACTCCAAGTGTGGCCTCACCAGTGCTGAGCAGAGGAGAAGGATCACCAAGCATGCCAAGTGCTGTGAATTTAATTCTAGGGGTGAGCATGCAAGGGCTCGCTGTGGGTGCTGTACACTCAAGTGAGAGGCCACACATACCAATCATGTGCTGAAAGAATAGCCGTTGCGATCAAAGCAGCATGTCGTCTTTGTGCATCTATTCTCTCATGTTAACCAAACTCTTTCTGAAACTACTAATATATTAATTCCTCTACTCTCTGCCACAATCATTCTGAGTTTTCATTTTCTTTTTCCTGTTTCTCTCCATACTCTTTACAGGATTTTATGGAAAGGAAATGTATATCAATGTCTAGAAGAAAGGAAGTAGCTGGAACTGACTACAGTGTATCAGGAACAATACACCTATATTATACAGAGATTGTGATTTCCCTTCCCTAAGATACTTTTGTGAATGGAAGTCAAACACGCGCTGACCTTTTTTGCTATTACATCACTCAGAAAACACATCTGCTGGGCCGTCTGCAATCACCACAAAGGGGTTTTGTTATGTTTTTTAAACAAAGACAATACAATGTACTTTTTCCTTAACCTCATCTAGAAGTGTTTTGCCTGGAAATATTCCTAATAATTCAGCCTGAGGCAAACACTAAATACACAATATTTCAGACTGATAACTGCGCAAAAGTTAATAGCACTGTAAACAAGTCCCCAACACACAAGGTGTCGGAAACTTTACAATCTGCACAACTACCACTCCTATACATAACAGCATTTAATGCATTAGCTGTTTCACAGTTCCCCAAACTACTCTTCTTACCCACATAAAATTAAGGATTATTGAGGATAATTATCAGGGCTCCTGTTTTTAGGATTAACATATTAGCTGACCTGCATCCTAGTCTTTCTGTGACATTTTCACAGATCACCATGTTAGCTCACATTTAAGAACTCAGTAGATTTTATGATACCAGCACCTCATTGACTTTGCTTTCAAATTACGTTCAAATACATTCAGGTTTAAGCACTTTTTAACTCGTAAGTGAAAATACATGGATACAGAGGTGTCTCAGTAAAACATGACTACCCTCCATAAAGGAAGAAATCTCACTGTGCACCTTCAACTCTCCCACTAACATGGTATGTGTTCCTCAGTTTACTATACATACTTCTTAGTTTCCATTTTAAATTACTTCAAGACAAGACTTTCTGCAGCCAGAGAGCACTCTGGATGCTGTCCATCTGACAAAGTTCTCTTGTCAAGCAAGTCAGAAGACAGCACTTGCGGTCTGTAAACAAGCTGGATATTTACATGCATTGAGCCATCTGAAAACAACACGAGAAATTAAATCTATTTGGGTACTGAAAACTGAATGACAGAAGTCGTGGGTCTTTGACTACATATATAAAGGCATCGAGCTTCAGTGACTGAATTGATCCACTACACTTTCTGCCCAGAGAGAAAGACACAAGGATCACAACTCTAACAGAGACTGCGAGGTGGATTTTCATCCTAGAAGAAAGACTACCCCTTTTCATTCACGGAGTCCCACAACAGGCTGCACAACCATTTCACCTGTGCATCCCATAGCATTTGTCCTTCTCAGGCTTCATATCAAGATGCCTTGTAATGCAGTGACCGTATTTCACATTCATTTAAAAATCTTTCCTTAATCTCCTTTATGCTGACAGACCAAAACCCAAGTTGAAGTGCATGGCTGGAAAGTAACCTCCTCTGTAGAACAGAAGGCGACCCTGATGAATTGCAGAAAGCTCTTTGGAGGCTGCATTTCCCCTCCCTCCCGTTTCACCACTTGGATTTCTTTGTTTGGTAAAATAGGTCAGTGCTCATAAAAACACTCCTCCAGGGCTGACTGCCTCACATGACCACAGCAGCCACCTATAAGGAATACGAATGCTAACAGGGGAGCAGCTGATTCACACAACTTTCATGAGGCACAGAGAACTGAAATAACACACACAGACCAAAATGTAAGGAGAGGGACTACAAGATGAGTCAGAAAAACATGAATGCATATTTCCCATCTCAGAGCTTCAGCGATCTTGAAATAGACTGCAACAGGCTCTATGCATGTCTAGCTGCACAAAACTGGTGTCTTCAGAGGAAGATAAACAGGGGACACTATGATCCTGGTCAATACAACATAACCTCCAGCTCATAACGTAACTCAGTCTGATTAACAGCTCTGCCCCATCCTTAACATCCTCTGTAGATATGCAACCCACACATGCTTTCTTACCTATACTGCCAAGGATGCCACTCATGTTTTTGAAGTGGTCTCTTCTGGAAGAAGTTGAGTGACAGAAATTGCAGTCTTACAACAGCTTAAATAAACCAATCCCTTTCAGAGAAGACGACAGATTCACTTTACTACCCCACCCAAGTACATACAGAAACTGAAACATCAAAAATTATGTTATGAGACTAGGATAAAGGCCTCACTCCTATGCCTCCAAAACAAAGAAAAATTTGCTATTCAGTGGTAAAAAAAAATATTTTTAAAGGGAACTGAAATCTAATGTCTGGCTTCAGATCAGAGACAACAGCTCAACAAGAACCCCACTGGGTAAAAGATGACAACTGGTGAAAGGAAATCTTGTTCCCAACACTTTTTTCAGATTCTTTGTTGCTGGGGGGGGGGGGGGGGGGGGGGGGGGGGGGGGGGGGGGGGAAGCGTCCTGTGCCTTTCCCAAACTAAGTCTTTATACGATCTAACACTAGACATATAATTTGTTCCAAGATTCAAGATACTGAACTTGGCTCCTCACTTAGAGACTGGCAGGATTTAGTAGCCGAGGTACAGTGCCACACAAATGCAATTGCACTGTTTACAGGGCCCACCTCGTTAGACAAGTATGACAACCATCGTTATGCAGCTCGCACTAATACGGTACACCAGACCTCTGCTGGCTCTGCACTCTGCAAGGTTAGGTGTCTCTGTGCTAACATCTCACTTAAAAACTCGGGTTTCAAACTTTGAGTAAAGCCTTGCTGATTTTGAATTGAATTAACTATATATGTATGCAGTACTGCAGCAAAGTTAGTGAGATGTACTGGAAGTACACAGATAAGCACCTGAACCAGCTCTGGAGAAAACAGTTCTGGTTCAGAAGTATTACCTGGGATTCTCCTTTTCTCAAATTATTTTAGCCAATTACTTAGCTAGATACAAAACAACCAACTGTGATGCTAATGGAAAAAGGAGTCCTACTGTGAAATACATGAGCTGCACACATAGGAAAGACATCTATCTGTACAGTAACAACGGGTTGTCATTTCAAATGAGATATACAGAAATCCGCACCGATAGGGAACTTTTGTCTTTCATGAACACCAATACTGGGTAGTTGAGTGGAATTAGCATTGTGCTATGTAAAATACAGTATACTGCCTGTTATGACATAAACTTCTGGACTCTTGTAACACTGAAGACCTTAGGGTTTAAGCTAAGGGGCACAAATCAGTTTTCATATGTATCGTATGGGAAAAGTGGGAACAGTATCAAAGTTTCTACTATCCTTCAAAAAGAGAAAACAAGTCTTTTCAGAAGTACTGAAAAGTGTAGTAACCTTAGTTCAGCAGTTTTACAGAGAATTATCGGAAAATATAATAGTGGAAAACTACTTCTGCCAAAATATACTGACATGCGAGTTCCTCAGGATGTTATCAAATCATATCACTACATTACCTTCTGCTTTTGTGTAGATTGAGATGTTTCCATTTACCAAGCCAGCAAACAAGTATTGAGACATATATGTCAAGCTCATAACAGTCGATTTTTCAGGAGTGAAGAAGCGCTGAAGTCGAATTTTCTTTGAGCCTTGGCAACTTTTGTAAATAGAAATGCTATAAAAAGAAGCAAGAAAAAATAAATCTGTGAAATTATGTTTTATTTAGTTCTTATTAGAATACGCACAAAAGAGGTTTAGAATAAAATATTGGGGGGGGGGGAAAGATTTTCGCCTTCCATTCATAGGAAGATGAGTATGGAAAGGAGTATCTTGACCCTCCAAAGTGTCTATGTAGACAATTTGCAATTACTTAACATTGACATATGACAACACTTTTCGTATTATCTTGTCTGGAGAAACATTTATTCAACTGAGAGACATAATAAAAATTCTGTTCAAAGTCCTTATTATGAGTCTATCCAAAACTTTCTGTTAGTTTAAAAAAAAATATGGATTAAATATTACCTGGAGAACTAGGGAAAAGAGAAGAAAAACTCACTACCAGACATCAATTACACTTAAAATTCCCACCATTCCTACAGATTACCACCATGGGTATGTTAGGAATATTGAACAGTTAAATCTGGAATTAATTGCACTTCACAAGCAAGATAATCAGCACAATTAGATGTTGGA
This sequence comes from Gymnogyps californianus, assembly GCF_018139145.2. NCBI lineage: Eukaryota > Metazoa > Chordata > Aves > Accipitriformes > Cathartidae > Gymnogyps > Gymnogyps californianus. The sequence goes on from NC_059473.1 coordinate 104,949,464, forward strand.
ATTTCTGGAAACAGCATTTTCCTTGGAGAATTTTGTTCTCCTTCATTTATACCGCTTAGAAACACCTTCGAAAATCACATGTAGTTACATACTTATGCCCTCACTAGCTATAACAAGATCTGTTCGCTTACTGACCTTAAGTTTAGAAAACGTAGCTTTGTTCTTCAATATAAATCAAGTGATGACTCAGTAAGGTCACCAGTTCAAACAGATCAAAATAATTCATTTCAATAGTAAACAGCAATATTATTTATTCGCATGACAAATCCTGCACAATATCACAGTGTAGAAGGTTAATGGGTTCCTCATTAACACTTTGTCATTAGGAAAATTTTCCAATACCTAAAGATTATGTTGTAACATTACAAAAGTAAAATTTATATTTTTCTGACATGATGTATGATGAATTAATCCTCTTTCATCAAGGATCTGCATTATTTTAATTTGAAATACTGCATAGGGTGTTTTAAAATCATGTAGAGTGTATTTTTCCCTTGATTTAGGTGGAAAGGGTAAGTTGAAGTCACTGGGATATCACATGGATACTTTTTTAAAAAGAAAACATTTTCTTGGAAGTATCTCACACAGTTTTGCTACAGGATAGTAAACCTAATGAATAAATCATACACAGTACACTAAAAATGAGAATCACCTTCCTTCTTCCATGCCAAGGCAAACAGTAGGCACATTAGAAGCTTTTGCAAAAACATTTTCAGAGTCGAGAGCCTTATTTTGGTCTTTCAGTTTCTCATCCTCTGGTATGTAGACCATGCAGAGAATCCGTGATTCCACATTGAAGCACTCAATAACCTTGGGGCTGGAGCTTTGAAATGAGACTATTGCAATCTGGCCCATCTGATTAGTACAACTGCCAATCTGAATTGGAAAGAGGAAAGAAAAAAAATAAGACCAAGACTGATACCCGTCTCCAGGAAGATCAGCATTAACAAGAAGGAATGACTGGAATGTTAATTGAAGAGTGCATCTGAAGTTATATGCGTGAATATGAGTTTTCATGCACTAAGACATAAACAAGAAAATAATTCAGCACAAATACAAGAGATTTCAAAACATTACATACACAAAATTCCCTTGTATACTCACAAAAACAGTTCTTTTTTGAAAGGAGTAATATTATGGCCTATTCTGATGTATGACTCATATGTATATACATAATGTAATGCAACTACAGTATCTGTGTAATATTATTTTAATAACTGGTGTTCCAAGTTATCTCAGGTTCTCTTAAAACAGATAATACAGCTGAGGCCTGTCCTTTGCACAGTAACAGGTCTACAAATAAATGCTCTGTCCCAACAGAAAGGGGGATTATTAATATAATCCCTTTTGTAAACTTGCTGATTCAGGATCCTAAACTTCTCCCTGATCCAGAACTAAGTATCATCAATATGTCCACAAATCTGTACATTTTAGGGATCTGGGAAAAGTAAAAAAAAAAAAATTCTGCTCAAGCGGCAGTAAGTGGTTTTATATAGTTACTCTTTATGTTTATATGAAATGAAAAAACATAGCAAAGAGAAAGAAAGAACATTTTGAGGCAGTAGAAAGATTTTATTGGCATATATTTGTGATTACTGTTTACAAACAGTGAAGACAAAAAGAAATTATACGGGTCACCTTGAAGACAACCACTGACAAAAGCTATTCCTAACTTCTACTTTTAATTCACAAGGGTTCGCTTAAAATTTCAGTATTGTTGTAACAAGAAAAGCTACTGAAATCATTAGCTTTTTTTTTTTTTTTTTTAAAAAGTATTCGCTATCTCACTTGTCTGCTGAAATATCTGCATTTGGGGTCATAATAATATGCCAGAATAGGTTTTTTTTTTTTTCCCCTAGGTACAGACTTAAACAGATTATTTATGGCTAAACCATTTTTAAAATATGGAAACAGACAATAGGACAGTGTGAGCTCATATGGATTTTAGCAGCCCTCATTATAAATTAGCACATAACTCACTTCTGAATGTGCTCAGCACTTTGGAATTCCTTCTGTGCCACACTAACAAATCACACACACATAAGTGACACCCTACAGAGAATAGCAAGATCACATGGACAAAATTACTAGCTATCCTTTATAGAAGTCCATCTTAAAACAAACAAACAAACAAACAAACAAGAGAAAAAAAGAACCCAAAATTTATTTCAGATCCATATGTTGCTGAGAGTCACAAAAAACAATGCAGAGAAACAGGAGACAACCTCCTTTTTAGCTTTTAAAGATTACACTTACCCAAAGAAAACCATGTTCCATGGCACAGGAATCTGACTCTGTTTCACCAGAGAGGTACGGTTCAGGATTATAAGCAGCACATTCAATCTTCAAAGAAAAAGAGACCAGTTACCACATTAAAGATGAAAAAATATGCCTGTTTCTGCCTAATTTAGTCTGTAATTAACTAAAGCATTTAAGAATATCAAAGAATCACAGAAGGCAAGAATTCAGTTTAGTCCGTCCAGCTTCCCATGGGCAGGGTCCGCTGCACATGTGTTGTTCCTGACACATTCCTTATCTACTCTTACAGATGTTAAAAGCCAAAGACTACAAATTATCTAGCTGATCTGCTCAAATGCTTCATGACCTTTATTAAGGTTTTCCAAATATCCAACCTAACGTCATCCTTGCTGTAATCGTTAGTCTGTCACTTCTCGTCTCAGCCACCAGGTACTTCCTTTCTGCAGTGTCCTTTTACACATAAGGCTGATATATGTCATGACCCTGCCTGAGTCTCCTCTTCATTAGGCTAAATTAACATTATCACTTCATTAATTAAATTTTAAAAATTAGAAATAGTTGATTTTTTAAATTTTTGGTTTTAAAATTCTTGATTATTATCACTTTTCCAGCTGGCATCTCTCCAGCAGATATATCAGCTTCATACATTTGAGAGTGCAGAACCTTCTCACCTGAACACGCTATTCTAGCAGAGCTGTTAGCAGCCCTGCATCATGATTACCTCTTCTGAAGCCTGTTTGTACCCATCCCATCAATTGTTTGCTCTTTGTAACAATATTACATTCTTAACCAATCCTTAGCTTGCTGGTCTATTAAAAATTACTTTTACAGACCTTCTACTCAACCACCTCCTCAATCTGTACTTGTGAAGCTCTTTATTTCTGCCTGAGCATACCATGTGTCTGTCCTACTGACTGTCATCCCTTCTTTTTTTCTTTTTTCCCCTCAAATTATTTCTCCAGGTGCTTTACTCATTTTGAATGCTACTGCTATCATCCATAATACTCCTAACTCCCTCCCGACTTCATGTCATCATGTTACTGTCAGTAAATTAATAACCATACTCATGACTTTTATCACGCAGACCATCTAAGAAAAACCTTAAAGCTACAACAGACTCAAGATCTATATTTAAGTCCATCCCAACTCTGAAAATCATTCAAGCACCAAGGCTCTGAAAACAGGTATTTTTATGAGCCGTCATGGATTTCTATTTTCCCTAATTTCCCTAATATCCATGGCAGAGCTCCCTAAAGCTTATGCAAACACTTTAAAATATATACAAGCAATTCATAACCATGTAGAGAATAAAAAGGTTTCTGATGAGCTGTGATACTACATTTTTAGACAAGATTCTCTATAATTCACACTAGTGTTCTCATCTCAGACATCAGTGTCATTGTGATTATATTGTAGTACTAGAGACAATTTGGTTAGTATTAACTCAGACAACTTCACCATAACCTGGCAACATCACCTCCCAACAGCGAATAATTAAAAAAAAAAAAAAAAAGGAAACGAGCAGGCGTAGGTTAGAGTTCTAAATTCCAAGTCTACTTCATTTTCAAAAGTGCAAAGAATTTCACAAATCTCCCTGAAGTCCGCAGGCATCACCACATCATTAACAGTAGTACAAATAATGTTATGTATTCACCAAAGCAATTCACTATAAGGACAAAAGATGGAAACCGATAGATGAGAAAAAGAAAAACTAAAAGAAGAAAAAAAAGAGAGCCATCCATGCCAGTCTCAGCATGTCTCATTTAACACATGCTGAAGCTATCTACTCGCAGTGGTGATTTACAGTACCCTGTGACAGCTAAATACATCACTAGTGAACGAAAAGACAGCCCGCATGCTGGATATTTCTCGGGCTGCTTGTTACATCTCTGTGTTACTGTGTATCTTAGTCAAAACCCATAATCTTCTTCCATAGTTAAACCCTGGTAGTTCAGCTCTCAATCTTGACAGAAGCCCTTTGCCTGGGGTGTAAACTTGCTCTGATGGAAGTAGTTGTTACAGGCTCCCTATGCCACCGGGCAGCCTGAGCAGCATGCAGAGGGATAACAAGCAGGATCAGCCAAGCAAAGGGTCTCTTTCCCACCCCAAGCTCTGGCCTGACACCTGAACTGCAGCTGAGGCTGCAGAAAACCACCAATGATACTTAGATCATCTTTTCCAGTAATATTGAGGGCTTAGGAGCATCAGGCATGACAGCTGGGCTCACACCCATGTTACCTTTAGGAGCTGCAAAACTGGCAAAGTTGACCCAGAGCTCAGGCAAATACTGCCACACGCTGTATTCTCCTGCGGTGACCAACACAAAGACTATCACCCAACTGTATGGGCAACAGGCTTTCCTTTCCTTTCAAAACAAGCAGAACCTGTTGTAGTTTGATTACAGGAGTTGAGTCTGGGCCTTCAAGGCTCCTGGCACGGACCTACAGGACTTACAAATGCATAGGCTCTAAGGAAACATAAATATTTTAAGTTTCTGCAAAAAAATTAAAATTAGCTTGGTTATTTCACCAGTGGTGACTTCAGAAAGTATTCAATACAGAAAAAGCTGACTGTTTAATAAGACAAGAACAACTATGGTTGTATGGGAGACCGGAGACTTTCAGTAGACTTCGGCTGCTGTAAACTGCAGCTCTGCTCTGAAAACCAGTATCATAGGAATGGCTTGATTTAACACCATTACACATTTCAAATGCATTTCCAGATAGCAATTATTTTCCCCCAACATCCAGGCCTGTACACTCATACTTGAAGTGAAGCTGCCAGCTGAACTTCCCTCCTGTGTAGCTATCCTAGCAATGAGGGTCTGCACTGCTTTAAGCAGTACCCATGCGATGATGTTAATTTAACATTGGGATTCTGGCCATATATACACAATTTTATTTCTGTTAGTGCTTTTGCACAAGCCTAACTGACTGATGGTCAACAAGAAATCTTGTTGATGCATAGGAAAAAATAGTATCCAGCACCCTTCCCTTCCATCTGTTGGTCTGGACATGCTGTACTTATTTTCATCATTAAAGCCAGTGGTCAATATGACTTCAAACTGACACATTACTTTAGGAAATGACCCATTAAGATGATTTCTGTATCATTGTTCAGAACAAAACTACATTTTATGTAAGATGCCATAAAACCAAATTTTAAAAATTATTTTAAAACTATTGCTCTCTGTGCACTAATGAAAATCAGATATTTGAGGAGGATTCAACATAGTTACACAGGTACAGGACAGCTATCAGGGAGATCAGATTCCTGCACTTTGTAAGCTGCAGATTACTCTGGAACCTCAAACACACACTTGGAAACCGCAAGACCAATTCCCAGCAGTTCTGTTTTCACTGAGTGATGTGCTTACATCTGAAAGTGAGTGTCATACTATATAAAAGTAAACACTATGTTCCTTAGTGCCTCAAAGATTGCAGTACTTTGCATTCCTGTGACCCTCTTGGACCTTCCATTGCTACTGGTCTTATACCAAGGTAGTAACTCAAGAGAATTACTAGATGTGAACTAACAGATGCATTTACAATACTGTATTCTTTAGCAGTTATATCACACAAGAAAAGCAATTGTAACCTCATATAAAAATTCTGTTCACCTTAAACTCCTGTTGCTTGGCCATCATCACTGGCATGTGTCTAACAAGGAGAGGATGTTTCTCCTTTTTGATTTGATTCCCATCATCTTCTACACAGAACCAACCTAACAGGTTATCCTCTGCTGTAATGGAAAGAACAAACAACAAACATCCCACCATACTTTCACCGAATAATCATGTACACCTGTCTACAGGAATAGAAAAGAATTCTGTTAGGATTGGTTAATACTGATCAGGCTGTTCTTATGCCATATATGCATAAATGACAACGTAAAAGTATGAGCAAAAATTCAGTACAGTAGATTACATACATATTGATAATGCAAAAAAAGAACACCTTACACTAGCAAAATGTTAAGGGTGCTCTCTTAATGATCTTGTCAGTAGGTTATTAAAAGAGGAAAAGGCACATCAAACCTCTCCTCAGACTCTAGGAAATCTGTTTTGCAAATAGCATTTTTCTGCCTGTATAAGTGACATCACTACCAACTACTAATAATCATAATTATAAGGATCCTCCTCCTGGAATGATGGAGACATCCATTCTCTCTTCTTTTGTTTTTGTTATTTTGCCTGTGTTCAGTGAGATACTCTAAAAGCACTGTATTTTGAGAACGTGCTGGTGAAACTGGCTTTCTAGCAAGTGCACATCTTCAATGTTTCTCAACTTAGGCATTCAAAATCCCAGGTATCTTTGGAAACCTATACCCTCTGTGCAAACACAGGAGACTAATAACATCACAGGACAGCACATTCTTTATTGCTCCCACTTAGATCAGGTTTGTTTGTGACAATCCCTCCAGTGAAGGCTACAGATTTATGTTAAAAAAAAACAACGTCCCCGCAAAAAACTTGAGTTTTACATATCCAACTATAGAAACATTGCATTATATTAAAACTACACCCATAACTTTATTTCATGCTCAGAAAGCTAAATGAACCTAACAGCTTTACTGATATTTCCTAGCTAAAATAATTCTGAGCTAAAACTGAGAAATTTGAACCTGAAGTTCAAATTTTAAAAAGTTTGTAAGATCTGAAGAAACAAGTTTATAATGGAATAAATTCCTCACCATGAGGTGAGGAACCTCCTCATGATTACCACAGACTTCATTAAAATACTGTAGAAATTATAGTCCTTCATAATGAAACCCCCATCCTATCTATAGTGTCATTACTTTGTAGTGATACATAATCACTACTATTTACTGTATTGCAGTTTTAACATCTGCAGATAGATTTTCACAAAAAAATAATTTTCTAAAAAATAAAAATAAAGAAATTACACTGTACATTGAGAGCTATCTTAACTTGATAGGAAATTTAAGTAACTAAGAATTACCAAGGGCCAGTTTAGCCATTTGTAAATTGTTGATCCAAGACTGTTTGATGGCAGGGGTAAATGTATTGAACACAGCTGTAAAGAAAGTGGGCCGCCCAGACCTGCAAGACAAAAAAAAAAAAAAGCCACTCTAAATGCATTGAGTATGAGATACAGTCAGGGCTAGAAATGTTGAGCAAGATGAAATTTCATTATTTTCTAGTACTTAGACAAAGACACAGCTCCGATATAAGCATGCAGGCTATGCTATGCCATAGGCCCATATTCCTACACTTTACATGAAATGGTATGAGAAGAACACCCTCCTTGGTGAAGGACTATAACAGTGGCTGTTCCCTGTTAGCTGTCACTGCCACGGTTCCTCTCTTGCTTCTTGTATCTGGAACACAGGGTTGAGGAACAGGAGAAAAACTACAACGCTGCCCTGGAACACGCAAGTTCCCAGCATTGTGGCATGAGAGCAGAAGTCAGAGCCTAACTGTGGAGACAGAAGAGGAGGAAGAGCTACAGATTCCCAAATCCTCCCTGGTACATCTATGCCTAATACATAAGCCCATTTAGAAAGTTTTGTAATCAAGATTACTACTGACTTGTCCTGTTTTCCTGGGAGTTGCAGCTGAATTCTACAGCGATCTGCCGCTCTGATTTCATCTTCTTTTTTCAAAATCAGTTTTTGTAAACCTGAGGTCCAGTCATGGGCTACAGATTGGTTTAAGTTCTGAAAAATTAAAAAAGCTAAGATTCAACGCCAGCCTACTGGCCTATTTCCAACAGGCTAACTAAGGTGATCTCTGCATATAACAAACAATTCCTGGCACCTGGGCCTCATTTAGTCCACATATTAATCATGGATAATTTAACCATATTTGTAAACACATTTCAAAAATATCTGTAAAAAATTTGCTAACATATTTTATCTGATGATTTAATCTCACATTGCTCAGGGTTTGATGATACACAAATGACATTCCCAAGCATTTGTCAGATTAAGAAATGTAAATTTGCATCAGGTGGACGCACAACCCTTTTACTTCATCTCAATGAGTAGTTACACAGAACCCACAAATTCTGTTTCTAAAGGAAATCTCATGAAAATGTCTACAAATCATACTGCCAATATGTTTTTGTTCAAATCTTTGAGCCAAAATGTTTACAGAGCCATCGTGAAAGCTGTCTGTGTGACTGCAATCTGTTTAAGTAGGATGCTGAAACAATAACCCTCTGCAAGCTGAGTGTTTGGTCACAGAGGGTAAGAGCACACCTGAGTGACACTTAAAGCATCAATAGTGATGAGTATTCATACACAAAAGTACACTAATTTTCCACAGTCAGAATTTTATGAAAATTGAAGTCTTTTCAAAAATAGAGAAGCTGACCTCGTTCCTCAACTAAACTGTTCTAATTATCTTACGCATCTCTACCTGGAAACATTGACTGAATTTTAAGTTTTCAAAACGTAGTTGGCTCTAACTGGCAGTACAGGCAGAAAGGTTTTGTATATATTAACGGGCGAATGTCTTATGGTATCTGTGCTATACATATTCCCAACAATGCAGCTGAAGTTCACCTTCAAATACTTGTGAAATTTTGTCCAAAAGTACTGTTTCCATAAACTTCCTTCACAGTACATATTTTCACAAAACATTATGTTTTATTTAATGCCCTTGACTCTGAAGGCAAGATAACCCAAGAGAAACTCAGCTTTCACATACATCTTCACACACACACACTTATATATTTACAGCCTACGGTGGCAGGTAGGAGTTAAAAATTGTGCCTAAGCATACATAAAGCACATTAAAAAAACAGGTAAAAAAGCAATTTTTTCAAGTCTTAAGACTGTGGAGAACCCATTCTGAAATTCAGTGTGAAGTACTGTATCTGTCTGTGAGAATATAAGCTAAATAAAAGGGATGTGAACAAAGCCAAAGTAAATTACTTTTAAAATTCCTCTGAAAATCCTTTTGCATTTTTGTGATTTGCACTCAGTTTTAAGTACAGCTCCCCCTGAAAGCCAGGATTATGAGCTTGGATGGGCATCAAGAGCTTCCTCCAAACAACCATCCTCCTACTACCTTGTCTAACTGCAAGAATCCAATTTCTTAAGATCAAAATGTAATTCTGTTTCCACATAAGCTTATCAGCTACTGAGCAAATGCAGACACTTGTAGTATCCACCTACGCTTAAAAACAATAAAGAAAAACAAGATTAGAAAGACAGCTGTAATCTACTTATAACACTAAACACTTAACAGTAAATGAATTACTAGAGGTAAAAATTACTACACTCTTTACAGAGAGAACTAAAGAATGTCTTGCACAGATCCTAGGGAGAGACAATTATGCTACTTTACAACAGGAACATATTTGAAAAATAAATCCAGCTTTGTTTATTACCTGATAGTTTCCTTTAAGGCTGCCTATTAATTGACTAATTTGACCAACTACGTTCAAGTCATGTAAAAGGTTCTGCAGATCATGGTACAGTTGCCCTGGTCCCATATAGAGCTTGTCTAAAATGAATAAAAACATAAGGTTATATATAATAAAAAGATGTCATTCCCAGTTGAAGGAGGAAAGCATGACAAAGATAATAATATTAACATATATCGCTATTTCTTAACACTACGAAAATTAAGCTTATCAAAATTGGTGACGCTCTCTCTAGATTATAAAAACAACTAATGCACCAACGTGCAGCTAGGGTCTTCATTACTTCTGAAAATCAGAGTGGTTTATTTATACATTTATCATCGATATTTCACTTTGCTGCTCCAGGTGCTTTTAATGTCCCTTCAGACAGATAATTGCAAAATGCATCCCAGGAAATTATAGGCAGTAGTATGTTATCACATATTAGCTTTGCATGTACAGGTGTTACCACAGGCATTTCCTTTTAGCTCACCTTATCATTGCCTTTTACAGTTACAATTAAGATTCAAGCTTGTTCATCTAGTATGATGGAGAGCATTATGTGTAGTTTTAATAAGCACGCACTAGAACTGTGACAAATATCGAAGCTTCGCTGGCCTCAGAATCTCTCACTGACGTGGAAGTTTTGCTTAGCACCAAGCAGCAGTCTTGCTGTTACACCTTAGTTTAAACATCGTTCCTGAAGGTTGCTTTTGGTCATGTGACGAAGCCAAAAAATTTATTTGTAGCCTTCACTATGGTGGTTTAAAACTCAAAATTTGTTTAATCGATCACAAGACAGTTCTGGATCGTATATCCACATCCTAACTCTAACATGAGCCTGCAATTTCACTGAACCACTTGAAATTTTATTGCGGTCATAGTTAAGTGAAATATGGATCTGCATTGAGATCAGCAACAAATCTCAACAGCAGCAGAAATACTTTGCCCTAACCATCAATAAGTACATATGTTTATAAGATAACACTAACTCAGAAAAATATTCTGATTAGTAGGATAAGCTGTCTATTTAAATGCACAAAGCTTGCAGAACCCTGCTAATACACTCTGACTCCCAGGCATGATGTTAGGATCGGGATGGCTATGTAATTCCTGTGGAAACAACACTTTCCCTCTCCCCTAAAAAACCCCGCTCCGACTCATACAGAGTCAGCATGTTTCCCTTTGGCTGAATGACAGGAACCGGGCTGGGTTATCTTTCCAGGAAACCCCTGCAGATTATTTAGCTCACACAGTGTAGACTCCAAACTACAGATCCTTTACCCTTACCACAACTTTGGAAGCTAGTCTGCAGGCAGCAAACTCCCCTGAGCAGAAGAATTTCAACCCTGTGTTGGCAAGAACAGATCTAAATAGAATGCTGGCTGCCCGCGCTGCAGCCAGATCAGGAGCACGGACACGAGCCATGCCACCTGGTCTGGCTGCCAGGGCAGACCGGTGCAGGACACAGCGCAGGTGCCAGCCGAGACACCGCTAGCACCTCCGTTCCCTAAGTCTGCGACAGGGACCAGTGTCTAAACCAAAACGCAACAAACCAAACACAAAGCCATCAAAATAGCATAAGCCAGAATAAACATGAAACAAACACGCACAAGACAATTCTCTTAAATCATTAGCATGTTCTCAGTTATGTATCAAAATAACTGTATTTTCTAAAGACATTTTCCTATTTGGAGGCATCATACAGATCAAGGCCATCACTGGATGTTTTTCCTTTAATGCAATTCACTATATTAAGCTAGGAGTCTGCCTTAAACCTTGAAGAGTACAAAATTTCAAGGCTCAAGGAAAGTGTTAAGGGTTACTTTATCTCTGAATTCTCCACTTCACTGCAGGAAAATGCAACATAAACCTGAGATATTACACATTCCCATAAAATTTCAAAATTTTTATTTTTTCTTGCCTTTAAATCTTCTGGCAAATTGAATCAATGAAAGGATTTCTGTGTATTGCCCTTGAGCACTAAACAGAGGAATGACTGCACTTACTACTATTTACCCAGCCAGAGAATAGATGCAACTTTCATCCACCCTTCTTTGCCTGTTCTGACTGTTAATTAGAAGAACAGTCTAGCCTTTCTTACCCTTAAAAACAAATCAGTCCATAAGAAAAGATCATTACATTTATTGTACACAATGAAAAGAATTGACTGCAAAGTAGACCTAAGAGGAAGAGTTTTGAGATTATGGTCCGTAGAGTATGTTTGCAGATTTGTTTAAAAAAAACAAACAAACAAACAAAACCAAAAAACCCAACAACAAACACACTTTTCTGGAACTGCAGACTACATACTTTCATTAAGCTGCATTTTCACTTTCTTCAATCCAAATACTTGAAAAATCAACATCTGAAAGTTGTAAACACTTCTCTCCTTGTATCCCTCTTCTGCTAGTTTATACCTCTTTTCTTACTTATGTCTACAATAATTGTAATTTGTTAAGCACCAGAATCACTAGTTCCTAGACATATCGAATTGTTGATTTCGATGGGGCTACTTGCAAAGAAAGGGGTGGGTCTGTGTTAATAGAAGTCTGGTGAAATCTAGCCAAAAGCCATGATAATGTGTTTGGCACTGTAAAGAACACAAATGAAATCATTCTTGCCTCAAATTTCTGTAACAAAAAGATAACTTCTGCAAAACAAAATTTAGACTGATTAGAAGTAATCGGCAGTTTAGTTGAGCTTTTGGCAGAAGTCCATTCACTTACCTGTCATTTATAAACTCCACTACTAAACAAACCAAACTGCTGCACTGAAAAACGTACTACAAATATTTCTGAAATATATCCTTGTGGGTTTGAACCAAGAGAAAATTTACAACTACCAGGCTGTGCAAAGCTGAATGTTTGTGAGAATTCCCTTGTATAGGATGGATATTCTCACTCAAGTGAATTACATTATTTTTAAGTTTTAAAAGCCAAGATCACTCTTTGCAGCCTCATAAAGACAGAGTTACCAGACATTTCATTTTATTATTGAAAGTAGGATGGAGAATGGACGCTAACCTGCAACATATAACAGCAAGCATTCAGGCAACTCTTAGATGCTGCAGGACTTTATGCCACAGTCTTCAACTGAGGCCATAAAGAAAGCTTTAACTACTTAACTACTGCCCTGTGCAGTATATACATCCACCATGCCTGAAAAGAGCTGTCCTCTACAATCCTCTTCCTGGAGCTTCAAATGCTTTTACAAATATCCTTGTTCCAGCCTTGGGAATAAGGCAGAAATCTTGAATTTCATTCAGTAATTGTCACCTGAGTCTCTTTTGTCTGCACCATGCACATTTTATAAGCTTTTAATAAGTCAAGATAAAAAGGATGCAGTAAGAGTGTCAAAGCAAATAAACTAACTTGGCATCTGAAATTCTGTCACACCGAAAAACCAAACGGAAGTCATTTTAGGCTCATCCATTAAAGACCACGTTCTTAGCACAGGAAAGAAAGCCAAAAAGCAAATCAATAAATAATTAAAGAGAGCCTGCTTCCATCCTCTGATGTTCTAGAAAAGACAAATGGCCAAATTAAGAAGAAATTTTAATAGTCAATCAAGGACTAGATCAATAGCCACGGCTAATATAGTTCTTCCATGGAGGTCTAGTGGGCACAAACTGGAACACAGAAAAATAACTGGGCTTCAGAGATCAGCAATGATGGACACATCAGAAGAGAGTTCTCTGAGAACTGACCACTTGGTTTGTATCTGGATAACGAATTACAAGTTATAGCAACTTCATCTCTGAACTGGGTCCTGTAAGTGTTACTCACAATGTCTTTTAAAATACAATTAGCTTCTCGGTGGTTAACAAAATGTTGACTACCAGTTTATCTGGCTGAGAATTGTCTGACAGAGGGTTTTTCCTGGGTGAAGGAGGTGGGGAGGCACACTAGTCTGTTCATCAGACATGTTTCTCAGTTCACAGCCAACAACGGGCTGCTTCAGCCCACACATGTTCCCTGACCATCCAATTGCTGGCTATTTTTAGGTGGGTGTTCACTCTTTCTTTTTTCCATAGAAAGCACTGAAAAACTCTTGGCTTCACTCCAAAGCAGATACGTGGTTGGTTTCTTTCTGTACTTTGAAATGTTTAACAAATGATAAAGCCATTTCCTTCCCATTTCTAAGCCACTCTTGCTCATTATCAAGCTCCAAAACAACTGATTTTTCCAATGTGAAAAAAACCATCCATGAGTTTAGAGAAGGTTCTCCCCAGCTTTGCACATCCTATGTGTTACAGAGGATGGTGTGCCTGGGCAGGAAAGCAGGCAGTGTGCTGTAACCGATAACCACATACGTGGCTTCAGAGGCAACGGTTTTTTGCATTCCACCTACAGATCAAGGGTGAAATCCTGGCCACATGTAAGTTAGCAGGAATTTTTTTCATCAACTCTTTTGTTGCTAAGATTTTACCAGACGGAATTTGTGCCTCCCTGCAACAGGCAAGTTTACTGCCAAAAACCAGTAATTCATGCAAAATACCTAATTGCTTGCCCAGCATTATTATGAAACATATTCAAGGTTAAAAAGAAAACAAAACTGCCACTTGCTTTAGAGGGAGGAAAGGAGGTTAAAGTTTAAATTGATTTTTGCTGCTATGTAAAATTGGGGTGGGAAGATTCTGCTTTTTATAACAATTGCTCCTTAGCTGAGATATATTTGAGTAGAATACTAAACACTTACTTTACCTGCTCATTTCCCAGTGTTACTCTCAGCACCACAGCTTTAAATTCACCAGTTTTGCCTGGTTTGAAGTAATTCTTGTAACTGAAACAGAAACAATTTTAGCCCATTTACATCCAGGCATTTTCAAAGCCTGCAGGAAACTCCCTGGGTGTGGTCAAACTCAGTTTAACTTGGCTCGGGCAAAATTAGCATTTGGAACGTTGTGCATAAATATACACATGCAAGAGAAGTGTCTGTGTGCTAGTGCTTGGCTGTGGGCAGAGGGGGAGAATTCCTACCTCTGGCAGCAGGCTGCTTTGCTAGGGAGCACAGCCAGCAGCTGCAGCTCTTTCCCTGCACAGCCAGCACAGCAGCAGCTGCTTTAATGGGCGCTGGCAGAGCAGCTGCTCCCTTGGGATCGCTGTCTATCCGGTTCCTCTAAATTTTCAATTCTCATGGGCACCACAAGCATATTGGATATTGTAATCCTGAACTGATCACACCCTATTCTTCCTTTCAAACAACTACTACGGGACACATTTATTTACCGTGGTGATTTGTTACTTGTACACATTTTCCAGTAGCTTTTGCTGTGTGCTCTGATTCTCACTTGTGAATTACTAATTTATCGCAGATTTATGCTACTAAAGGGGAAAAAGAAAGTGTCACAATGCCTAGAGTAGATGCAGTCACCCGTAATTTAAACATCTACTCCTGGGTGTGCAAACACAATGGCTCAGGTGGTCCCTTCCCATACTAAACTCCTGTTTATTCCCATTTCAGAGGATTTTTTCAAGTAATATTATTACTTAAATCCAAATGGCATGCAAATAAAATAAAAGCCTCATCAGCATACTCTCAATATTGCAAATATTCTTGCAAACATTTCTGTACTGAATATCATGTTAAAGCCAAAGACTGTTAACAGATACACTCCTGGGTATCTCTTTTACTGCAAAGTAACTAATCTTGACAAGATCTGCCTTCAGTATGATTATAGTAATGACTTTTTCCCCACATGGTTCAAAATCACAACAGATCAATATAAATTGCCTTGGAAAAAGCCACAGTGACATGAAGTCAGACCCGATCCGTCATGGAAATTCAAGGTCCTTAGAAAGATTACTTTGCTTCTGAGAGACGCAGAGCCTGAACTCAGACTAGGTGTTACATGAAATAGAAGCTCACGAATGCTCACATGTGAAAACCACAACCAGAACTGAGAAAGGCTATGTTCCTGACTATAGTTCCAGCATTATTGAGGGGTAACGTGAAATTAATGATATGCTTGAAGAACATGCCAGATTTGAAGACTACTCTGAAAGGCTGGTAGATCTCAAATTTGACTTGCCATTTGCAATCTAGTCTTCGAGGCTGAGCACATTTGTATTGCTTCCTCCCACTGAGCCATCTGTGTGCATCCAGGCAGCATACTGAATCGTCAAGTGTTATGAAGGGAAGAAATCTGGAAGAGATTCAATCCTCATCTTGAGCATAAATATCACCTGGGATAGGGGGAGAAGTTATATATGTGGGAGGTAACTTTAAAAGTTGCTCTGTCTGAGGAAGGCATAACAAACTGGTACTTGTATAGAATTACGCACTCAGAACAAATAATAAAAAAAAAAATAGGCCCCTTCCGCAACATTTAAGTCTACATTTAAACCTGAGAAGCTTGTACAGTGTTCTGGAAAGCAAAGCATCATGATACCAGATGAATTCTTGATCAATTCATAATAATCTGGACAGATTTCATGTGATTGTTAACATGTTTAGGTTAAACTATGATGATGTAGCAGTAATATATTTAAAACTACTTAAGTGCAGTCAGAACTGTTCAACTGTTTTGTTTTAAATGTGACTTTGATTGTCCTGGAAATGTTTCACTGATTTTTATATTGAGTAATAATAAGGTGACAGCATCTCACTGCTCAGTTTAAGATGCCCACCTTTAGGAAGGACAAGAATGGAGACTGTTTGAGAGACAATGTCATACCTGAAGTAAAATAGTTTCCTGTTCTGTGAGGATCTTGATAATTAATTTAAAGAAGGAAAACCAGAAACCATTAATAAGGCCCAAGATTCAATTACTGCAGTTGAGGAATTCTTCCCCTATACTTGGTACTGGATCCTGCTCCTACAGATACACTGGTATGCAAAACAGACGGGACAAACGCCTTACAATTGCTCTGGGGAAGAGAACTTGTCAAATAGAGGAAAAACATTCTCCCTGAGGAGGTCTAGTAGAATTAATTTTCTCAGTCCAAGTAGAAAAGGAGACCTTTATGTGTCATTTTCATAGACAAGCGATCTACTTAAGCAACGGATAAACAGAGCTAGCGAAAAGATGATGAATATTGTGAATACCAGGAAAATTGTCATTCATTTAGCAGTTTATACTGATGACCATTGTTGAGTATTATTCCCTTTCCCTTTAGAAAACCGTTTGCACCAGAATACCTAGCTTTCGCTGGAAGGCCAGTGATGAGGATCCCCTGCTGCGCTGAAACCTTCTCTTGCACAGAACTTGACAAATCCAAGCACCAGCTATACACAAGAGAGACGCCTCCATACCTCTGATCCCTTCTGCCTGGAAATTCTGTATGAGTGTTAAAGCCAGTGACAAAGCAGATGAGATTTTATTTTTAGATGCTGAACTACAAGCTTCCTTCATGCTGTGTTATGTAAGCAAAGCCCTTGACAGCTCCCCCAGCACCACCCTCCTCCTATTTGTGTCTTTCCACTTGCTCACTCATGCTGCTCCTGTTTCCATAGACACCTCAAAGAAGCATGTGGGTGGGTTATGTTTTCTCATTTCTCCTTTATGAGAGCATTTTAATAGCCAATTGGAATTTCAAAAAATAAAAAGTAGTCTTGTGAATCCAAAATCCTGGTTTAAGACCTAAATAAGCCCACAGGTAAATTTAAAGTTCATAAGAGAAAAGCAGACTTTCTGCCTTACCTCTGTTTGTTCTTTCACACCAAATCCAACTCATGATCTCCACAGTTGCATGCTCCTGAAAAATCTGAGCCACCATAGCTCAACTGTAGCTCACCTGAGATTATATCACACTCTCAGGTCCAAACTACACAAATATTTAGAGAGTGGTATCAGTCTCCAGGTTTGGAAACTGAAGCAAATGGAAAGTCAGGAATGATCACAGAAAACAAGAGCTTAGTTGGCAGCCATCAATGAAAAGCTGAGCAGCTACTCACACGTAGCTTTACAGCATAACCCTAAATTAGGTTTAGCAACCTAGTGCAGAAAGAAGCAGCACAAACACATACATAGTACTAAGTGATAAGCGATAAACCCCTGAGATTACTAGAACATAAACTATTAAATTCAGACGTGGTGTAAGCAAGCCTAATTACTAATACAGTCAGGACCTATCATCATCATCAACCAACATGAAGAGTATTATCATAAACATGAAATGACATTATTCAGTCTAATCATACTTTAATCATGTAAGCACCTAAAGGTAATGTTTATGAGCTTAATTATTGAATCTGATAATCTGAGCCTCTAAAACTCTTTAATGTATTTATTCTCACTGCCATGCAAGACAGAGGAGTTCTTCAAGTCCTAATCACAGACAAAGAACCAAATACCACATGCCACCCAGTACACATAGAGCAGAGCTGGGAAACAAACCTCCCAAGTCTCAACTCTGACAAAGTATTTTTAACATGCTTCACCCCCCTGTCAGCTGTTAATACCTTGCTCTCAGCTGGTAATTAAATGAATGCTGAGACCTGTCTCGCTATATGCTCATCGTATCAGATCTGAACACCAAAGAAAGAGGTTGCACAAAAACTACAGTCCAACCACAAAACTGCTTATTCACACAGCTTCAGCAATGTGAAGATAGAATCAACAGCTTGCAACTGCAAATACTGAGTAAGGTATTAAATTCACAGTGCTGTACCATTTGTGAGTAAAATCATGCAAGAACACCAAGGAAACGCAAAGCCTCTTGAGATAGTGAGAAGTATGAGTAGCTCATACACTGAGAGCATGGCTTCAGGATTATATTAAACTCCAGCTAATCCTGACCACGCAGGGAATTTCAGAAATAAAACGCCATAAATATTTTTCCTGCTGACAGAAGCAGCTGCGCTGTGCCAGAGATGAGGAAGGAAGCAAAAGCAGTAGAGAACAGGAGGGAGAAACACTGGAGCCCCGATACACTGACAAGCGTGGACCCCACAGCCTGGCTCCTGAATATCACGCTAGCCAGGACAATGGTCAGGTGTCTTCCTGGACCACGTACTGACTGCAGGCACAGATCAGAGGAACTCCAGTTCCTGGCTCTGTTCCCACGAGGAAGGAAAATTCTGGAAGCAAAGAGACTTTAGAGTGAAAGAAAAGAGGTGCCATGGCCCTTTCCTCTCAGAGGTCCTGAAGGGGAAGGCTGAGGGCAGCATGGACCTGGAAGCCCCTGCCCTCCTAAGGAGGGAGAGGGGCCGCACAGGACCTCTGCCGTGTGCGGGCACAAAGGGCAAGAGAGGAACTGGATGCGAGAAGATAAACACTGACATCAACAGGCAGTGAAAGTACACGTGTGAAGGGGTTTAAATGATGAAAGTACTGCAGGGATCTCAGTACAGGTCTGCAGGTGATTGTAAACTGGCCAAACTGCCAGAGGTTTACACTGGAGTTCCCACCAGACTATCTATAACAACTCCTGTGGAAATTGTACTGTGAGGAGCTTACCTCCCTCTTTCATACTCACTTGCTTATAGCTAGGTTTCTACTCATTTTACTACTCTGTGTCAAGACGTGGACGAGACCCCTGGCAACACAGAAAAAGGTTTATAGGAGGTGAATGTCAAGCCCTATAAACACTATAACAAATACGAAAGGCAAAGAGAAGAATCTCATCCTAAGTGGGTGAGAGAAACATGTAAGACCTAATTTATTCTACACCTAATCCACAAGCTAGAAACATATATCCACTTAACAAGTGAACTATTTTATGTCACCTGGTTTGCTCAGCTGAACAGGCTGTTTGGAGTTAGATTTATTTAAAATCGCTGGTCTTTTGTTCATATATATCAATGATAGTTTACATTTATGAACATATTACATCTCCTTTAGTATACAGGATTATTTTCAATAGTTTTAAAATAAAGATTTACATTATTACTCTACACATATTTCACAGAGATGAAAGTTAGTTCAACTGGCAATTCATGCCATATCATCCTTTTTAAAATCTTACCACCAAGGCGAGAGTTGATACGCCACTCAATATTTAGTCTTGCTTACTCTGGACATTGTATTATGACTGTCCAGCCCTAAAGTGATGCTAAAGCTGACTTTTTTTTTTCCTTCCCCAATTCTATATTTCTCATTAGACAAATGAGCAAAAAACCCAGCTTTAATGGCAGTACCTATCACAGCAGCGCTATCTTTGTTTTTGAGAAGAGCTGGCCTTCCACTGGGTGAGACATTGACAGAAACACAAGTGCACACTGTAGCCCATCAAACATCCCTACCTGTTTCCCTGTCAACACTCGGAGACCTACACGAAGTGACTGCATCAGGCAGAAGGAAACTCAGAAGAGAGGAATCATGCCTGCACTTCAGCATTGTGTCACTACTACATTTGACAGTAAACAAAACCCACAGAGATCAAAACTACAGGCCAGTGGAAACGGAATACAAATGTATCCCTGGAAGTCTGACCAGGAAAGGAGAGAAGCCATGGTTCAGCAGTGCTGAGGTTTGATCTCAGTTACGAACTGTAAACCTGTGAAACAAAAAATAACACTAAAACGCAGCCATAGACAGAAACGCGCTAACCTGTTTTTTCATTTTACTGTTATCTCCTATGCTCATCACTGCATGCTATATAGTACAGATGGGTCTTGTTCATTTTCTCTTTCAGCCTTTAACCATATGGCTCAAATTAAATGGTTCTTTGCCTAAGTAATAGGCTATGCCGTGTACGGCTCCTCATCAATATGATCAGCAGCAGAACACTGCTGACGGGCACTGGTTTCCCACCCAGAAATGGCAGAATGCTTAGCTCTCTCCCTTTGCTTTTACAGAGTCTCTGTAGTCTGGTTTTCTTAAATAAAATCGCTGTCAAAAACTTTTACAGCTCACTCTTTTCGTTCTTGGGAACCAGAGAACAGACAACTCGGGGTGGTCGCTATGGCACCAAACAGGCATTCGTCTTGGCACAGAAACTGCATTCCACGACCGATCAACAGTTTGCATAAAGTGCTGCAAACTCATAATAACACGCGCCAGGAGTTTGAGAAACTGAAACTCTGGCCAGTATATTTGACTTTTGCTCCTATATTCCCACTTAAAGGGAAGTGAAACACATGTATTTTCAGTGATTTTACGTATAGGTGGATGACTTGCAAGTGAAGGTTGACTTCTGATTCTTCTAGAGGGGAATACAGTACATTTTGATAAGAAGTTACAAATTTGCCTTTCACTATACTTTTTATATTTTTGGAAGGCATATTTAAAATATGTCATATTAATATGACACATTAAAAACCAAGTTGTATTCATTGCTCTTTCACCCATCCTCTTTTTTATCAGAAGAGTACAGATAGCATTTAACTTTCTTGGTGCCCTCTTTCCATAAATTCAATTCAACTTCTCACTCGTTTTGACTGAGCGAGTATCATTCACTAAGATACAGCTATGCAGTAAACTTCCTCAAAAGCCAACAACAACAAAAAATCTCTAATAAACCAAAAACCAAGGAAATGGCCAGCAGATAAATCCTTTCAACTACTAAAGATCATTCAGGATGAAGCAGCATGTATTAGCAAAAAAGACATCAGAACACATATGTTAATTGCTTACAGCATCTAAAATAACAAATAAAGACAGAGAATTCACAAAAAAATAAGTCAGCAGTAACCTAGTAATTGAATAGTCACTGATTGCTCTTTTAATTCCTCTGTGAGATAACATGATTATCAAAGATACCAATTTACCTGTGGTCATGTTTAAGTGATCTGTAGCCTCCATTACACTCCCTCTGGACTCATTAGATGTCTGAGGTCCTTTGAGTGTCTAGGGTTCCTACCCAGAGCACAGCATATTTTATAGGTGAGGAAACTGAGGTACAGAAGTAGCAAGACTCACCCACAAACATACAAGCAAACCCGTGACAGAGCATATACTAAAATTCAGGAGCCCTTAAACTTGATGTTCATTTCCCTGTGTCCATAATAAACAGGTTACCTATAGCTATCTTGGAAAAAAACAAAAGAAGAAAAAGAAAGGAAAACCAAACCAAACCAATGTCCCAGATGTGAATGCTGAATCCATTACTTTCAGTAGTTCACAAACAGACAGAGTAGGTGAAATCAATGCATGTATCAACACAAACGTGTGGAAGAACAGAATTCACTAGTTAACAGTACATAAGGAAGATGTGTAATTAAGGAAAGTGTCTCCTTTTGAGCTTTTCAACCATTTATAACCTAGGGTCATCCCCATATTACATAATACTTTTGCTGAGTTCTTTTTGGGTCTCGAATCACAATTCTTGTTTCATAGAATCATAGAATAGTTTGGGTTGGAAGGGATCTTTAAAGGTCATCTAGTCCAACCCCCCTGCAATAAGCAGGAACATCTTCAACTAGATCAGGTTGCTCAGAGCCCCGTCCAACCGGACCTTGAACATTTCCAGGGATGGGCCATCTACCACCTCTCTGGGCAACCTGTTCCAGTGTTTCACCACCCTCATTGTAAAAAACTTCTTCCTTGTATCTAGTGTGAATCTACCGTCTTTCAGTTTAAAAATACTACCCCTTGTCCTATTGCAACAGGCCCTTCTAAAGGGCCTTCCACTTAGCAACCTCACCTACCATTATAGTAGTTTTCATATCTTACCATAGAATCAAATCAAATGCTCCCATAACCACCTAGAACACGCTGCAAATACCTCTTACTGAACTCTATTACACAACACAATTCTTCCAGCACAAGTAAATCAAAACCAAGAATATACAACTTCCTGTTCATGCTGAAAATATTCCTCTATTCAGTATTAATTCAACTTTTCAGTACTATGAATGTGTCTATGCTTCTGCACGTGGCCCAGCTGGGAAGGAGAGGAGAACAGCAATAGCCTACCAGAAACAGTACGTGGATTTACCAGGGAAAAACTTTATCTTGCATCTTTCTGCAAATGGTTCTACAGAAGAAAATTAACACATCAGGCCCCTCTGGCACAGAGTTAAGATAACTACTTCCACAGGAACCATCCAGTTGGGATGTCAGAGACTCATACTCACAGACTTTCAAGGAAGACTAACTCCAATACATGAAACAGGACTTTGCCTGATTTGCTCAGAGAAACGCGATCCAATAAACATGCTACTTTTTTCGAAAGACTGAGAATGTGAAATGTTTTCTGCTTTAAATATCGTTACAGGAAGCAAACACAAGTTATAATTGCACTCCACTAGGAAACAATATTAGAACCATACATATAAAGGACTCTGTCAAACAGCTGAGACTTCAATCCTTCTCCATGTTCATAACTAACAGAACTCATATTGCTGCTAGCGGAGAACAACAGGAATAAGGCAAAAGCACATCAAGGACAGGAGCAGCATAGCAAAACACAGTCTAGGAAAATTTTCCTGCCTTCCCCCCCACACCCTCAGGCCACACAGTTTCTCCTGCCAAAAGACAAAGGGCTTAAAAAAACCAGACACAAACTTAACAACCCCTAAATATGTTCTCCTCCAGAATTCAGAGACAAAAGACTGGTATGCAAAGCAGAACTGGGTAGAAAACTGCAAATTGATGATTTTGCCAAGTGAAAACCAAGTTCACGCAGCCCTTGCTTTCCACCTTAGAACAGTACTAAAGCATGCCCTTGATTTATATGTACTCATAAAATCTTTCAACCTTTCAGCAGTTGCATATTACAGCCTGTACAAGATGAATTCAAATTCAGCTATTAATTTCTCTGTAGCACTCAAAGTAAAGTTTGCATCTTCAAACTATACTATCCTTTCTTGCAGCATCGTAGAAAGCTGAAAGCACCAACTGCACTTAGCCAATAATAAATAGTGAGATAGGCTTATGACAGTTGCACCCTCATAAAAAGGATTTTGGTGGAGAAAAAAATGCCATGCTAAGAGAAATGTAACTAATAACCAGTAATCCTCACAAGGACACAACCAGAATCCATCAAGAATCCTTGCAATCACAGCAGTAATGTGAGAATACCAACCTTACAGGGGTCAAGCACTTAACCTGGTGCGCTGCAGATACAAACCAACTTTACTCAGTCCTCCAGAAATGGAAGAGGTGACCCCCCTACTACTCAATGCTTTTACACAGAATCGTCATTATTCTGTATCTCTCCAGTTCCCACAAACTGGAAAGGAGAGCTGAAAATAAGGTCTGAGACATGGTTCTACGTCACGGAAGCAGGATTTTGCCTGCAGCACCCCCAATTGTTCTTGATCATTAGATGTTATTAAAACCACATACTATGAGGCCACTGGGATTTCACCACAGCAGTTCCTTGGTATACTTTGAAAACAGAGGGAAACATAACATAACTTTATGACGACTGTGAAGTCATGCAGTTTCAGGCAGAGAATGACAATATTTTACTGGTAGTGCTTTGCAATTTGTGGTAAATACCCAAGAGTCTCACCAATGACGCGATACCACCATGATAAAGATTGTGTCATCATCAACTATAAAATGCAGCATCTTGGTGGGTGCAAATAAACAAGCCACAGCGGACCACTACACAAAGTCTTACCAGTCCTTTCCCTCTGCAGGAAGGCTGTATTTTCTGAGCTTCTGTAATCTTTAGCAGCCAAGACCGGAACTAAGGGGGCAACTCTACAGAATAACTAACACAATTAGGTGTGTATTCAAACTTGTGTACACAGGCCAATTCGGACAAGTCTGCATTCAGAGTAACAGCTAGCGCAGACAGGGCAGCACATGCAAATAGCAAGGCTACGCTCTTCCTCTTTCATGATTGGTTATATTCAATTTAGTTGGATCATTTGGCAGAAATGTTTAATTAAAGCTGAGGGAAGATTTATTCATTTGTATAACCAGTATCCTTCATATCTTTTTTAATTCTTATCTTTTGATCCCTTTTATTAGAAGACAACTGAATTAATACAACGATCAGAGCTTACCAAGAGAACAATTACTTCAGCTCATCTTTTACCTATTCAGTAACATTTAACCTGAAGGTTGAGACTACAAATGATGTACAAAGTAATTTCATTTTTTTGTGATATTGTCACTGTCGTGGTTTAACCCCAGTCAGCAGCCAAGCACCACGCAGACGCTCCCTCGCTCCCCACCCCCGGCCCTGCTCCCAGTGGGATGGGGAGGAGAATCGGGAAAGAAGGTAGAACTCGTGGGTTGAGATAAGAACAGTTTAATAACTAAAGTAAAATATAATACTAACAATAGTAATAATGAAATATAATAATAATAATAGTAATGAAAAGGAATATAACAAAAAAAAGAAGAGGGGGAAAAAAAGGAAAAAAAAACCCAAAACAAAACAGTGATGCACAATGCAATTGCTCACCACCCGCTGACCAACGCCAGAGCCGCAATACCGCCCTCCCGGCCAACCCCCCCAGTTTATATACTGGGCATGATGTTCCACGGTATGAAATACCCCTTTGGCTAGTTCAGGTCAGCTGCCCCAGCTATGCTCCCTCCCAGCTTCTTGCACACCGGCTTGCTGGCAGAGCATGGGAAACTGAAAAATCCTTGGCTTAAGATAAGCGCTACTTAGCAACAACCAAAACATCAGAGTGTTATCAACATCATTCTCACACTAAATCCAAAACACAGCACTGTACCAGCTACTAAAAAGAGAGTTAACTCTGTCCCAGCCGAAACCAGGACAGTCACCAAACATCATAAAGCTGAGAAACCTCAAAGCCAAGAGGTTCAAGTAGTTTCTACAGGACTGTTTGGGTGAGAGTTTTTCTTTCTCCCCTCATGCTCCACTTCCCCATCTGATCTTGCTGACAGGCAAGGATTTGGTCTAATTGGCTGTGAAGGTGCTGCACAAAGTCGCAGTAGGAATATTCAACAAGCTGCTCCTCCCATGCTCACCTGTGAGAGGGACCCTCAATTCTAAGTAATACGCTCCCTTATATACACTCCTCTTGGGGTCATGCATACAGCAGCTGGTAAATGACATGCAAGAGCTTTAATCTCATTGTCTAAGTAGCCCATTAATGCTTAAAAGGAGTTACAAGAATTAAGTCATCCTTGAAATCGAGACGTAAGTACCTATAAAAATCTTCTCTGGCTATTTACAAAGGGAGGAGCAAGAAGATCTGACAATAACCATCCTGGAGAATACAGGGGGTATTAAATGCTGCAGCTGTACCTCAGATCATTCTGAAGTGTAACACTTATGCCCCCTTACAGCACAACTATGGGAAAATTCATGAGGCCAAGGGTGCAATATTAAATAAATGTAGTGTGAAATAATGCTCAGAGCTAGCACTGAAATCTGTGTAAATTATAGTCCATTAATAGGGATCATAATCTAGATATATTAAATGCACTTAAAAATACAATATTTAGGCAAAATACAGGATATAAAAATAACTCATTATATATGAAAGGCTAGCTACCGAGTAAACTCTTGAAATTCATACATCTCTTGAGGATAGTTGGCAGGCTTGTAGGAGGGATTAACAAGTACAGAAAGAACTTGCAAACTTCAGAGCTTGAGGTCATTTTTGGAGAGAGGCTAGGAGGAAATTACTTACTGGCACATTGTTTCAAAAACATCCATTAAAATTAAAATTGAAGTTTTTTTCTGAAGCACTTGTTACTATGTTTGAAGGGTGAGATACTATGGGCTTGAGAAAAGTAACTGCTACCCTGCAGTAACCACTTGTGTCCAGACTTTTATTCCACAGCAATAGCGTGGCTCGTCATTTTTATTGAGAGAAACTTCCTTGCTTTAACTATGGGATAAAGAACATACGCATGACCAGTTACCATGGGACAGCTGGCACACCACACCAAAACAACTTTTTTGCACACCCACACACATTCGTGCTTTAAAACTCTTTATGCATTCATGTATAAAACTCTAAACTAGGACAAATACAACTAATTCATGTTGCAAGGCAGTAGACTGGCTATCACTTTATGGATTCTCAGTTTCCAAAGAGGTTGTATTACTGTTCATGTTACAGAAGTCTTCATGCACAAAGTACTTTCCTTTGTTTTCAGTAGCCCATTGAAATTCAAATATGGATTTTAACAAAAAAAGTCTGTAAAAGTCAGTAACTCCCATCACTTACTTGGCTTAGAGTTAATGATGACATTTTCAGCAGAGTGCTGGGGTGGAAACCTGCAGTTCTCTCCTTGGCCCTCACTGCTGCCATACTCTATGACTTCCACTTGTCCCAGCGGTACACTCCACTTCAATAAATACCTCTGGCCAGTTGTCACAGTGCCACTGCTTTCATAGGAAGAGCTGGAAGATGGACAAATCATTGCTGTGACAAGCAACTATGTTTCATGGTATCCTATTTATTATTTTAGCTTATAAAATCTGCTGTTTATCAGTCTGAGTACCATGCACAACTTGAAACAAATACATGCTTCAGGCTGACTTTTGTGACTGACCTTTCCTGGAGTGCAAAGAGCAGCTATGCAGGTGCAGATAATATTGTTTACAAACAGCACAGGAATGCCAACAACAGTCCCTACATTTCTATAACACAACATAAATGACCATCTTTTAAGATCAACATGCATTTTGACATCCTAATACAAGCGCTTAGAATGATACTTTGGCTCCATATTTTCCTAGTTCTTTTGAAACAGTGCTCAAAAGAAGTAACTGCTATGTTTAGTGAAGTATGGATGATGGGACCTTTGAATGACTACCAGCAGCAGCAAGGGCAACGTAATCTCCCAAGGGCTCACAAGGTAACATTTCTGCCGAGCCCCACAGCCTTTACAGCAGACCTTTGCAACTGCTGTGGCTTCTGAGAGTAATCCCACATGAGCTGCTGCTAAAGGAAGTGTGTATCATAACAGGAATTTCAGAGGAAAGACCACACTGAGGAAGCTCACTTGGAATAGAAATGGCATTAATACTGCTTTTCCTTTACTTCCTTTATTCCATTATTCACATTCAAGCATATACAACAAACATTTATTATAAAGGACAAAAGAGATGTTAAAGTGAACAAAAAATGTTTACTTCACAGAAAGCATGACTGAAATAAAGAAGTTAAATGCTTGGGAGAAATCAGCAAAATGCATTTATTGAGAACAGTACCTCAATGCTGATGTTCAGCTACCTATTCACAACACAGTCATACTTTTGTTTCAATGAAGAGGCAAGTATGAACAAAAAATGTAAGTGCCACAGCTTAAGTAAGTATTTATAAACTCTTGATCTAGTTCAGAAGAAAGAAAACAAGACTAGGTAGGATACAGCTGTTCAGTCAGTAGGGATAGCATCCACCCCGTCCAACTGCTGCTACTTAAAAGTTAGGTCTCTGGTTCGAGCCGGTCATCTAGACTACATGTGAAGAAGGACCTTCTGAGGGTCATGTACTCTGTAGAAATACATCCCTTTTGCCAGCTATCGAAAATAGGTCTGGAACCAATGGTCCCCAGGCTCCTGGGACATCTGACTGTTTCTGTAAAGGCTGGACAAAAGGTGGTTAAGAAAAGTGAGCTGATACATACTGTGCAGCTACATGTACTTGTAAAGCTTCTGAAGAAGCCTACAGCTCCAGGGTAAATCTGCAGGCATGCACCTTGAAAACCACTGCAATAACAGAAGCCTAGCTTAGGTAAGATGTCTAACGTCTATACAGCTAAAATGAAGAGAAATAAAGCTCATCCTGTGCGAGCCGAACAGGCAAGTGGTACTTTCTATAGCATATGCTTATTGTTGTGGTTTAACCCCAGCCAGCAACTAAGCACCACACAGCTGCTCGCTCACTGCCCCCCGCAGTGGGATGGGGGAGAGAATCGAAAAAAAAGTATAACTTGTGGGTTGAGATAAAGACAGTTTAATAGGACAGAAAAGGAAGGGAAAATACTACGACTACTACTACTACTAGAACATACAAAACAAGTGATGCACCATACAATTGCTCACCACCCGCTGGCCGATGCCCACCCAATCCCCAAGCCGCGGTGTCACTCAGCCAGCTCCCCCCAGTTTATATACTGGGTATGACGTTCTATGGTATGGAATATCCCTTTGGCCAGTTTGGGTCAGCTGTCCTGGCTGTGTCCCCTCCCAGCTTCTTGTGCACTCCCAGCCTCTGCTGGCAGGGCAGTATGAGAAGCTGAAAAGTCCTTGACTTAGTATAAACACTGCTTAGCAACAACTAAAACATCAGCGTGTTATCAACATTATTTTCATCCTAAATCCAAAACAAAGCACTATACCAGCTACTAGGAAGAAAATTAACTTTATTCCAGCCGAAACCAGGACACTTATTTTGAACAAAAACTTCTGGACTGGATACAGGTGTCATGTGAAAACTGGCAGATGATTTCCTTCAATCCCTAACTATATTTTGCATGACAAAGGTAGTTCCTTCTGCAGTAAAAATCTAAGAGTGGTTCA
This sequence comes from Gymnogyps californianus, assembly GCF_018139145.2. Lineage (NCBI taxonomy): Eukaryota > Metazoa > Chordata > Aves > Accipitriformes > Cathartidae > Gymnogyps > Gymnogyps californianus. The sequence goes on from NC_059473.1 coordinate 104,978,397, forward strand.
TGAAATCATGGAGGAATCCTAAATCCACACACACAGCTTGCAAGTGGACCCACCTGCAACTGAACATCCCAAGGAAGTCACAAACCCTTTTTTTTGGCTAGTGAATAAAGTTAAAAGTGCATTCAACTATTCTAAAAACCCACTGTTATATAAATAAGTGGGTTGGAAAGCAAACCTTATCTGCTAGAGAAAACCATAATTAAACTTTTTCAGAGTTAGCAAACCCCCATGACACATGCATGCCCAATTACCATCCCAAAGGAGGTTGCTCAGAACCAGTTAATGCCCACGGGAACAACACTGCTGTGATAACCAGAACTGTTGACTTAATAAGGAACCCAGAGACTTGGCATAATCATGAACTTTTGACATGGAAAACGAAAACAGACTGCACACTGCCACTTCAGGGACAAATACAGAAAATCCAAGACAATGATGGTATGGAAGAAGATAAAATATGGATAGTTAAAAGCAATTTTCTTGCAAACAACCATAAGAAAATATCCAGGTGTTACTAAGGAACTGAAGAATTTGTAAAGGAAAAGAATCACAGGATAATTGACATAAGCTTGTTCATTTTCTGAAGTGCAGTCATTACATGGCACTTCTCACTCACTAACATGAGACCAAGCATTCACACAATTACAAAAATATGTACTGTATTCATACTTCAGTAATAAACTAAGATATCAACTCATATTATGCTTAAGAAAAGCTGTTCTTGGAAGATTTTAATGGTCCACATTTTCTCTGTCAGAACGTATCATCACATAAAGCAATTTATGATACAAGCAACATTTGAATGTGAGTGTGACCTTGGCATACACAGAGGTATAGTAACAGTAATAATTACAGCAAATGGAAACACAGAAAGCATTATGAAAAAATGCTTTCGTCAAAGCACCTCAGCTTTAACCCTTCAATGTCTGGTCTCAGAGATAAAAACCCTTCCCCAGCTGGAACTTTGTTGGTGAGTTCCAGGTTTGTTCTGGCTACATGCATTAGCTTTGTGTTTTGGATTTTTTTAAATTTGCAAATTGTGTCAAGTTATAGATTTGTGTGTGTGACAGTATGAATTTAAGGAAGAAGAGGAAAAAATCCCACCTTGGCATGCCTGTGCTCCACTAAACACTAACAGACAGCAATAACTAGACACTACAGAGCATTTCTATCTGTAATCTCCAACTGATATAACTTTCTCACAAATTTACTCCTGAACTTCCAAACATCAGCAGGCAATTTAGAGGACTATAACAAAGCTAGTTATCCATTTATCATGACTACTCCTAGAAATCATTAACCATAGTAAAAACAACAATAAAAAAAAATTTCAGTGTCATTTTTTCCAGCTGACGCTTGAATGATCATTTAAAAAATATGAATCAAGTCTTACCGAATATTTACTGTTGCACACATGAGCACATCATTTAACATGAAAAGTCGTCGTTCTTTGGTTTTGATAATTTCTCCTTTGTCATTGTAAACCGTCTCAACCATATCATCAGTCCGTACGAGGTACCTGTTTCCACTGCTCAGCAGCTAGATTTTAAAAACAATCAACACTGTATGTTATACATGGTACATCTAACATCCAGTGCAAAAAATAAAAGAAAATACAACAAGTTATCACTTGCCATCCTAGTACAAGTGTTTGCAGGTGGATTTGCCAAGTGAATTAAGCCTCTTTACTAATTTGCTTTTCATTTAGAGAAACAGTAACTTCTGCTGCCACCAATATGGCCTGCAGGGGTTTTCGGTCTTAATATGGAACATAATTGCTCTGAAAATCTTCCACACTGATAAAGGTCCCCTAGCAAAAAAAAATGATTGTTTCCATGATTTGTGTAGTTTCCTTCCCTCATCCCTTCTTTCACAGCCCATTTAAGCGCTACTCATGGTTCCAGCTGTCCCAAAGGGGGAGGTCAGGGTGGGAGGAGGAAGAGTGCTCCCGCCTGCTCCGTCCACCTGGGCTCACAGAGCTAGCTGAGGAGCACGGCTGGCAGGTGGCCACAGACTCAGAGAAGATGATATGTACAAGAGATGCATGGCATGTAAATTGCTCCTGCCGTTTGCCTTCAAGGGCTGAGAATCAGCACTGTGTGCAAGTGTGAACCAGTCCCTCACAGGTCAAACACACCTCCGTAGTGGCCAAGAGAACAGAACGGTCCGTAACTCCCTTGTTTCCTATCCACCCGCCTCCTTCACTGCCTGTTTCACCCTGCCTGGCATAGTTCCAAAACTGTATATGCAAATATTAACCCACAAGGCACACAGGGCCCTATGTGATTTGGAGTGACTATCCACGTATGTATCAATTCATCCTCCCAGTGCATAACATACAAGATTTTACAGTTGATATTGACTGACAAAAGGAAACCTTGACCACCTCTTAAAAAGCACATTCTGTGTCTTGAGCTCCTTCAACTATCTGTAGATGATTAGTAGCTGCTTCAAGAAGCAGGAGTATGAGAACTAGAAAAGAAAGTAAAATGCCTGAATCCCTCTTCTAATGCACTTAGAATGGAAATACTGTTCCAGTATCACAATAAATTCAGTATCCCATTTCTGATAAATAACTTAAAACAAGTGTGTTCTGGTTGACTACTATCTTCCTAAAAACTATGCTTTTATGCATCACAAGAAAACCCCACTCCTTACACTCCTTCACCATGTCCCCATTACTCCATCCCAGAATGAGTCCAGAGTATAATCATCTGTAACTTCACAAAAGCAATAATTGAAGCATTTATGCCCCATCTCATGGGAAAGGAGAAGCCATTTATGATGCAAATAAGACAAGCACACATATATCCACAGTACAGACAGCTACTAACAAACTCAAATGAAGAAGATTGTTCCTTCCTTCCTACTGAATGCCTCCTACAGCTCCTTAAAGACATTTCTATTGTATGATCCAAACGCATGAATGAAATAGACTGGGATGTTCCTTAAAACAAGGAAGATGTTGGATACATTCAATAGCACATCTTGAACTGCTCCACAGTTGGAAGCACTGCAGTATAAGGAACTGGTTCCTTCCTTTATACAGGAGTAATCCCTCAGTTCTAGGATAAATTAAAAGTTGAATTTTCCCATGCAGAAAACGTGCGTGAGACTTTACTATACAGCATTATTTCTTACACTGCCACAGAACACCAATACTGCTGCTGCTACTTCAGCATGTAGCCCACTCCAGCACACAGTGGTTTAACCAGCGAGCCTGTTCCATCCTGGAGGCAGGTCACATCTCACACCTACCACTAGAATGACCCCATGTTGTTGAGCTACACAGAAAAAAATGCAGGCATCTCTTTGGTGTCCGTTTTAGAGATTGCTCAAGGCCCAGAAACTAACTCTTCCATCATACATTCCTACTTCCCTAACCTTGTTCAGATAACGTTCGTTCATTGCTTTTGCTATTTGTTTTATTTCACAGCGCTGATCTGCATCCCTTTTCCTTTCATTTAACTTCTCTGCCAGTGTTTCAAGTTCTGTAAGAGCCATCTGTAGAGGTAATCTGTCAGGATGTCCTTTATTAGTGTTCTTCAGCATATCCTGAGGGGAAATGATAAAACAAAACAAAAAACAGATTTAATTTCAAAGTCAAGTTCAAAACATTACAGGATGTAAAGTTACCTCTACATTCTTTACCTGAGTACTACTAAAGAATAAGACAAATGAACACCTAATGAATATTCAGACATCACATTGCTTACTTTCCTATCTTAATAGTTCTTAAAAAAGATGCTGAATGAGGTCACATACAGCTTATTTACCAACCAAAAGTACAGAGAAAGAACTTGAAAATAAATGTAAAAACTGCAAATGTAAATATAAATAAAAAAGATGCATATAATATTAAACACAATTTGAAAATCAGTATTATAGTATAATATGTAGGTGTCCATAAACAATGATTTAAAATTAAACTTTTCTGATATTTGCTGTCATAATAATATTGTATTATCTTTATTATTGTTATTATTCCTCACTAAAACACTGACAGCATGCTCATCCCAAAGTAGGAGACATTACTTACTTCATGGAGGTCACAACAGCTTCTCAAAGTCTTTCCCTTTTGTAGGCATACAGTAGGAACAGTCTGAATTATGTTTTTTCTCCTTTCCCACAGCGCTGAAAAATCCCTGCGTATTCACTATGGCTTCCTGCCGCAAATAAACTCCATCTCTTCTGCTACCTCAAAAACTCCTGCCACGGCTTCCGACCCACATGCTCCCCTGACAAACACCTCCGCTCCTTTTCCCACAGTAATTCCTGGATCTGCATCCCAAAGCCTGTCTTCCTCTGTGGCACCTGCAAAACACAGCTAACTTCTAGTGCTCACTGGGATAGACCTGCCGTGGTCTGGAAGGAGTTACAAACAGTGTAAGTCGGTCTGGAGCAGGTCTACACTGGGGAACTGTGCTCTTCCTGCAGCTCAACTGCCTGTTCAGACGAGACCCGAGGACTCCCTGTCAAATCCCCAGTTTCCCTGGGAAGGAAAACAAGATGCTGCAGGTCAGAAGGAAGCTGCAACACACTCCAGCAGGTCCTGTGAGCCAAGTAGTCAGGGAGAGACCGTGCTTTTTTCCTACATCCCACATGTATTCTCAACTACCCAAGGCATGAATTACATTCTCTTGTATTTTTCTTAAATGGAAACTAATGCCACAAGGTTCCTAGTGGTGTTTTGAAGTGTTATTAGCTAACAAACTGATATGAACAAGTAGGACATTTGAACTACAGCTTTACTGCAAAGTGACTTACAAGCTAAATCTAATCTAGCAAATAATATACAGTAAATCTAGTTTACTAAGATTTTCCTGCAGTGTATTTACTGCCTGTGCCTCCAATCAGACTATGAGATCAGCACGTTATGATGCACTGAAATTTTTTCTTTGTTATTTCCCCATGATCCAGTGGTCACTTCCACTGCAGCACGCTCCTCCAGCAGAAGACAGTTACCATGCAATCCCACAAGCAAACCACGTAAGAATGCAACACAAGCATCCCTTTGGTAAACATTATTTACCTGCAATAGTAGAATGAACTGTGGAAAGCGCTGGATAGGTTTCATCATTAAACCATACAGTGTAATTCGATCAGGGCTTGACTCCTGGCACTGCTGCAATGCAAGAAAGCCACACTGTTTACTACCGTGAGCATATTTCCATCAGTTACAGAATGACAGGAAAACATTTCCTAAAAATTCTTCTACATCATTTACATTAATTATAACAGTGGTACTGTAAAGATTCCATTTACTATAAAGATTTCATTTAAAAATATTAAATCCTTTAAAAAAATCACTATTAAAATGATGGCATGTCACTGAACTGAAATCTCCTCCTTAAATAAATACAGCTGGGATAAAGCCACACCAGCAATGCAGCACCTACGTATATATTAATACAGCACGTTCATGCTTTTTACATAAGCAGTGCACTGAAACATCTGCTTAACTTCAAGCACAACAAAGGGAACGTACTTGTTCAAGGTCTTAAATTTGAAAACTCTAAGTGATCTGTTGATTTATAGTCCATAATTTATTACTGCTCCTGCACTGTTTCTTGGGGCTAAGAGACTATAAATCTCTAACTACCTATGTGTTTTTAAGAGGAAATCTAAGGAAAACATCATAATCTCAGTGCTATGCAAACAAAAGAGATTTTCATTTTCTTTATTAAAAGAAACTAAGGAAAAGAACATTGATTTATGTTTGGAAAGAAAAACATAAGAATCCATTATTTGGGTTATCAGGACCGGCAGATAAAACCAGACAAATTTCATTTGCATGTGCAGAAAAGCCCTGTTTGTATAAGACATTTCAACGTTTGGAGATATTTTGGCCAGAATCACAGCTGACCCAAAATAAGGAGAGTAGAGGAAATACTCAAAAACAAAGCAAATTTAGACAATATTAAACTGGTGTTGTGCTTAAATTGCTACGTATTGCTACAACTATCAGCTTCACAACAATTTGTTTCCATTCTTATCTCCACAAACTTTTTTTTGCCTAAACAGCAGTAGTGAAGATTCTGGTCTTCATTGCTGGTGGGCAAACAAAAAAAGGAAGGTACAGAAATGTCGTCTGTCCTCAGAGTTCGTCTCTGAGTCCCCAGCTCTGAGCACCACCGGTGCCGGCACTGACAAGCAGTGATGAGAGGCATAAGTTATGCCTCTATTGGAACAACGGGCTTTTAACAGTGAGAGGCATGAAGTGACTATATGCTCACTAGAGAGTCTGATCTTTGTGGTGCCTAAGGGTTCCAGAATATAATCCTGTGTAGTGCTGGCCACACTCCAAAAAGCTGTTAGTTAATTTTAAGATCTGAAGACAAATTAGGAATCAGCCCCCCTGTCACCCCCCTCTAGGCAACCTAAGAGCCTCACTATTTAGTTTGCCTAGGGCACCCAGTTTCAGTGTTTGGTGGACCACTGCAACAGACCTGACAGGGTGACAGCTCTGAGAGGCACAACTCAATCCAGGACTCTCAGGGAACAGGACAAGCAGAGCTTCCAGGCTCTCAGAAGCGTCACTGACACTTCTGCAAGCCTAAAAGCCTTGCAATGGATTTTGTGTACCCTCTGCAAGGTATCATCCCTTGGGATTCGCAACACTTCTACTGCATGTACCAGGCTCTCTGTGCACATCATCAGAAGCATCATATTCATCAGGACAGTATGCATTCTGCACAAAAATTTTCCATTTCAACCCCAAATTGGAAACATCATTTCCAAAATACTAGGAAATCGTTGTGGAACGGAAATCTAGGGACACTACTCTGCACAATACAACAAAGAAGTCAGAAGTAAAATAAATCCCAAATAAGAAGAGGCCTCAGATGGTGAACTATTATTTGAAGCTCACCCGATATGAAAGAATCCCAATGTTTTGCCAAGTACAGTCACGCAAACACTAATAAACTGATCTGAACAACAACAAAACTACTCTGCACTTCAAAATACATACATCCCAGATCTAACATCATGTTATTATTCTGAAAATACAGTAGTGGAAGTGAATTCTCTGGGGCTTTTTTGTGCCAAACCCATAAAACATAAAACCAAAGTCCACAAAAACAGTCACACAATATACAGTACCAGCAGTCAAATTTCACCCTACCTTATAATTTATACTATCTTATTCATATCATACGCCCAGCTGTTTTAAGATTCAACAAACTCACCTTTAAGAAGTCTAAAAAGGCAGGTTTGGTGGCACATGTTTTCTTGAGAATCCCTACTGCTGTACTGAAGTTGTTTACATATTCGCTGTACGCATCCAATACCATAGATTTAGAAAACTGAAAAGATAAAAGGGTAAACCTTAACTATAAATACAAAAGATCCCTGAAAGCATAACTATCTAGACCTCTGACTGTTAAGGACTCGCCTTGCTCAGAGCTAGGGCTTTGCTTGGCCTAGTGCTGGATCTACAGAAATACTGGCGATGTCCAAAATAATCTTTCTGTAGAAGACAGGCTGGAAACCTAAAGATGTAACAGCTGGGAATTACAAAATGTAAATTTACAGAAGTAACTTCGTCTTGGCTACAACACTAGGGCAGAGCCTGAGGACTATGGGCAATCAAAGGGCATCCACTGAGATTCAAAGCAGCTGCTGGGATCCCCTGATCATCTCACTGCTGCCTGTCTTCCAGATTTGGTGAGCCCGCTGGTTCATGCCTCGTCGTCAGCTGGTAAGGGTTTACCAAGAAAGCAGACAGATTGTGTGGCCTGCAAACAGCCATGTGAAGCGTAAGATAGCTGCCCATTGCCTTCTTAGTAATTTTATCCCCCTCTTCTGCAGAGCTGGTCTCATTAACACTACCTAACTTGCTTCAGTCAAAACAACACAGGTTTGCTTTAAACAGCAAATCATTAGTAACCATTTCATTTTGACTGAAATGGGGTCAAAGCACTCAGAGACACAGATCTCAGCTCTCTTACAGCAGGCATGAAAAGGTGGTAAGTTCCAGCAGCTGAGCAGCAACAAAACAAAGCACTCAAACCAGCAGGTAGGCAGCCTCTTCCATCCACACACTCATAGTGGGAACAATGTCTTTCTATCAACCAAGGCCACTTCTTGTTTTCTCTAATTCAAAGCAGTAGCTAGATCAGTCCTTTACTGGATGGACTTCCATTAACGGTAGGATAGTGTTTTACAAATACTCTTTACCTGTGCTCCAGGCTCAGTTAAAACCCAGGAATTCAGGACATCACCTACTGTGTTTTTTTTCTACTCCGAACAAACATACTATGTATGACTACCTACTTTTAAAGAGATGATGAGCCTCAATCTCACCTTAATTTTGGTGGGTTTGTGAATCTCTATCTTCTCAGAAAAAGAAACTGTTTACTTAAATGTCTGAAAGCTTGATCAAAGCCTGAAAATTTTGCCCACAATCCTTTCACATCTGCCAACCAAGCCGAAGACATGTGTTGGTGTCAGTTTCCTTACCAGGATGGTACATACATACTCTGACAGTTGCCACAGGCATTGGAGAACATGGGAATAAAGTAGCCAAGTTAGACAGAAAGATATAGAGATGGAATAACAAGCCTAAAATAAAAACAGATTATCTGTTCAGATGCATTTGCTTACTGAAGCAACAAAGACATCACCAATCATTTCAACAGAGTCCCACTCAGATACACGACTCGCCAGCGCAATCTGAAACATTGAATGGCACTGAAGAATTTCCTTAATTCGATAAAAGACCATTTTGAGTTTTCTTTCACTCAGTAACTTTGGTTCCATATCTGAAAGGGGCTTCTCATATTGCTGTGGGGAAAAAAAAATACATAAATAGATTTAAACAAACACACAAAAAAAAGGATCTTGTACAAGCAGAAAAAAAACAACTTATGTAACAGTATACACACACAAAACCTCTAAACATTTGGTATGAAGCATCTGTAGCAAAATCTATGAGAGTCATACTACAGATTCTTTAAGGATCTGATTATTTTTCAAATTTCCAAATTATAAAATGCAAGAGATATTAAGGTACCTCCAGGATTCTTTTGAGAGCATCCACGTAATTCTTCTCACTGTCAACTACAGAGCCCAAAATATACCTTCTCACAACCTGTTGAAGAAACAAAGTTTTGTCTGAAGCTCTAATCAGGTAACATGTTCATCATAGTTGGGAATGTTGACGATAAAATTCTCACATTAATAAAACACAAGAAACACAAAGCAATTTCAATACAGGAACTGCAATAAAATAATACTGTACCTCTTCAAAAGTAATTAAATTTACTATTACTCTAAAATTATGTATTTATTTTAAAGAACACAACAGTTATTGTATCTATAATCTTTGCTGACTTGCAATTTCAAGCTTTACTTTTGAAACTTGTCTTTTAATTTTAGATGTATGAATTTAGGCATTAATATAAATAATAATAGGTATAAGATGATGTTGGCTACTCCAGTGAATTGCTGCAACAAAATAGGTAACCAGTTTTCAAAATCAGTCTTCAAGATTACTTTTCTTTTTTTAATATGCTTTATAAATTTATTAGGAGTAACCGGAAGGACAACCAAGCAAACATTAATTGCCTTTTTAAGGTAAGGCCATATAAACTGTACCACTAAGGAAGTATCTAAGTAAGTCAGCATTCTTTTTTGGGCATTACCATGCATAAGTGAAAACCCCATCTCATCTATATTCATACCCACTGACAGAGTTGCAAGAGCTTCAGGAAATGCTACCATATTTCATGTTTACAAACTACAGGCTATTTATCACACCTCCTTCTCCACCTCCCGCTTCTGCAATTCAGCTGAAACACACTTTGTACACATGTGCAGGTGACACGACAGGAAAGACTGGGGAACCAATCTGGTTTAAAATTTAATCTTTTTACTGTTATTGATTAGATTTCTTGCTCGTTTTAATGATTTGTTTTCACCCAAATCCATTTCCTAATCCAGCTCATCCCAGGGCTTTCAAAAGCAGGACTCTGAGGGAGAAGACAGCACAAGGGCAGGATCAAACCACTCCCCACAACTACAAGGGAAGGCAAAACTGCTTCTTTTGCTATTTTAAGATAGCCTAAATGACCATGAAACTCAAATCTCAGACTTGCTTCTCTCTGCTCCTGATCCCCACAGCCTCCTGCCTCCTCCGCCACGGCTGCCTTTAATTCACCACACTTGTATTTTGCATTATTAAGTTAAGTGCAGGTTATGCTAGGATTTTCTTTCAAGTACTGGCATTTCAAAGGAAGACTTTAAAATTATCTGAGGCCTTGCTTAAAGATATATACGGTAAAATTAGTTGTGTCTAACTTGTGTTTAGAATGGATTTAGCAGTGTCTTATTTGGTGTAACATATCAGCTGCTCCAGTAAAGGATACTAACTCTACTTTTAGTCACAGTTCATTCTTCTGAAAAGAATAAACCTCTGTAGAAAATGTTTTTTTCAGGCTCTGTAACACACAAAATAGGTACTTAATAGTGCCTACAGGTTACTGCAATAGATACGCACAACTTACAAGAGGCTTGCATGCAAGTCTTACATTTATATTCACATTTTCGCTAGTAACAGTAGCATACAAACATAAATAACTTATTCTAAGTATTCAGATCCCAGTACTAAAATGAAGCAAAAGCTATCGCTACTGAGACCCAACCCGTGACATAGTATTTAAACAGGCACCAGGTTTTAAACAAAAGCTACCGTGCCACCTGCTGTTTAAAACAAGCACATTCATAAAGTCAGCTCGGTCGTGGCAGAGCAGTCCAGGCTGGCAGGGGCTTCTGGCCTTCACCCTCTCCAGCTGGGATGCCCAGGGCTGCTGTGCAGCCTGCCGGCCCCCAGCCTGTGCCGTGGCACAGGGTTACTCCATCCCAGAGCCAGGACTTGTGTTGGCCTCCGTTTTGCTGCTTGTTTGTCTGTTAACCTCAGCCCATCAAAGCTATGCTGACCAGCAGCCCCACCCTCCCACACACGGCCTCTTGCACCCCTCCAATTTGGTATCACCTCCAAATGTGCACTGCAGCTGGCATCCGGATTGTTAATAAAGGCATTAAACACCATGGGCCCTATATCCACTCCTGAGGGACACCACTAACACTGGCCACTGGCTGGACTTTGTACCATGGACTACAACCTTCTGAGCATGGTGTCCTCGCCTGTCTTCCACCCACCTTCTAGTCCACCCATACGGCTACAGGGGTACTTCAGGAGACTGCTGAAAACCTTGCTAAAGCAGAGGTAAACGACACCCTCTGCTCTCCTCTGTCCACAAGCCAGTCATCTCAAAGGGACTCAAGCTGCTCAGGCACAAATGGACTCTGGTCCATCTATGCTGACTGTTCCCAATCACCCTCCTGTCCCTCCAAACCCACAAATAGCTCCCAGGAGCATTTGCTCCATCACCTTCGCAGGGACTGAGGTGAGGCCAGCCTGGATCCTCCTTCTTGCTCTTCTTGAGGATGAGAGTGTGACATTTACTTTTTTCCAGTCTTTTGATCACTGTGATCTTAGACAACAGAGAAAGGCCTTACCCTCAGCACCCTTAAATCCATCCCATCTGGTCCCACAGACACCAATATGTCCAAGTGGCCTCAGTACCCCCTAACCACAGGTAATGCTTCACTCCAGCAGGACCTGCCTCTAGGTTCAGGGGCTTCAGAGGCCTGAGGACAAACCTCACCAGTAAAAGCTGAGGCAAAGGCGGCACTGAGTACCTCACCTTTTCAGTATCCTTTGTCACTAGTCCCTGCCCCATCAAGCAGCAGACGCATATTTTTCTTAGCCTTCCTTTTGCTGCCAATGTACATACAAGAAACCTTTCATTGTTGCCCTTCACACCTCACTAGCTCCAGCTGAGCTTTGGCTTTTCTAACTCCATTCCTGCCCACTTGGGCAGCTTCTCCTGAGCAGATAAGCAACATATATCATGACCTACACAACAATTACTAGTTTGCTCGAAACTAAGAGCACTCTATTTTTCCAAAAGAGGGTACATTTATTTTTAATTACCTGCAAAAAAACCACTGAAACTCTCAAAACCCTATTTGGAATGAAGGAAAAGACAGCATTCAGATTGATGCTGAGATCTTACATTATAATGAAATCTTACAGTAATGTAGCACAGTTTGGTAGTTGTATTGTTACAAGATTAGCACTTCATTGTGCTAAACACGTTACAAAAATAAACCTCACCAAGCAAACCAAAAAACTTATACCACTCTCAACTGCCCCTTCATTTGGTTTTTTGCTCATTTTCTGAAGGTACTGACCAACTCATGACTTGACACCACAAGAAGCAAAAAACTCTCATATAGTTATTACTTGTCATAACAATACAGTAACATGAACCCACAGATTTATTTTCAGCCAAGATTTCTAACTGATGCTGATTTCAGTGTTTTTTGAAGTGGTTTCCACAGTGACTACAGAGTTTGAGGTGGAGAACAGCAAAATATACTCTTCTGTAGACTTGACTTTATTGGGAACAAGTTTTTTTAATCAGGAGAAACCTTAAGATTCAGAGAACATACAGGATATTCATTACATTCAAAATAGAAATCCTGGAGCAATGTTGTCTGACTCAATAAATATGTTTAAACTTTTTCTTTTTCACTCAAAACCATCACATTTAGCTTAAGTGTTCAGGTAGGGAAACAATATAATTACAATATACAATTTTATAATGCAAAACAGCATTTTGCATCTCTGGCTGAATGCAGGACTGATGCAACTATATGCACACATACCAATTTTCAAAAAACTATTTATTCAGTTCTGAATTTGATGTCCACTTAATTTATGTTAAACGCCAATATGTTTGAAGAGCAAGGCACCTGGGAGCCATTGATGTAGAGCAGAAGGGGAGGAAAAAGAGGCAGAAGGCTGTATTTCCAAAAGCCTACTACCTGCTGCTGTGATAATCCTTCAGGCATAGGAGTCATAATTGCTTCTGTATGCATACAGTCCACATCAATAAATAAATTCAGCTCTTCTTCTTCCAGACATGATGATCTATGATCTACAAATAATTGAATAACCAAAATGTCAACTTTTACAACATGTAGATTGAAAGAAAAAAAAAAAGGCAAAGATCCTATCATCCAAGCACAGTAATTACACAGCAGTCTTATTTTCACTTATCAAACAAAAGAAATTTCCCAGCACTTCTGTATCACCTGTGAAATCATATAAATACCACCACCGATAGGCGCTCTAATACAGTACATCTTTCAAAAGTAACTCAAAATCCTAAAAGCCACACAGCAGGAGACAGCCTATGCATCTTTTGCTTGACCTCTACTCCCTCTTCACAGCTAGGAGAACAGGGCTGTCTAGAATGCAGGACATGACAACTAGGGTTAAAATACTGCAGCTCCAGGGCTCGCAGTTTTGAAATAAATGATCTTTGGGAAGAAATTAAACACACCCATAAGATGATCCAACTTAAAAAATCTCATACGCCCTTCCATAACTGAACTAAAATAAGTAGCCAAATGTACCAAAACGTTGGCTTTCATCAGAAATGAGAGCAAGGGATTCTGCATTGCTCCCTACGTACTAATTTTATGCAAAAAGCACCACCGAAGTGCAGTGATAGGTGGCAGTACACAGCCAGCCAAACAAGCAGACACGAGCAAAGGAGAGATAAAGAACAGTACGAGAAACTATGTCTTAGAACAAAACGGGAAGTAAGGGAATTAAGGGAAGTAGATCTGCTGGCTGGGAGGAATTCATGAGTTTATTTGACAAATTTGTCACTAGCTCCCTGCTGATTTGTTAAGTGGCTAAAGGATTAAACTGTCCACAGACATCCTGTGTTTGCTACCTAACCTCTAGAAATGTAAGGAGGAATGCCAGGTCCACTGTAACACTGCCCTACTGAAGCAGATAATTTTCTTCTGTGCAACAGCAAGAAGTTAGTGATCAAAAATGTATCCTCAAAGTTTGTGCAAATAACTTTCTATTTTCTGTCTGTGAATTGGTAAGTTCAGAAGCAGTTAGAGGCCATGACAGGGATGTAAGATGTGTCCCTGTCCTTACAGATAGGATGCAGCTTTACGTTAGCTCGCTCACCAAAAATGTCTTGTTCCAGTCTTGTGGTTTTAGCTTTCTAAAATTGTAGTTTTATAAGCTCTGAAGTTACAACCATTCAATTAGTTGGGCAGAAACTTGAGCAGAAAGACATACCACCTCTCAGACTTATCCTGAAGAAGTAAGTTTGTATTCTGTTACTACCCCCTGCCTCTTGCAAAAATTAACTGTGGACTGCTGCTGCTGAGGCTCAAGACAGAGGGCTGATGTTTGTTCTTAACTAGAGAAAAAACACAAATACTTTCAGCTTTTTGATTTTAGACCACTTTCTGTCTTCCCAATCCAAACGCAGTTTTCATCAAAAATCACCAAACTGTGATAAAGCAGAACAGTCTTTTCCCCTACTTCCACTCTCAAGCACAGAAAGCATTTGTTATCCCTTGGCCACGACAAACTTTTTTGAAATAGTCAACTATCACTCCACTGAAAACCATGTCATAACAGCAGACCTTCCGGACATTCAGGATTTACTCGATGGAGGGAACTAGACAGACTTAGTACCTTAACATAATTTCCATACTTCCATATACCAATACCTACATAGCAACTATGACACTGGTGGGATTTTTTGTTGTTGTTAAGTAGACCCTTATCTGTGGTCCTCAGGCTTCTCAGGTCACTCAGGTTCTTGCCCCAAACCTAAAACTACTCAAGATGCATTGACCATACTGTCATCTGAACTGAGTATTATACCATACTTTATTGACATAAAGCTGATTTCATGCATCCAGTACTCAGCTCCCAGTAGAAAAAACTGCTAAGCCATTCACTTCCTTTTTCAGGAATGACTAGAGAGAGTGTAATTGGCACATACCTTGAGAAATAAAAGATTTTGTTCTAATGAAAGAACGACCCTTTTTCACAGCTGCTTTTGTCTTTTCGAGCCCATCTTTGGTACCTTCTCTAGCAGCTCTCATAAGCTTTTGCATCTATAAGACAAAAAAATACAGTCTACATGTTCAGTGAATAATAGGAACACATTTGAGCATACCATGCAGAGTACTTTTCATGAAAATATTTTTAAAAAGAACACTGTCAAGTAGTTTAGCCTATAAATATAGGCCAAAGCCCAAGGAATATATAATAAGTACACAGATCCATAAAAGCTCAGATCTGAGCACCTGTACTTTTTCTTAATACAATCAAACCTGGAGAAAGGACTTACTTCATCGCAATAATGTATGCAAGCCTAAAACAGCAGAAATGCTTAAGAACCCTTCTGCATCAAACATCTGAACTCAAAATGGTTTCAAATGCTCAGCTTTACATTATATAACAAATAAATACTACGAACAGGTCATTAACAGCCAAGGTTCTTGTCCATCTTCCAGTGTCCCACTAACTCTGCTGAAGTATTCCTGACCTAAAGATAATCCCCTACACTCAGTTCTGTATTAACTATATTCTTAAATAAACACTGTTTTGCAGAAAATGTTACAACTAATAATTTCATTAATTGAAGAAATAAGTTGATTTAATTAAGAATTGCATAATTTTATAGTACACTACTACAGAAAAAATAAATTTCATGCAAAAAAAATAAAAATGAAGTGTTGTTTTGCTAGGAAATGTTTATTTAAAAAACTGCTTTGTACTTTTGCTTTCCCAAAATGCCACCATGGGAAAAAAACCCCACTACTGTCAGAGCTGTGCTGACATCATCAGCGACATCAGAACACAAACAAAGCTGTCTTGCTGCAATCAGGCAATTTCTTGGTTTGAGCTGAAGCTTTTAGCAAAACCCCAGCCTTTTCATACTGGCTCCATTCAGAATGGAGAGCAGGGAGATTCTGACTCCCACAATTTGACCCCGTGTGGCTGGAGAGCCAGGGTCAGGCTAGCCCTGTGGCGCTCACCCAGGTCTCAGAGAGGCGCCAGGGCTGTACGCCTGGCTCACGCTCTGGGATAAGGGCACCAGTCAGCAGGGAAGGACAATGCCCTACCTCATCTTCTGGAACTGTTACCATTAAAAGTAAGCATGAGAAAAGGTCCTTGACAAAGTACCTTTAAGACAAACTGCATAATAATAATCCAGCACATTTACAATTCATTTCATACAAATTATCGTCCGCTTTTTCAAGTTATTATTAAAAGAAAAAGACAACATTGTCTGTATTGGAAAAGCAATCATTTAAATGTAGCTAGTTACAAAAATCAACTACGCTACCTTCAGCTCATGTTTTTGCTTTAGTTGCTGAATCTCTACTGCTCCCACAGTGTTTGCCATCAAATCTTTCATCTTTTTTTCATAATGCTCCTTTAAACGCGTTAGGTCATGAGAAAGCTACAGTGTATAAAAAGACACAATCTTTTCAAAAAGCCTGTAGTGCAAACTTCATGTTAAAGTACTCGCGTATATCATGCATGTTGCCCCATCTGCCTAGTGATACACAGACAACTGAGGGAAAATGATCATTTAGGGAAGTTCCAACCTGACAAATGGACCATCGCTCCTGTGCATCGCTGAACCTTCTGAAACTCAGCCAAGTGCCTTTCTGCTACACTGGCAACTATGTAAAGAGACGGGCAAAGTCACTTTGGCTAAGCTAACTGTGTATTAACTATATTGTACACATCTCTTATAAACTGTATTGAAACAACGCATCAGCTTTAACCATGAGCATCGTTCGCTGAAGCACAAACCCTAGCGAGTATATTTGCGACTATCCTTCAAAACAGTGAATCGGAAGAATTCTCAAAGGCTGAAGAACCTGCGGAGGTTGCTGACACCTGAGAAGATGGAGATCGATAGTGCCAGCGAGTCAGGTAAGGAGACACTAACAGGGGAGGATGCATAGTTTTGTCATTTCCACGCGCATCTATCATAGCCTCATTGTATGACCATGGGTGTAACCATCTTGTACCTGAATATATCCATGTGCAAGGTAAGGAAACTATCACAGAGAAATGCTCTGGAATACTAATTAACATTTGTTAAACATTTTGAGAAAGCCAGATAAAAGAGGTTAAAATGTAACCAGAAAAAAAAGAAAATATTTAGTGCACTCTATAGTAGAAGTCCAATGGAAAAACCCTCAGCTTGATGTCAGCAGAGTTATTTGGCAAGAGATGAAAGCATCAGGAAAGAGGCGGCCTACTGAGTTGAAAACAAAGGGACAGGTCCAGCATTTTACTCCACTAGGCTGGGTCAGGATGCGATTACCTCCAACATGATGATTCTGGCATTACAGCAGCATAATTAAGAACAGCATCTGGTTCACAGACTAGAAATATTTAATAGCACAAAAACCTTCCTGTCTTTAAATAAATAAATAAATAAAAATAATAATCAAGAGTCATAATGAAAAAGTGACTTTGAGGGAAGTCATACCAGCACTTAAAATTAAAAATCCCACCTCCAGCCTTCCCATGCTTTTCAACAGACACTAAAAATAATAAGCAAGGCAAGTTCCTCATAGGCTCTGAAAGGCTATAGAAGCAGATGTGCTGGGAAAATACTGTAACATCCATCACAAGACCTGAGGAGAAGTGAGAGTTAGTGCAAGGAATGGATACAGAGAAAAGGTATGAAGTGGAGTGCCTGTGTTGACGTGCTGGTGCAGGGAGGGTTGAGCTTTTTTGGTTTTGGTTTGTTGGTTGGGGTTTTTTTGGGTTTTTTTAAATTTCAGCAATCCTAAAGTTTCTGTCTTTCCTCGTTCTCCACCAAACCCCTTCTCTAGTTTCCTGACTTCTCCACCTCCCAGTAACCCATCCAGGTACAGAAGCCTCTCTGACTTCTCCATCCACGAACTAATGTGTTCCTAGGCTCCTCATCCCCACAAGGCAATCCTCAAAACCTTTTGTCACAGGCCTGGAAAAGCCGGCTGCAGGGCTGTACCCCAGAGCACGCCTCTCTCCTCCCACCGCTCCTCGGTCTCTTGCTCAGACACTATGTGCCCGATCCTGGTACCATCACTCTCAACCCACTGCCAACAGTTTCCTGTGACAGATCAAAGTATACTTACAAGTGTTTAAAAAATGGCTTTAAAACTTGCTTTGTGCACATGTGTAATAGATTCCTGTAACTATGGCCAAAGTTGAAGCTACAGATAACAGGAAAAGATTAAAAAAGAACAAACCAGCAGCCATGTTAAGACTTACATGCTCACATGCAAAGTCATTTCCTAGTCTCTTCCAAAGGCATTAAAAAAAAAAAAAATATATCAAACTCAGTTTTCTTCAGTCTAGTTAAAAAACTCCCCAGAAAGAAACAGATGCAATAGCTGGAACTTATTCTAGTCAGGACAAAACCAAACCAAAACCAGAGGATGAGCACTCAGCTTACGAAGTGCTGATTTGGTTGGGCTCAAGTCTTGCAGTTAATTGCTCACTCCCTGAGTTCCAAAGGGCGGGCAGCAAGGATGGAGGTGGGGGGAGAGCAGATAATGTGTACTGGAAGGAAACAGACAGTGAGGCTTTTCTTCTCATCAAGATAAGAAACCTGCAAAATGAAAATAAGGGTCCCATGGAAGAACACCCTGGCCACTACCCCTATATCCTCCAGCCACAGGGTGCTAGAGCAGCTAACAGTACGCAGCTGTGAAGTGGCTCTTGGGTGCCTATCCCTAGCCAGCACACGCCGGGGGGCCCTGAGGATTTTGCAGTGACTCCGGGCACTGAGCCCGGCCCTGCCTGTCCCCAGTGTGCCCCACACTCCCGTCCTCCAAGCGCTCAGAGCAGGGAACTGGCAGCGGGAGGCTGCCCAGGTCCCAGGCGAGACTTCCCTCTCACAGGAAGGGCACAAGGGCAGAAGGAGAGGAGCCGAATCAGCGAGAGCACAGGAGCCCGGGGCTCCTCCTGATGTGCAATCAGATAGATGCAGCGAGGGCAGGCACCCACGCCGTCAGTGTCTTCCCGCTTCCCGCGGCACGGATGTAGCCAAAGATACTAGACCAGAGATGTGTCACAGATGGATCATTTTAATCACACCACCTCTCGTCTCTCCCTAATAAATGGTACAGGCTTCTCTTTGATCACAAAAACCTTTTATTTGGGTTTTCTTTTTAAGCTCAGTCACCTTCAAACAGCCACAGTGACACAGATCTAAGACAGAAAGGTAGGGAACACTGGTGAACAGTTTTGTGACTTTTGAGCACCTGAAGGATCCCAAAATTTCAAGTCTTGTCAGGCTTACCCCCATTTGTTCTTCACATTATTTTCCACACTCATTTACCATTTACACTAATCCAGCAGCTGCAAAAGAAGAAAAGGCAAGGAACTGCCCACAAGCAAAAATAATCTCGTTTTTAATTTCACTTTCATCGAATCTGAGTTTTTTCTTTTTTTTAAGGAGCTTCTGTTTAATGTTTTCATCTTTTCTTTTCCCTGTTACATTTTGTTGTGGACTGTCATTCTCACGCTGATTCACGTCTCCTTTAAAAAGACACTGTTGGCATTTGAAACTGGATTGAGGAGAAGGGAAATACAGGTGGGAAATGCAAGTGTTGGAAATCAGGATAACCTCAATGACTGAGCAGCACTGCGGGATACATACATGTCTCTTGTGGTTGCCTCGCAAAAAGGAGCTGGGAATTCCATTTTTACACTCAGAATCACTCTGTTCTTCATAGCTTTCAAACTCACTTGAACTCCACCCATATTCCAGCGAGCTGTTTCCACCATCATCACCATTTTCAACATCATCATAAATCATTTCCTCTGCAAGAATTAAACCAAAATAAAAAAAGCTACACTGAAACTTCTGCTTGTTTAAACACCAAAAAACTTGTTCAGGATGTACTATAAAGAACTATACAGACTTTTGTACGCACATTTTAAAATGTGAATTAAATCCAATATTCAAACGGCCAAAGTGGGTTGTCTTTGTTGAAACAGAGTACTAAAAGAGGACAGTGTTATGTGTACACACCACTATCCTTTTAAAAACATGCCCTACTCAAACTACACTGTTATGTCCAAATCTCAGAACATATTTTAGAAGAAATTCAAAGGAAGTTCGAACTGTAGCTGTGAACACACATCTGCACTGAGAAGAAGCATCCTTCCATTTGCAAGCTTGCCATTTGTCCCTAGAAACATCTTCATCATCAGCTCAAATGACAAATGCTAGAACATTGCAAGACTCAAACGAAAACGTCACTACTTTAAGCAGAACAGATCAGACCAAAGTAGCAAGAAACATGTTACACTGATATTTTACAACTCGTCATTCTTGCAACTCCACCAGTTACTAGGAGTCTCCCATGTCTGCAGGTTACCTTGCCCATAATCTAGTCTAAGAGCTTGAAGTATTAACCGTTTCAAGATATAGAAAGCTATATTGCAAAGGCTGACCAAAGTATCACCTGTTAAAGACATGGATCTTTTCGTTGGCACAGATATCAACTACAACAAACTGACTCAAAACAAAATGGAAAATTTTTAGTGCCAATTACTTATCAGGAAACAGGCATGCACCCTACATGCAGCATCATTTGTCATTACAAGTAGAGAAGTGTGGACACTGCTGCCAGGTATCCCTATTGCCAGAGGTTATAACGCAGCATTTAAAACTGTCTCATATTAAATTCAGTAAACAAAAGTTGTGCTTTCATTTTAAGATTGACATTTTATTTAAATTGAGAAAAAATATGTACTGGAAATAAAAGCTAACATATTTTACACATCTGTTTAAACCCTGGGTTCTGCAATTTAAAAACTACATTTTGACCAAATATTTTAATATTAACATTGATTAAATTCTTCATAATTAACAGAGGAATCTCCTCTAATTTGGAAGAATCAAATTTTAAGAATTTTTTTTTTTAAACCTCCATGCATATCAAGACTGTCCTTAAAATATACTTACTGAAGAAGACATTTTAGTGGTAATCTAGCACAATGAATAATTTAAGAGAATCATCATAGTAAGTCAAAATAAGTCAAGACTTATATAAATCAAACTTTTGCAATGCCAGTATTGGGGCAGGATTTACTCAGTGATTTGGTGGACATATCTTGTCCACTTGCTAATGTAGACTGAGCTCTGACTGAGACTTTTTTGGAATAGTTGTGTCTCCCCAACAAAATATACAATTAATAAACATCAAGATCATGAATGTACAAAAACGAAACTTCCCTCACTACCTATTTTCTCAGAATCTTTCAATGTCTTTGGGGACAAATGGAAAGCCAAAATTTTAATTAACGTCTTCTGGGTTAAGCTGAAAATTCTGATCGAGATGCTCAGCAGACCTTTGCTCCACATCCCATATCCCTCCCCAGCTCAGCCTCCTGGCCTTGGTGTACGTGTTTCCTGACTGAGCAGCGACAGCGCAAAGATATTCCGTCCCAGAGCAGCACAGTCCACTGAGGGACCTTCCAGTAATAAAAGCATTCAAGTCATGAATGTAACATAATACTTTCAAATAATAAATGAAACAAATTTCAGTAATAATTTGTAAAACACCTTGCCTGAACACCACTAAGGACAAGAAATGAAAATGTTACAGCTTTAAAGATAAATGTGGTTTTCACGCAAGAAAGCTTAAGTGTTTTCTTGAATCATTAACAACTTCAGTATCAAACACCTACACCCTCTGAGAGCCATGACAAGTAGACGCTGAGTTCCTAACAAGCCAATCCCACTCAAACACAAAATCAGTTAGTAGCAACCAATCTTTAAGCACAGTCTTCACCACAACCAAAAAATGCAAAACAAATCTGAGCGAGGACTCATTGAAATAAGCTTCTTGAGCCCTAGCTCCACTATTCCCAGTAAAGGTAAAATCTTGGCTCCAGCAACTACTTCAAGATCTGTTCTGCCCCTTCCAAACATGGTCACATCATCAGGAGCTGGACCACTCCAAAGCTGAAACAGAACATTTCTGTAGGGTCACAGTCAGGATGGTAAACAGCCACTCTGAATCTCCTCTTCCATCTATCAGCTATTTTTATGTTGAAGGGGGACTTTAAAGAAAATAGTAGTTCTCTGTATAACTGTGACAATGATGCATTATCATACATTATTTCACTATTTAAAACACCCCTTTCCTACCTACCTTGCCTTGTTTAGGTCACTATAGCTACAACACCGAACACTGTAATTCTCTAATATACAGAATACTCAAGCATTTGGGACAGTATCTATAGAATTAAGCAAAATTCAGCTTCTGAGAAGAGCAGTGTAGGAGACCTGCTGAGATAAAGTCTTTCAAGCATTAGTTTAATTCTGAACTTTGTAAGACCTACCGATTATTGACACAGTGTTAATTCCATTTACATATATTTTAGGTACTTAATGAATGTATCTATTCAGTATACATGCACAGAATTCCATATTACATTGCTTTCAACGTGGGCTGTATTACAAAGACCTCAAACCTGGTTCAGAGTCAGAATTTTCTCTTGGCACATCATCGTAAATTACTTCATCTGGGTCTAAAGGCAAAACAGGAAAAAAAAAAAAACAAAAACAAATGAGAAACCCCCCAAAATTTGAATGGGACCAACAAACAGTGTTTAAGAGGCATTTGGACAATGCCCTTAATAACATGCTTTAGCTTTTGGTCAGCCCTGAAGTGGTCAGGCAGTTGGACTAGATGATCATTGTAGGTCCCTTCCAACTGAAATATTCTATTCTAAAGAATTTTGGTTATAGTGGCATATGTGAATACAATGGAGATATGACTCATTCTCCACTAGCACTTTGCTAGTACATCTAATCATCATTCAAATAATGCACAAAAACGGTATAAGGTATTTGTGATGTTTCACACAGTTTTATCTGCATTTTTTATGATGACCTTTGGTAGCCTGAAAACAGAAATCCACTTCAACAGCCAAGATTTCTCTCTCCTTTTTACAGCACTATGGTATGTTCTGTGCTTGTCGAGGGCTGCTCATTGCCTTACCAAATGGCTGTAGAGAAGCTGTAATAGACATTTTTTAAAAAGAACCCAAACTAAATAATGTAATTATCATTGTAGTACATTAAGAGGCAGCACAAGGATGCAAATTCTTCAGTCACTTCAAGTGACATGTAAGATGAACCTCCACCCCAGTGGAAACAGCTGAGAACAGGCAGGGTAACCTGTCCTCAAACCACATGGTTTCTGTTCTGGTTTAAAATGCAGCTGCCAGACAAGGGCACACACCAAGAAGAAGTGGCAGTTCCTTCCTTTCCACCTTCTCCAAGAACTTATTTGCCAATTACTGCATGAGAAGAACAATTTCATATACACCCACAGAGCGGACTCTGAACTGGAGCACATTTCCACTGTACACATACTGATGGAGCCAAATGATTTCCTTAAGGCAGTGCCGAATGATTCCACAGACTCCAAAAAGCACTCCATGGAAAAGTGAATGTTAACTTTATTCTAAAATACACAATTTTATTATACTGCTGAATGGTATAACTTGGTTCTGGAACATATTTGAAAAAATATAATCAAAGTGAACATGGACATTCCTGTAAAATATATACATGCATACACATATATACACACTGTTGATCACAACTTAAAACTGACCTTCTTCTATAGTTGTACTTCGGTGCTCACTGATACTTACTTTCCATCCATGCTGTATTTGCAGGATCTGCAACCCACTTGGCCAGAGCATCATCCTCTCTCTTGGCCTGGTTATCTTCACTTGAAAAAAAGGCCATAAAATAAAAGCATTAAAAGCTACACCACAATGTTTTTAAACAACTGTGAAGACAAGACAATAAATATCTTACTGCCTTCCAGTTCCCACTCCGAGGCTGCTGATTACTCAGAAACACTGCTTCAGTATGTAATTAAGAGATTAATAATCTATTCTATTTAACAGTCTGACAATTTTAGTCAAGAAATAGAAAATACTTCCCTTCCAATCTCAAGAAATATTTTGCTTTTGAGTTCTTCTACCAGAACGCAGAAAACTCTCCCTTAGAAACAGTGAAGTGAGAGCTGCTCTTTCACTGTATATAAGACTAAAATGTTCTGGGCTACATCAGGAGCCATTGGGCTTGACAAGGCTGTTATCCTCCTCTGGTTGATGCTGGTGAGGCTGAACCTGCAGCAGCACATCCGGTTTTGGCTTCCCAACACTCCCTTCCTAGAGAGTTGTGGAGAAATTGAAGCTACCTCTAGAGAAGCTACCGCTAGAGAGATGTGGAGAAATTGCAGTCAGGGACTAAAGCACACGGCCTACAAGGAAAGAGGTGGAAGACATGGAGCTTATTTAGTCTGGTGAAAAGGATGCTACGGGGTGATCCAACAGCAGCTACAACTATCTGAAAGAACGCTACAGAGGTGACAGAGTTGGGTTTTTTTTTTTTGGTTTGGATTTGTTTTGGGACTTTTGGGGCTGGGTTTTTTCAGTGCCAGATGATACACAAGGGGGAATGGTCAACAAACTGCACATTGGAAGATTTGGGTTGGACATTAGGGAAAAAAAATTCACCAAAGGGTAGTACAGCAGGGAAGACTACCCACGAAAGCCACAGCATCTCCATCCTTGGAGGTTTTCAAGGCTCAGCTACCAAGGCCATGGCCGATCTAATGGCATGTTGGCAGTGGTCCTGCTGAAAGCAGCAAGCTAGACTACAGGATCTCCAGTAGCCTGTTGCAGCTGACATTGCTATGACTCTGTAAGAATTAAACCTAGTTGCTTCAAAAATGTCATGCATGGTTATACATACAAGACCTCAACCAGTGCTGACTGCGGTACACAACCAGAGTTACGGAGTTAAAAAAGTGAAAATAAACAAACATGGAAGCATCACACAACAAAAATATTTATCAAACGTAAGCTTTCTTAGGAATTAAGGTTTTACAGATCATTAAAACATGCTGAACTAGCAATCACCTATTTTGAGGCTCCTCTGAGTTTACAGAATTACAATGACATTCTTCAGTTGCTGACTGCATACCTGCTAAGTAGAAAAAAAATACATACATAATCACCAAAATTCTTGGAATAAAATGTCAGTGTGGTTGAAATGGTACATTTTAGCATAAGAAACTGATTTTACTAGTTCATTGCTAACGAATAATCTACTTCTAGATAATATTTTTATTCTTAAACATGTCTAAAAAAATTTAGAAGTTTCTTCACACTATCCATTTTTGCAAATGAAAGAATTCAGAGACACAGCAATTTGGTATAACAGCTGTTAAGAGGAAATTACAATGTCTGATGCATTTAATTCTAATCTCTCAAACATATATTCCTCTACACGTAATAACCACACAAACATTTGCTTTTACTTGCCAATATTCCTAATGGTGGTAGACAGCAAAGGCTGCAAAAAAAAAAGTATCACAGTACATGGAATTACAGTAGAATTGCTGCCTAGCTAAAGAATAGTATATTCAAAATAAATAAAAAAAAAAGACAGGATATGGGGAGCTTTCTGTTCCTCCTGCTCTCTTGACATTAAGCTGTCAGTTTTGCCAATTCTGGTTACAAAATGGGGGATTGTTCCTGTTTCTGTAATAATCCATAGTTATTTCCCTTTCAGGTTTCCTCTTCTGTCTTAAAATTGTACTAAGGACAAACAGAATTCGTCAAATCGTCAAGGAAAAAATCCCACAGCAACTCTAAATCCACAAGGACTGGAAAATAAACAAAACAAACAAACAGAAGTGCATATAGAAAAGGTAAAAGGGAAACTCAGCCAGGACCTAGATAAAGCATGAGAAGGTATGAGAAGAAACCATTTGGCTTGAACACTGAACTATGGCTCTGGAAATTATTTAATGACATTAAAAGGGAATTAGTATTAATCATTCTTAATGGCAAGATAAGACAGGAGTCCTCCCTTGTACTATATTTTGTAATACAGTGCCAGCAAAACAAAGTTCAAGCAACATCAACTTAAAGAAGGGTTGAGAAAGAACTGATTGTGTAAATTTGTTTTTTCTTACGCATCTTTACTTAGGTATCTCAATTCTAGTACGGCAAGCAGAGTCCTGTAGGAATTTTTTTTTTTTTTTTTTTTTTTAATAAACTGACATTTTTCTTCCAAGTCTGGAAAGAAATTTTGGTTCATACTGCAGGATAGAATTCGTTTTCTGTTTTGACACAAAATCTCCCACACACGTCCAGGCTGAGTGCTACACAAGCATTTACAAAACAGCATAGGCACTTGAAGTTAAACAAGGTTTCCCCTACAAATAAAGTAAGGTGCGTAAATACAGTACCTTCTTCATCTACAGAAAAACTGCGTATTATGACAGGACTGGAGTATGCTGGCAGCATCAAAGGTAAATTAGATGGTACAGCATAGCCACAGGGGACAGGAACAGAATATCCACCAGACAAGTTTGGACTTGCACATTCGTCTTGAGGACTTGGTTCTGGTGATGAGGATGGATCCTTGTCTTGGATTGGTGAAATACTTATGACTGAGTATGGATTTACTTTGGCTAGAGTGCCTTCTGCAGCAGGTTCTGATGTTTGTAGCTTCTCGTTGTTTTCTAAATTATCGTCCCCTTTAGTTGAAAAATTAAACAAAAAAATAAAGTTTTATTTTTCATACCTGTTCAAGCTGCTTAATATTGCTCTTTGCAAATATCCTAAACACTGATATGATCCTTACTATACAAGTTGATTACAATCTATGACTCAAAATTCCCACACAGTAATGCTATCCTCCCCGTTTTACAGATAAGGAATGCAACAGCAGCAAAACAAGCTGGGTTACAAGGATACCTATGGAAAACAATAACTGGATTCTAAATCCTGAATAGGAGAATTTCTGACAAGTAGCCAGGGTCCTCTTTTGCTTGTCATAAGCACACGGCTCAAAACAGCCTTAAACCCTGACGGTTAAAATCTGGATTCTAGATGAATTTGGATCTTATAAACACAAATAGAAGAAACATTTTAGGAATAGCCACGAGGACAGAAAAAGTTCACTGGAGGGATACTCCTCAAAGAACAGTCCTGAAAATGCTCTGTTAAGAAAAGGGGAAAGAAAATAACTTTCCAAGTTTTCCTCTTTGAAAATAAATTATTTTCTGTCACACAAAGTTCCTGGTATTTCTTGAGACAAGCTGAGGTACAGCAGAACCAAAGGCCCCTCTGAAGCGAGCTGCAGAACTGCATCCCGAGCGATCAAAAGTTTTTGAGCTGTAAGTACAACTTCACAAAAGGGCGAGCGAGCAACAAATTTTCAGGGAAAGATGGTGTTGTAAGTCCCAGGTTGTCAAACTGCACAGTCACCTGAAAAGTCACCTATTTTTAATTGCCATGAGCACAATGACTCCGCTTACAAAAGGAAACTGGATCAAAGTCAGCAAAATCAGCTGTTGTTGATTTGAGCAGAATACAGCGATTTCCAGACTACACCTCAGCACTGGGCACATCTGCATGTGTTGTAACAAATGTTTTAATGTTTAATACAATAAGACTTCTGTTTATGAATAAAATTCATACATTCTGAGTCCGTTTATTTTTATGCACATCATCTTAAGATCAGCAACCAGCAAGCTTAGCTGTGAAAGCAGCTTATCTCAAGCCATCCACATGCCATTAGAGCTGCAAGGGCATAAAGTTTTCCTGTAGCATGGCACTGTGACTGAGACCAATCCATTGGTTTGGATGTGTGCTGAGTTAATTTTCCTCATAGTAGCTGGTACGGGGCTATGTTTTGCATTTGTGCTGAGAACAGTGTTGATAATACAGGGATGTTTTAGTTATTGCTGAGCAGTGCTTACACAGAGTCAAGGCCTTTTCTGCTTCTCACACCACCCCACCAGCGAGTAGGCTGGGGGCGCACAAGAAGCTGGGAGGGGACACAGCCAGGACGGCTGACCCTAACTGACCAAAGGGATATTCCATACCATAGGAGATAATGCTCAGCATATAAAGCTGGGGGAAGAAGGAGGAGGCAGGGGGATGTTTGGAGTGATGGTGTTTGTCTTCCCAAGCAACCGTTATGCGTGATGGAGCCCTGCTTTCCTGGAGATGGCTGAACACCTGCCTGCCAATGGGAAGCAGTGAACGAATTCCTTATTTTGCTTTGCTTGCACACGTGGCTTTTGCTTTACCTATGAAACTGTCTTTATCTCAACCCATGAGTTTTCTCGCTTTTACTCTTCCGATTCTCTCCTCCATCCTACCGCAGGGGAGCGAGCGAGCGGCTGCGTGGTGCTTGGTTGCTGGTTGGGGTTAAACCATGACAGTCCGTCACACTTGGATGGGAAACCTCACAGGAATTACATGTGACGGTCATTTGCCTTGTCAAATCTACCAAGACGTAACTAGCAGAAATATGCAAAACACTTGTATGGTATTTCCATGGAAACATCTTTTTACAAGTATTTTCACTGCATGGTCAAGAAAAGGCATCCTATAATCAGTCTTGACTATTTAGCCTAGTGGAGGCACAGCCCGACAGGCTGACTTACCTGTGGTGTTCGTCTCTTGGTGCTCTATGTTATTTCCAGGACCAGGAGGAGGTGGCACAAGGGCTTGCCTATCTGCTTCTGGTATCTCATCTCCACTGTCAAAGTCAAACTGTTCTCCCTCGTCCTCCTCTTCATCGCTTGTACCCGTGGCTTTTGGTTCATGCTCTAGAACTGTGCAGAAAGACACACTTTTGGTTGTTTGCTCTTAATAATGATTTCATGGGACCAGTCAGCGTTCCACATTACGAATCAAGCTTACACAATGAACCCTTAGATTTTTAGGTTACTGGAACAGAACAAAAGCTCCTTGACATGTTGATAACCTCATGCAGTTTTCAATAAATCCTTTAGTGTTAAACAATGAAATTACTTGGAAAGCAATTAAAGAGTGATAATGCAAATACCCTTGCTTTTGTCATAATGAACCAAACCCAAAACATTTTTAGGAAAACACTTAAGTAGCTGATTCTTTAAACAAGAAAAGTTCACAGATTAATCTATTTGTACAGGGACTTTGGGACTTTATAACTTCAAGTCATTTTTCCTAACTCGAACTCCTAAATCTATGCTTTCTTAACAGTGTCAAAATGCCAGGGACGGTAACTTTCTTCACACACATCATGAGACCAGCAGATTGGTTTTCCTACTCCAATCAGAGATAGTTTTAAACCAACGACCTTATGCAACATGCTATTAGCCCTATTACCACACACAAGGTGCACTTTAGTGGAAGTGGGGGGGTTGACTTTTCAGTTCTTACCTCTGAAGAAGCAATGGCTGAAATAATTGCACCCTAATATGGATAGGAAGTGGGAGCATGGGGGTTTTTTTGTCTTTGCTTGTGAAGACGCTGCAGTACAGATTTGGCACCGTACAAGGGGCTGGGGAGGGGGAGCAGGAAGAAGTGCCAGGCAGTTTTCCTCCATGCTATTGTTCTTACTTGCAGGAGCCTGGAGAACCCACGAAGATTTAAACCCCCTCAATGCCTTACCTACCACTGTTCTGCCGTGTGTTCACATCGCAAGAAGCCTGCCCACAGCATCCAAAGCTTCTGTCAGAGAGACTGCACAGAGGAGGCATAGCCAGAGCAGCTGCAGGGAGGGCTGCCCAAACCTGCCAGCCTCCTCCCTGCTTCCAGAAGCCTTCACTGCAGCTCCCCAAAACAAAAGGGCTTCATCCCTCCCTCCCTCAACCTGCCTTAGCTGCTCTCCCACCTTCTGGAGGAGAAACTCTTATCAGAGGTCCCCTTGAGACAGAAATGTCATCTGCAGAAATTTTTTGGCCCAGCTGACCTTCCTCCCAAGCTCCTCCTCAAACCCGTGATCGATACCTAACTTTTACACAGGTGTTCAACAACATATTTAAAATGTTATTAAAAAAAAGTAACTACAGCACAAAAATATATACTAAAATAGATAAATATGTAAATACACCAGTATGTTACAAAAATATACAAGTTGATATTGTATGTTGATAGGGTTCCCCCTGCCTCCTCTTCAGGTAGCACAATATGAAAAAGTCTTGCAAGGACAATTGGATCTCCTGAGTCATGATGATATTATCAGTTTTTCTACCATCCAGGACACATTTTGTATCTTTATGATAAAATCCACACAAACCAGAGCTCTAGACTGCTTAGATTGTCATGGTAATCGGCATTCCTGCCAAGGCTTCTGTTTCTTCGGGCAGGCTGAGCCAGCACATTTTATCACAGCCACAAATAACAAGATCTTTCATGCAGCCTCTCTGCAGGAGAAAAAGTGAACTAATTGCAACAATAGTAAGGAACAAAAAAGGGGTTATCCTGCATTTATTGTCATGGTTTATGGCTGAGGCAGCAGGACATTTAATTTAATTTTGATGCTTTTTAAAAAACCTTCTGTACGAAGTCAGCCTTTGGATTAAGGCTTTTCATTTTTGCTTTTGTCCATTAACAATCTTTTTTCCCTGAAAGATGCAAAAAATCCTGCAGAGCTCTTCCAAGTGATTCAAGACAATCACAGCATTCTTCCCAATTCAGCATCCATCTGACTAGACTGTACTACTTGTTGCTTGACAGTAATGGGGAAAAGAAAGAAAACTGTGGTGGTGGTGGTTTATGTCTGGTTTTTTCAGTTTCTTTATGTTTTCAGTATGTCTGCGTTCTTCAAATCTGGAAAACACAAACCTGTGAAATACTAAGTAGAGCGGGTTTTGTAATTACCAGTGTGTGAAATGTTGGTTAGTCACGCAGGCTAGGCAGATAAGTAAGTAGACAGCAGTCACAAGCAGGGAACAGCCACAAAATCACAACTTTTCATGTACCTGCACTGCTATCTCCCACTTCTCTTGCTGTAGTATGTAAGTGAACCACAGTAGCAACCACTTCAAATACATAAAGCAGCTCTGTCTGCACTTCATATGGTGGGAGGAGGGGGAAGATGAGGTCACCGGAATGAGTTGATCATTTCTGCAGGATTAGGCCACTCAGGAAACTAGGGCATTGCTGGAGCAAGGCTTAGCTGAGAGCCATGAACCCACCTGCTTGCTGGAGGTGAATTCTAGACATCGGCAAAAGAAAAAGCATGTATGCTTACAAAATGTCCGAGCCACGCAGGGAGACATCATGGGAGCAGTAGGCACATCTGAGTTTTTGTGGCTGCTAGTTAGGACACTTCTGGATCCAAATATTTCCTTAGGGCATATAAAGGTAATTTAGGTATCAGATGCCTGATAACTCTCTACTCTAGCACTTTTACACCGATGCAATTCCCCAGGCACTCAAGTCCAGTACAGTGCCATTTGTCAGAGACAGACAAGACCTGCCACTAGCAAAAAAAGGTAATTTGAGACACTAAAAGCAAAAGGAATGACTCAGGACCCAGGAGCAAAACCTGGTCAACCGATGCACAATCCCCTTCAACATGCCTCCCCATTCCCCCTAAAAAAGCAACCAACCCATATTTTATGATTGTGGGAAGAAATCTTAATGTAGGAATTGATTTTCTCTACTTGGGTAAAAAAAAAAAAAATTGAAGGTGCCACATAATTTTTTTCTGTTATGGCTGTTAATGCTACCCTGTTTCGTTTATTCAGAAACATTTATTTTGCATCATAAATAAACAAGGCACAGAACCCTATAACTTGGCACTACAGCCTGGAAGATCCCCTAAATCGCATCACTGATGGGACAGTGGGTTAAGATTACAAAAAAAAAAGAGAGAAATTCCTTTCTCAGATTACATGTCCTTTAGAAAGGGCAGACTGGAGACAAATATCCTCACTTCAGAAACTTTTAAAACTGTCTTTCAGCTTTGCATCACTTCTGCATTTGCTTAATTCTGCAGGTATAAAGATAAACTTTAACCCTTTAAATTTACTGATCCCTTCAGTCTCATACTTAATAAAAATATCCTCCTTAAGCTTTTAATCTCAAGGGCATACTATTTCATTTGACGGAAAAAGTACTTTAATAACAAAATGAAGAGAGGGTGGGGGGCTTTTTGCTTCAACTGAAGAGTTGCTCAGCACTACAGATAAATAAAGATTATGTCAAACAAAAAAAGACATCCTGAATAACTACAGTTTTTAAAATATGTACTTTTTCTACAGTTGTTTGTGTTATGTCAAAACAACACACACATATGAAAGCACTTGTGAAGTGCTACAATAAATTAGGAAGACACACAGCATAGTTACACTTGGGCTGAATTTGGCTACAAAAAACCACCACAGATCTTGCAAAATTTCATGCTCCTGAAGAAAGCCCCAGTTCCTCCAGCACTTTAACTGTAAATCAAAAGGATCAAACCAAAAAGTGCATTTCCAGGCAACTGCGCTTGCAGAGAAAAACTGTGGGGGTGAGTGGGGGATTTCCAAAGGCACCCCCCCCCCCCCCCCCAAAAGCACATAGAGGACAACTACTTTTTTTTTTCCCTCACACAATTTTAAAATGCACTATTCCTTTGGCCAAAGTTATAATCAGAGATTGCTTAGCATTACAGAGTCTGCCTGGAATTACTTCGAATAATTAAATTAGTTACTGAAAATCCAATTTGCCCTTTCACCACTACCCACATCCTTAACTTTACGCATGCCAACCAGAGCAATGAGAATACAATAACTGATTAAACTTTTTCATCTTATGCCAATACCATTCTGCAGCATTTGCTTTGCAAATGCTTCAAGGAAATTCTTGCATTTCTAAAAATTTCTATTTGGAGTTTTAAAGCATTAAAAAAAAATAAATCTGATATAATGGAAAAATTGCCTTCAAGTTAAATTAAGTGTGAAAGTGCTAATTTAGGATTCAAAAAAGGAATATAAACTCTCATTAATTGTTAGCACAACACATGGATTTATGACTTTTTTCTGTGATATGTTACTCGGTGAAATGACTTTTTCTTAAGCTTACTTCAGAAACAAGCTAACTTAGGCTGTGTTTACAGAGACCTGCTGGGGCATAAGCAAATTTAAACAATTTTTGGTTGCTCTGCCAATTGCAAAGCATTCTTGGCACCATCTGCTTTCCCATTCATTTTCCTTAGATTATTTATAGTTCAATGTAATACAGCTAAAGAGTTAGAAGAGTGACATTAATTTTAAAGCCGAGATTAAGCTAGCGAAGCTTCAGTAAGTTTTCTTCAACAGTTTATTTTAGGAGATACAGAAGTAAGACAAAATAGCTTTGCACTTACTATCAAGCGCACTTTGAATACAGTGCAAACACACAAGGAAGAAAAAAAAAAAAGCACCCCAAAACTCTATCCTCCCTTGCAATCATGTAAATCAGAGATGAGCCTGAAGACATCAACTGAGTTTCTTCCATGGAAAACCATGATAAAGGAAGAAAGAAACAGAACCCCAAGCAGGAACAGTTCAGCAGTTTGGAGCATGGTAACAACAAAAGTGGAAGCCCTGG
The DNA here is from genome assembly GCF_018139145.2 of Gymnogyps californianus. Classification (NCBI taxonomy): domain Eukaryota; kingdom Metazoa; phylum Chordata; class Aves; order Accipitriformes; family Cathartidae; genus Gymnogyps; species Gymnogyps californianus. The sequence continues at coordinate 105,011,722 of NC_059473.1, forward strand.
ACATAAACAGGCATGCTGCCATCAAGAAATATGAGTATTTTATGTTAAGTTTTAAGGTTTGAAAAATATCTTCAGAAATCGAAGTAAGGCTTCTGTATAATTAGGAATGTCATCCTTGCAATCAGTTGTAGTCCTTTTTTTTTTTTTTTTTAATTAAAGTTGGCAGGGAACTATGGAACTAAAAGAGGAAATGCATCCATTATATTTGAAAGACTCCATAACAAAGATTCTTCTGAAGACTGTAAGACATGGTAAATATGCACGTTCTCAGCAGGCAAAACTATTTTTCCTTTCTCCCTCTAGCAGTCACTTTTCTTCCAACACAAATTTTTTTAACGGGGAGGGGGGGGAGAGGGGACTGTACAGTGTAATCTCTCTTGTATATTCACTGAATGCCAAATTTTCTTTTTTTTCTACATGATAAATATATTTTAGTCACTTTTACCATATCACCACCTTACACTGACCAATGAAGAAAATAAGTGTACAATGCTTCAGATGGACAATATCTAATTATTATTTAGTGAAAAAAATAGTAATACAAATGAACCTAAAGTAGACTGGCAGGATCTGCTTGTTCTTATTCTAATGTGCAGTTTTAAAACACTTATCTTTTTTACTCATGTATTTTGGATTGCAACAAGACACTTGGGACTACATAGACCCACCTTCCTTCAAAGTGAATTCTCCAAATGTTTCAACTTTTGGAGAAAAAGTTTCTTTCTACAAATTCTTGAGGATCTTGAAATACGCAAAACTTTTCAGTAAAAAAATATAAAAGAGTTTACTATCTCAGAATATTTTTAGGTATTATAAAATTTGATAACTTACAAAGGTTACAAATCAAAGCAAACAGCCGAGCATAGCAATCTCAGTGTTTATTATTTAACCTTGATACATTCCAGAGATTTCTCAGATAAGATATGCTTGCCTTTTCAGACCCTTATTTCTAAAGAGTTAAAATCTACATTTATGTAAGTGTACAAGGCACTAGATAGAAATAAGAAATGGAAGTGTGCAGATACCAGGAAATAACTGAATTTTTAAAGTTATCATTACTTTTGTAAAACTAACCATTTGGGCCCAAACATACCATGCTGACTGTGCCCCACGATGAAAGGGCTCTCAAGCTGTTCACTTTTTATTTCAAGTGAAATTTCATAGCAGAGGCTTGGCGTTTGTCAGGAAAGTGAACCTTGTGCTAGGAAACACTCATGCCTGCAAAAGTTCCCCGATTTGGCCATCTTGTAAACCTTTGGAAAATGATGGTTGATTCATATTCAGCAGGAACTTGCAAAAAGTTTTTAAGAGACTCGGTCGCCACTGGACAGCCTCTAGTTTCTCCTAGCTTTTTAGTGCTGATTAAACTGCATTCCTACAGCTAGAAAGCAACACGGTATTTTCTACCTGCTCACGTCTCCCACTTGTGACCACTACTTCTTCGGTATCAGGAGAGAAAACGGAAGTTAAATATTCATTTGCTTTGGTACCTGGCTTACGGTCTCTCTTCTGCCCTTCCCCAAATGACACCTCTACAGGCACCCGCGCCGGGAGAGGGGTGAGGTGTGCAGAGTGACTGGGCAGGGCAGGAGGGACCCCGTAAGCGGAAGGCTGGCTTTTAGGAGCAAGTGCTCCTGCAAACACTGCCCTTCACTGACACTTCAAGTCAGAGCGTGACATTTGCCAGCACACCACTGGCATTCATAAATCATACGGTCACACAGGTGGAAAGTGTCTGTTTTCCTGGGGGAAAGAAAAGTCTAAAGCAAAACTGTGTACGCAGAAACACAGGGGTGAGCACTCCTGCCCATGGGAAGCAGATTAGAGCCAAGGACTTTCATTCCCCTTTCACTTGCAGTTGTGCTAAGCAGGCGCTGCAGCAAAGCCAGGTCCCTGCGGTACAGGCACGCTGCTAATTACACACAGCTCGTGCACGCATCCAAAGCATGACCACAACATCAGCGTTACAAGTCTCTGTGGAAAACAGTTACAAAAAAACCCCAACAAAACTAAACAGTACACATTCATGCAAAAAGTGTTTCCAGTGACGGAAACAAAAGCAAAACCACATGAATTAACAGGCTCTCCCTGCAAATAAAACAAAGAAATAAGTAAAAATGCCTCTTTAGTATTTCATAAATACACACATTACATACTAATTATGTTGTCAAGCGTGCACAACAGATATTTATTCTTCTGGATAAAAAACAAACTCAAAATTGAAGTCAAAAGAACAATGAATCTGCCTGCCCAAGTTTCAGAGAGAGACTGCTAACAGCAGCATGCCTAATACTAAGGAATTTTATTTCTTGAAATAAAGCCCAGATCTGTGGATGTTAGGAAAGATTTACAAATACCAAAATCATTGAACCTTACAAACTACTCACAATGCTAAAAATTAAGCTTAAAGTTAGCTAAAAATTAAAGGAATTGGGTTGCAAAAAATCAAAAGTCTAAAATAAAAACATTAGATGTGAAGTAGGCTGTCCAGGGAGTAGGGGAAGCAACACCAGCAGACCTATATTCCTTTGGAACTCCACAAGATGCTTTTAAGTGCTGGCTATGCTATGATCAGAAAGGCTACTACATAAAATCAGCATTTTGTGACCATTTACTTTAACTGCCTTTATACTCAGCACACTGGTGACACTGGTATTGCCTGCCATGGCCAGAAACGTAGACCAAGCCTGCTCCCGAGCAGGTCTTTTCCACCTCAGCACCATATTAGTAGATTCTGCCATTAAAATTTCACCAAGAAATGTTGTTGGTGTGCAGCAAGTGAAGTCCTTAAAAGAAGATGCTGTAACGAAAGTATGTACACCCAGTATTTGGAAATCTGCATAAATACATGCTAGATCCCTATCTATGCTGAAAAACACCTATCCATATTAAAGGCTATTAGCTTTCCATTAGTAATAAAGGAACATTAATACACTTAACACTTAATAGTACCAAGGTTACCAGTCTGAATTAGTATAAATGCCACCAGGCACCTAACATGAGGTATAGCAGTCAAAACACAAAAGCTACCTTGCTGTCTAACACGTCTGTTGGTAGAGATAGGTGCTGATGATGGCTGCGTAGCCAAGCTCAGCCTCAGCTACTGTGCATACAAACTGCTGCACTTGCCTACAAAATGCTGCCAAATGGACAAGCCACACAGGGAATGGGAAAACCAGAGAGCTTTAATAAAACAGAAATCAAACAGCAGAAGGACTATCAAGTCATTGGGAAAATGAAGTATCCAGCTCTGGCAGTGCAGGGATGGAGCACGTTGGCTAACCACAGGATACAAGTGTCATGTGAAGAAAAAAGGAAAAGGAAAACTTTCTAAGAAATGTAGTTTTAATCACATAGTTGATATATTTGGGAGAAAATAACCATTTTTAAGGAAATTTCCACCAGTGAGGGCAGTCTGGCTTATTCTTTATTTCTTCACATTTTTTTCTAGCAGATATCATCTATTAATATCCAGTTTTCCAAATAATTACTTTTTACATTGAAGCAATTACTGTTTAATGGTTTGAGGAATATGCATTTCTCTAATACAGTCTATTTATTCTAATTAGCAACATGAAACTGTTGTATCATCTGATAATACCTTGGACTGAAAGGACTTTAAGAGTAATTGAGAGTCCTGTGAAGCAGAAAGTGGCAGAAAGAGACCCTGGAGGCCTAAAACAGGGAGCATGAGATCCCACTTCTACAGAAAGAAAACATACAATTCAGGTACATAAACTGTATATCATACTAAAAGGAGCTGAAACCCACCCAGAGCAAAAGCTTAAGTATCCTAAGTCTTGGATCACGTCTAGCAACATCCTTCTACGAGGCTGACTTATTTTGGATACGAAATAGCAAGGGATTTGACTTCATTTTTGGATCATGTTTCTTTCTCTACCTTGCCAGCAACTGTACATACTTCCTAGACCGAACCTTCAGATGACTTAGGCAAAGGGATGTCTAAATTCTGGGTCATTGGTCCAGGCTGAACAACCCTTTATCTAGCAGTGTCAAAACTGAAGGACTTGCTGGCACTCCCCAAAAGCAATTTGGACACCTAAAAGCATCTGACTTCCTTATCAGCATTGGAGGCATTCATACGTTCAGCCTCCTTCCGTGGCAATGGCCCAGACAGGGCTCAGAAGATGCACATGGCTTCGGGGATCGATTTGCCTTTTTGGACACACTGCCACAGGTTTCTTTTTTCCAAAAATAACTCCATCTAACACTCCCAAAGCACGCGTGCAACCTGTTCACACACTGAAAAATAACTTAGATTTAACTATTTGTGTTTTCTCCTCAATGTATTCTGAACAAGGAAACAATCTAGAAATCAACTTTTACTGCCACTTACAGCATCTTTTACTACAGAAAAATTTATAGACTAAAACAGAATGGTTATATTCTGTAAATCCAGGACAATGCTGGAGATACTTTGGATTTCAGCTGGCTTCTGACCTACTCATTTCTGTTGTTACCCCTTTGCGCAACCTAAAGAGCACTATACAGATAGACTGATTTGTAAGCAAAGTTTAATATATGCAAAGTTTGACAAATCCATAATCCCAGCAACTAATGGGGAGGGAGTTTTGTAGCATCCCCTTTCTTAGCATTTGTTTTAATTATTGTTTTAATGCATCTTGCTCTTCTTTGCCCTAACATACTAAGGTCCTGTTATAGCTCAAAAAAGTATACCTGTGGAATTCAAGCAAACTCACGAAAACAGTAATTCTTACATCGACTTGCTCACTGAACTCTCTGAAATCCTGTTTTACAATACCCTTTTAACACAGCTTCTACCAGAAATTCTATCACCTCAGTGGACACTGGCTTGAACTGGGCAATGATGGTGTTTCCTTAGGACCTTTCAATCCATCAGCCTCAGAGTCCTTCTCATTGCCTCCTTTCATTAGTCATGGAGGGGAAAGGAAGCCCTGCCTTGGCCCCAACATTGGCCAAAGACAACCACCATAACCGAACTTCATGATTCAGAGCTTCAGCCAGTCCACATGGAAGTCAGGAAGGAATTTCTTCCAACATGAAGAGTCTTCTTAAGAATTTGGCTGGCAAGCATTCTTCATGTGCAAACATGAGCGGGGTCACCATCAGATATGCAAGTGGGAAAGAGCAATTCCAGCCAAAGTTAATTTCACTTCCACCTTCCTTTGCAATACAGGAGACTGCTAAGATCCTCAGGACACGTTACACTGAACCAATTCACTGCTCCCAGGGCAGCACCTGGATTTTCCTTTGTCTCTCCCTGCGACATACAGAACTGGGAAATACAGAGACTGGGAAACCGCCCATCAGTGTTGGCATCCCCATGGCACAGCAGCACACACGTCCTTCTTCCAGCCCCTGGAGAACCCCGTACCAGTGTAACAGAAGATTTTTCAGCAACTATCATGCTTTCACCTAACCAAAGTTATTGAGCTCAACAACAGACTATTTAACAATGAGATGTATTCCTGCAACAACCCTTTTATGACAGATTAATCATCTTCTGTATTCATTTTAATGAAACTATGACAAGGTCGCATTTCCTGGAAAGATTATTTCAATGATGAAGAAAAAAGAAAATCTATATAGAGGGTTGGAGGGGTTTTCCCCAAAAAATGTTGATCAAGTATGTTTTCCTCAGACTGCTAGGCATAGTTTCAGTTCCTCTCTGCAGCAAAAGCAAGCAGCACCTAATAAACGTTTCATTCAATAAATCAGACACTTTATTTAACTTATCATAATGCAAATAAGTTTTGACCCGTGCTTATGCACAAGATAAAAGAATTATAACAGTGTATAAAAAAAGTTAATCTCTCTGTAAACTCTAGAGTAGAATCATTACAGAGGCTTTAGGCATGGTTAGTGAATATTTACTGGGATCAGTGAAATAGAATTAAAAAAATCCAAACCCAAAAAATCCCGCAGTTATTTGGCAGCAGTTTATCCTGGCCAGTTAATGTTAGATACAAGTCCTAAAAAGGCAAAAGAAGTAAAGAAAAAAATAATTCACATCTCTCCTTATATGTTGGCTCACTGTTTGAAATTAAAATTTCAGAACTTAGCTTACACAAATATTCATTGCAACAATACCCAAAAATCAGTACAAATTCCTTTACAATTTGTCTTTTAAGCAAACAACACGTTACCCCAGACCAAAGATAAAGTTTTGCTGCAATCCCTTGGAAGCTCTTTATCTCATCGTCAATTGCTCTTTTCGATCAACATGTCTGGGCCTTGTCCCTGCACACAGCTAGCCAAGTTAAGTCACCTTACAGAGCAGCTGAATGAATAGAAAAAAAACCAACGATAACTTATTATTCAGAAAGAAAACACCAAATACTATAAAAAGGATGAAGTCAACCTCTCAGATATCTATGACAGTAAATCACATTTGATCATTTAACACATTACAAACATCTAGCACAGATTTTAATTTGTTTTGAAGTAATACAGTAAGATATAATTACATCTCTGTAAACTGTGGGGTTTTTGTAGATGCTAAAAACAGAAATAAGTTTTTAATTAATCTATTTATTTTCTTTCTATTTCTTGTTTTTCTCAACACTCAAATACATCTGGCTAGAAGAAAAAACACATAATTAGGAGTGACATGTGACACCATAGCTGCATTTTTGCAATGGGAATTTTCTTGTTACTCTGTTACACAGCTTGTCTGAATTGTCACACAAAATAATTGATCCTTACCTTAAACAATGCATTTTCCTTTATTTACTGAGAGAAATGTGATCTTCAGAAATAAAGAAATTCTTCTGTTACAGATGGGATGTCAGACACCAACAAGCTACTGCCAGCTTCAAAAACAAGGGACCATTCATAACTACAATTCATATTCTGTTCTCATTCTTCTGAAATCTTGGCTCCCCTTTTACCATCATTTGTAACTGTCTGTATGCTGAAAATAGATATCTAACAAACAATGCTGTTTAGCCCAAGACCAATTCCCTTTATAGCTGCAGTTTAATTTAAGCAGTGTTCTTATTTCAATCCCCCAATCATAGTAAGTAATGTCTTTTTATTTTACTTTGTATTGGGTTTGTGTGGCAAGGTTTTGGTAGCGGGGGGGCTACAGGGGTGGCTTCTGTGAGAAGATGCCAGAAGCTTCCCCTATGTCCGATAAAGTTAATGCCAGCGGGTTCCAAGACGGACCCGCCGCTGGCCAAGGCCGAGCCCATCAGCAACAGTGGTAGCGCCTCTGTGATAACAGATTTAAGAAAGGGAAAAGAGGTTACAGGGGAGTTGCCGTTGCAGCCAGAGAGAGAGGAGTGAGAAGATGTGAGAGGAACAACTCTGCAGACACCAAGGTCAGGGAAGAAGGAGGGGGAGGAGGTGCTCCAGGCACCGGAGCAGAGATTCCCCTGCAGCCTGTGGTGAAGACCATGGTGAGGCAGGCTGTCCCCCTGCAGCCCATGGAGGTCCACGGTGGAGCAGATATCCACCTGCAGCCCGTGGAGGACCCCACGCCAGAGCAGGTGGATGCCTGAAGGATGCTGTGACCCCATGGGAAGCCCACGCTGGAGCAGGCTCCTGGAAGGACCTGCGGATCCATGGCCCCGTGGAGAGAGGAGCCCACGCTGAAGCAGGTTTGCTGGCAGGACTTGTGACCCCGCGAGGACCCACGCTGGAGCAGTCTGTTCCTGAAGGACTGCACCCCATGGAAGGGACCCATGCTGGCGCAGTTCGTGAAGAACTGCAGACCGTGGGAAGGACTCACGTTGGAGAAGTTTGTGGAGGACTGTCTCCTGTGGGAGGGACCCCATGCTGGAGCAGGGGAAGAGTGTGAGGAGTCCTCCCCCTGAGGAGGGAGGAGCAGCAGAAACAACGTGTGATGAACTGACCCAAATCCCCATTCCTGTCCCCCTGTGCCAATGGGGGGAGGAGGCAGGGAAAATCGGGAGTAAAGTTGAGCCTGGAAGAAGGGAGGGGTGGGGGGAAGGTGTTTTAAGATTTGATTTTATTTCTCATTACTCTATTCTGATTTGACTAGCAATAAATTAAACTAATTTTTCCCCAAGTCGAGTCTGTTTTGCCCGTGACGGTAATTGGTGAGTGATCTCCCTGTCCTTATCTCGACCCACGAGCCTTTCGTTTTATTTTCTCCCCCTGTCCAGTTGAGGAGGGGGAGTGATAGAGCGGCTTTGGTGGGCACCTGGCATCCAGCCAGGGTCAACCCGCTACATACTTTAGTCCAAAACACAAGCTTAGGTCCCCCCCAGTGTTCTTCACTTCCATAAACTAAATCGTAAAACATACAAGTGCTTTTCTTGTCAATATTATAAAAGCCCCAATTTAACTGCCTCTTGTCTCAGTCACAAAATTAGCTTTTTAAAACAGTTAAAAGCTAAATAAGCTATGAAATCATTCACTAAACAGCACAAAAAGTAAAAAAATAATCTGAAAGAAATATATGTAGGACAAAATAAAAAGCAGTTCCCCTAGCAGAGAAATACAGTCATCTCTACAGCAAAACAAGGCAGCCGTCCAGCAGCTCCCTACTAGGATTAATCAAAAATTTTTCCAAGTTTTTTTCGTTAGAATATGTAAAGTCATCCCAGTGGGAACTTTTATGAGAGTACAGTTGTTCCTACTTCACTCTTACCCGCAGACTCAAGCCAGACTTCCTTCTCAGGGACAGAGGAACTATGACTATTTTAGTGTTCCGGCACTGGCAGGCAAATGACAAAAATAACTGCGGAAAGACACAATCACAGCACTCGATCACATACAGGATATCCACATTTAAGTCCCTGGCCTCCTTGCTCTATGACTCTCCGTACCAGGAACAAAAAATATCTCAGTCACAGCCCTAGAGAGCTGATAATTTGTATAAAAAGGTGTATAAAATGCTTTTATGACCGGTGTGCAGGAGATATCCTCAGTCCGTTTTCAGTTTAAAAAAAAAAACCAAACAAATTTCATTCCATTGAAGAACATCTTAAATCCCAAACTTCAGCAGAACAAAGTTTCTCACCTAGCTTTACCCATGGTACTGGGGACAGTGGTGTAAGTGAGTGAACATCCAGCTCTCCACTACACCTGGTCTTTAAGGGCACCTCACGCTTCCCAAATGAAGAGTTACAAGTGATTTTCTCTCAGGTAAAGTACTTGGCAGTAATATGAAGACTATGCTATCAAATTTGTTCTCACAATGTCCTTGTACGAACACTGAAATTCCAGTATTTCACTTTAAAATTTTAATATAAATAATATGTTAATTTCCTATAAATAGGAAACAAAACATACCATCTGTTCACGATTCAAGAACTGTACTGCGATGCAGCCATACTCCAAATCTCATTACTATACATTAACCTACCTTGATAGACTCAATTCATTATAAAACAGAGCTTAAAGCTTATTTTAAGTCTTACAACTGTTGTAAAAGGCAACTCAGTGTACAACAACTGGTATGAATTGTTGGCAAATATACTCAGTATGAGGAAATACACCCAAAGTTCTCTAATCGTTTTCACAGAGAAATCATATGAGGTATAGTGCCATGTACCAGAAATAGTGAGAGGGACACATATTCAGAGATGAAAAAGCAAAAGCAGAAGCCTGTTTGACACAGAGAGTACACCCCCCTCCCAGCTTCCCTTGGGCAAGAAGCTGTTTGTCAGGTATCCATCCTGCTGAGCAAAGCAAGCTGGTTTTCCTTTTGAAACAGGCCCTGATAAACACCACTTAAGTCCTTACTTAATGAAAAGGACTTCCACTTTGCAAGATCATAAGATGTTTTTCAAGTAAAGAAATGAAAAACAGCCAGAGACCACATCTCCTAAAAAAGTAGTAATAGCACAAGCCCAGGCCATCACATGTAAACACCATCCTAGCATTAAACATCCAATCTCCAGCCCTAGCTGGTCAGCGTGAAGATGACTCCTCTACAGGGGAAGCACGATGTGATTTCCTGATTCTCAGAATTACCAGCTTTTTAATTCCTCCCTGCATAGTCTGCAGACCACAGCATATCCTTTTCTTGTCTAAATGGGTTTTGGTTAAGGACACTCCATTACAGCAACCAATTAAAAACATAATTATAACTTACAGCCATGAGAAAATTTGCCATTTTCATTTAGCTTTTAAAAAAGGATTTTTTTTGTTGATAGAAAGAACAAGAATCATCCTCTATTTTATTTCACAAAATAGCCATGGAAATTTTTTATGTATGAAATCTTAAATACCAGCACTTCGTGCATAAATTCATATGCACAGACACACTAAAGAAGGGAACATGAGCTAGTACTATCGTCTCAAGCGTCAATTTCGGAAGTAGTTTTTTGGATTATGCTCTTAGCCAAGGAAGCCTTTGCATCTACCCCCCTCCGACTGCTCCCTGGTTGCTAACACATACATTCATTCAAAATATACAGAGAAAAATAATAGGGAATTTTTAATCACGGCTAGAAGAAGGATCTCTTTTTAAAGCAGTCTGGAGGAAGGAGTATACAGGCATTAATTTTTCTGAAGTTACTCAGTACTTGAATTTGCTCTGGGGTAGGGGAATTAACTAGCACAGGCTTGCCACTGCCTAATAAACAATGCATGAATGGAATGTCCAAACAGCTATAAGCAGATATGTTGCATAAGCATAATAAATTAAATAAATAAAGGTAAAATATGTTATCTTCCATTCTTTTATCGCATGCAGTTTTTCCCTATCAAGAAGTGGCAGAAGCAGCTCTACTATTGACCTTAACTGTACCTTAACTTAAACAAGGTATAGATTCAGATGGTTAGTGCTAATGAAAAGACATTATTTAACATGAATTTAATTGCACAGCTTTCATATATATTCTCACAACATCCCCACGACAAAGATGGAGGTTTACCATTATTTTTCCCTTTTGTATACATTAGGATTGATACAAATAAATTTGTGGAATTTACTTGTCAAAACCATAGAAAACCTACTTGACAAGAAAAAAAAATGAGATTTATAGTGCAAGGTATACACCTGTAAATGGAAAGGAACCCACGCAACTTTCAACACTACAGCTATATTTGTTAGGACAACAAACAGGTAAAAGAAAATTCCCATGATGTCACAAGAACTTTAAAAAAAAAAAAAAAGGGCAAGTGATTTCATCTGTGGCCCAGTTCAGGATTTTAGAATCATTATGCAAAAGCTACAAATATTTTTTTATGATGTATCAAAAGGTCCTGCACCCAGCACACAGTGGGAGCCTCACCCTCACTACGAGCCACAGTAACCCACCCAGGCACGCACTGTCTGAAGGCACTGGCAGGTGCTGCTCATCCCTTCTGAGCAGACACCATGAGTGGCCAGTGTATACAGATGCCAAAAAAACCCTCAACCATTACAAAATATCTTATATGTTTCCTTCCTTTAATTGTTATGTGTTTTTACAGTTGTACGTGGCCCTAAAATCCTCACTTATTTTCCATCTGCAAAATGGCTCATGAGAATTATCTAGACAGTGAACTAAAGTGTATTTTAGTGTAATTATTAAAATGTATCTTCACTGATATTCCCTTTATTAATATGCTTTTTAAAGACAGTTAGCAATGGTAAAGTAAAAAAATATACAAGTTCTAATAGCTTCAGACAAAGCTTTTTTGAGATGACAGGGAAAGCATCCATTGGCGCAAGATCAGGTAGAGCAGAATCTCAATTTATGTTAAATAAATCTAATCCCAGCCTATTAAGGAGTGACATGTCTGAAAATAGGGACGCGATACACACAGTTCTAGATATCACAAAGAGCTTTGCAGAGAAAGAACCTGAATTCTGGTATCATACCAAACTACATCACCATGAATTTTTGTCGGAGTACCCTACACACTGACATGCTGCACAAAGTTGGAGCTGCTGCCACAATTATTAGCTGTCTTTGAAAAACAGCAGCCCCTGCTCAAGTGGAAATATTGATTCCTTAGGGATGACTCTTCCCCCACAGCACTACATTGCTTTGGAGATGGATTACCCAATAGAGACAGTTTCACACTAACTGTCACTAAACAAAACAGAGCTAAATTCAGGGTCCTGACACATGGATTAGGACAAGGACAGGAAAAGCATTTTTGCCAACAATAACCTCAGTGATATCTCAGAGCACAAATAAAACTGTCAATAATGCTGGCCAGAAATCTAACCCATTAAAAGCTGATTTCACAACTTTCTGCTTTTTTCACATTCCCAATTTCCTAGGTAGTATCTAGTAGCAGACCTCTGTCTGTGGCAGTGTCTAAGCTAGAGAGAAAGCAGTTTTGATCCAGGATGGCAATTCCCAAATTCCTCAAGAGTTACAGCTGATCAAAACTAAAATAAACCCTCTTTCATACTTAAATGGCTTCATACAGGTGTAAGTTCTGTGTGAATAAGTAAAATGTCCATAAGCAATAATGTATTTTTATATATTAATATATACATATATTAATGTATGTAATAGAGCGTAAGTCCATAAGTAATGATGTCCTATATAAAGGACAGATCAAAAATTTATGGGAAAGTCACTATCTATACAAACTATACTAGCAACTTTACCGAAATAAGAACAGCTGTACCAGGTTCAACCACAGGTCTCCATAACTCATGTCTCCATAAACTTGTGCTTTGGGATGATCAGAACAAGCATACGACACTTCTCCTAAAAAGTCTCCCAGCATCCAACTACCAAAAGCCAAATCCTTTTAAGACTTAAAATACGTAACAACAAGCACCACGCAAAGGTGTGTTTACAGAAAATCAAACAGGAAAAAAAAATAGCCACCTGCAATATTCTCTTAGAGAGAGCATAAACACAGAAGGCAATGACACGGTGTCTTTGTAGATCCTACCTTTGTGCCCTCTGAAACCTGGGCTATACCAGTGGCCATACAGCTACAAGCATACAGCAGGCAAGGGGCACCGAGCACTAACTTTACAGAATCCACTCCATAGTCCAGCATACCTAATACTCTTCCATAAATCTCTGTGCTCTGACCACACAGAGTTCAGCTGTGCATGCTTCCCCTCTGCTTCCCATGGGAATGCATGCTGGATAGAGAACTGCAGCATCAGAAGAAGGTCCTTCAGCTACAGCCCTCAGCAGACATCACCCAGATTGAGTACGCTTGCTGGAAGCAGCACATGCCCTAACAGAAAACAACTCACCCCTCTCTGTCCTCTCAATTCAGACTCCAAATCTGTCCAGGCATCTGAGACACTGGTCCAAATAACCTGCCTGTGCCACAGGCTTCACTTGTTTTTTCTCTGCAAGGCATCATGTGCATGAACACTTGAGGCTGCCAAAGCACACGATGATGGTGTGGTGATACAGTCCACACAATGTTGCCTTAGAAAACACGTATTTGCAGATTCAGACTGTAAGGACCGATCGCTCCCCAGGTTTCTTCCCATCATGCTCTCGCAACATGAGCAAACAAGGTCCAAGAACAAGACAGGGTAGATGACAGGAGCTCATGTTTCAGCAAAATACCACTGGGACCAAGTCTTAAGGTGATATGGGGAAAGGGAGTGTTGAGGAGGTAAAAACACTTTTGGAAATAGAATCAAATTGTCACAACAAAATTGGCTTTAAACCCCAAACTATTTCAATTACCTTCTGGTGGTGGGGGAGGGAATTCCTCTGTGTCCATCCTAGTGTATCCACCGCACCTTTAGCAGACTGAAAAACCCTGCAAAAATGAAGGGAACATGTTTTGTAGATGAACATAATTTCCAAATACTGAGACACTCCTTTTCAATTTGGCCAAGCTCATACCTATTAGCTAATACCATTCTGGAAGAAAGGAAGTGTGCCTGGCTTCTTGCTTCAAAATACATCTAGTCCAAATTTTTATGTACACAGCCCTCAGTATTGGACCCAATTCTTTTAGTGATCTCAATAAGCCAGCTGAAGGAAGATTAAGTTTTCAAACTATTTGGTACTCTGCAGCTCCCACTGTGACAATCACTAGCAGATTACTAAAACATGTTATTTCAATGCCTGTTTGGAGCATATATTCTGTTTCAAAATCTTCATGAAGGGGAGAGGGATAACAATTCTAGGAAGCTCATCAGTTTTGATGATGCTTTTCTCCATTTGGCAATCAGAAATCACAAGTTTTAACTATACACTCTATACACAGCTTCTTCTTTTCTTTTTTTTTGGCAATCAGAAATCACAAGTTTTAACTATACACTTTATACACAGCTTCTTCTTTTCTTTTTTTTGGCAATCTTAAAAACTCCGCTTGAGCCCCTTTACTTCCACCTCTCCTGAGGAGAGTGAAGTACCAGCAAGCAGTCTCCTGAGCACCTTCTCTTTCCTCCTCCTTTCTCAAATGTTGTCGATCTCATGTTTTAAGGAAAAGAATAAACCTACAAAGCATTCCCATACTTTGGTCCTGAATACACGCTGGGAGAGAGCAAAGCCCAGAACCCATGAGAGAAATTTTCCTTCCTTCCCCATAACAGTACTTAACAGTGATATCCCAGTATCATCTGGAAGGAAAAACCGGACCTGCTGTGCTGAGCAATGCACACACTCTGCCCCAAACCCATTTTCACTCTAACTGAAGAGATAGCATGTCAAAAAGATAGATTTCAGAACAAGGCTGAGGAGGAAAAGTAAGTTTCCAAAAGCCACACTAGACAGTGGAAGAGCCAATGCTGCATTTTCTGTCCTACTCTTGAGTAGCCCATAGATGTTAATGTCAAGAAGCTATCACTTCTGCTGGCAAGAGCATGCAAACAGCTCAATCCCTTGGAAAGTCTCCGTAGCAAAAGTACGAAAAGAGTAAGTTGAAGGAGATAGTGAAATTCAAGGTACAGTGGAGAAATAATAAACTAAATGAATGGGGATACAGAGGTCAAATCAATTGCCACTTACAGAAGAGGTGGCAGTGAATGGAAGGAAGTGCCTCAAAAAACGATGCAACCTTAGGAGGTACCAGGCAATTTATCTCCCTGACATCAGGTATGGAAGGGCAAATCATCAGGACAGACGTGCCAGGAAGGATAACAACTCTGGTAGCGCAAGATCCTCGTATGATGAGACAATTCATAACAACTTGCATTTTCTAAGCATACAAAATTCCCTTTTAAATCGTCTTAAGCTCGGTAATTCTTAATCAAGTCCGAGATAAAACCAAGTAGCTTCAGAGCCAAGGCTCAGAAAGGATTCATCCACATATACAACATCTGTCTGTAACACAGAAAATATTCCATTACATGCTCTCACTATACAGTGTCCCTTCTAAAACCTCTCTCTACAATTTATATCTGCGGAGCTCAAAGGCGTGTTCCTGCTTACGAATGTCTGGAATGCATCTTGCTACACCAAACTTGTCAGCTAAAAAAAGGGAAAATTATGGTTTGAAGAAAAGGCTATTTTTCTTTATTCTTTTAAAGTTGAATCATCACTGGAACATAGATTTTCAAGTGTGAAACATGCAATAACCAGCAAACCTCCGACAGTTAGTCTCAGCACCTCTTCCAAATACATCTTTAAGACAGTAGCTAAAATGTAAGCCTTCAGAATTTTTTTTTTATTTAAATGTATGATGCAAGTTTTTAAACACCTGTGGAAGTTAACTTCAACAATGATTTTTAAAAACAGTTTCTTCCTCACAAGCAAATACTAACACCACGCAGAGCTGAGCTATGGAAGTTTTCAGCTTGTTTTCCATTTTGATCTAGCTCACAGTGACATGCTTCAAATTACACAAGAATTGTGTCAAGGAAGGACACAGACCCAGTGTTTGAGTCCTAGCCACTGACCTGCTTGCTCCCATCTGAACAGTGCAGTTATTCACAAGAAGAAAGATACACTTTCTCACTTAGGAATGCCTTAGGGGTTGACTTATACATTACATTAATTCATCTTGAAGTTCCACAGATTTTTCTCTACTTTTTAGGTGCTGAGAAAAACATTGCGGCAGCAGAGAGCCTGTGTATTGTATATTGCAGTAATACCCTCCATAAAAATAAAATAGCCATTTTATGTAGCAGATGGCACGTTCATGAACGATCTCTAACAGCACCATATTTCAAAGAGAAGTTTTTCACTCTTGTATTGAGAGGCAGGGGAACTAACTCAAGTTGAAGATGTTTAAATCAAGATTAAGCCAGATGATTTAATTTGACTAGCAGCATATGGCACTGTTTGTGTTTGTAGCTCAAGTGGTTTCCCCATTGATTCTGCTGCTAACAGTTATGCACTGCACAGCTACACAGGTGCATTCAAACAATAATCGTGGAAATCACAGCTCAAATTAAGCTGAAAGGGACCTCTGAATGTTCTCTCATACACTCAGGACAGGTGTCTTCAAAATTAGATCAGGTTGCCCTGGGCCTTTTCCACCCAAGTTCTGAAACCCCCCGAAGGTGGAGGTTTCACCACCTCACGGGGCAGCCTGCTGCTGTGCTTAACAACCAGCCGCTCCAGGAAGAGTTTTTCCCGTACACCCAACTGGAGTTACCCTTGCAGCAGCTTGCAGCCGTGGCCACTCATTCTCCTGCTGTGCACCTCTGAAAAAAACCTGGCTCCGTCCGTCTTCTTTCCAATCCCGCCTTAGGGAGTAGAGGACTGCAATTCAATCCCCCTCAGTCCTTTCTTCTCAAAACAACACAAACCCAGTTCCCTCAGCCTCTTCTGACCTGTTCCCACCCCCAACTATAGCAGCAGCCTTCGCTGGACTCGCTCCAGTTTGCCAGTCCCTCACTTCTGCTGGCGGCCCACGCTAAACGCTGAATTCCAGATGCAACATTGTGACCATTGAGTAAATGTTATTTAGTTTAACATAAAATTATTTAAGACATTGAACAGGTATGTGCTTTTAAGACACAGAATACTAAAATTTTGTTCCAAAGGTATTTAAAAACTGCAAATAGAAAAAACCACCTATTAAACATGAAATACGTGTACTGCATTACAAAATTATGAATCTGAATAACTGAACTGCCCTGACGTACTGAACATGACACAGAGGTTATAAAAATATGGAGCTTTTTTTCCATATAAAATTGATTTGTCAAACATAGTATAACCTCTATTTAAGGACTCAAATCGCCCCCTTCCAGGCTCCACAGCAATCACAGAAACACATGGACACAAAGAAGCTCTTGAAGTTACCTAGCCCAAAGTTTAAGATTTCCCATGGGCTTCCAGATGCCCGACCAATTCACCTGACTCAGTGCTCATCACCTTCTTTGCTTCAGATGTGAGTAGAGGTAGTGGTAGTAGGCTGGTGCGGACCACAGTGGTAGTCTACAGATTGCCTCCTTTCTATCTCTTCCCCCACATTTCCCCTGTGTACCCAATGTACAGCAGATGTAGGGAGAGAGGCCAAGGAGCTCCCAGACACTTTTATGAAAGGCAGGTGACCCACTCTGGCCAAAAGACAGGCCCTCGCTTCCCCTGTCTGCTTCCTGATGTTTTCACCTGGTCCTTTCCTGTCAAACTGTTAGGAGGAACAGGTAACTCTTACTCATATTTACAGACTGGAAGAGGAAAGGCCGCTTTCCAACTTTGTAAGTTCCAGTTTAACTGTCCACTTGTAACAGGTTAGTCATTGAACCAATCTATCTGAGCAAACCCCAAATATTCCAAGCCTAAGAGACTACTGCTGTTAAAAAAAAACTATTTGTAGCAGGGTAGCATGCTTTTATTCCAGCCATTTAGCTAGTAACTTCATAAGTTTGTCTTTAAAAATCAGCAATAACCATGTTAAATGCAGGCATTTTGAAAGAAAAAAAAAAATCAGATCCCTTAATACACTGCAATATATTCAGGTCCTCACCAAGTTTGTAATGATCTCTAAATTTTAAATTGATATTTAAGGGGAAAAAAAAAGGAATTAAAATACCACATTAAAATCAGATGTTCCTGGACAATGGTTCTCATGCAGAGAAGTTCCATGCAGTTGAAGTAGTCAGATCTCAAATGGCACTCACACCAGAAACCAGAATTGGCCAAGTGTGAAATGATCCCCAAGGACAGCTCCCAATACTTATTTCAAATTTTCCAACAAGAGCGCTCACCTTTGACCATGAAAGCTGGTATGGAAGGAAGTGGGAGTCTGATGTTCCACAGCAGACCTTACAATCTCAGAGTGCTAAAACCTGAATAATAGAGGCTGGTGGCCTGGCATCCATAAGACTGAAATTCTGATTCCACGACAAATGGCAGTTTTAGCAAAGAAAACAAAGGCACCTTTATACTTGTTGAAAGACTATAGAAGAAAATCAATGTTCCTCTCTGTGACTCAGTTTCCCCTCTCATTACCTCTGGTAACTCCTTCTGCCTCCAGGACTAGGTTTCTCAGCTACAGCTGCGCATCAGATTTCATTCAATAGTTTCCTCTAATTGTGGGATGAACAACAGACCATCAGTTCTCAGCTACAGGAATACAAACACTGATCAACATCTGCATTTCCACTTCATCGAAACTATTTTCCGAAAGTCATTACTCGTACAGTAGTCAGTAGGTAACAGAAAGAGGACCGACGCAAACTCTGCCAAAATTACAAGGCAGTGCAGCATTCAGACCTGGTGGCACAGTACCTATACACTGAGCTCCCCAGGGGCACATGCTGCCAAGTTTTCCAGCTCTACCACCGTAAGAACTGTAAAGGCGTCATACTTTCTCTTTAAGAAGGAGTGTGCACTGTAACCGCAGCGACATCAAGATTCTTCATTCTTAACACTGCAGAAAGAACGAGCCAGTGAGCATTTTTTAATAGAAAACAGAAAAGATGAAACGAGGAGACTGATTTCCAAGGAACTGTGACTCATGGGGAAAGCTTAGTGCAGGCAAGCTGCAAAGTAACTTCTCTGAGAAAGCCTGAAAGCTTAAAATTAAAAAAAAAAAACCACCAAAAACAACCCCAATAAAAAACTGTGAAGACAAAGCCCATGAATGTCTAAAAGCCTCTTGTGTCCACATCACTTATTGAATATTGCTGTGTAATGCCTGATTGAGTCTTCTTCCACCTATGACTACAGAACTCCCCGCTGGGAAGTAAATCTTGCTGAAATTTGATATATAGACACTTTTGGGAGTAGAGAGGAGCAAGGAGAGAAAAGAACACAGAAGAAAGAAGGTTAATTTCCTTTTTTCCCCCTATACCTCAAGAGGGCTCTGTTACACAGAAAAAATAAAAATTGATAGCACAATTTGTTCTCCATACAAGACTACTCCTAAGAAACACAGAATGTAGAATTATTTTTTTTAAGAGATGTTTTTAAACTACAGTGGGTGTGAATGAAGCAGGCATTTATATTATGACAGCTTACCATCACATGCCTTAAGCCACAGAAGGCGGCTGTATCAAGACTGGATCGTTATTTCTTTTCATGTATATTTGGTTTTATTAATAGCTAACAGTCCTGTACCAATTTTATTCTTAAATTTATCAAAGAAAATTACCTAAATCATAAGCAATGGAATAATAAGGAACTGCGTAGGTTCAAGTAGAAAATAAATATGAAGCCCAGTTCCTGGCTCAGTTAAAGTCAGGGGAAATTCTATTACCAGCTGCAATGCCAACAAGGTCAGATCCGCAGAGATGCACATTTTTCAGACTGCATGCAGAATCCACTTCCCCAAAAGCTACTTCGTTTCTTTTTCTGCCACCCTCTCACACACCAAGCAGCATCCTGCTCAAAGCTAAAGAAAAATGCGGCAAGCTCTGAACAAGAAGCAATCTACAGGGACACCCCGAGAACATGGCTGAAGACTGGTTTTCTGATCCTTCTTTTTAAAGAGTATTATTTACAATATTTCTTCACCTAGAGCAGATTCCTGCCCAGTACACCATCTGAAGGAGGGGAAAAGAGGAAGAAAACAAAGACCACATTTGCAGATTTGTCTGAGGGCTCCTACCCACAACGCAAGCAGAAAGCACTATGGGTTTTTTAATATTTATGTTCTTTCCCTCTACAGATTATTATTGCAATGAAAAATACAGAATCACTGATTGATAGACTCATTCAGGTTGGCAGGTACCTTAGGAGGTCATGTAGTCCAACCTGCTGCTCAAATGCAGGTCAGCTATCAGGTGAGACCAGGCTGCTTTATCTACTGAGATCCTGAAAATCTCCAAAGACAGAGACTGCACCACCTTGCCAGGCAACCTGTTCTCTGCTTAGTTGTCCTCCTAGAGAAAAACATTGCCCTTATATCTAGTTAGAACCACCCTTACTTCAGTTTATGACCCATGAAGCATCTCTTCTTCAGGCTGAACAAGTCCAGCTCCCTCAGCCTCTCCTCCAGGGCAGTGCTACAACTCCCGGACATTGTGGCGGCCTTGTGCTGAACTTGCTCCAGTTTATCCACATCTTTCCCATACTGGGGCGAGGTGGGGTGCAGACACAAAGCTGGATGCAATACTCTAGGTGTGGTCTGACAAGTGCTGTGTGAAGGAGAACCCTTCCCCTCAGAGGAGCTCTTCCTTCCCACGTGCGCAGGTTGTTGTGGAATTTCACCAAGTTCCTGCCAGAGAGCTCCTCCAACCTGCCCAGGTCCTTCCGAATGACAGTTCTGATCTCAAGCACATCCACTGCTCACCCCTTCCCCCAGTTTGGTTTTACCTGCAAACTTCATGAGCGAGGGCTGGTCAACTTCCAAGTCATCTATAACGTTAAACAGGACACATCCTATGACAGACAGCTGGGGCACTCCACTGGTTACCAGCCTCCAGGCAAGTTGTAACCAACTAGCCACCGCTAAACCCAACCATCCTACCAGTTTTTCACCCATCTAGTAGTACACCCACTCAGATCATAATGACATTCTGCAAAAGATCTTGCTGAACCCAACACGAACATATGATTTTATTAAGCTCAGCAGCACTGTACTTAGTTTACAGATGGGAAAGCCAAGACCTAAAAACATTTAAGGAATAAGAGGGAGTACGCGTAAAAATTTATTGAAACCAGGGAAGGGAACAGGTTCCTGAACATGCACGCAGGGCACCTGATTTTTAATGAATAAGCCTTTGCTCCTGCCTTTTGTGCTTGCAACCGTTTGAATACTCAAAGAAAGAAGAGGGGCATCACCCCGGTTTTGGAGGCCATCCTGGAGGTCGAGTGTACCATAACAAATCGCAAGCATACGAAGAATTAAAAGTGAATGCTGGCATCACATACTTTTAGCCAGAACTGATTTTTTTTGTTGTTGTTCTGTGCCACATAAACTAGAGGACTGTGTCGCTGGTTCAAGACCCTGATCTTCCATGTTGCACGCACAAGCAAAATAAAAATACATGAATACTAAGAGCATTTTTCTTTATTTGCTCTAAATTTGATTGCAATCAAGTAACTTCATCCAGAAAAGTAATCTTATTTCTGAAATCTCCTCTTTTAAACTTAATCCAAACTAGTCCCTTTCAATATTGGAGACCAAGTATTACCTTAATTGGAAATATCCTCAGCAAGATTCCTATTTTTAAGTCAGAGAAGATCCTCGCATGCTGCTTAACACTTCAATTGTGATGTAAACCTACGTAAGGTTTAGTTGCATACGTATTATTATAATAGACATGTAATTAGAATTATTATGTAGAGACTTTATAAATTTTTTTTATTAAAAAATGCACCAAAATAGTCATTTACTCTAGTAATTCTGATCAGCCTCACATGTAAAATACAATATTTTTGTCACAGGGAAAATGTCCCCTCCTGAAACCTATTTTGATTCCCCAGCAAATCAAGTTCTTACCTTCCAAAAAAAGAAAGGCGAAGGGGGGAAATGTTTTTTATGGATACAGTCAATAAAGCATTTTTTCCGCTCCAACTGTACTTCATCTGCACATCCACCGCAAAAACAGAAAGTCCTGGTCAAAATTGCATTAAATCCATGAATCCTAGTTTTACAAGGCATAGGTTGTCTTTCAAGATACTGATGACGACGAAAATTTCCATCAGAAGCACTTTCCAATGATACACTGAACTGAAGATTCAGTTCCTACTGTTTTCTGCAAACCTAGTCCTGACAGAGACGCTTTTCCTAAACATTTTCAGTTCTTTGGGTATTACTGTCCTTGGAAAAGTAACCATACTGTTTCTCATCAAGGACAACCCATTACATCTGATCATTACAAAAGTGTCCAATTAAACATATTTATTTCACCTTTCTTCAACTTGAATAAAGTTATTAAGAACATAAATACAGACTCTTATTCCTGTGTTTCTAAAATAACTATCTGGAGTAAAAGATGGAAATGCATTTCTAATCATAAATTAGAGTCATAATGCATGCTCTAGAAAAATAACACAGTCTTTGTTGATTTTCTAACACCAAAATATTATTCAAATAAATCAGAAATCAGGTAATGCAGCCTTTAAATCATCAATTAAAGTGAGAAAGAAAAATAGTAACAGCACCTGCAAAAAAACAGCCCTCATCTTCAAAAAATGTGTAATGGAAAGCAGTTTTCCGTGGAAGCGTAAGTTCTGCATCTAGTCCTAACATCAACGGTCTTCACTCTTTCCTTGATTTGGAAATGATCGAGTAGACCTCTTTCTTCTCCACCTTCTACAGTTCAAAAGTGAAGTTTTTAAGATTCAAATTAGTCATTCCATGGTTTGCAACAACATTAAATATTATGTATAAAATTCTAAAAGAACACTGAGGATGAGACATTGAATGCTTTAAAATGGTGAAAAACATAAAGTCAAGAGCCATAAGCTCAAAACTCACTGTGGTCCTAGCAGGAAATCTAAATATTGCCTTCTACTTCCAAATCACTTATGATCCTGTTTTACAGATGAGGAAATAATGTTCATCCCCTTTCTTGAAATTTCTGAGATGTATATTCTGTATCCCTAAGGAAAAAAAAATAGTCATGTGATTTCTGCAATCTTTTTGAAAGCATTTTGAGAAAAAAGATTACAGAACAGAAATAAGAGTGAATGTTTGACCTTGAGCTTGGATCCTAATAGTTCGTATTCATGGTTCAGTCCCAA
The DNA here is from genome assembly GCF_018139145.2 of Gymnogyps californianus. Lineage (NCBI taxonomy): Eukaryota > Metazoa > Chordata > Aves > Accipitriformes > Cathartidae > Gymnogyps > Gymnogyps californianus. The sequence goes on from NC_059473.1 coordinate 105,034,659, forward strand.
GTAACAAGTATTGTACAGTACAGTAAGTCATTGAAACAGATTTTCCCAAGATAATGCCCCTATTCAGCACCACGTAAGTAGAACAATCTATTTTGCTCTGGTTAACTGCTTCACCCACACATTTGACATTAAGCTTCAGGCTTCCTGACTGAGCTGCAAACATGTAGGACATGAATCAATGTTGTGCAGTTATGCATCACTTCCCACAATCTTGCTGATTCAGGCAATTCAGAATAAAACATGAATCAAGTTTTTACATCAAAAACACAAGTTTGAAAACACATTTTTCAAATCTTGTTTAGCATTACTTGTCATCACTCCCTTAAAAACAAGTTGTACTTTTACATGTCCCTGGTTTCAAAATAACCTGAAGTATTTTGGTGTGAGTAAAACTCAGATTCTTTACTGTAAGAAAATGTCCAAGTGATTTATATCTCAAAAGATGCTAATAATGCAGCAGTTTCCTTCCACAGGTATGTGACAGACCTTGAGTCCCAAGATTCTGCTCTCTGCAAACCACATATTCACACAATGACACTACTGAGAAAGATGTGAAAACAGAAAAAGTATTAAGACATAGTTGTATAGGTCCATAATGAGAACTTTGGTTTATCTTGCCCATGTACCGCCCCTCCTTATTATTATAAAGAGCATCTCCCCCTCATAACATGCCTGCAATCTCCCTAAGTAATTCTCAGGCTTCAGTTTATGAATCCCTGACAATTTCCAAGCATCCAGGCTTTTCCACACTTTAAACTAATTCTAGATTCAGAAACGAATTTACCAATATTAATTTTCCACACTAACAGATGTAATAACAAGAAAGACTTTGTACAAATAGGAACAGGAGTGGAAAAAATATCTGTCATGGATGCTGATTTTACCAAAAGGTGGTCTTGGATATGAAAAATGCCTCCCTCACATGTTGTAAAATATATACAAAATGAAAGACTAATTCATACCACTATCAATGAAGCCTCGTTTATTGCCCCATTATAACATACAAAATGTTCAAACAGTAAGACGCACTTGACAATTGCATTCACAGCGTTTAACTTAACACTGTAACTCCAAAGGAAGTTTCTCAAAGGGACAACTGCCGCAACAGATATTCCACAAGAAGCATCCAAGGATATTACGGAAATGCACTCGCGGCTCAAAAAGCCACCACGAAGCTGAACTTATGGAAAGACAGTTTCAAAAATGCCTTTAAATTTAGAGGCCATAAGACAATTCCCCATGAGATCCCTTCTACAGTTCTAAACTAAAATTGTAAAATGGAAAGACATAATTAAAGAAAAAGCAAAAAGTGAAACAGAAGTCACTTTACAGAAGCAGAAAGAAAACTACTATCCCACATATGTAAAGATGAAGAAAGTACCACACACTGCTCATTTCTCCATCACATACAAAACTGAGAGCAGTGTAGTATTATGGATGCATGAATAAACTGACTGCAGCTCTGCACAATATATAATCTGAAAGTCTGAATCAAAACTACTCCTCCTCCTCCTGGATGGCAGAATTTGTTTCCTGGCTTCTTCAGAAACAGACTGAAGTTTACAAATTTTCTACAACAGATTCTAAAAATAATTTCTACTTTATATAAAAGCAGTTAATAGACTTCCTGTTTTACAAATGAGTAATGCACTATTCCCAGCTGCATTAAATTCCATTAACAATTACGAAGTTTGACAACAGCCATTCAGGTTTTAGACAAGCTTGCTGTCTTCCTTCAAATGTTTATAAACTATGCAAGGACTCCTAAACAGCTGAGAATCAACTGAAGAAATCCTCTGGTGTTGAAATCTCTTCATATCAAATTTATTAATGCTGAGACTAAATACCCTCAATTGTAAAAGAAATGGAAAACAAAAGACAATCCCTCCCCCGGCAGTAAGTAGTAGTGTCCTGGCAAAAAGAAAAAAAAAAAAAAAAATCAGTACAAGATTTTATACATATAAAATGATAATCAAGAAAACAAACAGACAAACAAAGAAAAAGCTCTGTTAAAAAGAGTAACTTAAATAGACTGAAAGACACTAGAAAACTCCAAAAGCATTTAAAAAAAGCTGTGATGGCTAGCATTAAAAATTCAGCCTACTCAAAACTAAGGCTGTACCTTACTTAAGACATGCTATACAGCTAGTACGTTTAGGATAATCAGAACCTTTTATATTCGACATATGACTAAGATAAGTGTTTAGACTCAGTATTTCAACCTGGTGTAAGTCAGCACACTTCCACTGAAGTTAATGGGCTAGAAGAAAAAAAAAAAAAACAAGATGCTGAGGAACCTAGACCCTTGATTTCAATCACAATAAAAATGAGAATCTAAATACTATTTATGTAATACTGTGGATTTTTAAAGTTAATCTCAATAAATGTTAAAGCTTGTTTCACAGTATTGTACTCTGGGAAAGGATTGTGGCAGTCTACTGATGAGCGAAACCATCTACTCTCTACCTGCTGAGCGTAACCATAGCTCCTGGTCAGAAGAGGGCTCCTGTGCATGGGCATGGAGGGAGGCAACCCCCTCTTCAGTACTTTGGTGCGCTCACCACTGACCTGCCAAAGCGAACAGCACAAGACTTGCACATTTGGTCTCAATGCCTCAGAGCTGTGATGCCAGCCTGCACACACCCATCACACAGGCTATGGCTCCTCTCCATAGCCTGTGGCATATGAACTCCCGAAGCCCAAATTGACAGGATCCTGCCAGGTCCTGGCACTAAGCTGAAGGACAGCATGTTCCTCAAGCATCTATCTGCTTCCACGGTCCTTTCTCCCACCACATCCACCTGTGGGTATCAGCCACAAAAGCCCCATGTACTGGACACCCAGTGCCTGTCCCATCAGGACAGGACATCACTGGACACCTCATGTAGTAGGTCATGTCTCACATACACCACCACAGGCAAGCTAAGAAATCCGTAGACTATATTATAAAGTCTTGAAATCTCACTGTAAGGCCTTCAGAAATATCAGATTTCAAGGTAGTGCCTAAAGAACTACTGTTCATAACGAGATAAACACATATAACTAGTTCATGGGCTACTGAGCCCACGGGTGGAAAAAAAAGACAAGATGAATTAAACAAAGCAAGTCAGACAGATTATCAAGATCAAACAGATCACCCAAGTGAAAAGAATGAAGAGCCCATTGAAGAAAACAGCTGAACAGCCAGAACCCCTGCCAGAATAATGGGCTTGCAGCTGTAGGCACCCAACATGTCCCATGTTCAGGCAATAAATCTGTCTCCTGAGTACCAACAGCAAATTTTAAAAATGTAATACTTCATTTCTACTGCAGAACAGATTGCTCACTGGGGTTCACTACGCAGAGTAAAAGCTCTGGGAAAATATTTATTTTCTTTACAATAATAATAGTCACAAACTAACAGACGGTGGTATATCCTCACTGTATTTATTCAGCATGAGACAGTTTTTAAACAGTCAATCTTTCTTATTTCCTGACTCAAGCAAAAAAACCCTATACCTTTTTATGGTAACAGTTAAATTGCACAACTGAAAAAAAGATACTTTTTATGTTGCAGTTAAACAACTTCAAACCTGCTAGCACAAGATAAAAGCCATTATCTTAGTAGCTTTCGGAAAAAAAAGAAGGATTGAACAAATACTTAAATAAAAGAGGACAGAATTTAGGATGAATAAAAATCTTTTTGGTCAAAAATACAAGCACCACCTAAAGGCCTTTAAAATAAGCCTTTGCTACGGGCAAATTATTAATAGCTGTCTTTCCAAGCACCTGGTAGTGCCTATTGACAAAGCTCACTCACTCGCCCAGGTGAACGACTGGCCAATCTTTTAAAGCTGTTCTTGCCTTACCCTGTAAGAACAGGGCATCTTTCAAAAGTAACTACATGGTATGGGATCACCACAAGCAACTATATAACTCCTCCAACAGTTAATCACAAAGAAACCAAAGACAATTTTAAAACCTCCTTCGAAAAAAAATACAGAAATGGACAGTTGTTATCATGCCGAAGTGTCTTTCCCGTTTCAAGAACGGGAATCAAGTTTAATTGCAGATGCCAACTACAAAGCTGGTGTTGAACACAGATTTTAAGAAGGGGGAAGGAAAGAAACTCAAGTCCCCCGGGAGTCTGCATTTTCAATAGCCTTGTCTGTACCTGATGAAAAGGAAAAGGGAAGCTGGAACCGGGCAGCTCCCGATGCTGAAGAACAAACACGAAGAGGCGCACACGCGAGCAAAAACCCCAGCGAAAACCCTGGGGAAGAAACTTCACCAAAGATTAAGAGCTAGAAGTTTGGAAAAAGAGTAAATGCGTTTATTAACGATTCCTTGCACCCTCACTTCACTAACTCGCCAAGCCGCGTTACACTGGCAAAGCCTATTTAATAATACATTTTAAAAAAATCGGGTTTTCCTCTCCTCCACCGAGGCGGGCAGAGATTCCCAGCTGCCACCCGCGGGCTCTCCGCAGCCCCACCGAGGCACCCCCAGCGCCCCGGGTACGGCGGCGGGAAGCGGGGGTACGACAGCTCCCGGACGAGGAGGGGTCTCTCCACACGAAACACCGAGCCCAGCCCCGAAGGACGAAACTTTCCGTGACTAACACCGGAGCGAGACCCCGGCGCTCCCGCCGGCTGCAGCCGCCCGCGGCCCCGCCAGCCGCGGAGGGAACACCCACCTCCTCCGCCACGGCCAGCGCCGCCGCCAAGAGCTCTCAGGCCGCCGCCGCCGCCCGGCCCGGCCCGGCCGGCCCGCTCCGCTCCGCTCCGCCGGCTGCCCCGCTCCCCGGACGCGTCACTCACTCCGCCCGCCCGCCCGCCCCGGCCCGGGGGCTGCCGCCGCCGCCGCGCGCGCGCTCACCGCCGAGCGGAGCTCCTGAGCCCTGGCGGGGAGCCGCCTAGCCCCCGCCTCGCTCCGGCCGCCGCTGCCGTTACCGCCTCCCCGGGGCCGCCGCGACTCCCGGCCCGCCGCGCCCCGCCCGCTGCCGGGCCTTTCGGGCAGCGCCTGCCGCCATTGGGGCAGCGCGAGGCCCCGCCGCCTCCCGGTTGGCGCAGCAGCCCGCCGGTCGCAGCGGGGCGGGGCGGGCGGCGGCGGGCAGTCGTCGTGTCCCGTCACCCCCCCTCCCCGGACCCCCGCCGCATTCCTGCCGCCGCACGTGACACCGCCGCCGGGGCGGGAGCCCGGCCCGCTGCCCACCCCCGCGCCCCCAGGGGCACCTGCTGGCGGTGGGCAGCCCCGGGGAGCGAGAGGGAGAGGGATGCGGGGGTCGTCGGTGTAACGGGCAAAGAGCAGAGCTGCCCGGCCGCGGGAGAGCGGGAGGCCAGCCGGTCCCAGGACCGGAGAACTGGGCACACGCGTGACAGACGTTTTTTCCCCTCAGCCTCATTCTCACGAACAGCCCATGAGCGTGCAAGGATGCACACTAGGCCGCGGTAGCTATTTCGGAATTTAATCTCATTTTTCACTTGAAACTCGTAATAGTTTTCAAAATTAAAGGTTTTCTAGCGATGCTGGCACCTCATACCTAACCTTTAGATCTTTGCTCTTTTCTCATCCTTCCCGTGTGACTTTCCTCACAGCAAGTACCACTGCAGACCAGTACTGACCAAGTCAACCACACAGCCACTCAAAGCCCGTGTCACGCAAGCACATAATGCTTATCCTGGAAGTAACGTCAACCACCTGTACATTCACGTAAATACGATTCAGGACTGAATGTGCCCCTTCCATAAAACTGAAAAAAAAATTTGCAAGATGCATTTTGAAAATGTGTACTTTACAATATATCCATGTACGCATCCTGTCACACTTCCATGAAAATAAATGCTCTTAAGTACATTGTAAGTCCTTAAATACATTATAAGTCCTTGACATCAATTACAACTATTTAATATTGTTAAATATTATTTAAAATCTTTGGACCACTTTTAAGCACGAAAACTTCAAGCTAAATGCTGTTCAAAGATCCACGCATCATCCAGCAGTGATCCTTGCCTATTTAAGTGCATTCATGCTACAGCCAATAACGAAATATGCCCAGGTATAGTAAATTCATTATCATTACATGAAAATGTTAGTAGAAAATGGTGGCATTTCAAAAGACATGTGATTAATCCACCTTTTTTCTACATTTTTCATTTGTCTATAGTTTAACAACACATATCTTCACAACTATCCCATGTCTTCGTGTGGGTTCATACAACCTGAATTCCAAAGTAAATATTTAAAGGTATTATGTATTGGGTTTGCGTGGCAAGGTTTTGGTAGCGGAGGGGGGCTATAGGGGTGGCTTCTATGAGAAGATGCCAGAAGCTTCCCCTATGTTCAACAAAGCCAATGCCAGCTGGCTCCAAGACGGACCCGCCGCTGGCCAAGGCCGAGACCATCAGCAACAGTGGTAGCGCCTCTGTGATAACAGATTTAAGAAAGGGAGAAGTTACAGGGAGTAGCAGTCGCAGCGAGAGAGAGGAGTGAGAATTCGTGAGAGAAACAACTCTGCAGACACCAAGGTCAGGGAAGAAGGAGGGGGAGGAGGTGCTCCAGGCACCAGAGCAGAGATTCCCCTGCAGCCCGTGGTGAAGACCATGGTGAGGCAGGCTGTCCCCCTGCAGCCCATGGAGATCCACGGTGGAGCAGATATCCACCTGCAGCCTGTGGAGGACCCCACACCCGAGCAGGTGGATGCGTCCAAAGGAGGCTGTGACCCCGTGGGAAGCCCACGCTGGAGCAGGCTCCTGGAAGGACCTGCGGACCCATGGCCCCGTGGAGAGAGGAACCCACGCTGGAGCAGGTTTGCTGGCAGGACTTGTGACCCCGCGGGGGACCCTCGCTGGAGCAGTCTGTTCCTGAAGGACTGCACCCTATGGAAGGGACCCATGCTGGAGCAGTTCGTGAAGAACTGCAGCCCATGGGAAGGACTCACGTTGGAGAAGTTTGTGGAGGACTGTCTCCTGTGGGAGGGACCCCACGCTGGAGCAGGGGAAGAGTGTGAGGAGTCCTCCCCCTGAGGAGGGAGGAGCGGCAGAAACAACGTGTGGTGAACTGACCGCAACCCCCATTCCCCGTCCCCCTGCGCCGCTCGGGGGGGAGGAGGTGGAAAATTCAGGAGTAAAGTTAAGCCTGGGAAGAAGGGAGGGGGGGTGGGGGGAAGGTGTTTTTAAGATTTGATTTTATTTCTCATTATTCTGATTTGACTAGTAATAAATTATTTTTTTTCCCCAAGTCGAGTCTGTTTCGCCCGTGATGGTAATAGGTGAGTGATCTCCCTGTCCTTATCTCAACCCACGAGCCTTTCGTAATATTTTCTCTCCCCTGTCCAGTTGAGGAGGGGGAGTGATAGAGCAGCTTTGGTGGGCACCTGGCATCCAGCCAGGGTCAGCCTGCCACATATTACTTTCAAAAATTTTCCGTTTTCACAAAGTTATTTCTTCTTAATGCAGTTCATCACAGTGTGAACTTAAAATAGTTCTCACATAGCTCTACAGGCTCTACATAAGAAAGCAAATGAGAAGAGAAAATTGGGCCATATGTAAAGGTTAAGGCCAGGAATACCATTATGGCATTCAGTTCAGCTTCCAGCAGAGAGACCACTTCATCCTGTTGTTTCTGTAATTCTTTACATGTGTTGCACTTCACTCACATCCAGCTATCATTTCAGGAGGTGAAATGGCAGGGAATCAGTCTTTGGCAAACTGTTTAATAACTGCTTATCATTAGAGGCCACATTAAAGAACAGACACATATCTAGACTAAGTACAACTAGCTCAATTCCATGATTAAAAATATCATTTACTAGCAATATCCTTCTCCTTTTGGCAGCCAGCTCATTATCCATGTGCATTAATTTCTCCCTTTCATAATTATCTTTCACTGTTAGAGAGACAAACTTCAAATCCTTCCTGTAGTTCTTTTCTGAACACTTTTGATCTTTGACAACCACTTTGTTGATTCTGGTGACCATACATAAATATCCTTCTCTAATTCCAAGAATAGGTCGCTGTGGAAACCTTGTTGGACAAATCCAACGATAGCAGATCAACTTGTAAAAAAGCAAAACTAACTTCCAAAATAACTTGCATTCTTCCTACTATTTTCTAAGGCAACATCCTATTAGCAGTCATAATTAGCACCCTAATCATTGCAATCACAAATTCATTATTTATCCACCCATAATTAGTTGTCGATAATTAGAGTACAGATAATGGCTGTCTCCAGAGTTAACACGATGCTTTTCATAACCAGGTCCTAAGATGATGTTTAAATTGGTTTTACTGGTGATACATGTATGAGACCTCACCAGAATTTACTTGCTCTCATCGCTGCTTACTGGGGCTTCAGCAAAGATACCTCTCGCCTCCAAGCTACCATAGGTCATGCATCTACTCCAGGATGTGTACTGTGCAGCTTAATGACACCATGGACACTGAGCAATGTCCTGGCCCACGTGACACAATGCTGTGAAGGGACCCCTTTTTTCTCTCTCCATGGAAACTGAGGTGGTTGAATGTAAACTTAAATTTATGACACCTAAGGACATATGACATTGTTCCTGTGGCTTGCTTTCCAAAACATTGCATGAAATCTGAACAAGATAACTAAAACTGAGGTTACCAAGTTCTCCAATGAAGCCTGATTTTCTCAGTTTCTTCCTTCTGTTTACCAGGTGATGTAGCTGGCACTTTCTCTTAGGGAGTTTTCATCCACTGGATATTCAGAAATTGTTTCTTCTGTTGTTCTCCCCCACAAAGACAGTATGTCATCTGCTTACTGTAATCCTTCAGAAACCACTCAAAGCCAGAACATCCAACGGCCTTGCTTGAGCATCTGCAGAACTAGTGCTGGAGCCTTGTAAAGTTATAGGTCCCCTCTACTTTCCTTACCAAACAATGTCGAGTGACAATACTTTTCTTAATTTTTATATTATATAAAAATAATTTTTTAAAAAGGCAAACCACACAGCTTTCTTAAATTCAGACTATTACATCAAAATAACATTTGGTTTTATAAAAGCATTGCTCATTTACGTTCTAGATGATGCCTACTGCTGGCCTGTCTTCCAGGTCTCCCTGAAGCACCAGCGCCACTACTGGGAGACAGTTTGTCAATTCTGAGCATACCAGTACAGGTTAACCTGATGTTATACTGTGATGTTTTACCAGCACTAGAACTTCTTTCATGAACGCCTTCAAAAACTCTCTGCTTACAAGGAGTCTTTGCAAGTCAAATTCTCAGACTGCCAATTCAGACAGACTAGGTACAAATTTTCCTAAACTTTAATATTCCTGAGCACCAGAGTCCTTGTGTTACATCAGTTCCTTGTTGTCATGGGTGGCACATGAGTGATAGTACAGCTGATGCCATAAGTTATTGTGGTGAGTTGACCTTGGCCAGCAGCCAGACCCCCACCCAGCCACTCTCACTCCCTCTCCTCAACAGGGCAGGGGGAGAAGATAAAATGGAAAGCTCGTGGGGCAAAATGAAGACAGGGAGATCACTTAGCAGCTACTGTCATGGGCCAAACAGACTCAACTTGGCGACATTTCATTTATTGCCAATTAAAATTAGAGTAGGATGGTGAGAAACAAAGACAAAAGTAAAAACAGCTTCCCCCCCACCTTTCTTCCCAGGCTCAACTCCACTCCTTCTTTCCCAACTCCTCTGCCTCCCCCACTCCGAGGGGCATGGGGGTTGTGGTCAGTCCATAACAGCTCCTCTGCCTCTCCTTCCTCCTCACATTTCTCCCCTGCTCCAGCGTGGGTCCTTCCCACAGGCTGCAGTCCTTCAGGAAAAACCTGCTCCTTTGTGGGCTCCACCAGAGGCTGCAGGGGAATCTCTGCTCCGGCGCCTGGAGCGCCTCCTCCCCCTCCTCCTCTCAGCTTGGTGTCTGCAGAGTTGATTACTCTCACTTTTTTCCTTACTCCTCATTTTGCCTGTGTCATGTTTTTGCCCTTTCTTACATACACTCCTTTAGAGGCACCACCATCTGGCTGCTGGGCTCAGCTGTGCCCTGCGGTGGGTCGGTTGGAGCCGGCTGGAACCGGCTGTGTTTGGCACGGGGCAGCCTCAGCCTCTCCTCACAGAGGCCGCTCGTGCAGCCCCTGCTGCCAACGCCTGGGCACCTGCACCCAGTACAGTAATATGCACAAGTTACTCTTATAACACAAAATTCCTATTTTTGGTTATTTTGGCACATTCTGATGGCTCTGCTTCGTTCTGAAGCTGAGGAAGGGAAAAACTTGAATGAATTCATTGTCACAGGAGGACCATGAAGCACTAAGGTCATGCAACCGTGAAAGACAAATGCAACCTTTGGCTGAAGCAGAGCTATTTCCAGTGGTGGAAAGGAAGGACTAGTGTAATACAAGGTACTGAGAAGACTTTTTATGAAATACTATGTACAACTCTAAGCTGCCAACATTTAAGAAAAAGGAATTCAAGTGGGAAAAGTGGCAAATAAAAAGTATTAGGACGGCTAGGAAAATAAAAGAGCAGATTGATTTGTACTCATGAATATGCAAAAGAGCCTCCAAGGGTAAAAAATAATTATGTAAGATAAAAATGCAATGATAATGCAAGAATAAATTACTATAAATTAGAACACACTGTAGGCTCCTTCAGCCTTGGGCAATACATTGCTTGGGAACTTTGATGTCCTAAAAAAGGTCCTCAAACTTATCTTCAACCAGTGTCACAGTGATACTTAAAACAGTATGCTGCTGAGGGGAAAAAAAAAAAAAAAGTTAAAGCATCAGACAATCTACATATTCAATGTCCAACTGCAGCCTGGTCAGCACTGTACAACGTAACAACCAGCCTCAGCTACCTCATCCTAAAGCCTCCTAATTTATTTCATATTTATTTGCTATGACTCCTAAGCAAGGCTACTGCTGCTTTCCAGGATACACTTTCTTCCTGTAAATATGACCCACAGGACAAGATGATCAAGCTCTTGTTAGATGCTCCATGTCTACTCCATACAAACCACTTCTGTGTACTTTTGTAGTTTGCCTGCATGGCTTTGTTTTTCAAGGTATCATAGTTATCACCTTGATTTACTCTTAAAAGATCCTGACAGCAGAACTGCATGGTCCAGAAATGTAGGAAAGTCAACCCTCTACCTTATACAAAATTAGCCCTCTCTCTGGTGTATTTTTTCCCCTGCTCGGTGCAAGCGCCATGCTTAAACTTCAGTGAGCACAGCTTTGGTGACAAAATGCAGTGTTCACACAGTAAAGTGCTTTTGGCAGCAGAAGTAGCAAAGCAGGAGAGGGAAGTTGCAGACCTATATAGCAATAGCAATATAAAAGTCAGGCCGAGTGAGTACCTGGAGCTGCCACAATCAATTATCAGTACTAAAACAAGGCACATCCTCACAAGTCTTTACAGTAAATGTCAGAGAACATATTGGTGAAAACAGTGTCAGCTTATATGGCACTCTGATGTGAACTAAGCATTCAAAGGAGCAGAGGCAGCTAAAAAGAGAATCATATGAGGAAATAAATATTTCAGAGCAGAAGTAACGCGTTCTTTATCTGATAAAGCTAGTATTAGATTTCCACTCTCTCTGCTCAGGTCACATCCTTAAGGACTCAGAAGTGACCCTAGCTGGCTCATCAGAACATACACACAGAGGTAACAGCAAGCAATGGCACAGCCGATTTCCTTGCTTTCATCTTCGTTGTGGACATGTGAGCAGGCCCCACTCCTTTCCTTTCAAGCTAGGCCTGTCCGCCACCTTGAACACTGTTATGTCCTTGCACATTTGCTGCATCATTATCTTTGCCATTCCACCTCACTCAGCACTGTTTTACTTACGGAAAACAGGAAGGCACAATGTGCTGCAAGAACATTTTTTTCTGGTCTGTAACGCTACCACTAGCAGGACACACTAAGTAGTCAATCAGATCCAGAGCATGCAATGTCTCTTCCAACACTGGAAACCCATCTGGGGGCTGACAACTAGAGCAACAGGCATAATTTACTTAATTAATGACCGTCACTTATTTTTTGTTCCAAGTTATCAACTTAAATACCAGTGCCATGACACAAGATCAAAAGATTGTAATTGCCGAATAACACCGTCAGCATAAATGTGCTCTAATACTTTTCTGGGAATATGGTAAGAACTAAGTAAAATATATTTACCTATTAATTGAAAACATCTGAATAGCAAAACATTAATAAAATTTAAATTCCTTTCACAGATTATTACCAAAAAAAAGGACTTCATTCATACAAATACTATTATGCATTGTTCTTCTCATCCCAGTCTCTACCCACACACATTCCACAGTTAGTGGAGCTTTACACATGAATGTCTTAGTTCTGCTTCAATTAATCTTGGGGACTTCACTGCAGAGGCAGCTAGCAAAATTATGCCAGTCAGTTGCTTACACAGTGCATTCTTATAAGAATAATTAAAATGCCAGTAATGACGCTATTTTCCTTCAACTCACTAATGCTAAAAAGCATCAGGAATTCAACTCCTGCAAAGCACCATGCAAGACACACAATTCTCAGCATTAAATGTGTATCTTGTTATCTAGCAATGAGATATTATTTGAAAAAAAAAAAAAATTAAGGTGGCTTATACTAAACCATGAAGTGTCATGCGGTACCAAATGAAGTGTCTTCACAGTTAAAGCCTAATGCAAAAATGGACCACACACTTCAAATACACAAGCCAGAAGGGTCGTTTCCAAGTGATGCTTTTTAACTGTTTTTAATACATACTTATGTATAGCACAGCTTCTAGTGTTTTAGTCATGTAACTAAACATGCTTATGTTAATAAGTTAAATGTTGGTGAAGGGACATTAGTTTACAAGGGTTTATAGCTATTTCCATAGATATGACATTACCTTTGTCAAGTTTAACCAAATACTTCGAAATAAACAAGTCACCTTTTTAGTGCATGCACTGCAAAAACTGTTTAAGCTTAGTCTACTTAGCAAGTAAAAAATAATAGGCATTATTTTCACCAGTAAATGAAACTCACAGTAGACAATTATTCAATAAAATACTTTTATTTATGTACACAGTGTAAAGATGCTGTACAATTCAACAAATGTTATATTGTACAAGAGCAGACTTGAATTTGCTTAACACTTCTAAATTCACTTTAAGTGGGAGTCTCCCTGAGGTTAAGAAAGGTGTCTTATAACTGTACATGACATCAATATTTAATCAGTGTCATCAGGAAAAAGCAAAAAAACCTGAAAGATTTGGACATGGTTATTTAGCGGAAGAAGGGCCCAACAGTATGTACTAAAAACTATTAGACAAAGATGTCACTGTGGTAATGTGATTGCTGTAGGATCATAACCAGTACTGCAAGTAAGAGTAAATATTATAGAAAAATTGGTGGGTGGGAGGGGAAACGATGACAGGTTTTGGAAAAAACATAAGACAGGACACAAATGGAGGCAAACACAAACTGTGATTTAGGAATGCTGTATGAAAACACTAAGAACCAGATGCCTGGCCAGGGTGTCTTAGATCAGACATTTTTCTTTAAAAAATAAACAAACCAAAAAAAACCCACCAAACACCCCCATCCCCATCATAATTTGTTGTTTGTTTTGGGTCTTTTGGGTTTTTAAAAAAAAAAAAAAAACTTCAGCCAGAAAGGTGACACAAACAGCACTCCTTGAATAAGCTTGTCCAAGAAGAATGCAGCATGAAGTCTCTAATAGTCACCTAGGCAAACAAAAAATTCACCCAAAACATACTATGCAAGAGTTTTCCAAATCATGGCAGCAGCACACCCTGTAACCTGATCCAGCCACTACTGAAGCTGACTGTGAATTTTTCTACATCAGATTGCAGATGAGGCCTTATAACAGAGGCCCAACAGGACTGGGACTAGTTTCACATTAACAAAATTTAAAAACAAACTATGGCTAGTCTACCTTTGGGTTGAAAAGCAGCACTTAGTTATGAGTAATTAGACACCACAACCCTCAGTTAGAGAACTTTTTCAGTCTTGTTTTAGAGCAACGAGAGAGTCATCCACAATCATAAACCAGAAAATCCTCTTGAAGGGAGCAGCCAAAAGGCAGTGAAGAAAACACGCGAGTATTAAAAAAAGAGGCTCTGTGTAACAGGACTGGTAACTCCAACTCCAGGCCATCAAGATGAAGAAGAAAGGTTGTCGGTATTTTTATGTCCTGTTATATTTCTAGCTGGACCATAAAATCCTCTCGCCCCTCAAACCAACAGAAATAAAATGAGTGCTGTTATTTGCTTTATTGCATTGCTCTCTTGTTCTAGCAGGTCTAGCAGTAACAGGTGCTCTTAGGTATTATTATTTATATAGTTAAGACATGCAAAAGATTTTTGAGATATGCCATAACAGTCTTTGCATGAAAAAACTCACACTAAGATGCATACTAAAAAGCTTGCCTTATGATAAAAAATACTTTTAATGAAAGATTTAAAATCCACTTAATAACATTACACAAATTAATAATAAAAAATATTAAACTTTAGAAGTCTGGTGCCACTGACATAACTATCAACCTGTCTGCTTGGACCACACCTAATTTTTAGTCCCAAATTCACTACTAACCCCGACCCTCCATATTCTTTTATTTTAGTACATAGAAACTTCACCTCCTTTAGCCAGCCGCTATAAGAATTACACATTGGCCCAAACTTATTTCTCTTCTGATGCTTCCATTTTCTGTCAGGATTCTTCAGAATTCTGTAGCTGAGATTTTTATAATTATTACCTTGTTTTATCGAATCCAAACCTTTTAAGTTTTAAGCTGCATAGAGCACACCATCATTTTGGTATCTGGTGACTTACCCTCTGCCTTCCCCCCTGGAACTCCTGTAAGTGAGGTTTGGATTCTGCAAGATATGCCTTTGGATCACATATTTAGGTTCTGTTTCTGAGGAATTCATCCCTCTGTTTTCTTCTAAAGTACTTTTAACATTACTCTCCCACACACAACCCCTCAGGAGAGGTACATAATTTCAAGCTTTAGAGAACCCTTTTTTCTATAGGATGGCATCCAGACAGGCAACACTGCCAGAACACTGCAACCTCATTCTGGCCTGCTTAGAAATAAGAAGGTAGCACAACATTTAGATTTCCTCTATTGAATATCAGCAGAATAACAGATAGGGTTGCTGTGTAAAATTACTATGACCCTCTCCGCCTGGTTTTGAACGGGCAATTTCAGATACTCACTACTTTGTCATTATCAACAAGATCTGGCTATACATTTGTGACCTAACAGTAAGAAGCTTCCTCTCCCTCACAGAGCAGCTCTTCAACTCTGTGCTCACACAAAGTGAATTAGGGAACACAGCAACCTGACCACTAGCTTCCTCCCTTCACTCAGAACAAAATCAAAGACATTCTCACCAAAAATTAATGAAATGGGGTTGTTTACACCAAACAGTGCTTCCTTTACACATTTAAAACAACAATGCATTTGGAACAAAAATGCTCCACCACAGATCAGTACACAAAGCCTCTAACACATGCCTTGACCTAAAACTCTTCACAGCTTGGGCTTGCCCAGTCTTATTACTTTGGAAAATAAATCTGTGTAGCAGTCACGTCACACTATACAACAAAGTTTCAAATGACGGGCTTTTTATCTCACTAGTTCAGTGCGCCAAAACTAATTAATATCTTTGTCATTCTCCTGCCACTAGGCGTCACTCTCTTCTATCGTGATCTTTATACCTTCATCCGCTGTCCAACATTTCACCCAGGAACCATCAGACCAATACTATTAGCGGGAGAACATCCACCACAATTTGCCAAGTCCCCGACTAAAAAGCAACCCTATTCCTTAGGTCAAGGAAGGATTTAGTGATGCGGCAGATAAAGTGCAAAGGATCATTAGCGTCACTTTGTATGTTCTTTGAAGTAAAATAAAAATACTGAAAGAACAACTGAACTCCTAAAGGAGGTGATACAGGCTTTCCTCCACAGAGGAGTCACCTCAGATTCTAAGACCCTCTATAATTAAGAGAATTTCCAAAAATAAGAGGAACCATAACAGGAGCACTAGTGGAACTAATTGCATGACCACTCATGTGGTACCTACAAAGAAAATAATTTTACTAATCAACCAGCAACCTTTTCAAGGACAAAACAGAGTCAAACATTCTGGTGTTGCCTCTTGTATTTCATTGATTTCAAGTCCAGAAGGGACCACCATAACGAATGCCTCCATCCTCACACGCATGTTTGTGGTGGATATGAACTTCTCCCATACCCAGGGCAACCTGGAAACTACAGCTCACTTTGACAGTGAACACTGAAACAATTACCTTCCTCAAGTGCACTTAAAAGAAAAAAAAAAAAAAAACCAAAACCAAAACCCAGCCATGACTGCATTCTACCACTGACCAATTCAGCCACTTGGAATGATTTAATGGCACACAGGAACTAGCTACCCATGCATACCCAACTTGGGTCATAATTGATCTTAATAAACAACATAATTTCCAGTATCAGTATCTTCGACGTGAAATAGGATTCAAGCTGAACTTAATAGACAAATTAACTGTAAAGCCACTTTGAAGCATTAGGACAGAGGATGCCATTAGAGAGCATGTCACTACTAAATCATGAAATACTGTCCAACTTGACAAAATTGTTGGCGTAATTCGTAACTAAGAGGCTGAAGATCTTAAGTGTATGCACATATGAAACACAAACAATGCTTTTAAATACTTCTGATGCATACAGAATACTACCAGCAAGGAATCACTGTGTTAATGAGCTTCTTGCAAAAGCTTCTAGTTCACAGGCAAAGAATTACTTTGCATTGTATTCTTCCACTACCCTACTAAGAAACAGCTGTTTCAGTGTTATATCCTCTTCTTTTGATGTGTTTCACCATTTAATTTTCCATTTTCCATTGCTTTATTTTCAAAGTTCCAGTCAGTTGGGTTGAGGAGTTGCTGGGTTTTTTTGTATGTCCAGTATGGGTTAAGTATTAGTGTAACGGCAAATAATCCCGAGAATAAAACAATAAAATGAAGAAGTCCCAGATTTTCCATCACAGAATTCCAATTGAAAATACACACCCACCACATGTGGTAAGTAAGAATCATGCGGCAGTGAAATAGGTGGATCATCACCCACTGGTTTGCCTTCCAGAAAAAGGTGTTAGCACAGCCAGCCTAGGAAAACAAGAACAGAAAGTATGCAGAAGTGAGATTGTTACTTCAAAATAAGGAACTGAGGAATCTGTAAAGCTAATGCAAATATCCAGCTTTCATGTACACACGCTCTCAGGCATTTTTTCCATGTAGAGCTATGATATTCCACATGCATACGGCATCCCAAACTCAGAATGAATCTATACCATCTCACTATCCACATGCACACAGCATCACACAGAAACCTGTATGGAGGACTACAGAAATATCATCACGACAAAAGCAGGTTATCACAGTAACATGGATATCACTCAGATGAATGCAGTTTTGCTGAAAAGCTATCTAGACAAACCACACAGATTACCTATGGACAAGTAAGATGCATGAAAACTGTTACAAACATAATTTGAAAATTATCACGTTCTTACCTTTAGAAGCATCCAGGAAATGCACGTTGAGGGAGTACTCATCTCCAGCAACATTCCCATCAAAGGCAGATAATGTCCAGATTTCACATTAATTACTAGACCAGCCAAGCCACCAAAAGCAAGCAAGTGATGAACTACCAAGAACACATCAAATGTTCTAAAAATAATGTTGGACATGTGAACAGCTACATTTTCAAACAAGAAAAATCCAGCAGCTATTAAGCAGTTAAACCAACTCCACTTTTGCTGTGAATACACTTTATCTGCATGAAAAACAGGATCTATGAGCAAAGCCCATAACCCAGCAACACAACTCTGAAGTCCAAACACGCCACGTGTGACTGCCATATTCCAAAACACCTTCTCCTTTGCGTACAAGGCACGATAAGTGGTACTTCTCCATGAAGACAACCAGTGAGACAGAAGAAATACTCCCAAGTAGATTAAAAAACCAGCAGTTAAAAATGTCAAACGAACTTCCCATAAGAGATAGTCCCAGTCAAAAATTGTCCCAAACACTGGATCATCATTTGTAGGATTCATTTCTTCTTTTTTACAGAGCAAAGCCTTGCAAGGGGCTTGAGACTTCTCACCTGCACTATAGTCTCCTTTATGCCTGCTCAGCCTCTGCTATCATGCAAACCAGAAACCATGAACTCTTCTTTTCCATCTGGAACAACGAGAAAAAAAAATTAAGTGAATTTTTAAGTCATCCATATACACAGCTTCTAAACCATAGAGAACTCACTTCCACTGCAGGTATGACTTTGGTCCTGTTGCCATTAGGCACAGTCATCCTAAAGACAGGTAGACAGATGGACAAAAAAACCTAAGCAATGCGTTTAAGATTAATAATTGGCCTGCAAAATCCATACTAGTACAAAGTAATGCACTGAAACAAAAGCTGAGGAAGGCAAAGTAGGAACACAAGAAAGAGGAAGAGAAAATACAGGAAGCAAACCCTGTTTTCTTACGTATGAAACTTGTATTTGAACAGCAGTGGGCAGTTATTCTCCTACTCCATTATTTTCCTGCTCCCCTGCTTTTCCCTCACTGATTTTCCACCACTTACTACGGCTTTGGGTGCAATTCAGAATCTCAAATACAGATCCGGGACATAAAACTACAAAAACTTAATCCAGTAAGTGAGACCACTTACACAGAAAAGGGCTTTCAGGATCATATCTCAAAACAAGACTTTGCAATCAGTTTCTGAACACTAAACCACTTCCCAACAGAAAACATATTCCAAAAATGCAAGATGAGTACGGAATGCAGACAAGCAACATTAATATGTATTATTAACAACATTAGTGTAATTAACTGAACAGCCCAGCGGTAAGTGCCTCAAGTTAGCTGAAACTTCCTGAACACACCATAGTTCAAAACCAAAGATTTGGGGGGGGAGGAAAAAGCAAGATAATACTGAAATATTTGAATGCCAGCTCATTTTATGAACGATTTAGGTGATACCAGCATGACCACTAGGCCCACTGCAGCCTGTAAATGCTCCGAACCACAATGCATTTGGGAGTTTGGTGTGAAAAGCTAGATGAAAAAGCCACAACGACCACCGAGTACAGACCCCCTGGTGAGATGCTCCAGCCTTGCTTCACCATGCAGCAAATGTCACCACGACAACCCAGATCCTGTAGGGATCTGCTCACCCTGGCCTTTGCTCGCAGATGCCCCCCTCCAAGACGGGGGAGCGGGCTGGGAGCCCCGGTCCGAGGGCCCTACGCTCGCCCCACGGCCCCACACCTGACAAGACCGACTCGAAGGTGGAGCCCCAGCAGCGCCGCCCCCCCCCCCCCCCCCCCCCCCCCCCCCCCCCCCCCCCCATCTCTCGAGGGAAAAACGGGGTAAAACGCACTAATCCGATGGCACGAACAGGCCCGGAACAGCGCGACCCACTGCGGCAAGCCCTGGCTCCAGCAGGGCCGCGGCAGCTCCTCCGCCCCCACACAAACACCGGCAGCAACACCCCCCCGTCCCCGTTCGTCCTCCCCCGCCCCCGCCGAGCCCCTCACGCAGACATGGGGGGCCGGGGCCAGCACCGGCGCGCACACCTCGCGCACACCCGCCGCTCCTCACCCGCAGCGCTGCCCGCGATGGCGGCCCGGCCCTTCCCGGCTCCGGGACTGCCCCGGGCGGCAAGCCACCCTCGCCGGCCTCCCGGGAGCGCCCGATCCTGCCCGACCCGCCGCGGTTCCCACAACAACCGCCCTCAGCTGGGCAGCCCCCATACGCCCCTCTGCGCAGGCGCCACACGCCGTCCCCGCCCCCTACGCCCGGGCCCGGCGGCACGAACCACCGGGCGCCGCGGGGGGAGGGCGCGGCTGTACCACTTGGGCAGGGGGGGAGGCGGAGGCGGGCGCCGCGGGAGCTCGGTCCGGCAAGGGCGGGAGGCAGCGGCAGGGCGTGGGGCAGCGGGCCCGGTCCGTCGCCATCGCGCCACCCCTCCAGAGGGGAGCCTTGTTTACAAGGTGCTTTTCTTCACCTAACAGCAGGCTCATCATCACCACCACTGAAAAGTTAATATTTAACAGAGTCCGGTTCAACAATAATAATAAAAAAAGTAGCAGTGATGCCATAGCCAGTACCTTTACCTGTAATTATGCAATTTCATTAAAGACAGCAAATTATTAAATGGATGTCACGGAGTTCTGCTACATGATTCTCTCCATAGTTGTGAAAATTGATGCTGTCATCCCAGTGACTCAGCCCAGCTGGATCTTGCGAGCATCACAGGGGGAGGTCACACCGGGAGGGTTCCTCAGCTGTGCTTCAGCCCTGCACCCGGGATTTAGTTTGGCTTCGACAGCAGTGACTGACAGTGACTGTGAGTTTTGCCAGGGAAAAGCTCAGTCCCACAACAGACCAGGTGATTCCCCCAAAAGGTGACCAAGAAAATAAAATAAAATCAAGCCACAACTTCTCTTACACGGAGCGTTGGCCTAGAACAGCCGAAATCCTAAGCCGGGTCTACTTGTGGTGAGAGACCAGAGCTGGGAGATCAGTCCTGGAAGTCTGACGCGTGCTTGGTTTCCAGCTGGGGAGAGGGAAGTGCCGCCATTCCCTGTGGAAAACTGGGTCCTGCCACAGTAGCAGGATAACTGGGCAGGAGGGGTTTTGTGCATTTGCTTTTAATTGATAACGTGATAACCCTGTCCCTGACGGGACCCCCTGAGCTCTGTGAAAAGTAAGATCTGTTCATACGCCACCTCAGTAGTTTAGATACGGGCAGCCAGGCTCAGCTGTTGATGTGAAAAGCCTGGGAACAAAATCTAGTGCTTGTGTCTCCTTTTAACGTGCTGGGTGTGAGGCATTACACCTTCCCTCCAAACTCCTCTACAGACAGCCCCAAGGGACACCAGGGTTTGGCTGAAGCTGTGCCCACACACCCAGACACTACCTGTGTGCCACTGAGGCGAGTCACACGCCGCTTCACTGCCAGTAACCTCATCTCTGCCCAGGAGGCCCAGGCTCAGCAGTAAATGCAGGGCAAGAAATTTCAGCCGAAATACTTATTTCATGCAAAGAGCACACTTATGATCAGGTGACAGTGATCCTAATGATATGGGCTAGCAAGTTGGTCTTGTAGACAGAAGGATTCATCTTTGCACAAAAGCGAGAGTAAATAGTTTGCAAAGTTTTGGGATACAGTCAGAGCTGTTTACTAACTCTGAAGGGGAAAAGGGGCTGTAGGGCCTGAGAGATGCTAAGTAGAAGATTTGGAGGAGCTGTCACTTGGGAAATGCTTCCTAGCTGGTGGTGGATATTCATTTAATAACCTCTGTTCCCTAACAGATGCCGGACCTGTCCTGGGCAACATGAAAAGGATAAGAAAGCTGAACAAGCAAAAGCTGGGTGAGCTATTGTGGGAAGAAATTGCTGTCCCAAGTAACATGATGGGGCTGATGCACCAAGGGCATGTGTTTTAGCTTCCCCAAATTTTATTTTTCCCATAGCTGTCTTTAAAGAATTCCTTTAAATTGTAATACCTTGAGGCAGGAAATTTTTTTACTTATATATAAGGAACTGTGATAGTACTGTAAAAAACAAGACCACAGCTAGGCTGTTGTCTTTCTTGGGGATTTTACTTCTCTTTGCTGCCTTTCTTGCCTTCTCAAGCAAAATCTCATTTTTTAATTACTACCGGCTGTAGCCATGATGTAATAGCTTAGTGTTACTTTCTAAATCTACTGATACTACAACCATACTTAGTGACAACTTTTTAATAGGTGCCTCATTATGGTAAGTATGATCACTTCAAGTATTTCAAAATAGTTCTTCCTGCAGTGAGGCTCATCTTCCATATTATGTCATATTCAGTTCTTCCTTTTACAGCCATTGTGGCTGGATGCTACAGCATGCCCTGTCCAAAGCTAAATATCCTGACTATCTGCACTGTCTCAATTTTGGAAGACTTTCTTGGCATCTTCAGAATGCCACAGCTGGGAGAGCAAAGAGCACCTCCAGGCAAGGGGCCCTGCCTGCAGTCTGGATGATCTGCCCCTTGTAGCTAAGAGCCTCTTTGTAATAGTTCGGTAGTGCTTGCCTGCAGTCAAGAACTGAACGTGATTTTTTGCACTTTACAATATCTGCATTTTGTTACCTCAATGGCTACGTCTGTACAGCCCCCCATGTGGGAGCTGCTTCTTACTTAGAAACCGGGTGGCTACATCCTAGCTGCCCATTGAATATGATTTTGGCACACACTATCTCCCAAAACATCCACAGAAATGTTGGCTTCAGAAGGTCATTTTGAACAGACTCCTGCTTCAAATGGGACCAATGCCCAATACCCAGGAACGATCTAGAATAGTACTAGTTGGCACAGGCCAAACTTCTTCCAGGTAGCATACTAATAATTAAATATTGCATGCAGTAATGAATCAGTAGCTCCTCTATTGTATTTACGAATATACAGATAGCTGATGATAGTTAAAAGTGTCTTTAGTTTTATCACTTTTTTTTTCTTCATTCCCCAAATCAGAGTGCCGCGATCCCAAGTCCCGCTCCCTGTAGTTTCAGAGGCAGACTAGTACACTCTCAGTGGTGTCAGAGCACCTTAAAGGCAGAGGCTTAGGAGATGTGTATGGAGGACACAAGGCCAACCAGTGAGACCTTCAGTGAGAGGGGAGCCTACAGTTTGTGCGGAGGCTGCAGGATGACTATTATAGGACATGTATGAGTGCTTGTGTGTGTGTGTGGTGGGAATACAGAATATAGCTAACTTGTGCTTCTGTTGCCATTGGCAGTGAGTTGAGAAAGGTGTTTTTGGGGTGGGTTGAGAAAGGAGTTTCAATTCCGTTATCAAATTAATCCATCCATTGCAGACAACTGTTTATCCTGTAAAGATTTGCCTTGGACATGTAGGGGCAGAAAAGTCCACAATAAGCCACCCTGAATTCTGCCTTTTGCTATGGCAACAGAGGTGAGTTTTCTCTCTGCAGGAGACATGGCGTGATGCCGGAGTGGCCAGAAATTATCTGTGGCAGCAGTGAGGGATGGAGATTGGAAGGAATCCTGCCTGATGAGGCTGTTTTCTGATCATTTTATAGCACTCTCTCATCCTCTGAGTAGCATATGACTGAACTGAAGTTACTGCCTTGGGTTATTTTAATTAATTTTTTAATTCCAGAATACCAAAAACTTGTGGTCAGTGGTACTGTATGTTGAACTAAGTCCTATGAGTATAAATAAAACCTGAGCTGGTTATCTTCCCAATAGAGTGTGAAAAGTCTACTACTACTTTAAAAGTCAAGACCTCGTTAACTTCTCAAAAGGTTTTAGCCCTCTCTTCCCAAAGTTTTAGAAAAGCTTGCACATTTACAGACACAGATCCATGCATATACACACAACTTGTGCTGACCTGTCATGTAATCATATATTTTCAGTGACATGCTTCTTGAACTCTTATTTTAAACTGAAATTTGCTCCTTTACCACCTACTAATCTGCAGTCTGCATTCAAACCTATGGGAGCTTTACTACTAATTGTGGGAGCTTTGCTTCATGTCTGTGGGAGGTTTACTACATGCCCGCCTCAAGGAACTCTGTCGCAATACCAAACCTGTAATCTCGCTTTGTTAATGTTTTACACATACTCTCAAAGTTCTCCTGATTCTTGTCCAACAAGTACTTATGCAGTCTTCCTACATGCTAACTACAGGTATTCCAAGGAGCACTTTGAACATGCTTGTTTAAGGCATTTTTCCTCTCAGCTAATAGGAAGCATACTTGACTTCTTTCAGAAAACTTGTATGACAAGGCTTTCATGTGTGCCAAGGATTCAGAAAGTCTTTACATTGCATAACATATTCATCTACCCAGGCTAGTTTGCTTTCCTCGGTACTTGGAGATCAGCACTAGTTTCTACAAACTCTTCTATTTCACTTATGGTCAGTTTTAAATGAGTTAATCAACTCCTTATGCTCCAGAACAGATAGTGATAATAGTTGCCTTGAAGCACTTGATATTCTCAAAATTTTAAAAAATTCAGATTTGCTGAGCATCCAGACTTTGAGCTACCAGTTATGGGAAAAATCGCAGCAATGAAACTGGCTGTTTCTGCCTGCTTGAATCTTTCCAGATAACTCAAATAATGTAGAAGAACTGGAGATTCTTTGCTCAGTCCCTCTCAAAATTATCCCCCATTTCTCTTTACTTTATGAACATTTAATGAAAATGCTGGAGGTATACAACTGCTGTTGAGTAGTGCCGTATACCCTAGTCTCACTAAAAAAGCTCTGTTGGGTGTAGACACAGTTCAGGATGTTTATCATACCCATGCTGACCCTGTGACGTCTGGCCATTCCCTGTCCACTGCTTAATTGAACCTCACCAAGTACAGCCTTTGGGCAATTATTCCTTCAGTATTTCCTCCCTTCTCATTCTTTTACTTCCATTCAAGGCAAGATATCCTGCCCCTTTTTCTTCTAATCCTAATTTATTTCTGTTTTCATACAAGACACTCTCAAGGTCTCTCCTGCTTGCTCCAACGATTTCTCTCAAGAATTTCTCTAAATCTCAACTTCTTTCTCCTGTTAGCCCTGCAATTAACCTGCAATGCATAAGACGTTGCTGCTTCACCTCTTCTTTGTCTCCTTACGTTCACACCTCACTCCAAAGCCTTCTTAGTCTCTTTCCATTTTGCAAGCTTCTCTTTATCTTCCATGTACCATAAACATATCTCTTGAATCACTGCTTAAATGTATTTAATCATACTTTTTTCCTCCCTCTTCTCTGTAACTCTGTTAGAGCCCTGGCCAGTCAATGCCTCTTTATGCTCCTCCCTGAAGAGCCCTAGTGCCCAGCATCACTGGTGACACTATAACCACTTCTTTTACCCCATAGGAATAATAAATAAGAATAATACCGACTGTATCCAGTCCTGGATGGAAGTTCCTCGGTTGCTTCTGGTTGGCTTCAGGTAACTAGCATGAGGTGATGATACAAGCTTGGGTTTGCAGTTGAGCCTTTTTATTCCTCCCTCACCAATCTACATGTCTTAGCAATGTTCACTGGAACAAGTTATTCTGCCTTAGTAGTTAGGCTCTTGCTTCACAGCTGTAGTCATGAAGGTTAGTCTAACTGGTGTTTCAGGTTTACCCAGAATCTCTAGTCCTGCTTCCTCATTTCTCACACAGGTACCTCCAGTGCCTCTTCAGGAATCAAAGGAAAATCCTGTGTCTGTCTCATGGAATATATGCTTATCATTTTGGAGTTTTATTTAGCTCCAGGTTGTCTCACCTGAATAGAAAGTAGGGACTTTACCAGCAGGCAAAATGATGTTTGTCAAGTTAGAGCAGCCAGTGACTGGCTTATCACTGGGTCTCTAGCAAGGGTTTGATCCCAGATTACCACCTCAGTCCATCGTTCAGTTGTATCTGTAGACAGCTTCAAACAGTTCCTGTGAAAACTATCTGAGATGAAGGACATTCCAGTTACTGTTTGGCAATGGTGGGCAGAAACCAGGAACATTTCTGAGGCCTCAATCAGTAATCTAGTAAGTTTACTTTGGGGGATTTCAGTAAAATAACAGCAAATACATCATATTGACAAGGTTCTCAACAGCTTAAATGACTTCTTGGAATAAGCAGTCCATAAGCAGTAAAGATGATGGAAGGTGACAAGCTATTTTCCTGTTTTCAGCTTCATCCAAGTGGAGACATTCAGGTATTTCACAAGTTGCAGTACTGTGCAATAATGACAACAGTATAAAGCAACAATTAATATTAGAAATGGAGAACAAATGGAAAGAAAAATTATTTTTGTTAAAATATTTTGCTAGGGATAGTTGGGAGAAATGTAAGATATGTTTAAAACAGCAGCTGAGAATGAGCTTCTTTCATGGCAGGTTATTCTAGACTGGCAAAAGATGGAAAGCCTTTTTTATGTAGTCTATTTAAATTTATTTAGAATAAGAAGATTCTAATCATTTACTTCAGATATCCTAAAAATAAATTCTACAAACCCATATTAATGTAAGTAAACAGCAGTTATCCAGTCTCTTTTAATATTTAATATAATTTTTAATTTAACTAAGCCTCTGGTGCTGAAAAACCTTCCTAATACCTCCTTTCTCTCCAAAGCTAGCTTTATATGCAGTGGTCAAGAGTCAAGCATTTGATGTCTGCCACAAATCTGTCAGTGTGTTAAATGAGCCTAGAGTTTTCATCACAGTTTGCTATTTACTGCATGATAGCAACTCTGTGGTGTGCTGAAACAGAAGGCATCATCCAGCACATGACCACTGAATTGATTTATACCAATTCATGGTCAGGCCCTGTGTGGGCTTTTTCTATTTCTTTGTATTCCATCCTTCCTGAATTTTCACTTTCAGTAAAATGTAAACTGGCTTTTACACTATTTTACTAGACTCTTGCATACTACAGTAGTTTTGTCAGATAGTTTAATGTGAAGGGTAAAACTTAAGGCCTTCCATTCACAAGAGTCATATCCACAGAGGGGAAAGAATATATTTCAAGGATGAGAAGAAAAGAAAGAGAAATGTGGCAGAGAATTCTCTGCCAAGTTGTTGTCTCCTATTTCTTGCAAGCTTAATCAAAACCCCACTGAAATAAATTATAACAGGTTATGGATATAACCCATTGTAGTAGCCTTTAGAGTATTTTAAGGAGATTTAAAGGAAAACACACAATCAACAAATGATAAAATTTAAAAGAAATAAAGTTTTATGTAATCTTACCCTTTGCGCATCAGCCCACAGGAGATTTTCATAGTACCTGTTGAACCAGTTGGCCAGTTTCATCCAAAGTAAATATGTTCTTAAAAGTTTCATAAAAATCAGTAGAAAGGAGCTCCCTATTAGTACCCCATGAAAAGAAAGGCTGCACCACAAAACAACAGTTCTCTGTCCTGTTTGGCTACAGGCCCATCAGTTATCACAGATAGCCCAAAACAAACAGCACCTCACCAGATGCAGCCACAGGAGCAGCTCACTCTGCAAGTTGCTAAGGACCATGCAAGACAGCCGAGAGTAATATGTTACGGAAGTATGAGAGAAATTTATGGTGGAGAAATCACAGGAAACAAGTTTCCTTTGCCTTGCTTCTCTCAAAACAATTTGATTTTGTGATTAGTAATGGTTGCTCAGAAGCAGAAATAGGCTTTTCAAGCCTATTTCTCAGAAAAGTTCACACCTAACTCTAAAAAGATTTCAGTGGGATTCCTCACAGTGAAAAACATGAGTAAGTCTTTGTGGACTGAGGCTGTAATCTGTTAAATCTATGTGTAAATATTTCCTCACGTTCAAAGGGTTAGGCTGCAGCATAGCCCCACTGGTGACCAGTGGGCTACAGAAGGAGCCAGTTTCTAGTGGTCTGAAGGCTAAGCTGTGCTACAGTTACATACCCACCCTCCTTTCTTTGAAAACAATGATGCTACAGCACAGCACTTTATCTGTTTACTAGGTGCGCACAGTATGTCGGAGATGGGTGTTGGTTATTGTTTGTTGCATCCTTTTATTTCAGAAGACTTAGGCATTTGAAAATACAAAAATACAGCACAAGGAAAATTAGAATATATTCTGCATAATTTTGCAGTTTTACACTGATAGAGGCTCCTAAGTAAAGCAGGCTTTTGTGTAATGATTAACTTCTTCCTAGACGCTATCTTCTCACTTGCGTAGAACTTGACAGTTTCCCTAAGTGTGAAGTCAGCCTGGTTTTCTTGTTCTTGAAAAAAGGATCCCCATTCTATAAATATTTGTTTTAACTGATTCTTAGTCTTCCTATATCTTGTAAGACATTATTTTGCAATCAATTATGTTAATAAGAGAAAAGCCCCACTGAGAGTTATAGTAGAGGTCTTCACTGTAACCAGAGTACCTTTTTTTCTGCAAAGGTGACAGTCTGGACTGAAGTTTGTACTGAAGTTGCTATTTTTGTGAATTGACAGAAAAGTGATTCCTGCTTACACAAGCTACAGAAATCAGTGGCCCTAATTCTTTACCAGTTATTTGAAAAAGAAAAGCAAAACCCTCACGCATCAGGCATATCTCCTATATAAGGAATCCAAATGAAATAAATGTCTGGAAAAAAGAGAACAAACTGAAGGCAGAGGCAGCCAATTAATTAGTCAACACTTCTGTTATAAGGAGACAGTTTTGACAGTGGCAAGGTGCAGGATCTCTGCTGTTCCAGCATCTCCATTGGATAGGCTATTATCAGAAACTAGATTTTAGCTGCCAAGTAATTCTAATTCTGATTTGGTCTTGAGGCAATTCCAGGTTTCCTAAAGGACAAATAAAAGATCCCTCAGGAAACATTTTTCCAGCTCAGGAACAGAAAGGGGTGAAATGGCTGTGCAGAATGAAGCCTCCCTTAAGGCCTTTCAGCAGGAGTGAGCTCACTTTTCCCTGTAAAATGAAATCTAAATTTACCTACACTACCAGAAATTGAACTGACTACCGAGGAGATAGCAGGTGTGCTCATGAAATCATTTCAGGAGACTTTGCTGAGCATTCAACCCTTCAGCACATATAAAGGGACTCTGCACTGACAAGGCAATAGATTTCCGTTTGCTGAGGTTATAGTTTCATTCTGCTGAAGTCACTGGATTTAAACCTGCATGCCAAGAGAATCAGATTAATCATTACCACTGCTGAAGAGGATAAACTCAGACAAAAAAATACTGTGAGTACTTCAGAATGACAGATTTCTGAGGAAATCTCATCATCAACAACATATTGCAACAGCAATAAGTAATAAAATACCAACTTCACCTGAAGCCCAAACATAAGGATTCAGATACACAATTCTTATTTTACCCCATTTAAGTAGTTATACATTCCCCATTCTCCATGTTGTATTCAATACAGATCTGGCATTGGTAGTTGGAAAGAGCATGAAAGAAGTGAATACATTGACCATAGCAACAAATCACTTAAGTGCAATCTATTAAATTACATTTTTGTGACCTGAGTTATTATGACTTGCAAACTCATCGTCTATCACAGAAGGTGAATTTTTCATGAACGGACCTGAAGAATGGAACGGAGAAAATACCTCCAGCTTCTTCCAAAGTAACAGTCAGGAGTAAGTTCAAGTACTAATTAGACTGGTACTGCTGCATAACAGAAGTCACAATATGATCAAGGCCAGTGTCTTTAGAAGTGAGTGGGAAGTGAATAAGAACAAAGTAGGGAGCTTTTAGAGTGCTCAATGGACAAATTAAAATTCAGGATTAATGGGGAGGTATGCAGATGAGATTGGGATAGGCCGAAGGTGCCAGAAGAAAATCCTACTTCCTATTGTGCTCATTTTAGAGAGATGAGAAATCAAGCAAAACTAAGGCTGGGGCACACGTTCGCTCCAAGATTTGGCTGTGCTAGCAGAAGCTGTTGTCTTCAGCTGAACACCTCTCTTCTCCCCCACCATCCATGTTGCAGCTTACTGCTCCTTCTAATCTGCTCCTGAGCGCTTATATGCCCCTCAAAGTGAGCTGGGTTACTTTGAACAGTAACCCTTTTCTGACCTGTCACATTTAGCTCCATGTAGGTAAGGAACAATTCCGCAAGCAGCTCAGCTAACAGCTGGGAGGGAACTATAGCGTCTGGCAGGAGAGCCATAACGGCCTTCCAGCTGACATAGCCTGGAGCTGGAGAAGGAGCTGTGTCCATTGTCTGGCTCTCCACAATTAGTGGTGACTTCCATGACTGCCATTTGGCACAATTTCATACGCAAAAGATTCATAAAGCATCAGCCCTTAATGGTAGAAAAAGCAGTGTAAGCACTTTACAAAAGAGAAGTCCTTGAGCAAATCTGTACGCCGTAGACCTTAAGTTAGGCGAATGTGTGATGTGGCTAGAACTGGCAGAAGAAAAAAACCCAACATTGCACCAAATGCAAAATAGGGTATCATTTGGCTAAAACTAGCAGCAAATTGAAACAGCTTTCTCCCTGAAAATGCAATTCTTACTACCTGTATGTGTCAGATGCAAGGCCAGTAGCTGCTAGCAAGTAACTAATGAAAGAGAAATAGCAAACTGTAATAAAAGTGTTGGATGAAATCTTGCTGCTGAGTGTAGTACGTATAAACGTTACGGTATGGTAGCTCACCACTTGACCATGTCAATGCTTTTGTCCAATTCCAAGAGCTTTAGTGTATTGTTTGGTGTATAAGAACGGGATATACCTTCAGTGTTAAGAACGTCCCTTCCTCAGACTAAAGCCGAGTTGTCTTGGATGGTTCTTGACACACAGCAAGTCAGCTCTTGTAACAAAAAATGCTTTTATGCTGTTTGTTCAGTCATCACCAACACAGGTGAAAGACAAGTCACTATGCTGATCTGTGTGAAATGCTGAGATGTAACTTCAAGTTACAGCGCGCTACATAACACTGCCTAACGCTCCCAAGCCCCCAGAAAGCAGATTATTGTTGTCATTTGACACACAGTCACAGAGAGGTTAAGTGAATCACCCCCAGCCAAAAAAAGGCAGAGTGATGATTAGGCTTTGGAAATGCCTGACGGTGAGCTTAACAAGAGGCACACTTAGATGTATATTATCTTGACAAATGAGCACATTGTTCCCAGGCTGTGCTGCAATGCGTTGTAACAGGTGCAACAGTAATAAAACTGTCATGGGACATCTCTCAGTAGGATATAGTTACAGCCCCAAATAATGTCACCTTCTTTGTAATCCTTTTGGACAACACTGCCAGTGAAAATGTCCCTATCTGATCCCAGTGTGACCTCCGTAAGGGCTTGTTGCCAAAGGTGACAAAACGATTTAGAGGACAGGATGTGTTCCAGTGGTCAGTTTTAGGGTTGTTGCTGGCTGTGGTAGGAAGGAGGTATCCTCTGCAAAGGATATCTTGATATTATGATTAGGATAAACAAATCAAAACATAAGCTTTGCAACACATAAACAACATATGAGGTTGTTATTTGCAGTGGATAAATTAAAGAACTCAGTGATTAATATAGGCTTTACAATTATTTACTCCAGCTGTTTGAGTAACACAGGTCACTGGACATCCATTAATTCATTTGCTTCAAGCCCAATAGATGTTGCTGAATTAAGGCATGTCTATCAAATAAAAAATCCAATGTTGATTTAATTCTTTTTAGTGAAGGGCAATCTTTGATAGATTATTTCGACAGTTAATATGCACACAGATAACTAATGAGAGCATTATTTATGGTCTGAATTAGTTTAGCTTCATCTGCCAGCCACTGAATCTCATTATACCTTCAACAGCTAGATTTGGCATTTATAAATTGTGATCAAGGGGCCTTTAATCTTTGATCATTTAAATAGATCAAGCTTTTAGGATGATTAAGCAATCTATAACAAGTTTGGTAGTTTTCATCTATAATTTTTTTGAATCTTTATCCCTTTGGACACAGTATTCTAGTAGTGGTTTTACCAGGAACCGATAGGAAAATACTATGAAAATGTTATTTCTATTTTCTAGCCCCCTGTTTGCACACAAAGATTACCAGAATGATCTCCAAATTTCTTTCTACGTTTCTGTTTCCTGAACACTATCATGGAGGTATAGAATCATAGAATCATAGAATGGTTTGGGTTGGAAAGGACATTAAAGATCACCTAGTTCCAACCCCCCTGCCATGGGCAGGGACACCTTCTACTAGATCAGGTTGCTCAGAGCCCCATCCAACCTGACCTTGAACGCTTCCAGGGATGGGGCATCCACAGCCTCTCTGGGCAACCTGTTCCAGTGCCTCACCACCCTCACAGTGAAGAATTTCTTCCTTACATCTAATCTAAATCTATCCTCTTCCAGTTTAAAGCCATTATCCCTTGTCCTGTCACTACATGCCCTTGTAAAAAGTCCCTCTCCAGCTTTCTTGTAGGCCTTCGTGCCTGGAGTCAAAGTCTTACTTCTGACTAGGGTAGCTGTGCAGACATTCCCCATGTGATCAAGCTGTTGATCTCCCACTAACTCACTGTATGCCTGCTTGTGTGTCCAGTTGGCATTCCCATTGGACACGTAAGTAGGTGTTAAGCCTCTTCACCTGAGCGCAGTTTTTAACTGAGATGCTGTAGCTGAGAAGTGACAGATTTTAAAATAATCCTTCAGCTGTAATCGGCTTTGTGAGTTCTGCTAGTCTATTCCTGAAAGACAGGACAATGAACTTAAAACATTATTGAAGGACCTTTGGTCTGACACAATATGGAGGGTCCTACTTATCTACATGCAAATAAGCAGTAGAAGGTATGCATTTTTAGAAAAAAGTGTCTTTATATATGCACAGATTTTTAAATAAAGTCATTAAATTACACTTGTAAGTACTGTCAACACTTTTGGACAAGAAAACATGGCATAGCTATTCTATTAAAAACGAGACGTTTAAAAAAACTTGCTCTTGTAACATTATTAACTGAAAACTCTGTTTTCAGGAAAGCAGCTCATAGGCAGACATTAGACTAATGAGGCTGAAGGAACCACAGAAACAAGTGTGATGTGATGTGCCAGATCCATATCAAAACAGCTGGACTGTGATGATATATGAACAGCTGGGGAGGGCAGAAAAAATGTGAGGCAGACTGCTGGTCCAAGTTCGGTATGAGTCTTGCCCAGAAGACTCCAGGCAGTAGGAATGTGGGGACATTTAGACAGCAATCAGAACTAAATTTACAGTAAGACAATTTAAATAACTAGGTGGGTCATGAGGGTCTTCAGCTGACCAACTAGAGTCTCATTGACAGTTAGCCATCTACAGTGCAGCAGCCACTCAACAGAAAACATTAATCCTGGAATAAACCAGTTTTAGCTGTCCCTGAAGAGTCATTACTCAACAGAAAGGACAGCTAATCTGCTACTGCAAACATATCTTAATGTGCACCGTCGCACTGTCAGTAGCTGCTTGCCCAGGAAGAAGGCGTTGGGAGTGTGCTTGTGTGTGCATGGGGAGGGCATTGACAATGATCAGTGTCATCAGGCTTGTCTAATAAATACCCCTGTCACATCTACTCCCTTCTTCCATTTTGCAATACCCTCAGGCCCAATTCTCAAATCCCTCTCACCTCACTTCAGTGTCCACCTCCGCTCTCTCCTGCTACTGCAAAGTAACACATCCTCAACATCTTTTCTCTTCCCTACCACCACAATCCTCCAGCCTGTACCTCTTCTCTTCCCTGTGCCCCATCCCCAAACCTCTGCTGCCAAACTACCAACCTTTTCTCTTACAAGGCCCTTTATCCGAAGCCATGTGAGTGCTCCTGAGAGTCCTTCTCCCAGCATCTTCCATGCCATAGTCTTTTAGTCCTTCCCCCTGGTATTCCTTTCCTATGTTTTGGCCTGCTCACACTTGACAGGTCAGGTTGCGGAAGACTACTTTAAAAGATGGAGAGAGAGTGGCTTAAAGATTGACTTCTCAGAGCAGGCTATGACAGCTCAGTTAGTAGCATGTTTGCTTTCCTGCTGACAGGATAACAGCTTGAGCTGGTCTGAAGGGAATCTTTTGCAGCTAAATCTTAAATCTTCTAAAATTAATGCTTAAAAGAGCTCCTTCTTCACATGAAGAACAAAATTTAAGCTAGACAACAAGTGAGGCCTTACTTTTATTTCTTATTTAGCATTTCTCAATAGCTGAGTGATGTTCCTCCAGGGGTGACAACCCTGAAGGAACAAATGGCTTGATGCCTTATCTACTTTTAGTCCAGACCTCTTGACAGATGCGCAATAGGATGGCAAAAGAGATCAGAAGCTAATTCAGCAGAAAGGTACTAAATTCGTGAAGAAATATGGAGTTAAGCCCATACAAGTCCACAGCCATAAAAGCATTTATGTGCCCAGTTTTATGAGCTGCTGTGCAATGGTATCATTAAGCACCATCTGAGGACTGTGAAGGCTGTGCCACAGATGATTTACATCACGCTTTTCACAACTGCCTGAAGTAGAGGACAGAAAACATGTAAAATCCAAGGACATTTTGGATTGAGGAGTATTTAAAATACGAATATTTCCGTGTATGAAGAGCAGTGTCAATATTTGAGGAGAGTATAGCTGAGAGGACGGAGGTAGTGAGCAGAGCTCAGATAATGTGGTAGAGTCATCAGACTGTCAGGCAAATGTTTAATGTGTTGTGTTGAACAACTTCTCTGTTCAGTACATTACAAGCCTCTGGAGAGGAAAAAGGGAAAAAAAAAGAGAGGAGACTAAACTGATTCTGGGAAAAAAACCCTAAAATGTATTTTGGGCATAATAAATCAAATATCAGTTTTAAATATGTGAACAACATATATTGTGGACTGCCTCATTGCAGGGATTTGTGGTATTTAATGTTTCTGTTTCTAGTGGGGAAGAACACTCTAGAAAAGCATCAGAAAAACAAAAGGAAGAGTAGAAATTTCATTTTTGAGTTTGGGACGAGTTTCTACATATGAAACTTGTTTGTCCATATTAAACCTGACAGTTGATAGAAAGCAAGTTCAAAATTACTTTAAAACAGAGATTTCACGCCCTTGTCAGTGTTGCACTTTGATGCCTTATTACTCAATCTTGCTTTCATATCATAGTTAAAAATTGAGATTATGTTCATTGATATGTCTTAAAGGAGCCTTGATTTTCAGTTTCTTTGTTGTGATTTAGTAAATGTGCAAACTAAGATATTACGAAATATTTATTTCTGAAGGTTGAAGGTCTGCTTAGACTCCGTGAAAGTGTTATTTGCCAGCTACTTGTTTTTCTACCCTAGGTTTCCCTAATACCTCTCAGCTGTTTTGTTTGCTGTATGCGTTAGTTCATTTTAATAAGTATATTCTAAATTAAGCATTGACAATGAATTAGATGGTTGCTTTGATACAAAGGCATGGTTTGTCCCAGATAAATGAAAAATGGTATCAGTTCTTTTCAACATTGCAGCATTTTTGTCTCGTGTATGTATGCAGTTATCAATTGATATTATAGAGTTTTCATAAGCTAAGCCATGGGTGTACACTTAGCATGTGGAAAAACAAGTAGACATGTGCTTGTGATTTCTCTCATTTGAATGCATGCTTCAGGCAACTTACCTATAAAACAGATCAAAGTGCAACTTAAATATATACTTTATTTAGGAAAGATTGGTTGGAGGAAAAAAAGTCACAAATGTTCACAGGGTGGCTCTGCCTTTAGACAACTGGTGAGCAGAGGAGAAAAGGAGAAAAGAAATCCTAGGGGTCTTCAGAAAGGGCGTTCATGGTGTTTAACTCAGTCTGATGAATCTTATCTCCCCAGTTTCCCTCTAGTCAATGGAGAGAAAGTGTCTTCTCTAGGGAATGTTTCTTAGCAGCTGACCTCTGTGTGATCTGGGACCCAAAAGACATCAGGGCCTTGGTCACCATCTTCTAGGACCATACCTCTCCTGATGGCTTGAATGTTGGAAACATGGACTCAGCAGTAAGAAGATACTGTTGCAGTTAGTGTAGGTCAGCTTCACACAAGGCAGCAAGCAATGCTGGTTGAAGGTCAAGGCTACATGCATCCCTGAGAAGGACAAGCACACTTTTGGAAGTGATTTGCTTCCCTGCCAATTGCACAGTGAGCTGCACAAGATCTGAGGCAAGGCAGTACCAGTGAGGCTTTGAAGACAGGGCCAGGGATCCACATGTGCCTGCCAAAGCCTGAGAGCCAGTCAGCTGAAGACCCGGGGTTGTTTCTTTCTGGGTTATCAGACCCATACATCCCTATGTCCCTCAGAAGCAGCCCAAGAAGGATTGCTAACACAGAATAAATGTGATATTGGCAGGAAGGTACAACACGGGTCACAAAATAGCGGACACATGAGTTTGCATTGGAAACATGCTGGCTAGTACTTTGGTGAGCTCTGTCAGCCAGGCCATTACACGAGAAGTCCAATAGCAGTTGCAGAGAGGAGAACCCTCTACATACACCCCCATCTCCCTACAGTGCTGCCTACTCAGAGAAGAGAAATCATAGCAGATGTGATCTTCTGCTTTTCCCTCGTGTTTTCACAAGCTCTAAGAGCCACACCAGACAAGGATTCACTACGTCTGCCATCGGGCCCTGTCAACCCATCTTCATGAATGATCATCCTTAGGTCTGAGGGTGCATTTCTGACCCACAAGTGCAGAATATTCTGCTTTTTTTTTCTTTGCTCCGCTCCCCACAAATGATCTGTTATCACATTAGGGGGAGAGATGACACTTCACATGGGTGTTGTAGGGTACAGAGCAACCTCTGTGACAAGACAGAAACAGTTGGGGGCGATTCATGACACCACAGGAGCAGAGCATCATGGCAAGGTTGAGGGGGAGAGAGAGAGAGAGAGATCCTTCTCACCATCTTCTCTCAGGACTTTGGGATTTCAGCCCTTTTCTGGAACAGTCGATTGATCATCTGCTGTACTGAGACTATTTGAGAGACAGAATGAAGACAAATGTCTCTTGCATCCAGCACTCCAGATAGCTGCGGACCCATGGTGGCAGCCCATGGTGACTGAGCATTTCCAGTAGCCCACCATGCTTGTTCAGACTGACTGGGAGCATACCAGGACAAATCAGCTGCAGAGCTAATGCAGTTGGCACTTCATCAACTGCCTTGAATTCTCCGTGTACTTGCCAAAGACAGCTTGAAGCAGCAGCTGGTTCTTAATCTACTCAGATCAGACAATTAGAGACAGAACAAGGAAGTAGCATAGCATTATACCTCTGATATAGGAGGCACAAATTAGCTCATTCTCTCTCAATTTCTCTGTCCACACTCCTTTCTGCCTTCAGACTAATCTGCAGACTGCTGCAGAGCTGTACAGGTCCCTCCAGCTGCCCCAGGCTCATGGGATCCAGAGCCAATATGCCATCCTGCATGGTGGTCTCCTGCAGGCATGGTCTGGTACACAGTCTGCCTGGGATAGGACCCGCCAAAGGATGACTACAGCCTGAGCTCTGCACACACAGCTGCTGTGTTGAAGAAGAGCATGACTCAGTAGACTGGGTGGAGGCAACAGTGCAGTGACAAGATCAATAGCTCCTTAGGTAGCTCATTTGTACGCTCTTAAATAACTACTTTGTTCAGTTAATTAAATATTTTTGTTTGATTGAAATGGTGTGCTTTTTTTGTTTCCTTAGGGATTTCTGAGGCCCTTGCTATCTCATTTGTGGTCCTCCCTGGCCTGGAGCAGTGTAGAGGGTAGGTGTCTGTCTTGTGAATAGAGGGCAGAGGGTCCAGGATCTAGTGCATAGCTAGTACCAAAGGAGTATCTCTGTGGAGAAGGGAGCAATGGAAACAGATATCCACCATGGCTCCACCCTGCAGGGCTTCGGCCTTGTGGCCGTCAGTGCCCCAGGAGACCTTAACCCACCAAGCAGGGGCTCAGCTACATGGGAGATGCAGACAGGGCCACAGCGCACGCGGATGCCTTCATAGTGCCTAACATTTGTGCCCCACAGTGGAACAGTGTCCAACATCGGCAATGCGTGCCTAGACAGCCAGTCAGCAGCGTCTTCTGATCAGCCGGCTTTGTAATGTCAGGAGGCTTTATCTTCCCATACCGCCCATTCATACGCCCCGAGGCACTGTACGGAGGCAGACTCAAAGCTGAAGCTTTGGAATTCAGGCTCCACTGGGAAGGAAGCAGCTCCAGTTAACATTTGTTTTTCCACATTTCTGTTTACTTTCTTTAATTAAAATAGGAGATTACTCACAAAAACTACTTTAGCGGCCCCAAATAAAGCAAATTAGATTCTTTCAGAAATTAAGGTCTGCAGAAAGCCAGCAGTCTAACTCATCTTACATTCACAGACCAAACTCATCCATGGACGTATCTCACAACTCTTCCAAAGGCTCCTCTAATGAAGCAAAGTGGGGTGTAGCACCCAGCTCCTGGAGGCACCGTTCCTGGGGGATGACAGGGGCTGTGCTCCCCAGGGAAGGTATGACCAGGCTGGGTCACTGGGTGCAATTTTGGTTACACAGCTCTTCCTCCACCCTGTGGCTGCATTTGGCTTTACAGACTCTTCCCAAGCAGCCAGGGACCTGCTGCAGGGTATTCACATGCCTTTGCCAGAAGCTGTAGGGCCAAAGTCCTTTTAACATTGCCTATCTGGGGCAGGAGGTGGGGGGCACAGGGACAGGTCAAGGAATGCATTTGGGGTCTCTTCCTCAACTTTAATGTCTCAGTCCACATCTGGTTCGAGGCAGGTGTCAGGGATGCAGTTTTGCCTCGTGGCTGGTTGTGAGGCACAACATCCAGTAAATGGCACAGGGTCTGTGGGGCCCTGGATGGCCATGGGGACAAGCAGCCTTATGTCATTCAAAAGTGTAATGCAGCGTTACCTGGGAGAAGCTGATTAAATTCCTGTACAAGAACTCTACAATTTCTTGCTGTAGTTCCTGAGTAGTCAGTTTTACAACTTGATATAGTCTAAAAGCAGCCTGTAAGAAATATAACAAATGAATTTTGATAGTTGCCTTAATATTCTTATCCACTAATGGATTAAATGCACGATTTATAATTATTACAAATAAGGTCAAGCACAGGGCAGCAGTGAGCTCTATAATAAAAGCTTCATAGTAAGAACTTTCAAGAGCTTCATAGTAGAAGTGTTGTGGCTACCCTATAATAGTACATATTTAAGACTGAAACTCTCCTGAGTTTCAGTGCTCAGAAATTCATTGCTCAGAAAGGTTTTGGGTGCTGTTTCCAACAAGTATTTTGACTACAAGAGACATTTCTTGCTGTGTCTCGCTTGCTAAAGATTAAGACAGCATTTTCAAAGTGGCATTATAATACACCACAGCGATAGACGTTAAAGGGTAAATAACTGTAATGAGATGTTGTCTTCTGGATGGGAACTGGGCCGTTGTATTCTGTTTACAAAGATCTGACCCTTTTTGTACAACTCTTCATGGGATTTGTCACTTTTTGGCAAATTCTCCTTGCCCTAAGTTCTCACTGAAGAAACAGCGTACGGCCGTGACTTCACAGCTGCAGGTCCTCAGCTGCGAGGACCTGCGAAGAGCCTTGTGGTGCACCCGGCGGATTCCGCCAGCCCTGGCACCCGAGAGCCGCGGCAGCTCGGACCCCAGGTCACTTTTTGAAGGTCTCACCTGCGCTCCCAGTTTTCACTGTTTTCCTTTTTATCATTTTTTACTTTGAAGCTATGCAAACGAATATAAAAATAACCATCTTCTGCGGGAAAAAAAAAAAACCCAAACCTCCCACTTTTCCCTGCCGCTTCCCGGCGGCGCGTGCGCCCGGGGCGGAGCGGCCGCCGCCGCGCCTCCCTCCTTTGCTGCCACCTGGCGCGAGAGGCGAGGAGGTGCGGAGACAGGCTCCGCCCCGGGGCGGGGCGGGCGGGGCGGGAGGGGCAGGCTCCGCCCCGGGGGTGGAGGGGTTCGCTCTGCGCGGGGAGGGAAGGGGACGGGGTGCTGGGGCTGGGCAGAATTGGTCTCGCGTGTATCCCTGTCCCAGCACCTTTTCCAATCTGCCAACAAGTTACAACGGTCTTATCAGAGGGCCTTAAACTACCTGGTTTAAAGCTCAGCAATCCTAAAGCCTCCACAAGTTTTCTGCACCGACTGCTTGTCCGTATGCAGAGGGGTTGTTGGTGTATGGAGATGACACTCTCCCTCTGCATGTTTGAACGCTGATCCTGGCTTGTTACAATGAAAGAGAATGGGACGCTCTCCCCCGGAGTAGGAAAACTACTTGTTACCTGTTTCAAAATGCCGACAACCCCAAATGGTGAAGTAGGGACATACTTCTTAGTGGTACACAGACTCCTAACATGGTTCACAATCGCCTTTCACGGCACTGCTGGCTAACCTTTT
Source organism: Gymnogyps californianus (assembly GCF_018139145.2). NCBI lineage: Eukaryota > Metazoa > Chordata > Aves > Accipitriformes > Cathartidae > Gymnogyps > Gymnogyps californianus. The sequence goes on from NC_059473.1 coordinate 105,074,487, forward strand.
GGTGCCTAAGTCAAAGCTCCAGACCGTGATATTTTCAGCTGCTGCACCTCCCATCTGTCTCTTTGCTTGCGTAACCCATCTCCTCCCCACCACTTCCCCTGTGCAGTCCCTGAGCCCACCTGGGGACAGGCTGCTGCTGCCAAGTGTCCTGCTCTCTGCCAGCACCCTAAAACAGCGGTGCAGCTGTGGCTGCCTTCTCTTCCCTCAGGTCAGCAAGAACCTGGTGCTGGGAAGGATGCATGAATGTTATTTTCTGGAAAATAGACCGCAAACGCTGCTAGGCTAAGATCAGGACTTACTCAGAAAGCACGGTGCCAGACATGGACATTTAGAAAGAGCCTATTAAAAAGGGACACAGCTCCTCACCTGCAGAATGACTCCCCAGAGTAAATGGTAGCAGTGGCATTGTTTCCTTGCATCACTTCAACACTTTTCAAGAACATTGCTATTAACAAATCCTTCTTCCATTTAAACTTGACTCAATGCTAGAAATCATTCAGGAATGCAAGATGCAGTGGGAGCTTGCCCTGCAAATAGATATGGTAATACCGCTTAAGAAGATGTAGCAGGCAGAAGGCTGGTGTGGGACATGCATGACACAAATCTGCAGAATTTAAATTCCCCTATGGTTTCAATTAAAAAAATAAGCTTTTTAAGCAAACAGCTACTTAAACATCTTTAGTATTTATTTGTTGGTAGAACTGAAATGAGATCTGAAGCTCCTAAGGAGTCCCTAAAATCTTGTCATTTGTCCCACACGCCTGAGGCTACAGCATGCACAATGAGTGTCTGTCCATTTTTGTGGACTTTGCGGCGATAAATATAATGGCCCCAGCTCTCATTTGTATTAATGCCATATTATTGTCAAGGGGTCATAAAGTGAATTCTGTTTCTTATCAAGGTTTAGGAGTGTAGAAAATAGCAAAGCAATCATAGACAGGCACATGGTAATTGTCTCCCTGTTTTTTGAAGAAAAACGTAAAATGGAGAAGAAAAAGGTGGATTTGCTGAATTCTGATCATTACGCTGGAAACAAGTACAATGCTGTATTTACTCAGAGCATTTAAGGATAGATGATATCACTAGAGCATTTAAACTAACCTCCTGCACATCACAGACCATTAACATTCACACAGTTGTTCCTTTATCAGGCTTCATCACTTGAGTTTGACTAATGCTTATTTTCAGAAAGCCAGTTATTGTGCTTTTGAAGGCCAAAAGAAATGAAGAATTTGCTGCTTTTATTAGCAGCTTGTTCCAGTGACTAATCTCAGTCTTAAAATGCATGCCTTTTCTGCAGTTTGAAGCAGTCTAGCTTCCCTTTTTGTGTTGCCTGTTACACTTTTCCTTGCTAGATTAAGAAGCCTATTAATTCCCAGTATTTCCTCCCTGGGAAGATACTGATATATTGTAATCAGATGACATGCCAGTTTTTTGAGTTTGAGGGAGGGTGGGTTGGGTGGGGTTTTTTTACAAACTAAACAGATATTGAATTATTTTTATGCTCATCTGTGAGGCATTTTCTGAAGTTTAATATAACTTGCATGACTTTAAATTTGCCAGTGTCTTTTAAAGACTATGTATGGACTACAAATTGTTCATCAAAAATATCAAGAAAGGTTTTTTTAAGCCTAATTATAGCTGAACTTATTTTCTTAGCTGTTTTACATGTAAACACTTGTTTAAACTTGTTTTTTCTTTTCATCATTCTTTTCATTCCATCAGAGTATTCTGATTCATTGGTGCTGAGACGATTTGCAAAACTGGGCTATTTTAGGGAGAAATTAGTAATGGATTGGACAATTCATTGTGGAATGGCTTTTTTTTTATTTTTGGTTTCTCAAAAGTTTTTTTTTCTTTCTGGTGCAGACAGCTTTTATCCAAAGAAAGTAGTAGTAATATTAATAGCAGTGGAGGTACATTAATCCAACATGGTGCAAGAGAAGCTTACTTCTAGAAGGAAACTGCTGTCAAGACTTTATGGAAGATGGTGAGGAATATCCTTAGTTCTCTCTACTCTCAACTACGATGTCCACTAGTACTACCCTGGCTACTCCATTTTCACTCTCTCTGACTAGCTGTACTCTGCCAGTTAGCATCAAATTCCAGTAAAGGATCCTTTAGTAGTGCTTTGAAAATCCATTTGTAGTCCATTAAAGTAAATCTTGAACTGCCCTGTGTCTTTTATCTAGGTGGATAAACACAACAGATAATTAATGTTTCAAGAATAGGAACAGCGGATTCTTCCAACCCCAGATATACTAAATGATGTGTAGTTTCCTCATTAGAGGAAGGTTACTCAGCATAGACTGAAACCAGCCAGGAGCAAAGCTGCCTTCAGTGATTTTTCTGCTTGGCCATTGCCTATGTTGGTGGGCTGGAGCTGGGAAGAGGGGCAATTGCAGCCTTGGAGAAGAAGATATTTTCTCATGTCAGTTTTCATGTTTTGACAGTTCATCCTGATTTTTACCACAAATTTTCATTCTCAAATTGTCCTTTTTTCTTCCCATATGAAACTAATACGGTTTCCCTGTCCAGTATTCAGAAATATGTCCCAAATGGTTATTCCACAAATCCTCATGCAGTCCTTGCAAATAGATGGCAATTTGTTCTCTAGAGCAAAGCCTGAGTGACCATGTACTTTCATTAGATCTGGTATACCTGTCTTGACTTACGTTCAACGAATATACTGCTGACCCTCCCTGGCATACTATGACTGATTATGCATTACTGAAATTAAATTACATCTGCAATATTTTGTAGTGAGTTTGATCTGTTGACTTTTTTTTTAAAGCATTAACAAGATCTGTGTATTACCTACAACTCTGAGTGGGGTACTTTTTGTAATTTGAATGAAAAACAACAAATAAAATGAGAAAAATGTATTCTATGATTCAGCATTCTTGATGTTTTTATTTATTCATTTATGCCTCTTTGCTTGGCTTGTACCTTGTAATGTGTCTCCTGGCCATTAATTAAAATTATTGAAGTTCCTCTGTGTTCAGATAGGAACCTTGTTTAATTTCATTATGTATTTTCCCCCTCACTGTATTATAAATCCCTGTGGTTACTTGTATTTTCTCACGCTTGTGTATTATGCAGCAGCACTGGCAGTGGGAAAATGCAGGGAGGGTGCTGAGGAACCCTCCATGCCCTGGCTGGGAGCTTGCTCATCCTGCTTTCCACCAGCTCTTTTGGCCTAAGAAGAATCTGTATTAAATCTGTTTTTTATTGGATGACGAACAGATTTTTTTTCCCCTATGAGCACGCTGCAAGTGGCTTTCAGTGCAGACTACTTAAAATCTCCCATCCTTTCTACCCCCAGCTAAAATCCAGTTTGGTATTTAAAAGGATTAGATCCTTCCAACATTTTTGCTGGCCTCCATGTGAGCTGGTCTCTTAAGAGAGCTGAAACATAGCTGAGTACTGATCTATTGGTTTTTCAGAGGCATTGGCTAGGAGTAGCTGAACATTACATTGAGAAGCCCTGGAGTCCGTTTGGGCTGGGGAGGAGAAGGTCCTGCTCTGTCCCAGCAGCCGGCGTTGACCACCTTCAGCACCTCTTTCACATGTATTTCTGCCTGTTTCCTGGAGCATACCCTTCCTACCGCCTGGCTCTTCTCCTGTTCCTCCCCTCCAGGCTTGCTCCCCTCCTTCCTCAGTATGAGCCAGATTTCTTCCTTGATACCTTTCTGCATCCTGGGCAGTAGATGGGAAAGCACAAAGATCCCCAAAGAGACTCTCTGGCTTCCAGGTAGCAAAAGGTCCTCAGTTTCTTCCCAGTCTCTTCAAAGCTGGGAGAAACAAGTAGAGGGAAAATCCTGGTCTCCCATCCTGCCCCGTGCTGGGCCCTACACGATTGCTGTGCCCTGGAGTTCCCAAAATCCAGCCAGCTTGAGCTACCCATGCACAAATGGCTTCTGTTTTGTTTTCCAAGCAATGCTTATGCAGAGCTGAACTTTACTTCAGACATACCATGGAGTTCCTCAGCACTACGGTGCTAGTGAAATGATCCTCACATTTTTTTAAATACAAACAAAATGCGTTTTCTTCCTAGTCCCACTTATAGAAATGAATTCTTTTGCCTAAAAATGTCCTGCCAGATAATTTCACCAGATGCGGACGCTCGGCATGGAAAATTTGAGATTGAATTGCATTAACGATAAGCATTTGTGTAAAGGGAATTTATCATCTACACACACGTGTGCATGCGTGTGTGTGTTTGTGTCTGTGCACACAGATGCAAGCCTGATGTGCATAGTTGTTATAGCAGATGAAGCTGAAGGGAGGAAATGAAATTAAAATTAAAGCAAAGTTCTTTGAATAGCACAAGCATGGTGCAAGGAAACACTTGCAAAACTATATGACAACCTGAAATCCCCAAAACTCTGAAAAAGAGTGAAATCAACACCATTGAAGAAAATTCTTGAATTTGGTGCTTTGTATTACACCAACTGCTGATATAGTGTTTTGATGCCTTTTTTGCAAACTCTGCGTACAGGAAAAGATAGATTCCTTTATTACAGCAACATACACTGATGGTCCAGATGTACCAACGCAGTCCCAAATGTAGTTTCCTTCTCACCTCATTTTATAGGAGTCGTAGCTCCCATTGCACCTGCCCTGCAGGTGCAGTTGCTTCCAATCATGTGGTGTAATGTATCTTGTTGTCAGGCAATGGATGCTCAGCCTCAGAGGTTATGAAGACCTGAATTTTCTCCTCTGCACCACTGCAACATGCTGACAACATCTGGAACAAAACCCCTGTGGCAAAGGGACAAAGCTGGGGCCAAAGTGTTCTTGGCTGAGAAGAAGCAGGCACCGAAAAGAGATCCAATGACTCCACAGTCTGATCCCACTTTGCCTTTGAGAAAGCATTTCCATCCTAACCTGCACAGACGCACTTCAGAGCCCGTTATTCCCAAATATATCTGTTTGCTGTGATGGAGAGCTGTGACTCCAGAAAGGGAAATGTGCTGTTGCGAATGAAATCAGTTCAGGAGTTTGCTATCACTTTCAGGGAAAATGTGCTCGGATACAGCAATGGGTGGCAGTATAAACTTCTGAAATGCCAAGAGCCGTGTTCAGAAGCGCTGGCTGAGCCTGTCCGACACAGCAGCTGCGCTCTGCCACGTGCCAAGCAGCCCCGCAGCCCAGCTGCGCGGCAGGGTGCAACGTGAGGGTGCAGCAATTCCGCTGCACGCCGCCTGCCTTTGGAAAGACACCCAGGAGGGCCAGCTGGGAAGGAGATGTGATGCGTTCCTGTCATTCCTCATGCTTTCCAGACTCGCAAAATGGGACTGCCGAATGCTTCTTCCCTCTTGTTTGACATACATAGCCAAAAAGAACTGAAGAATTTAGTGCCTCCCCAGACTGTCCCTCCACACAGTATTCAAAGGCATCCTTCAATCTATCTGTTTCTGTGTTTCCTTCTTGACCAAGAAGGGTGGGAGAACCACATTTATACTGCTTTATTATACTGGTTATACTGGTTTGTTTATCTAAATGTAAGAAACAGTGAGGTTCCTTCCAGAATAAGGTAAAATGAAGCAAGAAGAGTCAAAGGACGTTTGCTTTTAACCAGAGCTGCACAGGGAGGGAACTCCCAGGACCCTGGTAGTGTCTGTTTGTTTAGAGCAAAAGGAAGTAACAGTTATACCTTTTGAGAGCTTCAGAAAAGGGGGCAGATTAGCAGAGAGAGCACAGTGGTGTGACGGGGGGTGAAAGGGCTGTCAGCCCCTCTTATGCTTTCTGAAATCCAGATCTCCCTGGGGAAGTGTAAGTTAATGCAAGGAGAATTACAGCAAGTTAGATCCTATTTTGATTATAATTATCTTTCATTTTTAGCTACTGGAAATAAATAAGCTTGTGACTGCAAAGCAGCTATTGTTCCCTCCTATCCATCTCTGACATCTCCCACTCACTTCCCCAGGAACAAGTTCCCCCATATGTTTCACCTTGCAAACTACACCCTTTCATGAACTGACTCAGAGTTATCACTCGTCTTGTCCCTGAACTCACCTAACCTTTCTTGACAGGTGAAAATACAACAGCAGCTTCAGTGAAAGCCTTTAATCTTTCTTCAAAAAAGTCAATGGTCCCAATGTAGCATTTGACACTAGATAACAAGACACATCATGACAGAAGACATTTACAGATATTTCATTTGTGACAATAAAGACAAATACTAAGCAGCTCACGGGCCAGCTATTCTGTCTGCTTTCCAGAAGAGAAAAGTTTGGTCTCAGAAAGAAGCCAAGGAAGGGTCACAGTCTGTTAGGTCTCACAAGGTAAATGCCATCGAAGTGAAACACATCACAGATGGTAAATGTGCCCCAGAGGCTTCCTACAACAAGTCTTTCAAGTGGCCATGAAGTGCTGCTGTCTGCTCCGCAGGTCCTCCTCTGCACAAACCCCATCCTTTCGTTGTATCACCTCATTCTCCTCTGAAACAGTTAATTCAAGGGAGAACTTTGTAACCCCTGACTTACAACAGCATTTTGATTAGATTTATTTTACTTTGATATTTGGAGACAAGCAAGCTGGGAAATGCCACACACAGGGAACCTCCCCTTCCACATGTGCTGTCACGGCTGGTACACGCGTGGCCTTAAATGACCCCTCTGACTGAAGGGATAGAGATTCACATTCATCCCCAGGTATTAGGCTTTTTTCTTCTTTGGTTGCTACATTCAGAATGTAAAAACTGATGGAGTATTACAGCTTCTTACTAATTATTACAAACGAGGATGGTCTTGTAAATTTTGTTTATTCCATGTCACATTAAATACGTCAATTGATAAAATGTAGTTTGGGAAGATTATCTTGGGAGAATGGAGTGAATCTGAGTGGAGGAATAAAAGATCTTGAATTTGTTATATAGCAGTTTGTCTCAAAATGATACAACTGCCTGTCCTAATTCAGGCTGGAAGGTGTCAAAATGCATGAATTTGCTTGTCTCAGGCACAGACTGTTTGCTTTCTGGCACAATATGCATGTGTGTATTCGATTCAGGATCTGGCTGTAGAAACAGATATGAAGTGTGAATTAACCCAAAAATGCTTTTTCACCCTGTCCTGGTTTCGGCTAGGACAGAATTAATTTTCTTCCTAGTAGCTGGTATAGTGCTGTGTTTGGGATTTAGTAGGAAAATAATGTTGATAACACACTGATGTTTTTAGTTGTTGCTAAGTAGTGTTTATACTAAGTCAAGGATTTTTCAGCTTCTCATGCCCAGCCAGCAAGAAGGCTGGAGGGGCACAAGAAGCTGGGAGGGGACACCGCCAGGACAGCTGACCCAAACTGGCCAAAGAGCTATTCCATACCATATGACATCATGCCCAGTATATAAACTGGGGGGAGTTAACTGGGAGGGGGATCGCGGCTCGGGAACTAACTGGGCATCGGTCAATGAGTGGTGAGCAATTGCATTGTGCACCACTTGCTTTGTATAGTTTAATGCTTTTAGTATTACTATTGTCATATTATTATTATCATTATTATTGTTTTTCATTCCTTTCTGTCCTATTAAACTGTCTTTATCTCAACTCATGAGGTTTTTTTCCCTGATTCTCTCCCCCATCCCAGGGGTGGGGGGGCAGCGAGCGAGCGGCTGCGTGGTGCTTAGCTGCCGGCTGGGGTTAAACCACGACACACCCTGAAGCAGAATTACGGTAAAATCCTGTTTCAAATCAGCTAAAGTAATCATATATTCCTATAAAAAAAGAATAAAGAATACAGCATTTGTGTTTTGGTCTCTAAGTTTTCCCTTTCCTTAGCCCTATTCTCCTCATTCTTCTTTTCAGCTTCCTCTGTCTGTGATTTAGACAAGCAAATGGTTTTATCCCAAGATACAGACATGCACAAACCAAACCAAACATAAATTTTTGCCATTTAAAAAAAATAAATATATATAAAATTCACAGTTGATCATCTTTTATTTCTGTATGGATAAATATATACATACATATATATATACATATACATATGTATATATATACACATACACACATACAAAGCCACATAAACTCATACAAATATATAAATATAAATGATCATAAAATTCTAAATACCAGCTTTTTTCTAAGATGTTGTCAATGCTTCATAAATTTATAAATATTTTACAAAATTTACTTTGACATATTCAAACCCCAAAGCATAACATTCATCTGCTTCCCTTACTGTTCACTCATGATTTATTTCCTATCTAGCAAAACTGATTTATCACCTCTATTATGATTGGTTTTATGTCACTTTTTAATACTTAGAATCCTTGATTTTTACCAAAGCTAATTTCCTTTTTAAATTTGTTTGAAGCAGTCTATTATCTTATACTCCTCAAGGATCTGCATTTAAATTGATTTGTCATTATTTTCCATTCCATTGACCTAAGCCTGTCCTCCTCAAATATTTCATTGCCAAGCTCTGCAGCGAGGATGATAAAGTTCAGTTGCAAGGAGGCGAACCAAGTATGGCAACGATGGGTGCACAGTCCTTCTGACAAGCAAGCCCCTCTGTGTTTTTATGTGTTGTCTAAATAGCTCACACCTATGCAGGCAAGTTAGTGCGGGTCATGAAGAATACAATAACCACACAACAGCCACAAGGACTTTCTAGGAGATTTTGGCTGAGCATGTTAATTACTTCTATGCCTGGTCAGGATCTCAGCTTCCGTTCAGCGATAAAGGCTGAGGTGATGTTACTCCTCATGTGGAGCAGAAATTTTCTTTTGATTTTTCCCTTAATTGCAACACCTCAAGCAGCCCAGTGCCTGTGAATAATAAAAAGGGATATGAACCTCGTACTGAGGAAAGAATGCTCGTGACTCAGCCGCTATCACCAATTTTCTACAATTCCTTTATTTAGCATTAAGGCCTTTTATTCAAAAATGGCCCAGCTTCGCTCCTTTGTGATCTGACAGACCTGTAATACAGAGGAGAAGCAGCAGAGATCCAGCCATGACCCTGAGCACTCACCTCGCTGAGTGCTGAGGCCAGCTGAGGTACAGGTGAGCAGGGCAATGCGGGGGGAGAAGCCGTGGCCATGGTCCAGGCTAGCCTCTCGCATCCACCCACCTGGTCACCTTCTCCTTCTGGCAAGAGCTGGGGAACAGCTCTCTGAGCAGCACTTGCCGCTTTGGCAGGTGAATACCTCTTTTACACTTGCAAACGGCCAGTTGCTTATGAATAGGATCGTGTGTCAAGTGAGAGGAGGGGACCTGTGATCCGGGCACATCCCTTTCAGAGCATGTGTGCAGCCCCGATGCTGGGTGGTGGTTCCTGTGCTTCTCCAGGGGATTCTGACATGTGGGTGACATCTGCAAGGTTGCATAGGGTATGCTTGCTACCTTGTATTACTGAGTCCTTGAGCTAAATAGTTTTTTCCAGGATTCACTACCCTTATCCAAACAAACAAAAAAAAGCTAGACTTTTATGCTAGTTATGATAATAACCTCCTTCCAGGGAATGGGGAAACAATTGCATTAACAGTTTGTAATAACCTTTGTGTTGAAACAAGTCAGTCTTTTCTTGATCCATTTCTCTGTTCACTTAGGTCATGGTTTCTAAATCTCTTATAATCCTTGTTACTTCTTTCTGAATTTTCTCCATGTGCTTCTCAATTCCTCCAAAACAGGATTCAATACTCTAACCAAAACCTTACCAGTACTGAAGAGAGTGAAGCAAGAACCTCACTGTAGCATACAGGAGGCGTCCCTACATCCCCAGAATCTGGCTTGCCACTTTCTCAGTGGCATGATTGAGGACTCATTCAGTGTCACTTTTAGACATTCTGAAATGCTTCTGCCTGTCTCACTTGTTAACATTTTGTGTTTGAGCATTTACCTGAGATTCAGAGCGTAATTTCTGCCATCTCAGACAGGACTTGGATGGAAGTGGCTAAGTTGAAGATAGCAATATTCAGAGAGTCTGTATCCCACCATTGCCCAAACACGACAGTCTGGTTCCTAAACGCAGGCAGCCAAGCACACAGAAAGCATCCTGCCCTCTGCCCCATCCATGCTGTAGTTCAAACCTAGGACAGAGACATACACAGTCTCCACCCAAGTCCTGAAAGGGGCTCTGCCCGTTAGAAGTCCTTAGACATTTCACATAGGGCAAAATGCAGCGGCCATGGAGATTGCTACTGAGCAGCCTGGATGGAGGAGGACAAGCCATGCCTCGGATACCCGAGTTTGATTTTTATGGATCTGAAGATTTCTTCCTTCTGTGGGTAATTTGTTTTAGCTTGGCTTGCAATGTCAAGTCCAATAATGTGTGTGCGCCACAATTTAAGATTGTGTATACATGGATGATTACACAGCACGATAATTTGTTAAGCCACACTAATTTAATGATATGCTAATACATTCACTATTAGATTTTCCCTTTCCTTAAGAGTGTGTGATTTAGCTTGTGTTGATTTAGCATCAGGTTGACTCTCATTTAGCTTGTGATCCACCATAGCCCACATCTTCTTAGCTCTACTTTTTCTCAAACGGATATTCTGTCACATCTGAGCTTGATCACATCTTTTCAGTATAGCATTTCACATTTTTTCTTCACTGAATTACATCACATTGGAAAGTGTGTCCAGTTTTGATGTTTTGATCATATCCTCTATAGAACCTGTAACCGTTCCCAGGTCTGTATCATATGACCAATGAATGTTATATTTTTTAGTAAATCATCAAAGTTGTCAGTGAAATTGCTCTAGTACTGAGAGCAGGTTAGATTTTTGTAAGATTCTCCCTTTCTCTTCCACTTCAAAAGCCCTTCAGATTTCACAATGGGTCAAGGATATATGTATATTTAAAATAACATTTTCAGCTGCATCAGATTTAATTTTACAACAATTTTATTTAGGCAATATTTTCCTAGTTTTATGTAAAAAAGTTACACTGGAACTGTGTCAAAAGCCTTAATGAAGTGAAGATCTGTCACAGCCTACTGTTTTTACCTAATCCATTAGGCCATTCATTCTGTCAAAGAAGAAAATTAAATTGGTTGACATGATAGGATGTTGGCAGATCAGTGTTGCCTAGTTTTTATCACTGTATTACCCTCTAGCTACTTATAAATTGATTGTTTAAAAGTTCATAGCAGAATCTGTCCAGGGATTGTGTTAGGGCTGCAATAGGTTATGTAAGGCACTTGTCTACATTTCAAAATTTTCACACTTCAGCTGTGCTGCTCCGGTTAAAACAATAACAGCCTTCCACAAACCCACTGCCAGTGTCAGTGCAGTTCAACTGGAATAAATATGCTAATTCCAGAACATGTACGCTGCACCTGATTATTTGGTTCAGCAATTGAAGTAAAATATGCCACATCTATGCTCCAGCTTTACTGACCTTACTAGTTCATCAGCAATGACTGTTCTCATTTATATGGGTGTGCCTATAATACTAAGGCTGGCATGCAACCATCTGTAATAGTATTGTACAAGAAACAGCTCGCTTGTTAGTCCTGAGATCCTTTCCAGATTGCAGGAAGGATCACCCTATTTTAGGGAACTCAAGAAGGCTAAGACAAGCTAAATGGTTATTGCAATTTCAGCTAAAAGTGATCAAGGCCTTTCTTAGTTGTAAAATATCGATACAGAACAGCTATGAGTGATGCTCTAGGTCATAATGTCTACTGTTAGGAGACAGACAAAAAGAAGTGTTAAGCTGCTCTAATGCCCTCTCTCTAAATTTCATTTTCATTAGAACTGCTGACATATAGCTGGAAAATTTTGAGCCTTCCACAACAGGTATTAGAGATGAAAATTCCTTTATACAAATGATGAGCCAGCAGAGTACTGAATCTTTAATTATATTGGTCTTACTGCCAAGACCTTTCACAGTTTTGTCGTATACCACCTGTCCACGGTGTACCTAGCATCATTCATTAATTACGGAGATGTCAGCTTCCACCTCCACTTGACTCATGACACCAAAATTCATCATGTCTGTTTTAAATTTTCAAACAAACATCTTTCTTGGACTCCCTCCCTTCTTGGGAAGAGATCCCTGAGGGTATCTTCCAACCCACTTCATTATCCTCTCTTCTTCTGATGGCTATGAAACTATTGACAACTGATGGGCTGCTGGGATGCTGCAATCACCACTCTTCATTTTAATTAATAGCGTCTCACTTTTTCCTTCAGTTTCTCTCCTGTATCTGCCTATCTGTTGTTTCTCACCTAATGGTTGTGTTGGAAACTCTGTGTATTAAGGGAAATCTTTTCATTTTGTACATGTACAAATGTCTTGGTCCATAGCTAGGCTCTTAAGTGTTATGATAGTATATATAATAAAAGAGCAATAAAAATCCAATGATTCAAGCAACTGAGTACTTTTCTATGCCAAATAAATTCATATTTGTCATAGTATTTCTGGCACCTCCCTTTATTTAGACTCAGAGACTCCACACATCTTTGTTTCATGCCTACCATGGCTTCTGTCTTATCAAGAAGTGTGGCCAATGCAAAGTATTGATCAAATTTTCTGCTGAGATGCTAAACCCATTCCCAGAAGGAGACTTGTCTGCCCTAGAAGGAGCTAAAAAACATAAAGTGGGCTAAAAGTTCTTTTTGGCTATTCTGTTGCAAACAGCAGAAACCACACAGAGAGATGCTCCAGGACTCACCTTTCCAGAACAAATTCTTTCAGTTACTTCAGCCCCATAACGACTGCTTACAAATAATTCAATTTTGGATGTTTTACACGCAAAAGAGGCTATTATTCTTTCTGTTAATGACACACAATGGTCTGATTCAAAATTAGTGCATGATATTCTATACCTATAGTATTAATAACTATAAATCAAAACACATCGATAGCATTGCATAGCTGATTCTGTTATTCGCCAAATTCCTTCAGATTTTAAACATGTCTTCCTTTGAATTCAGATAAAACCCTATCAAAATTATTTTATTGAGAATGAATTTCCTGACACTCAAAAGGCTACATGTCTAAAGTAATAATTTAGTGTGGTCTACAAATTGTCTGATTGGAAATGGCATATTTTAATGCAAAATTTAAAATGTAATAAAGAGTGTACTCTATTTTTCTCAAAAAATTTAATTGCAGAATTATTTACAGGAGATGAACATAAACAATACATAAACCAATTGAAAGAGGCAGCTTCATAAAAGAGCCATGGGGCAAAATAGTGAAGCACATTTTCTTACAATCAGCTGGAGGTGAGTAGAGAACCATGAAAAAAGAATAACTCAATAATAAAACAATTCTCAAATATGTCTTCAAAGTAACAAATAACATTCTGGTAAAGAAGATATTACTGAGAAGCGAGAAATTATTGTAGCAATGAAACAACATACTGTACATTCAATTTAGGTATCCTGCATGCTACTAAATAGAATTTATCAAAAGAACCATAAAAGCATGAGAAAGAGAATTACATAAAATTGTTTAATTCTAGTGAAGTGTAGCTTTATACAGATGGTGAATATTTGGCACTCAGTTCATCCTCATTGTTGATATGATTTCTTATGTATATATATATTTATATATATTTATATATACTTTTAATGATAACTAAACAGCTAGTTTCCTGGTTCTAACATTCCTTGAAATTCTATAGGAGGCATTTAATTTAGTCCTTAGGCCACACTTGATTATTTTGGCATGTCACATGGTAAATGAAAGTACGAGTTTTGTCTCTGTACAGAAAATCCTGCACAGTCATAGTGGCTTTTCTTCAGGAAAGAACAGTTCTAGAGCAGTATAAGCCAGGCTACTTGAAAGGGAAATTTTCTTAATTCAGGAAATTAATATATAAATTGAACTAAAGAATACATACATGCTGAGCCCTTTTAAAATGAGATGGCCATATTATTAAACCTCCAAAGGGTAAATCAAAGCATGGATATGAGCATGTGGATTCCACGGGTAATTATAAACAAAACTAGTATTTCTTTGTGAGGACTGTAAACAGAGACTTGAACCTACTAGCAAGCCCTCTACTTGATTGTGACCTACCTGAAAGGAAGAACTATATCCTACAAAGTAATTACACACTCGCTAACTCAAACGGTGAGTCCTTCCTACCTCAGCAGGACTTGCTGAGTCAGATATTGATCTGAATGATACTGATCCGAATCTGACATTTCTTTCTGATTTCAGTTTCTTATACAACTGAGATCAGAACTTAACCCGAAGCTCTGCAATAATTCATCTCACAAATAAGAAACTTGTATAACAGTTCAGCTTTAGGAATGGGAAATGCTATGTTGAATGAAAGAAGAGTAAGGGAAGGAGAAGTAAAATCCTCACTAACGGGCTGTGTTGGTCAATAATGACCATATCTTCAAATAAACCTCCCCCTCGTTTAAGCTTAGGTGAAAATATTCATGGTTTTGTACTAGAGAAGTAAAAAATCCTGTCCAACAAAACCAATTTAGAAAAATAACAATTTGGCCTTAATATAATAGAGAATTAAATTGCCAGCTGATGAAAACTGTTCTGTGTTTGCTCAGTTAAAGACCAAGCCGTGTAGACATACTGATTTACATCATCTACGATCTGACTTCAAAAGCCCAGTTCTGTTTCAGCAATGAAGGGTAATGGGAGAGACACCCATGTGTGGAAAGGTGGGACTGTGAACATGCAGGCTTCTTCTGTGATCATCATTTACGAAATGTGATACGCGTTTAAAGAGAAGGGATCTGGAATATGGTTTTTAGCTATAACGAGTGCCATGGCCTCTTGCAGCTATTAGAATTTTATTTTGTTAAGAGGAGCTGAATCAGCCTAAATATGCTGGCCAAATTCTCTTTTGTGCAAGCTTCCATTTCAATTTCGGTTTTATACTTGCTGTCCTGAACAGCCTATTATGTAGTTAAACAGCTGCAGCATTACACCATAGAGGTAGCTGCATTTCAGAGATAAATTAAGCAATTTCTGTGTATACAGAGGGCTTAATTCCTGCCAGGAGTCTGTGTATGCATATGAGTATGCCATAAAACAGCTGTTCCCAAAAGATGGTCCCTGGAGGTGAACACGGTGAATAGTTGCAGATGGGCCGTGGGGCTGCACTAGGCAGTGAACCTGTCACGGCTGTCAGTGCTGAGGCTGAGCTGCAAGAAAGTGGCACGGTCTACAGGAACGTGAGTGTTGACTGTGGTTCCTGGGTCCAACTGTCTGGGACCTTGATACCAAAAAATTGTTATATATATATATGTATGTATATATCCTCTGTTATCTGCACTGTGAAACGTCTGCCTCTAGTCTGACAATCCTGCCAATGCAGAGAGAGGCGTCCCCATTGCTCTGCCATACTAAGAACCCCTAGGGTTAGAGCTGAGTCTCAGTAAAGAGCAGCTGCCCAAACCAAACCATAATCCTTATGCCTAAGTCCTGTGCCCCACATTATCCCTCGCGTTAGCTCGGCTGGAGGGCAGACCTGGGGAGACAACAGGGCGCTTGGCAGTTACGCCACAGGGGAAGGCTGCTTTTGCAGCTTGTGCCCCAGATGGATGTCTCCCGCTAAGAAAGCCGGGGGGGAATGCACTTCTGAAGGAGAGACTTGCCAAGATCCCTGGCCAAGAGGGCTCAGCTGCAGGTGCCATCAGCTCCTGCGCCTGGCACTGACCAGGGCTCTCCTGCGGCACCCTCCCAGGGGAGCTCCTCCACCACAGGGACCCTCACTGCTGTCGTCGTGAACAGAAAAAGCAGAGATTGTTCTGGAAACTTAATTGGATGCTCTTCATTCCCTGCCTACACTCTGGAGGGACGGTATGAGCATTGCCCTCGCCTCTGCTTTGCTCAGGTCTTCCTCTTGGTTCAGCAAGTCTTTGCTTCTCCTTCGGCACAGGCTCAGACCATAGGAGTCCTCCCGGGCATTGGGAGGGTGGTGTGGAAGGAAACTTCCCGGCAGCGTGGGGACAGGCGGGAGAGCCCCCAGCATCCCGCCGTGCCGGCTCACCAGGCCGTGGGCAGGGTAACCTGCCTCAGCTGCAGCCCAGCCTGGAGTTTGTGTGTCGGCTAATAAAGTGCTTGGAGATCCTTCTGGATGAAAGGCACTGTATAAATGTAAGCGTCAACCTGTCATACACCAGGAAGCACCTCTCTAGACATTAAGAGTTTTGCTGATGTTCCTCACCTCGGACGCAATTTGCGGGTAGTATCACTACATCGTAAGATGCTCTGGGAACAGTAACGGGAGTAACACTGCTTCACGTTTCATTTAAGCTCTCTGTCTAATACTGAGGGTCCTGCTACACAGCATTTCGCAGCTTTTCAGCGCAGGCAGCTTGACACCTGGAGCTGCCAAACCAGCTTCAGACCTCAAATTAACATGGACAAACCAGCACTTGATGGGTCAGCCTCCGGTGTGCCCCCTGCCACCGACGTCAATGCTGAAACGCCGAGGAGGACATCAAACCCACCGACCGGGCAGGGCGGGCTCAAGGCTTTGAATGCAAAGGGCTGAGATGGGCTGATCTGGAGGCACGCCACTCCAGGCGCCGGGGGGCCGGGCTGGGCCTGCGTGGGGAGGACCTGGCACAGAATGGCGGCGCTGCCCGAGGGTGCCATGGGGCCAGGAGCCTCTCAGGGGCACCGGTCCCAGCAGGGCATGAGGAGACTGTGGGTCACATATGGCACGTCATCACATAGCAGTTATTTCTTTTCCTTGCAAAACCACCCAACGACTGAACATTCCCTCACTTTATACTAGATGCAGTGCTGAAGAAGATGAAACTAGAGTACTCATTTACTGATACAGCAGGACATGGGCTTATTTTAAAACAAATAATTTCCATTATATGAAATGTATTATATATACGTATGAAATCCACACACCCTCCTATGCATACTTTAATTCCTCCTGATTGATCTCAAATCTAACATAGTGACAAGGTTTAAGCATGAATTAAAATGTCATTTTTTGGTATTAAACTGTACAACATTATTAGTCTTCGCACACTGCCAAAGGCCATTCTAATCAGGTCGACATGAAACAATGAAACACTTCATCATGTACTTCACCAATTTACAAAGAATTTCAAATCTAAAAAAATGTACAAAGCAAAAATAAGTATGGTGAATATCAACAATTTTACCAGTCGGGTCTTTTTCTTTATTTAGATTTTCAGAATTCTGTTTATTATACTTGTGTTTTACAGGCAATGAAGAAATGAACAGAGACTTTCTATAATTTTCATCTGTTAAAATAAATATTAGTCCAATTAGAATTTAATTAAACACGACTATTTTGCTATATCCAGCTGTTCTTTGTGGGTCTACACCATGGAGTCTCTAAGTAGAAAGCATTCCGCTTTCTATCCTTATGTTTATTTATGTTCCTCCTACGTTGGTTTTGTAACTGGATTTTATTTTTATGATGTGGGGTCAGATTACAATTGATCTGTTTATATGTTTATTGAGATACCACATGCTGTGTTTCTCATGTCAGGGACTGAAGCAATTTGACTTGATTTATTTGCAACACAAGTATGATAAGCATAATGTTATTTTTCTAAACTAACCAGTTGTACAATATGTAGATAGAAATGGCTTATTTGCCTTTAATGATAGAATGTTACCTGTACAATAATTTAATATATTGCACTTTGAAATGTAACATGCACAGATAACATATTATCAGATTTTTCAGTAGGCATCTAGTTTACTTTTGATTCTTTCTTTTTTTTTTTTTTTTTTTGGAACAAAGGTGGAACAAACAGAAATCATAGATGTCCAAAGCTTATATTGAACATATTCTCATAATGGCATGGGAAATGTAAAATACAGGGTTGGTGTCATTCACGCAGGCCTAGTTTTGCCTGAGAACATCGAATAAAATTTTAGCATATCAAAAAACTATCAAAATATGATTCTAAAATTAAATACTGATACGGACTGCTCCAAGTCAGCATTATTAGGTCAGCTGGGATCTAAGCTTATCTGTAATCTGTTGTTTTTACAATTTGTCTTTATAAAGACTGATTACTGGCAGGATCAAATACAACTTGTCTTAATCGCATGACCTGTTGCTGCAGGCGGGGTTTTCAAGCGAGTAAGTCAAGTGTGATATCTCCTTGAAGTGTACAGGAAAACTAGATAAAATGTATCAGCTGCCATATATATATGTATAGGGGTGTGTGTGTCTATTTTAAATTTCTTAAATCTAGGAAAGACATTGGCTTTAGTTTTGTGTGGCTATTTCTAATTAGCAGCTCCACTTTAAATAAGATATCAGTTTTCAAGGCTAAAGATGCCAATGTCTGCAGGTACATTTGTATTTAAAATAGCACAACAAATATAGGAAGTAGCATCAATATTGTATACTACCTAGGATTCAGCTCTTTCCTTAACAGAAAATGCCTTGAAAACATGAGGGATGGGAAATATAATGTTTTCATCTATAGAAGAATATTTCAGGGATTTGTTGGTTTGTTTTTTTTTTTTTCCATTTTTGAAGGATATACATTCATCTTGGTTTTTGCTTCCAAATATAGTTTAAGGCTATTTGGTAAAGTATATACCAGATATCAGGCTCAATTTACAGGGTTTTCTCGTCACAGAAACTTCTCAAAACTTCATCTCTAAAGATTCGTATCTTGAAGCTAAACATGCTTTATCAGCTGTGCTCCAAAGACAGAACTCATGCTTAATACCACACACTGTAGGAAAAAGAGAAGGAAAAAGAAAAACAAAAAAACCCAAAAGAAAACAGATTTGAAGCAATGTCAGATCTGCATAACCTACGATACTTCATATTTTCAGTCATCCGTCAGGCTGCAGGGTGCATGGGATTTGGATTTAAAGTGCTCATCAGGTGAAGAACCAAAGTGCTCGAGTATAATTAAATAGCTGTTCTGCCTATGGCTAAATACATTGCATTTGTTAAAGCAGGTAAACAGGGGATGCGGTAGTTGGGGCTGTCTGTCTCACTGGGTTCAGACTGTTTTGACCTAAAGTAATGTTCAGTAGGATTCAAACCTTGGAGTTGGGGGCTGCGGGTTACTCATCTTATTGCGTCTTCACCTGAAGACTTCTAAGTGCTAGGTTGCTTGGTTGGCTCTGGAAGGTAGGTGAAGTGGAATAATTCTGTCTTAATTTGTTTTAAATTAAAGCCTCTTGACTGTGGTAGTTACCACTTCTCTCTTCTGACAATGCGAGGCTTGAAAATATATTATTTTCCTTATATTCCATGGCTGGAAATCACTTATCTCTTGAGTCATGGTTTTTTTTATGTCTGAAGCGAGCAAGAAGCTTATTCTTGCCATAAATGATACTGCATAGAAAAATAGTTCTAAAAAAAAAAATACAACTGTAAACGACAGTTCACCTTTACCTTAACATAACCATTTAAACTTAGATATACTTACCACTCACATTCATATTTCTTAAACTGTTTACAACATCACAACTGGCATTTTAAACAAGCAAGATATTTTTTTTTCTCAAGGATACCCTGGTAACTCAATTGATATAACATTTTGAGAGTTTGAAATATTACATGTAGCACAGCTCTTGAAATGAAAGAGAGAAGGTTTATAAAATAAATGTTAACACGTAAAAGAACTGTTAAAAATGCAATGAGTGTTCCAAAGGAGCGAGTATAACTTTTTCTTTACACATCTTGCTACAGAAGATCTAACTTTTTAAGGCTTCCGTTTTCCTTTCACCCATCACTCAAGTCCTCTTGCATTATAATTTTGCTTAGGTTTCAGAGTGTCGTTATACTGCTAACAGCAAACGTTTCTCAGTGGGCATTCCCACCACCACCAGACTTGTATGCTTCTTGGTTTCTGATGAACTTTGGAGTTTTAGTGGCTGGATATCCCTTTCATCTCCAGAAACTTGACATGACATGAGAGGCCTAATGTTATTTTGCAGTAACAAAGATGAGAAGAATGGCAGAGCACATGGGTAAATATGTTAGCTGGGTTCTAGGAAAAGAAACTGGAGGTCAGAGAGATAAATGGGTTCTTTCTTTCCTGCTCTTTACATTTGTAGCACCTTCTACTTGGATTAGCTAATGCCTCTAGTGAATGGTGAGATGCACCCATTTATAGTTTGTTATTCTTATCCCTAATTATCACACATTTTATAAAAATATAAATAACAAAAAAGTAAGCTGGGTTCCATCTCAAGAGGTGTTTCTTGTTGTCCTCTGAGAATATATTGGATAAGTCAGGTCTCGACAAGCCCTATCCATTGTAGCTGATTGTAAGTCAGACAATAAATACAAAAAGAAGTCGTTCTTGCGATGAGCTCAGCAAATTCTGAGGAAATCAAAAGCATTCCACTGTGCTTATGGCACAAAGAACACAACAGCAAGGGCATATTTAGTGGAGAGAATGAGACAAAAATTACCAGTTAAGTGACAAACTGTACAAGCATTTTGTTTAAAAAAGGAACTCTGCAGCATTCTGTCTTTAAAGCCGGGTTTGAGCCTCTGGGATATATATCTCGATGCTGTCTGCACGCTCTGTGGCTGAATTCTGTCGGAAAGAAGCTGCTCTCTTAGCAGCCATTAGCCGTCTTCTAGCTTCTTGTCGCTGTCTGTCGGGTAGGTCCAGAGATTTTTCTCTTGTGATAGGGAATTTTCCTTTTGGGGGCTTCTTTGGTACAGGAGGAGGAACCTTTCTTTCTTCCTGCAATAGGGTATTAAAACTGAGGGTGAACTGCGTGCGGAAGATACTGTCAGCAGAGCATGCAAATCGAAGACGTGAAATGCAAAATACTGGTTACATACATCAAGCATGCTCAATTTGTGCTCTCCAATCAGCTGACTAATGGATTACATGAATAGCTATCCACACTAGGGACACTGACAAACCCTGTTGTTTCAGCAACCATTACAAATTCTGCAGTTCTGTGCCTTAAAAAAGACTACGCTTCCTTCTACTGTCCTTGCAGGTATCCTGCACATGCAATCTGCGTACCTCACTTTCATATGAATTTGTTTAATTTTAGCTGACACATTGTTACATTCATTATAAACAGAAACACACACTGGCTCTCCAATAAGAATTCAGCGCATCTGTGTGGTCTGATCAAGTGAAAAGACTGTCTAAGATTAGCAGGACAGGATTTTTAATTAAATTAATCATACTGAGTTTAGCTTCAGCTGGATATGAGATAGCAGCTGTGTATACATGTCTATTAGTTTAGTCTCCTCCATGAATTGCTAAAATGGAAACATGCAAGCACCAACCAGAGAAAGAACACAGGGCTAATTGTTCTGCTTGCCAGCCTGGACCATTTTAAAGAAAATTATATTGAAGAATTATCAAATTATAAAGTGAGAGTCAGTAGATTTTGGTACCAAAGTAGCTGTAAATTGCTCTGCAGGTTTTAAATCAAGAATTGATTTGAAGTATGAAATTGATGCGTTACTCCATTTAGAGACTGTGAAATATCATGTAACGGCCTTAAAAAGATAATGTAGAATCACAGAATCATACAATAGTTTCGGTTGGAAGGGAACTCTGGAGGTGATCTCGTACAACCCCCATTGAAAGCCCACTTGAAATTAGATGCAATTTTGAAGTTAAAGCAGGTTTTTCAACCTCATATTTAATACTGGACTGAATAGCCCCACAGATGGAGACTCCACAACTTCATATGTATAGTATGGTTATTATGATCGATCTTTCTGCTATATCACTTCTTAAAGTAATAGTAATAGTCTGGAGTATGGGCTGTTCCTTATGGAGAACACAGTTAATTTGATGCACAGCAGGATTCAAATAATACAAAAATTGAACTGATGCGCCTATGGTTTACAGACTCTTCATTGTTTGGTCTTTTTTTTAAAAACTAATTCTGAGTCTACTACCAAAATGCATTAGCCAAGACTAAATAGGTTATTTCAGAACATAGTTCTACATTCTTAACTCAACAGGAACAGTGCAGCAGCCTAAGATGCTATTCCCCATGACAGCCAGCAGTTCCGGTCTTTATTTTCTCTATTTCCTGTTTTCAGCTAGGAACATAAGGGCTCCAGTCCTGTTGTCCCATCTTACTTTTTTTTTCACTTTTAGTTATTTCCCTCTTAGGAACATCACTGTTGCTGTCACTACAATAATTTCTTACTTCCAGTTGTCACTAGTAAGCAAGATTTGCAAACTCACCATCCACCAACCAGTTGGCTGAAAATTAAAATCCAAGAGGAGCATGAAGAAATGAAAGAGTTGTCAAAATGCCTCCTAATTCCTCCCAAACCAAACAAGTATTCACCTGAGGCCAACAGTACTGACTCAAACCAAATGCTGTCTTCATCTGACTGATACAATAATCAGCAAGGATAGTGGGATAATTAAGGTGAGGGATGGAGCTCTGGAAAGGGGAAAGGCAGTTTCAGAATTACATTGCTTTCGTGGGCAATTTGCCACCTTTGGTTTGTAAGCATCGTGGCTGAGGTGTCTCCCAGGTGGTGGGGTTGCAGGGCAGAGGTGCAGGCAGTTTGCCAGAAGTACTCTTTGTCCCCCAAACTTTTGTGGGCCAAGCTTTAGTCTGACCTGCGCTATGTTTTGCCACATGCTTTTATCTCACTCCTGTTCTAGTATCAGTTGTGTCGTGCAGGCAGGATTAAACACTGTAGTGCTCAGGTTTGAGCCGCCCCAAATGTAGCAGAGTGCTGAGTTTACCTTGATTAAATTCTAGGGCTATTGTCCTCAGTCGGAATTAATCAGAACATATTTCAGTTCTAGCCTTTAGAATGTGAATCCAAACAATTTGAACAAAAGTGTTATGGAGTGGACTAACTTAGCAAAATCCATTTTATTTGTTATACAATTCAGCTCAACATTGTTAAAAAGAAAAAACCCCTCACATCTGATGAAGGTTTCTGTGTACAAATTGGGCCATACCAATTAGATACTTTCTAGGGTTAGAAACCTATCGTGTTTCACTATTGTATTTAACACAAGGAGACTGCAGGACTACAAACAGGGAGTAAATGGTATTGTCCATGGTCTGCTTACCTTCCTTTCAGGTGATTCTATTATTTTCCATTCATTGAGTTTCAACTGGTGCAGTTCATCAAACTTCATGCTGACGTCTTCAATTGAGAGCTGCAATAAGTCCCAGAAACCTGCTAGGTCCTGGGAAGTTGGTCTCGGCATGGCACTCGGGTCCTGTCATGCACAAAGGGGAGAATATGAATAGACCAGGAGGCTTTAAACAACGTGCTTTGAGGCAGGAAAGGCATCGCACCAGATTACATTGCTACAGTGCTGCTCAGTGCTAAGGCTATGTGCGCTTCACAGCTGGGAGCTGTGACTGGAAAGTTGTGCCTCCTACACAACCCAAACATGAATGAGTTGGATGTCATACGCGAGCCTTCCTGAATCAGTGCGGCATGGGAAGTTCCTCAGCACCATGTGCTGTGCTGACCTGCATTTCTAAAAAGGAACAAGCTGACAGCCTCTGCCTGCTGATTATTAAAGGGAAGGGGAATGTGTTTGTATTCTAGCCAGCCTGAAGTCTTTCTGGTTAAAAATTCGATGTTTACATTGTCTTGCATTTTCAAATGTATACATAAGGTATAAAATTTTGATGGGGATGGTAGCATTTTGTTCTCCAGAGAGTCGAATCACGCTCAGGAACTGGGAAGGCACTACCCCCAGGTACTGCAATTAAGTGGCACTATGTGCATAAGACTTAATGGAGCAAACATTGGTGGTAACAATTAGCAAGATGACCCTCTGTTTGACTGCTGAACTGATGTCAATGCTGGATAAAAATTACATTAGAAGGTGGTATGCAGACTCTTAACCCTATGCTCTATGAAGCTCTCTAGTTCAAGAAGACAGCTTTGTCACTTTATTGAAATAAGGCTTAATTGGTAAACATCTCTGTGAAGATGATGGAGAAATGTCTCTTCCCTTCCAGGGCAGGAGGAAGCCATTAAGATGGTCTACAGAATGGAGCTGGGAGAGATGGAGTCAAAGCCAGGCCAAAGGGACTCTGGATCACCCCCGTTCTGGGCAAAAGCTGTAATGACTAGTTTACTATGTTAGAAACACTGATGTTATTGCTGAAGCAAAGCTCTGTGCCCCATCTTTTACAAATCTAGTGGACAAAGGCATTTTAGATATTAAACACAACCCCACATAGTTGCCTAAAAACTGGGAGATAAGTCAGTTTTTCTATTGAATTCCTCCCTTGAATCACACATTTCTAGGGGTCTTAAACTAGGAATTGCTACTCAAACTTGGGTTTGCAGATGCCACTGTGGGAGCTGAATGCCTAGAGCTGGGCATGACAACATGCAGTGTCACCCATACCTAAACCCCTTTAGGAATCTGGGCCAAGAACCAGCCTAAAAGCCTACCCACTTAGAAGTCTTCTTCACTAGAAGAAAGTCTCCTTTTCATAGGGAGCTTCAAGGACTTAACAGAACGGGCCGTATAGATTATAACAGACTTCTGGGAAACATGATACAACTCCAGATTAGTGTTCACTGAAAACAACTTAATTGGGTAGATCCCAATTTACTCCAAAACCATTTAAAATTTATGTCAGTGGTATTAGTTACTCTGCAGAGGTCAATATCTCAGGCTTCAGGAACCGACTCCCTGTGTGAAATTTGTCAGGACGGTCCCACAGCAATATATCTTACATTGCAATGGGTTCTCTCCAGCCTGGTCTCCTCAGTCCCTCTCCCCAGTTTCCTCTAAGCATCCATAAAACGATGCCACTCATTGAAATGCTATTGCCTTCTGAATCAAGGCTAATGGCTCTCCTGTACCTTTGTGGGCCCCACTCTGCTCATCGTGTTTGGGAAGATCTCAGCCTCCAGCACGGCTGCTTGCAGAGGAGTGTGCGGTGCATTGTCTGGACACAAGAGGGCTGCCTCCTGCTGCTATCGCTGATGGATCCGCAGTCCACGGACAAATGCTGGCAGAAATGATTACTATTACAGCTAACTAAGTTTTGAAAAGATTGGCTTAAACCTGTTTCTTCTCAGAAGCTGCTCATTTATTTGTATCTTATTTGGAATTCAGCTTTGCAGCTCTCCTTCTGAAGGAAGCCTAAAGCAAGCAAAAAGTACCTAGCTGGTGCTCGAGCCGCTCTGTTTTTGCCTGCAACCATGACATATTAAGCGATGATCTCACGAGCTGAGCAGGATCTGTGCTGACTAGAGAGTATGGAGGAGGACACTTCAAAGAAAACACAGGGTGTTACAAGAGATAATGTGAATAATGCAGAAGGGAGTAGTTATTAATCAGTGATGGTTTTTTTTCTAGCAGTTAGTGGGAACAGTACACTGTAGGAGATAGCCAGCCAGATTCTTAAAAAAAAACTTCATCAAAGCTTACATTTTTATGAATTTACCCTAAGTGAGAGTCTTTGGTAAGAGATCTTAACCCAGAGCATAATCAGATGTGTCCCTTGAAGTTCCCATGACCCTTTAGAAAAGTCCATAGGTGATCGGTGAGTTTCCTGGTTAAATTTCAGTTTGAGCAAGTATATTCCTCTTCCTAAACCCTTGCTGCATTTTGAATTGGCAGAAGTAAATGCCATTGTTCTTTGTCCTACATTTATGCTTATTGTTGTGGAACACTGTTAGAGAAACTGCTGTGTGGTAGCCCTGTAAGTGCTAGATGTTTTCGAGTGGGGGAACGCACTAACTGGCTGCTATCTGGCAGCGTTCCCGTGGGGCACTGAGATGCTACCTTAGGAGCATATGGAAAGCCTGCTGTGGATATGCACTAAGTGACTACTTAACAACAAACTCTATCATTAGGCATAGGAAGAAAAGCCTCAAAACATGAATGAGCTAAAAGTCCAGTTCTGCCGTTGCTGCTTTCTGCAGAGCCCATTGCTGATTTAATGAAGCTGAAGAATATTCAGAGCCTAAATCTTCAGAGTGGGATAAAGCTGCTGTTACAGAGTTCAAAGGTTTATTATCCAAATAATAAGGAGAGAGATAAGGAGAGAAGAATAAGGAGGAGAGAAATAAAATGTTGCCAGTTTTTTGGTCATGTTGTCTGCAAAGCTGTAGATTTCTCCTTGTGCTCCTATTGCTTTTGCAGTAATGAATTGTTCACACTTCCAAACAGCTGACGGCTGTGCTGAGCAGGATCCGCACTTGTTATTACATTAATGCTCTTGAGCACAAGTGCTGGACCCACTTGAAGATAAATGAAGTGGAGTGGAGGTTAGGCTCTCCAAATCTTAGTTTGCATAGCTTAATCAATCAGGTAATGGAGGGCACTTTGAAATTTGCAGTGAGAAATTTTTAGACATTGATGAAGATTTCCTCCTTTCGCTATGAAACAAATGACTAGATAGGGAGCACACATGATGTATTTGATATTACAAACGTGGTCATCTCCTGCTTGCCTGACTTTGCATATTTCCTCTGTCATTCTGTAACAGCTATTAAAATTCTTGTTTTGACAGAATCTTTGAAGTGGATAATTGGATTCTTTCCTAATGAGGACCATACATCTTATCATTTTCTATCAGAAGGTAGGACATTTTTGGCATGACTTTCTCAGTAATACTTGATTGCAGTTTCAGGAATTCTGGATGTTTAACTTTATGGATGGAAAGCAGCAAGTAGGTCTCTGCAGAATGAATGTTTTGCCTTAAAAAGTTATGTGGCAAATACTAACAAGTAAAGAAATGTATCTAACCAGACATATAGGTCATGTCTGCTGTCATGCACACAACAGAATTCATTCAGCACTTTTAACATATGAGTTGTAGGGACAGTCAAAAGGTGAAAGTTACTCTTGATTTTCGAGTGAGCCAAAGAAAGGTGTTCTACCACTAGCTGTAGCTAGAAGAATTACATTCTTCTATTGATTAGTATAATCTTGCCACAACGTTTGTATCACTGATGGCTGCTGTCATATTAATGAAGATAACATTTAGAATCAAATTAGTCTCTAATGAACTTCCAGAACAATAGCAGTAACTCTCATAAGTAATATACTGCATCTGTTCCTTTAGCCCTAGGACATCTTATATATAATTGGCAATGCAAACTATGAAACCCAATTTTATGAACATTATGTATGTTCCCATTTCCAAGATCAGTCCTATTTTCAGGTAGGTAGAAAGCTGGATCACGTATTCTCCGCTATTCTGCTATTTTACTATTCTCACTTACTGTAATGTGAAAAATTTCTCCTTTCTTACCAGAAATATAGTTACTATTTTAGGGTATTACAAAAATAAGCCATAATATTATGTCTCAGAAAACTTGCATTTGTTCCCTTCTCATTTTTTTCTTTAATAAAGGCAGCAAAAGAAGAAAAGACAAAACACAGCCAGACTGAAATTACTGAAATTACATGTTTGCTTTGACAAAAAAATGTAATAACACCATACTTAAGGATTAAGTTGGAAAAAAAAAAAAGGAGCAGTAAGACAAAATGTGAGACATGAAAATGACATTTCAGAATGCTACTGTTTGGATACACTACACTTGTTTTTGTTGTTGCCTTTACATTCTAAAATTTAAAGTTATGTTTTGTGGAATATCTATGGATGAATAGCCTTAAACTCTTCAAGAATGGCCAGACATGGCAACTTACCAGATTTTGCTGACAAAGCCAATAAAATTGCTGGAATTTCTGAGACATGAGGAGCTGGGCGCTTCCAACAGCACTTCGGATCTTACCTAGGACTAAGCATACAGACAGGTTATTACCAATAGATGTCTTTTGGCAGTAAATGCAAAATCCAGCTCAAAAAATATGTAGCTGAAATTACCGTTTATTTTATAAGGGAAGTTAATATTTGGTTTTGTTGCTTGTGATTATATACATAAAATATTTTTGAAAAAGATGGAGATATAGGAAAGCTCTGTGGCACCTTACCCTTTGGCAATAATGAATGATACATTAATAACTCAGAACTGTATTTGCTTAAGGAAGTAGAAAAAAACAAGGGAATATAGACAGCTTCCTGAAGTGGGCATGCATACATATGTTTTTGAGAACAATCTTAAATTTCAGAGTAAATGACAACACCTCCCCTCCCCATTTACATTTGCTTATGTAAATTGAAAGCTGTTGAAATAGTCTTGCCTGAAGAACCAGTTAGTTGCCTGTTCCCTCTGATGTCAAAGGGAGCTTTATGTGTACCTTTGATAATATCTTCTGGTTCTGCGATCACAAATGACTTCACTCAGTTGTGTGGATGATCCCTGGGTGAGCTCTCTTTATCCTGTCTGTTCTGGGGTTAAGGTTAATACATTAAACTATAACGTAAGATACTCCTACAATAAGGGTGAGATCCTCAGAGGAATCATGTCTCTGAGACACGTCTTGGTACCCCCATTAGGAGTTACAGGTTGCCTACCCAGGAAAATACACAAAGTCCTAAGCAAAGGAGCTTCAGACAAAGTGGGACACAAGCGGGGTGCTCCAGGACTTTCCTGAATCATGGTCAGCCCCCATGGTTGGTTGGGCTTTCCCCACTGTCAGTGTGCTTGCCATTTACAGCGTGCATAAGCACTGGGGAAAGGGACCAAATTCATTTTACTTGACTTTGCTTCCAAGAGTCATCTGTCTAAATCAAAATTGCTGGATGCTCTATAATCAGTAATCTGAGCTCATCAGCTCAGCCATGTTAGGCATTTATTTTTAGATGAGCTGAATCTCTTCCTGGAGATGCCTATTTCTTTCTGTTGACTAGAGTGCCTAAGGTGACTGGCTTATCCCTAGGAAACTAACTCCTCCTGGACTCCCACATTTGGTGGGATAAATACCATACTTTGGTAGGTAGCAATATACTTTCCTACACCTCCTTCCTACTCATCCTTTCCTACACTTCCTTTCCTCCACATCCATCTCTATGCTAAAAAAGCAACACTTTAAAAAGCATTATAAGCTGAGGTTTCAAGGGAAGATTGATTTTTTCTGGAGAATTTCCAGATCTTTAAATAATGTTTAGGGTAAAGATAGAGAGAGGTAGGGGTAGGGGTGAGACAGGAGTTACTCTGACATCTTTTAATTCAATTTGAGGAAACCAAATTGATAACTCAAACAGGATGCGGAGGGTGGAATGAAGCTACAATAGTACAGCAGAACTGATCGGCAGCCTGTGATACAGAAAACATTAAACTCTGGCAGGGCTTACCATTTTGTTGTTATTTAGAGTAAGTATAGGAGGGGACAGTGGCATGTGAAAACAGTATTTTGGTAGTAGGTATTACATTTTAATTCTGCTTTCTCTAGACCAGTGAAACATCTGCTTAACTACAAGTAGCAGCAAGAGATAATTTGGAAGTTTTAGGCTCCAGTTCTGTGGAAACATACAAACTCTGTAACTTTAAAAGCATGTGTTAATATGTAGAGCTATGGTTCTCAAACTCTATTCCATCTTCTGTTAGACAAACAGTACAGCTGTGCCACAACACTAAATTAAACAGCAATATGCATAATTCATCAGTCCCGTGTGGCACTCATCTGTGAAAGGGTTAAGTAAGTGGTTCAGGGCTGCATGAGTAGTTCACTGGGGTTTTGGGGGGTTTTTGTTGGCCAAATGAAATAAAGCGTTTTAATTGGTTTGGGGTTTTTGATCACCAACCCCCTCACTTTCCTCTACAGAGTTATTGACATATGGAAAGCAATGTTTTGGGTATTAAAACCTGAACAAACATACAAAAACCTAAATAAAAAAAGAAATGTTTCATTTGATCTGAAACAAATTGCTTTCATTTAGTTTTCAGCATTTTTAATAAAGGCAAAGACTTAAGTGACAAACAGCCTTGTATCCTCCTTTTCCCTCAGCGCTCTGTAGCTCAGGACATAAGACAAACTCCCAGTGTGGGGTCAGACTCCCTTCTTTGCCAGGATGGGGAATTGTGCTGTAGCAGGTCCCTGACATCGCCTGTTCCACGCTATGTTCAACTATTCACTAGGCAGAAAGAAAGTGAGGATGATTCTGTAGGCTGATGGTTGTAGTGCTTGTCGCATGGTGAGTAAAATTCAGTTTTCATTTCCTCCACTGAATTTTATAGTTCATAGCTCAAATACATAGCCTGAGTAAGGGGCATTGGTTTTAGCCCTACTGCAGAAATGTAGAACTTGACAGAATCTATATATGACTGATATATTCTAGTGAATCTCACAGTTACCCCAAACCCCATATTAAATAAACATTTGTTTTATCTTCATTATCCTGAAGGATCTTGTCAACAAGCATTGGTGACTTAAAGCCCAGTCAGACCAGACAAGACTTAGGCACTGGCAATGCAGCATTTTGGTGTGATACACATCCGCTGGGGATGTAAGACAGTGGTTCTGGGCCACTTGCATGTGTCACTGAGTCACAGTGGTGAATACACATGTATAATTACAGCCCTACCATTTACTAAAGATCTAACTCTATTTCCATTTCAATAAGTAAATCAGATGTAATAAAACATAGAAGTTAGAATCTCTCATATTCATGCTACTTTGCTTTGCTGTAATTAAATTAAAGTATTAAAACACTTCAACTCATAATCTTTAGCACAATATTAATAGACAGCCAAAGCCTTGTTATTAATTTCATGCATTGGGGAATTATTCTGATGAGTGCAGATTGATTATCTCCATGAAAGAATGATGAATGTTAGAGACTGGAGAGATTGAGATGTTTGGTGATGCCTAGAAGATTTTGCTTGTAAATAAATGATGATAAAATCTACCAACACACATAAATATATATAATTTTCATATAATTCAAATACCTCCCTCCATTAAGATAATGCTATATTTACTTGAATGTCAGGAAAGAGTCACACAACCTTAATTCTTCTCCCTGAAGCGTATGAAGCACTCCATTTTTGTTGTGTGGTCCCGTATGGCTTCTAGTCTGAAGACATACAAAACCCTGACCATGACTTCAGTAGGAGCAGACTCAGGATTTATACCCTGGATAGAGATTGTGTAAATTACCTGTATACAACATGCACAATTAACACAATGGTGTCTTTTCCCCTGCAATAAGCATATTACAACGTTGCAAGTAATATATATGTGTTGTATTGCTTGAGAAATGCTACAAAATCTTGTAATTGAAAATGGTTTCATATCACAAAGGTAGAGGGGGAAAAGTTAGCTCTATATTGATGAAACCAAGATTATAGTCTGATACTGTAACTCTATTCTTGACAGGTTAAAAGCTTTGCTCAATTGTGCCACTGCGGCACCAGCAATGAGAAACAAACTACTAACAATCAATCTGCTTCTGGCATTCATTACTGTTTATTTAAATGACGTGTTTTAATTTAAATTTTTGTTCCATTTGATTGTTCCATTTTTTTCCTATACTTGTAAATAAATTGCTCCACAAACTATCCGAGAAAATATGCCTGGAAAAAAATATTGAAGCTGGCATTTAGTTCATCCTCCTAACTCAAAGCAGGGCATGATATTTGTCTAATCTCTAAACCTAAATTAGTAATCTTCAGAAATATATGTCTTTTTCACTATCAACACAGCAGGTAGGTGTAATAATAAATGTATACTGTTCAGACTGAGATGACATTTTAGGACAGCACAGCTACCAGCTGGCAGTGCTCTGGAGGGCAGGTAGGGCAATGGGATCCTTGTGCACCAAGCGGGACTTGGTGCAAATTTGCTTTTTACCTCAGTGGAGCTGAGTTCAAAGAGGAGAAAATTTGAGCAGAACAATACAAATGCTAGGAGGAATTCTTAGATTACACACTATGGGACTGTCTTTTATTGACTTTAAAAACTGTTTCAGGGCAATTAAGACATTCTGTAGTCATTCACAACACTCCAAATGTAAATTTCAATAGTTCCTGAAGGATAGGTTTGTGAAAAGCATTAGGAAATTATGTCAGTAATTTCTCTTTGGTTAAAGGATAACTCATATTTGGTCAAACATGTAAGAAAGCTTTTATGGGTGATTAATTGATGAATACACTAAAACAAATTGGTTGTGAGGGTTTTTTGGTTTGTTTTTTTTTTTTCCCCAAGTGTGGGAGATTTAACTCTATCTTTTCTGTTACTATTCAGCCATGTTAGTAAAGCCCTTGCAATACTGTGGAAATACCAGCCAGAGGATTAGCAAGGGAAAATCCAGCATCCATGGAATGAAGGCATAAGGGGAGAGAAAGTGATATTTTGAGCTCTCACTCTCTCTAATGCCTTTTTCCCCACTAGAGATCACTTTACTATGTAGCTATGCCAGCAGAGCTCCTAACCACGATGCAGAGGATAGCAGTAAAACAACTTTTCTGCTGGCGTAGTTTACTCTATAGTTAATTTCTTTGCACCTATCTTAGGATTTTTATATGAGAGTAAACTCTGTGTGGCTGTTCTCCGTTTGACTTGTGTACTGAAATGTTTCAGTGGTCAGGCATGTGGCATTCAGGAGCCCAGGATGTCTTCTGCTTCCTTCTGCCAGACCTTGCCTACAAGCTCTGGGCAGGGACCGTGGCTCCCCTCCGGGCTCGCTTGCTCTCCCTCTCCCTGCGCTGGTCTCCCTGCTCCCATCACAGAGCACACGGGTGGCAGAGTCCCAGCCCTCTTGGTCTTCAATAGCTTTGTGACAATTGAGAGCGTTTTTCTTGTCATCACCTACACACCAGTAACAGCCAAACACAATTTTCAGGGTGTAAAACTGAAACTCCAGTCAGCACCCTTGAGAAACACATATCTTTGCTTGAAGGCACCCTGCTAGTGCAAATGATCAGATGACTTACCCTGGGAACAGTTACAGCCACATATATATTTTATATCTAGATCTATATATGTTATAATAAACACTGAGAATGCAAATAACTGCCCCCACAAACAACATATGAACTTTGCAGAGACTCCAAAATACAATTCATGGCAACTGACCAAATAAACAAATTCTGTGAAAAGAAAGAGAGAGAGGTTATTTTTGCTGCAATGATTATCTTCTCCTTTTCTAAGACCTGATGAGTAAAGTTCTTAAAACAACATCATGGGAGAAAAGCTACAGTGAAAGAAAAAAATCAATACAGCAATCAGACAGCTTTCTGTGATCTCAGGGCTATTGTGTTAACACAGAAAATGAAATTGTTTTCTAAAATGCAGTTCTATTTTAACTCTTCCCGTGATTAAAGCAAAATAGAAATGGTATCATAAAGACAGTCTTCTCCTATGAGATGCAAAGCTGTATTTGGTCTTCAGGTACAATTAATATACCCAGGCCAAAAATAAATGATTCAGCATTAGCAATGACAGTTTGAATGTGCAAACTTTGCTGTGAAGTGTTTTGGGAATAGTAGCTCCTGCTGGAAGATGGAAAAACATATTTAGTTGCTTCCGGCTCCCCCATTTGCATGTATTTTCTTCAGGGAACTGCCAAATGCTTAAATATGTCAAGATACATTTCATGCTGGGATATCATTAAACTTTAGTTCTTGTGGATACATACCTTTCAACCGCCATAGCACAAACTAGGGATACAAAACGTGTCAAAGACTCAACAGGAAAAAAATTATTCACGCTGAAATTTTAAAACGCTGTGAAGCTCATTCCCTCGGTGAAAGTAATTCTTTGATAACTTCCTTTTACTTGATGTAAGCTATATTAGGTGAAGGGATACCGTTTCAAAGGTAATATAATTTGGAAATTATTTGAGGAAGATCTCTTGAAATGAGTCACATAAAATGGAAAATCAGAAGTCTGGGTGTCACTTTTGACAATCAGCTGAAGACAAACATCTGATTTTGCATACGCTATATAGACCTATTCTATTATAATTTCTTTAACCTATTAGGTATGTCAAAATGTTCCCCCAAACACAAGTAATTAACCCATTTTGGTTAGTTTAAAAAGGGGATTTCAAGGGTCCATTTCAGCTGTGTTTTAGTAACTGTATATCAGGGAATTGCTCTTTCTTTTTCTCATACAGAGTAGAGTCACTCTGCAAACGGGGAAACATAAAATCCTGATATTCCATTTTGTTTTCTGCCTGAAATGTTCTAGGTTAAAAGGATGTCACTAACTCCGAATATTAATAAAAATTACTGAAGTCCAATTTGTCTTCATGTCCTCTGTACAATTTACTGAAAACTATCATCTTCCTAATTGCCATTTCCCCGTGCAGCAAGGTGTTTCAGAGTATTTCTGGAGTGCAAGAGCACAGCTTCACATGGTGGGAGGGGGGTGGTTCTGCACCTGGGAATGGGCAGTCAGCTAAAATCAGCTTCTCCAGGTTTTCCTAACGTAGAACGCAGCTTCATATTCCAGAGAGTAACATCACTAACTCCCTATCTGTGTCTCTGAGTGAGGAAGGAGTAGTGACGTGAGTGTGTTTCCACTGCTCATTTCATGTGGCTGCAGATTTGATTAGGGCTGTGCATGAGGAAGAGCTTGCAGAGAGAGGAGGTAGAAAAAGTCCACCCCTTGCCTGCAGACTCCTCACTGGCCTGCTAGGGAAAGAGAGGGGCTAGCTGTCTGTGTTTCTCCCCTTTGCTCCCTAATAATTTTATTCTTTCCAAGGAGATTAAAGTCTTGCTTTTTGAACTTCTGCTTCAGATTGTAAGCACTGATGTCCCCACATCAGTAACAGGCAACCTTGGAAGCAGGTGCTTTGGGATACTTAATCATGGCAGAGAAATGTCAGTATTCAGCAGTGCAAAGATTTGGGGAATTGAAAAATAAGACGTATACAGTAAAAAGAAGTAATAAAAAAATAACTGTTATGAAAGAAGGCTTGGAAATCCTCACACAGGCTAAGCAAAGCAAAATATTTTTATTTGTACTTTAACAGCCCCTAGGAGGGTATTAAAGTCTTCACAGTATCAATGCAAAGGGACAATTCTCAGCTGAGCTCTGCCATGATGAAAATAATGACAAAAACCTACGCTCCAGAAAGTACTGGAGGCTGAAGGAAGAAAAACAGCTTTATGCTCTCTCCCACCCCAAATCCTATGTTGTTACTTGGCAGACTTGTGCACAATATAGTGGAGAAATATGACTGTAAAATAAAAAAAAAGATGAGGTAAAAATGTAGACATTCTTTCTTTTGAAAAGGTCAGTGCAAGAAATAGAAAGAGGCCCAAGACTTGAGGGTAGATCATAGCAAGAACTCATCGAGGGGGAAAGACGACGATCAGGAAAGAGTATTCGGAGGCGATGGTGAGATTTGTGAGAGTGCAGGAAAAGATGCTAGTAAGAAAACTTAATATGAACTAATTTGTGATCTGAGAAAATCTCAGCTGAGACAATAATTCAGATTGGCAGGGATTGAAATATTTATAAAACTGAGCCTGAAGAACAAGGATAATTGACCTCAGAGGGAATCACAGGGAGCTGGCTACTGAGTGCTAGGACCACTTTGATATATTACTATCATTAGTGCTGGCTTGGATCTTGTTCCAAAATAGTCTACATTATTTTTCACTTTATCCTATCACTCCTTTCAAGGTGTCCACAGGACGTGAGAGAATAATAATGATTCTTGACAAAATTGTAATAAGAAAATGCAGCTGAACTATCTAATAGTGCATATGCCTGTGTAACTGCAGAAGTGCTTTAACTATTGTTCTTGCCTACTCCTTTCTTTTCTTCCAACAGACCCTTTATGATAGGCAGAAGTGCCTGTAAAGGAATGAAAACATTTCAAAAATGACTGTTCATTAATAAGAGTCAAATTCTCAGGTTTCAGGAAAACAGCAAAAAAATGTTCACGTAGGACCATCTTGTGTGCTCTGGCAAAGGGTCAAGTACCGGAGCCATAGAAGTGAGTGGGAAGAATGTGTCAGAGTTGGAGCTGTGGATGGAGCTATTGCACCATTTCAGCCATATCTAATACCAGGCTTCGATCCTGAGCTTGACTCTACTGTTGGGTCCTCAACTACTACAAAACGTTCCTCTGGGAAATGCCAGCTTGCACAGTCAGTTGCAGGACAGGGGTCTTATATCTAATGGTTCTGTAGAGTGTCTTTGGTACTACAAAATGAGTAAGGAAAAACTACACACGGCAACTTTATCCTAACATTTCTTATTTTAGCAGACATCTATAAGAAAAGATACTGAAATGTTCTTACTTTCTTCAGAAAGATCATTTTCTTCTGCTTCTCTTTCCATTTCTTTACACCATCCTTCCATTCTCTTAGTTTCAGTATGTAGCAACTTCATAAACCAAGATCCGTCCCGTCGACAAGGAGACATTCGACCAGTCTCTACTGTCTCAATGGCTGGCTCTAGCCAGGGTTCTGGTGGTGGAAGGTTTGAGGTGTCAACTGGGGTCCTATAATCTTCTCTGTAACTGAACAGTCCCTGCGTCCGTACAGTTCTCACTGCACTGTATTGGGTGGGCGTGCTGGGCTCTGAGTGCTGCTGGAACGACGAGCCAAACTGAAGTCCCTTGTCCTCCATGGTGATGTGTCCTGGAAAGCCCTCCAGTTCCAGGTCAGCCTGGACAGCTGCTGTTACACTGTTTGAGCGCTTGAATCGTCCGTGTCTTGGTGAAGAGGGAAGAAAGAAAAGAGATTAAGACATACAAATACATGTGATTATACAGAGGCAGAGAATAATGTTTCAGTGAATGGATTCTGGTTTTCTCCTTGGACTTTATGTTATTTTTTTTTCTTTGTGCATATCTCACTAAAATAAGACAGTGAGTAACAACAGAGAGGAAAACCAAAATGCATAGTGGCATCATTGATCTGAGCAAAGATACAAAAGAAAATCATTTAAATTATCTCTGGAAGCAAATATTGATTTATTCTCATACTACAAAATACCATGTATCATTACTAAATGAACTGGAAATAACTAGCAGAACTGCAGGGTTACATCTCCCGAGAGAAGTCTGTAAAGTACATGTATAAAAAAATTTCAAATATTAAGAATTGTAATTAGACAAAATCTGAAAATCTGCTAAGTTAGGACTGTTGAGAATCCTTTAATAGAAGAAAAATAGTAGCAGCAGGTTTAAGACTGTTAAATGTTAAGTTTAAGACTGTTAAATGTTGATCTTCTATTGTGATATGCCACCGAATAATGACATTTTAGAAAAGCTTTATGTTAAAAAGTTAGATAGAGAAGCAAAGATTATTTGTGAAATCTTTTCACATCTGAGCCTATTGTTTCAAATTACTTCTAGTCAATGATGGCAAAAGGCAATTAGCAGCCAGATACTGTCTGACAGCTGCCATGAAATGAGATGATGGTCCCAGTCCAGTACTTAACAGGCAGTGCCTCCCAGGGATAACTTGTGGGTTAGTACATTGGCCAGCAGTTTTACAAAGCTAAAGAAGGACTGAACAAGCGTAAAAGCTGATTCTAGTTTAGGATAAAGGTACCATGGGTTACATCCTAACCATTATATCCCCCTGTGTGGACTGGGAAAGCCTGGATCAGCATGAGGGGTCCTGTCGAAGGGAGAGTATTCCAATATACAGCTCTCTGTATTTGTTCTGCCAATAATGAAATTATATTAATCCACTAATTTAAAACTTTCACTTCATTCCTTCCAATTAAAAACTGGAAAGTTAACTAAATATTAAGCAACTGCTAAGTAATCTCTACAAATTTTACCAAATGACCAGCATGCATATAAGAAATTTGGCTTTGTGAATTATTTAGGGGCAGCACTTGCCAGATGTTTGTTATTAACTCTGTTTACAAATGTGCATTGTGTTATGAAAGACTACAGATTTTTGTACATGCTTGAATTACCGTTTTTCATCTTCCACTTGTACTCCAACAGAGTGGTATTCCCGTAGGCCTCTGCTTTCAGTATCTGAATCAGTTGCTGTTTCCACCTAATTCA
Source organism: Gymnogyps californianus (assembly GCF_018139145.2). Lineage (NCBI taxonomy): Eukaryota > Metazoa > Chordata > Aves > Accipitriformes > Cathartidae > Gymnogyps > Gymnogyps californianus. The sequence continues at coordinate 105,112,183 of NC_059473.1, forward strand.
ACACAAAAGATACATCTGCAGAATGAGCACCGACAACTCAGCACTATTTCTACCTGCACTCATTCAAAATTAATTATATATTTCCTCTCTTACTGCTAAGAAACACCTAGCACAGTAAAATAAATGAAATAGGTGTTCAGCCTGGTATCATTGTTTTGGTGCTGTGTTTTATAAAGCTTTGCACAAGTACTTCTGTTCTGCTATGTAATTCCCTATTTCAAACCTAAGCAGATGCAATTACTCAGTTCAGTGGAAGCAGGGAGTAAGCTTGGTCTGGAAGAGCTGTTCTTAGAACGAGGAATCCACAGGATAGTCCCTTTTTATATTATTATAAAACAGTCTCATTATAGTCCTTGATTTACAAAATAAAATAAAATCTCAAGTAGCCCGATAAACTAGCAAGTGATAAAAAGAAATGCTGCAATGAAATTTTATCGACAACTGCGTTGACAAATATAGAACCATTTAAATGACGTGAGGGATACAGCAGAATGGCATATCTCACCTTTTTTAATAACATGGTCCTGAAAATGCTATATCAAGCAAGTAATTTATGCACTTTTTATAGTATTCCCATCTGAAATACATTCACAGTAGTTTTCTTCATAACTGAGACGACATTGCTTTTGCAAGTTTCTGTGGGATTTTATATAACACTCCCCACCACCACACCGCCCCCAAGCCTTTGACACAGACGTAATGAGTGCTGCAGTATGCAAATTACACTGAATCAAGGGAGAGTCGGGAAAAAAGAAAAAGAGTAGAACTGACTTTTCCTTTTGAATGGTATTTTCACTGTCAAATCAAAAAAATAACATCAGCAACCAGTTTTTCAATATGCACACTCCATGTGTGAATTCAAAGAGCATATCCTATGACGAAAACAAGATAACTTTTCTCCTTGCAGTAGTCACAGGCACCTCTGGAAGGAGCCCAATGGCCTTTGCAGCTGTCTCTTAGCTGCACAGTTCCAATGCCACCAGGTTTCTGGAAGGATGCAGAGAGAAGGGGGAAGGAGGGTGGGAAGTGAATGTACATGTGGACTATACTTCTTGAAGAAGCCAGTTGCTGGTAACTTCCCTTTCCATCTTCAAGCTGTAGCTCCATATACATTTGCACGGAAGGGAATTCCAGCCAGTAATCAGTACATGTTCATATTTACCTGGGCGTGGGTCTTGGAGATGTTCATGAAAACAGCTAGTGCAGGAACCCTTCAGTAAACGTTAACGGCATGCTTGAACTGTACAGTGTAGCGTCAGACACAGGTTTGCCAAAAGCTCTGGATATCAGTGTGGCAACTGTCAGGGAAAGACACATTTCCCAGCAATTCCATTTATTCTGAATGAGTTCTAGGGGAAAGCGCGCGCTGCTGTCTGTTTCCACCTCGGCAGTTGCATGGAAGCTGGCTATATTCAGTTGGATGGGCAACGCATTGAGAGAACTAAGATATCAGACTTGGTAACAGTCTCCAGGATTTGGTGTTGTCAGTATAAAAAGAAAGATCTCTCTTGACGTTGGCAGTGAAAAAAAGCCTCAGCCACAGAGGTAGGCAGCTTGGGGGAAAAAACCCCACAACAACCAACCAAAAAACAGGCAAGCTGGTTTCCTGGTTAAGGTGGGTCTTGGCTGCAACATGGGTGAGAAGCTTAAGCTGTACTTGGAGGGTCACCCTCTCCTGAAAGAACATTGCTATAAGTAGAACAGCCATGAGGTCCAGTTTCTTAGCGCAAGAGATATCTATCAGGAAAGACACCCTGATTTATAGCATAGAAGGGTCCAAAAGAGTCTTGAACAGTAAGTTCAGGTCTAAGTGAGGGACTAGGCACTCACCTAGCCCTTTCAGGGATGTGAGAAAAGCTGCATATAAAACATCTTCATTAGAGACAGGTGAGCAGAAATGAATTAACTGGGCCAAGAATGAGATACTCATCTAGCCTGTTGGTGGGGAGCAGAGAGGCAAGTTACACTTGCAGCCTTGACTACAGTGATGACACCTCAGTCAAATATGCATAGACATGTTTTGAAGAGTGAAGTCAACTTATTCTCAAAGAGAGAGGAGATGGTAGGTAGTGAATAAGAGCAGATAACACAAAATGCTTAGACTTTGGCTCTTGGGTGCACCTGTAAGAGTGCGAGCAGGAAGATGATGTCCAAGGTGGGGAAACATTTTCTGGAGGAAGCCTTTTGATGTTGAAATCCATAGCAACATCTGGAGTGGTCGGGAAGTCTAAACTGTTGCTACGAGCTATGGTATTGGGCTTCATCCCCAAAGCAATCAGAGTCAGTCTGAGTTAAAACACATAATTTAGGAACTTGCTGAGTTTAAACTACAATAAATAATGCCATCAAAGGGCACGTCTTCAACCAGGGATTTTGTCTCCTTCTGGAGATAAGAAGACTGGAAGATCTTGCTAAAGTTGCAGAGACTGTAGCCTTCCAAGTCATATCTGATGCATCATGTAACACCTGTGAAAAAGCCAGAGAAGTTATCTTGATCTCAGATAGAGTCACTATAAAGCACTTATTGGAGGAGGAGAGTAAGAAAGGAGACTGTAATTTCTGTTATTCAAGAACAGAAAGCACTTGGCAGTTTGGAAAGTGACACTGGAGGGATGCTTAAAACCATGATCTCAAAATCAAGATTTCTTCCTATGTTCAGAAGATGCAGTGGTTATTAAAGTAGGTGATAGTGATATAGGAAATCTGATCTCCTGAGCATTTCCAGTCTATGGTCTCGGTAGTGAACAGGCAGGAGACAGGTGATTACCAGGGAATATTAGTGGATTTCATCATGGCCTTACAGAGTTAGCAAAGACAGTCAGATATCTGGTAGTGTTGATGTCAGGTTATGGGAACATTCAGTTTCATGCATTCTCCAAGAGGATGCATGAAGGTCTGAGCACTTTGTTTCCTGAGTCATGGAAACAAAGTGCTGGCTGTGACAGAAGGCAGAGGACGAATCTTCTGCAGACTATGTGTTCAAAGTGAACACAGTGGAAGGTAACTATGCAAGCAGGCTCTAACTTCACTGTGTCCCAGTGATGAGGGTAATATCTTTCAGGGCAGTGACACCGGCAACAGGGTCTTCCTTTTATATCTCCTGCCTCAGAAGTTTGAAGTATAACGGACAAAACTGCCAGCCTGGACATTATGGACGATAGGTAGTCAGGGTGATTTTGAGGCTGCATCTCCTTATACAAGCAGGAGAAAATGTCAAAGTGCCAACAACCACACCACTCAGCTTGGTGTCATCTGCAAACTTGCTGAGGGTGCACTCAATCCCACTGTCCATGTCCCTGACAAAGATGTTAAATAATACTGGTCCCAATATGGGACCCCCTGAGGGACACCACTCATCACTCGTCTCCACCCAGACATCAAGCCACACTCTTTGAGTGTGACCATCCGGCCAATTCCTTGTCCACCAAGTCCACCCATCAAATCCATGTCTCTCCATTTTAGAGACAAGGATGTTGTGTGGGACAGTATCAAATGCTTTCCACAAGTCCAGGTAGATGATGTCAATCACTCTTCCCTTATCCTCCAATGCTGTAACCCTGTTGTAGAAGGCCACCAAATTTGTCAGGCACGATTTGCCCTTAGTGAAGCCATGTTGGCTGTCCAACACAGTCCTAGCTGTGGTCTAGAGCAATCCAGGTGTACTGACTTCATCATGCCATCAGCATCAGCATCTTACTTGGTGTGAAGAAGCCTCAAGAACCCCGACAGAGTCAATGGCTCTTTCCATGCCTTGGGATTGCCATTCATGAGCAGTTATACTGTGACTCTCCTTTACACTGTCATTAGACCTTGTCAGAAGCACTGCCATGTGAGGCTGTGCACAAAGACCCAATCTCTTCTCCAACCTTTGGCAGGGGGGTTGGAACTAGATGATCTATAAGGTCCCTTCCAACCCAAACCATTCTATGATTCTATTGGACTGAGTCCAAGGAAAGGACCAACATAATTACTTCCACTTGTGGGATTGCTGATCAAGATCCTTGAACTTGTTCGGATGAACTGCAGCTCCAGATGATGGTGTCAGTGATGCAGGCACAGGCTCCACAGCATTACAAGTCTGAAGGTTTGACAAGGGAAAAGACATTTGTGGGTGGCCAGGCTGAAGAAGCTGAGCAGATGGGAACACAGGATTCATCAGGGCCTCCTGATGCTCATTCACATGGCTCAGCATGAAGGGACAGGACATTGTGTGCCAGACCAGACCTGAGCCGAAGCCAGACAAAAAGAGCCAAGCTGACATCTCCCCATGTGTTAGTCTTTGCCTTCAGTTCCTTCTAAAGCACGGCACTTCCTTCATAAAGTGATATCCTTAGCATGACCATTTCTACATCCTATGCTCCTTGGGACCTACTGAATGAGTCCTTGGGGATGAGGTGGAGGCCAGATTGCTGGACATGGAAATAGGCTAAGGAAAGTCAATGGTATCGTACTTGCAGGGCTATCATACAGCTAGTAACACTGTGGAGGTGAACAATGGTCAATGGACAGAGAAGAGACTTGCCTTCCACGACAATGTCTCAGCAGCTCAGACATAGCGCTGTTGGAAACATGATGGCGTAAAGCTATAAACAAGGAAATGTCCCTATGGAGAACATCAATTTGGCCAATTGATGTTGTTGGAACAAAGCAAGCAGATTGGCAACAAACACTTTTCTTCCGTATTGCATATCAAAAGCGTATCTGTTTTTGCCAACTGCATTGTTTGGTTTAGTAACAGATAACATGTCTTCTTTTGAACTCTGCTTCTGATGTGTGGAGGCAGATTTCCCTTTTATATTTTGGATGGGCTGGTATCTTTCCATTGATGCAACACGTTGAGAAGTCTTTTTCATCTACCTGTTTTCAAGTGCTTTCTTATTGGTATTTCACCTAGAAGTATATCCTGAATAATTTGCCCAATATGCAATTGACACCTAGAATTTACAGGCATAAATTATCTGCTCTAAAATTTTATTCAAAATAAAATTATCAGTAAAATGATGGCCCAGGTATCAAAACAAAAATGACATTAGTTACCTCTAAATATAAACTCTTGCCAAATTATCCTTTCCTCCAGCTTGCCAAGGCTGACACTGACTAAATGACCTGATGATTGCCTTCATATTTTAATGCTTTCATTTCCTCACTCTGCCTTGTAACAGCAGGATAATGCCAAATTTTTTGTGTGTGTGTGTGCAAACTAGGATTGCAAATATTGTAACAACCAGTAAAAAAAAATAGATCTGGAAAATGGAGGCAAATGCCAACACAAGTAAAAGTGGGAAATAACAAAATAATTTGCACTCACAAAGAAACAAATGAACAAATAAATTGCATTTCTGAATGACAGATATTATAAAGACTCCTGCTAGAAGACAGCAGGAAACTCTTTAGATTTAATCAGATTGGCCAGGCTAGATTCAAATGAGCAGAGGAGAAAAAGTAATACGTTTGGTTTGATTGTGTGGCTCCTGAAACTCAAATAAACCTTAATAAATCTGTTGTTATTCTCCATGGTTCATTATTGTTTTAATACTTGCATGGATTCTAAAAGCCTTAATATTTGCAAATTGGCCTACAATCTCAGTAAAGCAAAATAATGTGACAAATTATACGTCTATCTGGTTATGAGGGAGTCTCACACAGAAGAGGAAACAAAAAAATAGCCAGATACTGACCAGAAGCAGAAGAAAGGAGTAGATCTAATATAGCAGGTCATCCTCCTCTCTCCTTGCAAACAAAGAACTACTACTTCTTTAAAAATTTGGCACTTTATGCCATGAAAAATGTTGTTCTATGGGCTTATAGTATGCCCGTAAGGCTTATAATATTAACAGTAAACATAACAGAGCATTTTGAGATTATTTCTACCTTATTTTTCCTACCTTTCACAAAGGCATAACACTCCCCTCCACGTTTTTTGCTGCCAATACAAGGAGCAGACAATACCATGAATCCTCTGTGATCAGTCACTGCTGACCGATCCAGCTCAAAATTTGAAAACTAAGTATCAGATACTGGCACTGACTTGGTAATAAATGATCCACAAGTAAATTATACTAACACAAAATTATTTTAATAAATGCAAATCACTACTGTAAATAACTTGCTTGTTATAATCAATCTTGGTTTGTTTATAGGCACTCATTCTAGAAAAGGATGCATGAACTGACTAAATTATTCCTGCAAAGTATTTACTAAGATTTTTAGCTGATAATTTTAACTACTTAAAAGCAACACTTATTTCTGTATTAAAGTATTATTCTGCTCTTAAACATGACCACTGCAACATAACATTGTAGCGTCCTAAAAATTCCAGTCTAAGCTTCTATACACACTGTCTCTAAGGGAGGCTTGAAGTTAATATATTCAATGCATAAGAAAACAGAATTTAACCTGGTGTCTTTCGCTTCTCTCTCATAAGCATCAGTAATAAGAGTCCTTGAGGCCACATTATCTCTCCCCATGCAACTTCACTGCCCTCAGTGGGTTTTCACTGCTGTAACCGATTTGTTCTATAATTAGAATTTAATAAACAATCTCTCTGATGATGCACAGGAAGGGAAATAATTCACCTTTCCTCTCTTGCATAGGCTTCTCAGTGAGAACAAGAGTAAAAAAGGGAAGAAAACACTACATTTGATACTAGATCAAGTACATGTAATTGTGAATACAGATAACCATTCTTAGGTACAGGGAGATCTCATTTGTATGCAGTGACTTCAAAGTAGGAAAAATACTTCAAATAAAGCTACAGTACTAACTGCTACTGCTTTCCTTAACTGATGGAATACTTTTATCAGCCAAAAAACCATATACTCTTTCAAAATAATTTTTAGAAAGCCACCAAAATAAACCTACGCTTTTATGCGTGAGTGATTTTTTGTGCCTCACCACAGGGCTCCATTTTGCTACTCTACTACTTCCCAGCAGAACATCTGGACTACTCAAATACGTTGCGTCGCACAGTAAGTGCTAATTACCACAAGAATATCCTACAGTGGGTTGAAAACTTCTGCTGGTCTTTTAAGAAAGCACTTTTTGCTAAAAATGCATGCCAGAGTTTAGAAACGGGATTCGTGTCAAGTTAATATGAGATAGTAACAACAAAATAATGCACACAGCAGTGGTTGCTCATAACTTTTTTGGTGCATTTAATGCTAAGTGGCAAATTGTTCTGAACCAACAAATATTCTGCAAGGCAGCAATCTGTGTCTTACCCACTTTGAATGTTTCATTATGTTAGACGGCAGTTAAGAAAACGAGCAACAGTAATTTGTGAAAAGAGTAAAAAATTAGATGGCTTTAAAATAATCATAGCTTTGTTTTAACTACAATTCCAACTGCGAAGCTTTTTGACAAGTGAGGAGGCCAAAATGCAACCGCTGGCTGGGATCTCTGCTAACCGGCTAAGCCTGTGAATTCTGACTCCTCTCTCTCTCCCCCTCTCTCCCCCCTGCCCTGTATAGGTCAATGTTAACTCTAAAGGCCAGGTTATAGCCTCTGTACCATGGAGGTGTTATCAAAACTTTCACTGACTTCTGCAGGCCAAGGACTTCACGCACTTCTCTCACAAAAGCACAGTCCAACAGTGATTTTAGGAGGAGAATGAACAACGCTTACCTCTAAAACTTTGGATCATTTATGATCCAAAGACCAGTGTAATCAATGCGAATATTTCTTTTGATTGCTATTTGTACACTGAAGTAGAGCACTGACAAGGGTGGTATAACCTAAACAGTACAAAGAAAATGTAGATGCACATCCAAGTAAGTATGCCATGGGGGTACAAAATGCTTTGCTTTAAAGGGAAATTCCAGTTTGAGACTGCAGAGTTTCTTGAACAAAGTTTTTACCATACGATGTTAATAATTTCATTAAATATATATATAGATATTATGCAGAAGATCCCCTTTTGACACAAAAAATTAGGCAGGCGAGTTATTGCACTAATCCTCCTGAATACAGCTTTTGATTTATATGAACAATTTGTTTAATGAAAATTCTGGAGATTAAAAAAAACCCTAGATATTTTGAAGCATGATCTCCTGATGATAAATGAAGATGACAGAGTCCATTCTCTACGCTACAATTAGTGCTCATCTCCAAAAATACCATCATGAATCAGCCTCCACACTTACAACATTTGTTTCCATCTCATCTACTTCCGGGGTTTCTGTTCATTTTGAGAAGCTTTGATGTCTTTTAAATAGAGAACAAACAGAGGACGGCATGTTTTGAAATACTTGAAATAAATAAAGAGCAATTTCTTGACATGTTTTCTCATATATTTTACAATCCAAATGCTTTTAATATGAAATGGTTTATAACTAGAGCAATTTTTGAATGTTAATCATTAGCATATATACAAGGGTGTGCAAAAGAGCAAAGAAAATCCCTGAAAATATATTAGCAATAACCTTGTTCTTGACTTAGTGGTTATTTTACTCTAGACAATCTCTACCCTCCATTTTAATTCAAATACTTTGATTAGTCTTTTGCTATCATGATAGAAGACAGAAATGAAGACTATAGCTACTAGTATTACTAGAGTTTTATTCTTTTGTCTATATATATATTCTTAAGAACGCTGACTAAATTTTTAATCCCAGAACCAGTATTTTGCAATTCGTGTGAATTTAGGAATCAACATTTTTTTCCAGTGCCTACTGACATGTCTGAGATGTTCCTCTTGATTTACATATGGCAGTGAAAAAAAAAACCCAACCAACAGCTATTTTCTGGAAAAGCTTTGTTTCTGAAGCTTTTTTGTTCTAAATTCCCATCTGGGATAGGGCTAACATATCGTGAGATGGGTTACCATACCTGTGCTGTTCTCTGTCCCTGTAGATGGGATGCTACTGATCTTTGTAGTAAGTCCAATGCTCCCCTAGGAGCTTGGGCTCCCTGTGCATGTGAATACCAATCCTATGGCACATGCCTAGTATTTCAGGACTTTTTAAAAGGACTTCTATTCATTACATGTACACTACACAAATCATATATACCAAAGACATGGGAGCCCTAGGCTGGGTCCATAGTAGTTCCACGGGCAGAGGCATCGCTGGTCATTCTTTATCTTTGTGCCTCTCTGGTCCTGTATGAAGCTGCGTTGGCAAGCATTCTCACACCAATGTGTTAAAGGAATGAAACATTAAAAAATGCACAAATTAACCATCCTGATAGCAAATTAATTAATGCAAATAAATGCAAATTCAATGCATTACCCTGGCATGGCATGCTAATGAGAAAACAAGTAATTTAGTCAATCAAGGAAATATGCAAATAAAAACCATCCTTTTTTAAGGTGCTTTGATGCAGAAGTCTAAAAGAAATTAAATACTTCAACTGTATTTTGGGGGCATAAATTACTATTTATGTAGTTTGCAATAAGAATATTCTACCCTGTGTTTTTATTCCTTGCAAACCTGGCAACAGAAATACAACAAAATGCATTTTCTGCTTAGAAGTGCTGCAGAAAGGTATTTTTCACACTAATGTGAAGTTTGAAACTTACTGCAGAAAAAAACCCAAACAACTAAAATGTGCCCTCAGGATACTGTGTTGAGGGTAATTTTGCAATTTTAACCTTATCTAATGCCAAATGGTACAACCAAGCAGTTTGTACTTCTCAAAAGATAACAAACAGCTCATCCTTCCAAGACCTGCTGTTGCAAACAATATTTGCCTTTTTCAGTGTGTGCACCTGAGGACCAGTATTATGGGCCAAGCGTCAGATGACAAGTTGCTACGGAAGATCTGCTGCCTCCACGGAAATCATTGCACCGCTGTTTTTGTGGATTACAAGCACATACTATTAAACACACCACATACCAAGAAGGGTCAGAGCCCAGTGAAAAGTACTGGTCATCACCTGCAGTAAGAAACAGGATCAAGTGATGTAATCAAAGTTTCAGGATTAATTGCTGAAATACCAGGACTGACTGAAGCAAGACACCAACATTGTTAAACACCACTGTGCACCACTGCTGTAAAGAAGAGATAAGGACAACACTAGATACTATTCCTTTCTTAAGAGTAGGTTTCAGGTTAGAGGTACCAAAAATTACTTGCTGCTCCTTTGAGCTTTTCACTGTTATCTGCTAAGCCTCTTCTCTGAACAATTTAGGATACACTAATTACTTTGTAAAACATTTGAAAAGTAGCCATCTGAATATTTTGCGATTGCTGTTAAATTGCATTCTACTCTTCTGCATCTAAAGAACCAGAAGCAAATACTTTTATGTCGAGAAACAGACGAGCAGCTTGCTGGCAAAGCCTATGCCTTCCCATTAGTCTAATACGTTGTGGAACAGCAAAATTATACCACACTAAGATGTTAAACAGTGAAGTTCAATCAGTAGCTGTGACATGCTTAACCCAAATACTTTTCTCTGATTGTATTTTGAAATTAATGGAAATGGAATTACTACTTTTTAAAGAAAATAATATACTTCCTAGTAGATGAAGTCACTCACTGGGCTTTGTTACATGGACTATTACCTTCTCAAGATCTATGTTGCTGTCTCCACAATACCTGTAACTATGCCAAAATACATGGCATTTCCTCTATAGTCGATCTGGCAAAAGTAGAGATTTTTAAGCACAGAAGTGAACCCAGTGATATAAAAGGGAATATTCAAATACTTAAAATTATATATGTGTCTAAGTAACAGCAGAACAGAAGCCTAAGTTTTCCTCTACTCCTGTGTCTCAAAGGACTTTGCATTCTTTGCAAGCTCAACTTTCTGATTTTTATTACTACTTGGTATTTCCTAGAGACTGAAACAAACAACTATTGCTATCTATAGTGCTTTCCATTTAGTAGAAGGAATAGCATTCAGAATTTACATTTGGAATCGTCTTATTTCATTCACCTGAAACAACACAATGTAACTGAGGTTTCCACAGCCTGACAGACATTTTGTCAGGTGAAATAAATATTCCATTTTTTGGTGGACAAATGGAGGAATGCTCAAAGACTGTGCTTATTAACATTATTTCATTACTCGCCATCTATAATTATGCTGTATCTACACCAGCACATTTCTTTCTCTTCCTTGGTACCTTGTCCCCAGCACAACTAAAGGTAAGTGCAGGGGGGGCTCTTTTTAGGTAGAATAACTTGAAGATCCAGCAGCAATACACATTTTCCAAGGTCAAAAGAGAAAGATAACGGAAAAAATATAGTTAAGCATTTTAAAGCTGGCGTAATTCTATAAAAAGGACTGTGAATTCATGGAGGGAAGGAGATGAACATGCTGTTCACCTGTAGCTCTGCAGTATAATTTTCATATCAAGTGTTAATGACAGGGAACCTCCCTAGAGATTTATTCATTCATTTTCTTCCAGGTACAGCATATTAGCCGAAGACTTTTCTGCACAGCCATGTTGCCATGATGTGAATTACAATTAACGCTAAGCAGCCAGGGGTTGTTTGTTAGATTATTAGAGCCACTGAAGCTGAATGACTCATTCTATGCTATTTACAGAAAGAAGGCAAGCAATTCATCACAGAACAGATGTTAATGATAGGCTACCTGGATCCCTATAGAGGAACGTCGACTCTTAAGAAACTCCTCTGCTTTTGTCACTAAAATGGCCTTGTCACTGGTTCGTATCGAGGTGCTCTGGCTCTCGGACACGTGCCGCTGCGCAGCCGCAGTTTCCAAGGCGAGATTCATGGCCTTGTTACTGTCCAAACTGTCGGTGGAGTTGTACATCCCTCGCCCGTCCTGCGGCCACGGGGAAATCCTCTGAGTCCGGCTGTCGTGATATGCGTCCTGGGTGGATTCTGTGCTGCTCTGTGCCGTGACTGAGATCAGTGGCTTGGAAGTGGTACGAGGGGGTACCGGTGGTGGTGTTTTTTTGTAACTTGTGTAAGTTACAGCTATGGAAACAATTTAAAAAAAAAAAAAAAGGGAAAAAAAAAGAAAAATCAAGATCAATCTGATGGAAACTTCACAACAGAAATCACCTTAACATTGAGATTATGCTACTTAAAAGTGAAGACGGTGCAGCATAGCGCTCTTTGTGAACCTCGCTATTAGTTGAAAGTGTCGGATGGGTATTCACAGCAACATTTTATTTCAACCAGGAAGCAAGGGGTAGAAATTGGAGTCCCAGATTACAGTGAAGATGAAAGAGAGTTAGCGAGGATTTGTGTGTGTTAAGACTTGTGCTGGGTAGGTACACACTGAGGCTTCTGAGGTTGTTTCCACATGGGGTAAAGCTGATAAGAGAAATAAAGGAAGATTTTTTTTTTCCTCTTGTTATCATCTGAACTGTGGGCTCTGTGTTGATATAGTGTATTAAGAAAGTAGCGTCAACATACTGGAACAAAATATTATTCAGAAACTTCTGCTTTAGAGTATGCCACACTTTAACCTTGTCCTGGTTTCGGCTGGGACAGAGTTAACTTTCTTTTTAGTAGCTGGTACAGTGCTGGTTTTGGATTTGGTGTGAGAATGATGTTGATAACACTCTGATGTTTCAGTTGTTGCTAAGTAGCGCTTATATTAAGCCAAGGACTTTTCAGTTTCCCATGCTCTGCCAGCAAGCAGGTGTGCAAGAAGCTGGGAGGGAGCAGAGCCGGGCAGCTGACCTGAACTAGCCAAAGGGGTATTCCACACCATGGAACGTCATGCCCAGTATATAAACAGGGGGAGTTGGCCGGGAGGCGCGGATCACAGCTCGGGAATTAACTGGGCATCGGTCAGCGGGTGGTGAGCAATTGCATTGTGCATCACTGTTCCCCCCCCCCTTCCTTTTTTTTGTTATATTCCTTTTCATTACTATTATTATTATTATATTTCATTATTACTATTGTTAGTATTATATTTTACTTTAGTTATTAAACTGTTCTTATCTCAACCCACGAGTTTTACTGTTTTTGCTTTCCTTTCCTCCTCCTCACCCCACTGGGAGGGGGAGGGGGAAGCGGCTGCGTGGTGCTGAGTTGCTGGCTGGGGTTAAACCACGACAAACCTTTAAAAATACTTCCAGGTGCACTGGCTGGAATTAGCCAAGATAGGCTACTTACACAAGAAGCCTATATTTAAAAAATATCCACAATATGGTTAATAAAAGGACATTCCAGGCATGCAAAAAATTTACAATATATGCAAAGCTACTAGATACTTGGACAACAAGGAAAAACTACACGTAATACCAAAAGCAGTGACTTTTTATCTATTATCCTGCAGTAAGCCTTAAATCCTTAGAACATACATTGAAGGGGGATATACTTAAATGCAGAGAATATTGAAATATCGCTATAAAAATGGGTCTGAAACACTGGGAGAACTGGATATACATGAGCAGAACTAGGACTTTTAGTCTGATGAGCAGAGCAGGTCTAAGGCTGGTTTAACATAGATTCTGTCTTGCAGCAAAAGGCTCAATAAAACACCCAAGAAACCTCTACAGATGCAGAATTGTGCCAATACTGCTTCCTTACAAAATTTTAGAGATTTCATAGAGATAGATATTTAGTCATTAATACCACACAGCTGACTTTTCTAATTGTCTAAGCCCACTATACTTTTTTGGTACTAATAAGCACATTTCTGTTATGGAAGTGTTTTTTCCCCAAAGCACATACAATCATAATTCATAAAATTAGCAACTGGTATAAAAATGCATCGTGATATAGTTTTCCATATTCCTGTACATGAAAATCAAGTCCAATTCATTTCTTGTATAATTGCAGGAAAATAAAGAAAAATATTATGTTTCCCTGTATCAATAAAGCTGAAATAGCATAATGTATACATGCAGAGACCAGGATGATGAATGACTTAAAGGAAAAGATTTCCCTTTTTCTGGTGTTGTTAAATGCATTGGACATTGCAACAGTGACTCAGGAAACCTTGGAACTGGGGTTACTTGAGTTCAAAAAGGATTCTACAAGAGTTCCTCTTCCCATTATACAAATATGGGCTGATGAGCAATGAAGTCAGAAGGAGCACCTCTCCCGTCGTGCTTTTTGATATGAGGCTATGTTGCAGCTTTCTGGAGAGAAGAGACCAGTTCAGGAATTTGCTAATATCTGGGACTACTGAGCCTGTATCGCCAGGCTAGCCTATGGGAAAAGCGAGCCTAGAGAAAACTACTCTTAAATTTTGATTCTTGATAATCATAAATAAAAGGGTGATCATAAATAAAAGAGAGCGAGGCAGAGCGAGGAAGTGAAAACCTTCATTTGAAGCATGTTTTGAGTTACTACTGATGCCGCTCATTCTGGTAGAGATTTAAAGAGAGTCTTGCTCTGAGCTAAATTGCTCTAACAGAGTGAAACACGTGAAAATATGCTCTTCAGATTCTGAGACTGTGTGCTTTTTTTGAAGTGCTGTTTTGTTGTCCTATCACCAATCTTATCTCCTGTCAGTTTTGTAACCAGCAGTTAAGAAGAAAGAAAAACCCAATATTTTTCAGACGCTTTAGGGAATACAGAAAGTTCACGAAAGAAGGGAGAGGCTGTAAAGCTTGGCAATTAAGACAGTGTCTTATGAGCTCAAGCAGTGGCTCTAAGGGATGTTTCCACTAAAAGAGAGTTGCCATAATACTGCTCCCCCACCTTCCCCCTGCAAATGTAGATGCAAGTGATCAAAGTGCTGGGAAACATTAGAAATAGAGACAATGGGGTGAAACAGAGTGAAATCCAGAACAGGAAGCTATTTTTACCTATAACATAAGACAGGTTATCACCGTTATAACTAATTTACTGTTTTTTACCGTCTGTCTTCATGCAAAAGAATAGCAGTGAATAATGAAACATATGGTAAATGTGATAATGAAACATCACAGGCAAGTATATCCCTACTACTCAGGCAGCAGATCACTTCTCTGTCTAATGAATATAAATGTTAAACTTCTGTTGCAACCCTGCATAGCTAACTTAATCTCCATTTACATTTCTAAAAAAGAAAATTCTCCTTGTGGCAAAACCAAAACAGTCACTTGCTTTTTTTTTTTTCTTTTTTTCCCCTAGGATTGAATATTTTATTCTGGAAATTTCTGATTGTTTCGGTGGAGTGACATGTCTTAAAGCCACTACGTACTACAGTTACTGCAGTATTCTGGCAAGCATTTGATCATGAGCACTAAACAGGAATTAAAAAACCCACAGATGTTCAACCAGGAGAAGAAGAAACCAGGAGAAAGACTGAAAGTTCGTGAGAAACTGGCTACGTATTTACAGTGAAATATGGCAGGAAGAAATCCGATTAATTTCTAAGCTACAGTCACAGAGATCAAATATTGAGCAGGGAATAAAAAAATCCATCTCTACACAGTTAATGAGTTCATATCTGGAACAACAGTTTCAGAGCCACAGAAATCTGGGACTAATTGGAGACTGTAACAAAATCAGGTGAAAGAATGGAGGCATGAATTTGCAAGGCAAATCTTGCCACCAAACTCTATTTGCTTTGATCACTCAAGTGGTTCTAGTGAAGTAAATGGGATAACTTAGATGAATAATGTGACCAAGGCTTGTCTTAGATAAACTTGGTACGTGTTGCTGACTTAGGAGATGTCTATATAATAGATTAGGGGCTTGTTAAAGGAGAAAAGTAACCCTGTAATCCATAGTTTACTGTTCATGCTTGGTCTTAGGTCTCTAATAAATAAGTATTGGCTTAAGGTCTGAAGCATGAAATTTTATGTCACTTTCAAATTTTTTTTCCATTAATTATTACGTCTGTGAATGTTCCTGTTATCAGCAGTAATGTCTTTTCCTATCATGTCCAATTCTCAGCCCTAGCCGTCGTACATACCACGTATTATATATGGGAAGAAACATTTCCTTTTCCTAACAGAAAATGAAATTCCTTTTCATTAATCATCCCCTTCTTATGCCGATGGACAGGAGCTCCTGTCAGCTTTGCGTCATTTGCTACTTTGCAAATTTTATTGGCCTTAGTGGTTATTAGTTCAAAGGAAGCACATAAAACCTCCTCAGCGCTGCTTCATGTCTTCCCCATCTTTTGGTCCATCATTCTACAAACTCCAGAGCTGTGGTGGGTTTTGCCGTCCCCGCAGGGAGGGCTGGTGCTGGGCAATGCTGCCTCGGGGTACCGAGCGCTGGCCAAGGACAGTGCCTGAGTAACTCCATCCAGGGCACTGGTGCTGAAAGCTGAACTGGGAAAAAGACGACTGGGATGGAGGATCCTTGGCTTCAGTCACAGCAGGACAAGCTGGGTGTCAGCCAGCACAACGGCCGGGGATGACACACAGTGCGAGAACAGGGGTGTGCAAAAGCAGAGCACCAGGAGGGCAGAGCTGTCACCGTGCGACTTTAGACTGATTTAAATTGTGGACTTCAGCAGAAGCAGAGACATACTTCATGTTTTGACATATAAAACACCAATCCTGGATAATCTTCTGTTGTTTCTGTGACTCACAGAAGATGACCAAAGATTTCTGATTTCTTTAGTTTTCTGAGTAGTTTTGGTGTGTCTATGCTGGGCATTCCTGATATTTCTCTCACCAATCCTACTGCTGAGCAATGAGGCTCAAGCAAAGTAAAAGCAACAGCCTTCTGCCACGCTGTTAATCAATTTGTAAAATCTATAGCTACTCTGAAATGCAAAGAAAAAGAAAGTAGATGGCACAAGAGGTAAATATATCTTTTTAATGTTTAAACTAAACATAGAAGGAATTATGAAAAAGAAACTAAAATTTTCCTTCCAGTTGTATTCAAAGGCTATCTCAATATAGAAAGCTGAATTTATTTTTTGCCTTTTTTAATAAAGTGGGAAAAATATTTTTTTGGAGCTCATAAGATACAGTCTATCTCCATCTGTTAGCTTATGATCATCAACCAAAAATGATAAAAATGCTAAAAAACTGTTCTAGTTCTAAACTATATGGATACTGCAGACTTCCATTTGAATCAGAGTACTAACTGTTCAGGTACTTGCCCCACTTCAACATACACATGTGCAATCAGCTCCACTGGATTTTCCTTTAAGGAAGGACATTGTTAGAGAAAAGGAGAGAAAACAAAATGGTTCTGTGCTGCTTCATAGTGGGCTAGACTAAACGATGATGAAAACCAGGTATAAATTTTTTAGGAAAAAGGAGCAGGTAGCAATGCAGCATAACATGCATTAATTTGTCACTCAGGCAGGAAAAAGTGTAACACATTAATTTGTTTTTGTAAGGATCATTGCCTTTATGTAAAGACTGCAGTGCCCATTTATGCCAGCTCCAGTTATCTTCTCCTAGCACATAACTTACATTTGATACCTTAACTGCCAGATGACCCTCACATATACAAGATTGCCTATCAGTGCTGAATTGGCACAGAGATGGCTACAAGTGACCTGTTCTGTAAACTGCATTAATTTCTTTTATGTGCTTTGTGATCCCAGCCAGGAAGCACCGGTCAGAACCAGAGTATCAGGCATTATGGCAATACTGCAGAGTAACCAAGACGACAATCCCAGCACTGGAGAACTGGCAATTTGGCGGTTTGGACACATACAACAGAAATCCAAGGAAAGTTTCCTGATAATTCATAAGTAACAGGATTTTTTAAATTTAATTGATATACCTGGAAGCAGAATATCCCTCTTAATCTACACTGCATTTGACTAAACTTGCTTAAGGTTACTGTTGCTACAGCCATAGAAATAAGTCAGTTACTCTGCCCATATTTCAGCTCGTACTAGAAATAAAATGACTAAAATAATTCAATTTAGATATAACTTCAGGTTATCCATAGAGATTCATAGACAAAAGGCAGAAGGAGAGACGTGATATATTTGATGAAATATCAGTGGCCGTAGGTGACATTCAGAACACCTTTCAAAAGGCAGCCTTTTAATAAATCACTGCTGTTGGTCCATTTGCAAGATAGAGTCACCTGAGGGGTTTTTACAAATCGATATAAACACTAAGCACTTAGTCAAAATAACATTATTTAGTCTGAGATCACAAAGTTAACTGGATGATGAATTTACATGAAAGCACCATCAATTAAAGGAAACGGTTGTCCCTTATGACACACAGCAGGAGTAAACTGGATTTTCTGTTATGTAAGGGGGTTTATTCAGAAGGAGGATAATTACTCTGCAGGGAGTGTGGAGCTGCCCTGGAGGCAGAGCTCCCAGGGGCATGTTGCTGCAGGCAGACAGGGCTTCTCTGAGGAACCACAGCACTGAGAGAAAGATGGTGCAGACTCCCACGCTGACGCTAGATCTTCTGCTTTGCACAGGGAAGGTGAATGCTAACCCTGAAACCATTTCAAAAGAGGAAAAAGAGACCTTCTTATAATGAAAGGCCACAATTAAATCTAATCCTGTATGAAAAGAGTACTCAAGTATTGGTATAGTCTTTTGACCATCTTGAATACTGTTCTAGCCAAAGGTTTTTACAGTCCCAGCTCACATGGCTGTCCTTGAAATGCCCTGAAATCTCTTCACTATGCTCCACCTCTGAGCTACTCTTAAAATAAAAATGTATGTATGGATGCATAACAGTTACTTCTCAAAACAAAGAACGATGAACATTAAAAGACCATTAAGAAATCAAAGGGGACTTTTGAGAAAAAAATCTCAGCCACTAAAAGACTTTATTTCCCACAAAAAGAATGAACTCTTTGATGATTTTTCTACCAATCCATGGATGTCAAAAATAAGAATACAAGTCCCTATTTGAAAGAGAGGACGTTGGGACACATCTTTTTATATATGCCTCTTGTCAACTTCCATTATACGCTGGTCTCCAATGCCAAACATAATTAAAAGGAGACTGTAGTGTCGAACAGGCCAGTTTAATTTTTACAGAGCAAATCTGGCTTTTCTTAAAGTCAAATTCTGAAATGCTAGGAGTTTCTTTCTTGGATCAGCAATACCTTTAAAGTTCAGTCATAACAAGACGATTTAGAAATGCTTAGTTTTGAAATGTGTAGCCTCTGACTGCTTAATTAAGAAAAAGAGATCAGCTAGAACGAGGGGAAAAGGTTAAGGTAAATTAGTCTGTTTGGATCCAAGTCTGCCATTTTCGATGTGTGCCATCAGTGGCCACCTCAAAGACCTACATCAGTGATTTGGGGTCTACTTTCTCTTTTCAATGCTGGAGCAGTATGTGCTCAGGCTCTGCACAGAATAAAATGTTTTGCTCCATTACCTGACCCTAGGCAGTGCTAACTGAATGTAAATGCAAGTCCTTCAAAGTACTTCTCAGATACACCCACTTTGCACTTAAATTGAAACATTGGCTGTATGTAAGTGTAGGGCAGGTGAGGAAGACACGTCACGTTCTCATACAGTCCGGGCTCCTCCAGCCCTTTTCTTTGCTGCTCCCTGGATAGGTCCACACCTTTGCTTGCTGCTCTGCTAGTGAAAGATCCTGTCATTTCTGAGGGCTTTCCATGTTCAAGAGTTTCTCCATTTGTAAGGTAGTGAGAGCGTTTTTTTTGAACTGTAAGGATATTCAAACCCTGCAAAAATAGTCATTAAAACTTACTAATGTCATACTGTGCTTGAAATTCAAGAGAGAATGTTGTTTTAAATAAAGTTAATTCTTTTAATCGAATCTTGGATAGATTTCCCTCAAACATAATCAGAGAGATACTTTAGTTATTAACCTATCTTCTTGCTTCTTCCCTTTTCTCATTCAGCCCTCCACAATGAATCTCAGCCAGTCAAGGGACCAGGCAGTTTCTCAGTAGAGAGAGAGAGAGAGTCTTTCTGAGCTTGGATATCCATGAAAAGAACCCTGTTTCTTGCTCTCCAGAGTAAGCAATAAGAAACGGTGATATATTCACAGTGATATTTTTGTGAGATATTTTCTTGTAAAGACTGCTTACACCCAGATGAGTTTTATCAGCACGGTTTATATGATGGGCTGCATTTTATTTAAACCACATAACCCAAAGCATTGTCTGGGTGGTAGGTATCTATAACTGCCTAACCTTTTTTCCTGATGGGTCATTTTACATGTATTATGTTTAGGTAAACCTGGATATTTGTTACACCCTAAAGTCAGATGTTAATTGATGGTCTCACATTGCCATAGTCCATGGGGGCAAAATGCTGCATTTATTCTGTGCCAGTTTTTTAAGTAGGGTCTTTTAGTAACAATGAATTATATCATACCTTCAAGACGGTATTTGAGAACTATACATGGGAATCCATCTCACCTCACATTAGTCACTTAAAAACAGTCATCCAAGTCTAAGTTAGTTGTCTGATCTCTTTTAGAATTACTGGGAGAAAAATAAGCAATTCTGGGAGCAATTCTCACCCATTGTAGATGCTTATTTTACCAGGAAATGAATCATCCTATGCAGGTGCCTACTTTTCTCTATCAACCGTAAAGAGAATCAAGGACAACCAGCTCAGATCAGGACATCTAATTTTGAAATACCTAAAGGGGTGAGATAAAGTCCAGCCAAAAGCTCTGTCCCTGTAACAGCACTGGTAGGACTCTGGTATGCACTGGGACATAACCTCTCCTGTCTTCCGTTACGTGCGTGCATTGGAAAGGTGGGAGTTTCATCTCCTCTGCTCCACATCCCCTGTGAGCTGGCTGTTAAAGCAAGCCTGAGTCGAATTTGCCTGCATTAATGACTGAATCCTAATTTCCTGCTCCTTGATCCCTTCGGCTGGAGCTACTACATAGCAGCTAGTAATAGCTTGGCCCAAGGTCCCTTTGTAGCTCCACAGAGGTATTAAAAGCAAACCCTCTGTGTTTCTGTAATTTTTAAATTGATTGCACAGTTTTAGGCACTGGACTAGAGCATGCTGTTAATCCCACTGAAATTGTTGATACTGAAGTCAGTGGAATCAGACCAATTCACACAAACTCAGGATCTGGACCATTATCATAACATATTATTGACATAGGCAAGATTTGTGCTTCTCATATACGACTTTTTAAAAGAGTTTTTCAAAATAGCGTGTCACTAAGACACTTCTGTCATATGAATCCCATATAAAATGCTATTTTTTAAGCAGCACCTCTTTTTGACATCTCTCTGCTAAACAGAATCTATATAGCACTTCTTGTGAAAAAAGATGGAAATCATTAGCATGACATGTAACCTCAATCAGAATTTACCGGGGTAAGGCAAAATTACTGGATGAGTTGCTTTGGTTTTTTTTTTTTAAATCTGTAAGTGCATCAGGTTAGACTCAATATTCAGAGCAGATCCTTTTAGGCTTAAGTTCTGTACATCTATCTGATTTTGTACAGGAAACTAACAATTAAGTGGAAATGTGACCACTAAATTTGGAAAAAGCTGGAGTCTAAGTGCACACTACAGTCTCCCAGGAGGAGAACAGTATAAAAGGAATTACTGTAATCAAGTCATTCAGTGCGTAAGTTGTTACCTCCATATTGAGGAAACTTAGGTCTGTACGCAGCCCATGTTACGCAAACGATAAAATATGTTTTGACAGTGTAATTAATGTTAGTCTCAAAACAGAAATGCAAATCAAACAAGACATCAAGATCAGAAACTGTAAGCCTTTGCCAAAGTTAAAAGAGATGTGGGCAACACAAACCTCATGGATTGCTGATGGACTAGTTACAAAGGGTTCTATTTTAGATCAGTTAATTAGCGAGAAATTATAGCCTAACCAGCATCCTGTAGATGGCATGGCAAAGTGCTGACAGCTGTATTGCTCTTCTAAACAGTTCCTATGTGCCTCTAAAATACTGAAGTTGCATTAAAAAACACCATCTCGGGTTTTCGGTTGCAGGAAGGAAAAATGTACCTTTAACTATACTCTATTTCACTTACAGAATATATGTGTGGCTTTTCAGGAATACAGATTGCATTTGTCACACCATCAAAATAGTAAGAGACGAAGAGAAAAAAGAGCTCCAAAAGCTAAGAGTCACTCTTACTGGGCTACTCTTTTCACATCGAAATAAAATAGAAAATTTGAAAATGTTTTTTGGTAGAATCAAACCAATATTGCTGTAATTCTGTGCTCTAAAAAAAAAAAATCTCTTCTTGAACTCCCACATACCCTTATCGCTCAAGTCAAATTATTTCCATCAGCCTCCTAAACCTACTCACAGACATATTATGTAGGCTTATTATTGGTTTTGTCTGTGTATTTTCTATTCTCATTCTTACAGTAACTATGTGCAGCTTGTGATTTTCTTTAACTTACAGTAAGGAATTCTAAACTGAATAGGACAAGAAAAACAGTTTGCTCAATCTTAAGGAAGTGTTGCACAGTACAATAATTTTAACAGTGCATTATGATAATGGTCCTACATTAAAGAATTTAAGTGATTACAAAATATTTTAATTAAAGACAATTTAATACCTTTAAATCACTCTTTTAATCCACAGAGAGCTACAAGTCTGGACACAATCTCAGAGTGGACTTTTGAGATTGGTAACAATACAGGCAATAGTCAAATCAAGAAATCATTTTACCCAAGATGTAGATGGAGTCAGTATCAGTGTCAAACCCGGTGCTCAGAAAGCTACTTGCAGGCTGCCAGCCCTGTATTTAGGTGCAGCAAATGATGCTGCTGGGTTCTGAGCTCTCAACCCTGTAAGTCAGAGCATGGCGCTCTCAGTTATGCTTGTTTTCAAGTGGGACCAGGATTTAATCTTTGGTTTCATCCTATAATGCAATTTGAATAGGCTTGACTTTTACCTCAGATTTATAAAAGTTAGCTAGCTATACTTTGCTATCATTGTAGACTATTTTTATAGGCAACAGAGAGAAATAGGGACGTCCAGAGGACAACTTCTTTCATAACAGATACCAATCCTAAAGGAGATGATAAATTACATTTCATTGACTATAATAGGGCATTAATGTGACTGCCTTTGACAGCTACATTTTAGATATATGTATTAGGTGAGATTGATTTTTAGGACTGAAATTTTTATGGTTTTTTTGATTGGGGGAAGGAGATAAAGAGTGGAAATATATGTATTTTTCTGGACACAGAACCATCTCAAAAGGTAAAGAAATGCATATAAAAATCATGTCTCACTGATATGTCCTTGATATTCTGCTCTCAGTCTCAGAAAGCCAAGTGATAGGTTACCCACTTCAAACTCAGTATCTTCCCTAACCCTGTTTGGATGTCCTCTAGTTGTCCTTGAGGAGTAGTAATGACCTGCTTGGATTGCTCTGATATTTGTGGTTTCCAGTGTGTATATTTTAATGGACTATACACTACGACTAAACCTTGGCCTTACAGTGAGTACAGACTTTGTTGGTAAGTATCAGGGTGCTATTAGGTGAGTGTAAGACACCTCAGTGTAGGTAGGGGTTTGTTGACTCTCTGTTGGTGCACAATAGGATCCATACACTGTGTTCAGTCTGAGTCAAACTCACCTAAACATAGATATCTAATACCTTTTTAGAGGTCCTAGGCCCTCCTGCCTAGCCTACAGCTGCTTGTCCAGAAGGATGCAATTCTCTCAGAGGTCCCATGTGGATGTCTCAAATGGTACCAGCCAATTATCTTTGAATTAATCTGCATTTATTGTCATGGGAACTTAGACAACTAGTTTGCAAGAAAGCATCTATGTTTAGATGACTTGATCTGGAGGCAAATCCACACCGTTCAACTAACCTGTATGGCCAAAGGCTAATTCTGTCTGGTTATGCCCTAGGAATGTCACCAATTTTAGTATCTTTATTTTCTCTGATCCTCTGGAAAAAATCTTCCAAGTATGTTTTAACTATCAGGTTTACCAATTGCCCTTCTAGGGTAGATCTGAGTCTGAATAAAATTCCTGACACAGAAATGGAGACTTAAGTACAAGCTTGTCTTGATGAAACTCCATTTCAGGGAAGTGAAAATAAAGGATGGGAGTTGCTGAGAGGCTGGCAGAGATGTGCAAGCATCCCAAGGGTTTTTTATATTAACAAAACATAGAATTTGCTGGAAGTAAAACTAAAGGTAACTATAAAAGTTTTTCTCCTATTTCTGTGCCTCTCCACTGAAACATAGATACAGCTTTATTTAAATAGTGAAGAACTTGCTTTGTCTTTACCTTCAGATGCCTCTGTTACTGGCAAGGATTTGGGTGGCAGCTGCCCACTAGCATTCTGTTCTCTTGGAAAAGGCAATTTTGCAAGTTAGAAATAATGTCCTTAGGGAGGAGTACAATTATAAGTGGCGAGCATAAATCAAAATGTCCTTGCCATGATGCAGAACAGTAGTGAAAGCACCTGAACTTGCCTCCCTAAATGCCTGATAATACATTTTTGGAAATAGCTTTACTAGCCAATGGACGTTCTAGAAACGGAAGGATCCCTCTGGCAGTGAGACCTGACCTGCTGTAACAGAGTTTATTGTTATTTTGAAGTGCAGCTCTCTTTCTTCACACATACCCTCTATCGGCCCCTGTGCCTTTGCTAGGACCCACAGGGGAGGAATTCCCCTGTGGCTGCACACACAGTTTTTTGGGGAGAATTTTTTATTGTAAAGAAGCTAGAGCAGAACACAGCTTACACCCCGGTTGTACTGAAAGCGTAACAAAGCTAAAGGCCAATTTGTCAGCAAGCAAAATTGGGTCAACTTCAAGAGAGTTACGCTTAGTTACATTAACTGATGGACTGAGGCCCTGATGGATGACATATTACATGTTAGCTAGTAAAAATTAGTGTCAGAACGCAATCAAAATGATGTCTGTATACCCAGCACAGCAAGCATTGTAGTTCCAGCGCACACGTCATCATTATGGCTCGTGACATATATGCCTTCAACAAAACCCAGGACTGAATACATGCAGAGCTTCCGAGAAGACTCCTTAGAGGTTTTTTTCATTCACGGAGGAACACAGAAGGAGAAGCACTGGCAGGAGAGGGGTCCTGCCTTCTTTTTTACTACAAGTACAGGGAAGCACAATGAATTGGTGCTTCCAGGCCCACCCACCCTGAGAGCTTCCCCCAGCTGCACAGATCCACCTGAGGACAAAACCCTCTGGCAACCTCAAGCTAAATAGCTGGGCTGAAATTTACCTCTGCCACTGTTAGCTTCTATCATGTCAGGAAGGCTTCAAACACTGAGCAGTGAATCACCTTCCTTGCATGATTTTTTTTTTTTTCTTTCTTATACATTCTTCCCCCCCCCATATAATATCATACGGAAAATGACGCTGAGAAACCTCTGTGAAAAGTGAGCCCACAGAACAGCTTTGAAGCCGAATTCTGCCAGGGGAGGGAGCACGGGTGTCCTTTTTAATAAAGGAAGAACCAGCTGTCTGGCAAATCTAATAGGTTATGGAGGAATTATGTCAAGCACAGAACAGCAGGAGCAAGGGAGAAACACTCATTACACATTTTTTAAACTAACCATAGATGGAAGGCAGTGACTTCATTTTTTATTTTTGCCTCTGCAGATCATCTGTACCAAGGAGAATGAAAATTATGAAAAGCTCCTGGCTACTGCTCCAACTGTTTTCATGCCTCATCAGCCTGAAGAGGCCAGGCAGCCCCGATTATCACAGCCTTACTCCATCTCAGGGAATCCCAGACTTACGAGGAGTTGCAATGGCCCCTTGGCCATCCTCTGTTGAACTCCTCAAACCAAAGGGCTTTTGTTACCTTCATCCCTGTGACTCCCTGGGCCATTTCCACCATGTAGAGCTGCTATTAAACAGCAGTGTCAGCATAGCAGCAGAACTTCAATATATTTAAAAGAATTAGAGACTAATTATTCCCCCCAGATACACCCAAAGCAATGAAAATGATGTGTGCGTATCCAAGTGTAGAACTGGGCTCATCGTTTGTTAGTATAAGATTTATTCCCACAGTATAGGCACACAATTGGGCACAGCATCGAAGTTTTAACTCAGGATCCCCAAGTGCTCCCACAGATACATGGTATGTTTCCTGCAGAGAGTTAGAGTGCCAGACAATTCCGTGGAGCCCCAACAGTAATTAAGCAAAGTCAATAAGCAAATTATCATTGAGAAAACAGCCTTCTATATCTTATTTGGACTTAAGGTTTTGTGGTTTTAAACATACCTGTTGTGTATACCACTGCTAGCTATTACTTAGCAATGGATACTAGTAAAAACCTCTAAGACTCAGCATTTATTTCTATAGAGAGAACAGAAATTGTGGAGATGTTACTTCATGCATATGTTTTCCCCCATTTGGCTGGGTTTTCCTAGCCATAGTGCATTGGATTAAGAAGATTGAAGCAGCCACCTGGATGAAGTATCTCATTCTTGAGGAAATAAAAGAAAATCATGCATTTATTGATCATAAGACATTTTTCTTTTAGGAACTGATTGTGTTTTTCCAATTTTTATATTTATATACATTTATAAAATCCTTTCTGAACCTTCTCTTCTCCAGGCTGAACAGTCCCAGCTCTCTTATCCTTTCCTCATGGAAGAGGTGCTCGAGACCCTCTGTCTTCTTAGTGACCCTTCACTGAACTCCACTAGCTCCATAGGTAGTAGCACTATGACTTAAACTTTCGCCTGCCCTTGGTATCCTCATATGTTTGAAACAAACCCCAAACAAAACCAAAAAGAATAACTATTGTCATTAGTGTTCAGATAGCAGAGAATCAGTCCTTTTGGGGTCTGCAAGGGTAGCTGTGCTATGCAACAGTACAACTTCTCGATGAAATATCATATTCTCATGCCTTTATGTTTGTAGGTACGTGACCATGCAATCTATTTACTGGCAATGATAGTTTTGTGGCTAAATATCAAACGTGCTCTAAAAATTCACCCAACGTAGCCCCTTATTTCAAAAATGGAAAGCTGAAAATAGCTTTAAGTCAGGAGAAAGGAAACCTGCAGTTCCTCAGGCATTCTGAATAATCGTATGAGCTGTAATTGAAAACTCCCTCATGCAATGTGACCTTGTCTGAATTAATTGGTTTTGGAATTAGTGCGCAATAGTTCAGTAAATGTGGAATCCTCTGAAGTTTACTTATTGCCAAGCAGAGTCCTACTGACTGAGAAAAGTAAAATGGACAAAAGACAGTTCCCTACTTCTCATCTTTTTCAGTAGACTCTTCAGTAAGCACGAGTTTAGTAGAGCTACCTACTATGAATTAGATAAAAGGAGGTGTATATACAACTGATCTGACGGGTTTGCATTATGCTACGTTTTCTAGACAAATGAAATCATTGTAACGCAGTGTACTGGCCACTTAAGGCTAGTAACTATATCCCTGAAATCATCTGTGCTTCATGCTAAGTTTCTCTCAAGATCAGCTGGAAATCCCTGAAGCGGAAGAAGTGATCTTGGACTGACACTTAACATGGGACAGAAATCCAGGATGCCTTTATGTACCATGACCCAATCCCCATTGTGCTGAAGTCCATAGTTACATGGAATTTTTTTTGTCATTAATCCATTCATCAAAAAATACAATTGTAGCCAAATAATTTGGGTTAGAGGAAAATGTGAAGTAGTTTTAAGAAACTGAAGATGATGCTCCTTTTTATTCATCGGCCTAAAAGCTGAAGAACTTAACTGAGGCCACTCAGTCAGTGCTTGTTGCTGGAGGATTTCGTACCTCTGACTGGAGTGCTTCAGTTCCTCGTTACAGGATATTTAGTCTTTTGTGTTTTAGCTGTTTCAGCTGTTTCAATTTGCATACAAAAGCCATATTCACTGAGCAGATATCCCACCTGATAGGTGAGTGTCCTGAGCAGCGGGCTAGAGCGACAATGTCTCTCTCAACAAAAGTGAAAGTGTTTTATACAATGTATAATAGTGCCATCAGGAGAAACTGAGTGTGTCTCCCACATCTGAATACATGATAACCTGGTGTTCATGATATTCTGGATGGCCAAAGCTGCAAATACCAAATTACTCTCTGTCTCAGAGGAGGGATTTTAACATATTCTTCTGCTTCACAACAGACCATCCTAACTGCTACCTCCAGTATCGTTGCAACTCAGTATTTCTGCATTCACAGTAAAATCAAACAACATCAGCAGGAAACATCCTGAAATATTCTATAACATATAGAATATGTAAGTAAGTCAGCTTCATCGGGGGCCCAACTTAAATGCCTCTATGTAAACGCACATGGCATGGGGAATAAACAAGAGGAGTCAGAGACGTGCGCACGCCTGCAGGGCTATGATCTTATTGGCATCACGGAGACGTGGTGGGATGGCCCCGATGACCGGAGTGTTGGAATGGAAGGATACAGGCTCTTTAGGAAGGACAGGTAGGGCAGACGAGGAGGGGGTGTCCTCCTCTATGTCAATGACCAGCTGAGTGCATGGAGCTCTGCCTGGGGATGGATGAGGAGCTGACTGAGAGCCTATGGGTCAGGATTAAAGGGAGGGCAGGGACAGGTGACATTATAGTGGGGGTCTGCGACAGGCCACCTGACCAGGACGACTGAGCAGATGATGCCCTCTCTAGACAGATAGGAGCAGCCTCACATTCACAAGCCCTGGTCCTCATGAGGAACTTCAACCACCCCGATTATCTGTTGGAAGGACAACACAGCAGGGCATAAGCAATCCAGGAGGTTCCTGGAATGTGTTGATGACAACTTCCTCCTCCAAGTGAGAGAGGAGCCAATGAGGAGACGTGCTATGCTGGACCTTGTTCTCACCAACAAGGAAGGGCTGGTGGGGAATGTGAAACTCAAGGGCAGCCTTGGCTGCAGTGACCATGAAATGGTGGAGTTCAAGATCCTTAGGGCAGCGAGGAGGGGGCACAGAAAGCTTGCTACCCTTGACTTCAGGAGAGCAGACTTTGGCCTCTTCAGGGATCTGCTTAGGGGAGTACCATGGGATACTGCTCTGGAAGGAAAAGGGGCCCAAGAAAGCTGGTTAATATTCAAGGATCACCTCCTCCAAGCTCAGGAGCAATGCATCCCAACAAAGAGGAATTCAGCCAAAAACGCCAGGAGGCCTGCGTGGATGAACAAGGAGGTCCTGGACAAACTCAAACACAAAAAGGAAGCCTATAGAGGGTGGAAGCAAGGACAGGTAGCCTGGGAGGAATACAGAGAAATTGTCTGAGCAGCCAGGGATCAGGTTAGGAAAGCTAAAGCCCTGATAGAATTGAATCTGGCCAGGGACATCAAGGGCAACAAGAAAAGCTTCTCTAGGCACGTCAGTGATAAAAGGAAGACTAGGGAAAATGTGGGCCCTCTACAGAAGAAAATGGGAGGGCTGGTTACCCAGGACATGGAGAAGGCTTAGGTACTCAATGACTTTTTTGCCTCAGTCTTCACCGGCAAGTGCTCCAGCCACACTGCTCAAGTCGCAGAAGGCAAAGGCAGGGACTGGGAGGATGAAGAACTGCCCACGGTAGGAGAAGACCAGGTTTGAGACCATCTAAGGAACCTGAAGGTGCACAAGTCCATGGGACCGATGAGATGCCTCCGCAGGTCCTGAGGGAACTGGCAGATGAAGTGGCTAAGCCACTATCCATCCTTTTGGGAAGTCATGACAGTCCGGGGAAGTTCCCACTGATCGGAAAAGGGGAAACATAACGCCCATTTTTAAAAAGGGAAAAAAGGAAGACCCAGGGAACTACAGTCCAGTCAGTCTCACCTCTGTGCCCAGCAAGATCATGGAGCAGATCCTCCTGGAAACTATGCTAAGGCACACGGAAAATAAGGAGGTGATTGGTGACAGCCAACATGGCTTCACTAAGGGCAATCATGCCTGACAAATATGGTGGCCTTCTATGACGGGGTTACAGCAATGGTGAATAAGGGAAGAGCAACTGATGTCATTCTACCTGCACTTGTGCAAAGCATTGGACACTGTCCCGCATGACATCCTTGTCTCTAAATTGGAGAGATGTGGATTTGATGGATGGACCACTCAGTGGATAAGGAATTGGCTGGATGGTCATACTCAAAGAGTTGGGGTCAACGACTCGATGTCCAAGTGGAGAGCAGTGACGAGTGGCGATCCTCAGGGGTCAGTATTGGGACCAGTGCTGTTTAACTTCTTTGTTGGCAACATGGACAGTGGGATTGAGTGCACCCTCAGCAAGTTTGCCAACCACACCAAGCTGTGTGGTGCAGTCAACACACTGGAGGGAAGGGATGCCATCCAGAGGGACCTTGACAGGCTTGAGAGGTGGGCCCGTGCGAACCTCATGAAGTTCCACAAGGCCAAGTGTAAGGTCCTGCACATGGGTCGGGGCAATCGCAAGCACAAATACAGGCTGGCGATGAGTGGATTGAGAGCAGCCCTGAGGAGAAGGACTTGGAGGTATTAGTGGATGAAAAACTGAACGTGACCTGGCAATGTGTGTTTGCAGCCCAGGAAGCCAACCGTATCCTGGGCTGCATCAAAAGAAGCATGACCAGCAGGTCAAGGGAGGTGATTCTCCCCCTCTACTCCACTCTCATGAGACCCCACCTGGAGTACTGTGTTCAGCTCTGGGGCCCCCAACATAAGAAGGACATGGACCTGTTGGAGCGAGTCCAGAGGAGGGCCATGAAGATGATCAGAGGGCTGGAGCACCTCCAGTATGAGGACAGGCTGAGAGAGTTGAGGTTGTTTAGCCTGGAGAAGAGAAGGCTCCAGGGAAACCTTATAGCAGCCTTCCAGCACTTGAAGGTGGCCTACAGGAAAGATGGGGAGGGACTCTTTATCAGGGAGTGTAGTGATAGGACGAGGGGTAATGGCTTTAAACTGAAAGAGGGTAGATTTGGATTAGATGTAAGGAAGAAATTCTTTACTGTGAGGGTGATGAGACACTGCAACAGGTTGCCCACAGAAGCCGTGGATGCCCCATCCCTGGAAGTGTTCAAGGCCAGGTTGGATGGGGCTTTGAGCAACCTGGTCTAGCGGAAGGTGTCCCTGCCTGTGGCAGGGGGGTTGGAACTAGATGATCTTTAAGGTCCCTTCCAACCCAAACCATTCTATGATTCTATATGGAGTAAGTCATATATAGGACTCTCTCTACATATAGGACATGTAACAAAAATATGTTGACCTTCTCAGGCTAACGGGAAACAACAAGAGAGTGGTTAAGATCTTCCAGACCTCCTTGTTGGTTATGTTTTCATAGTACAATCCAGTGTTGTACCAGGGTATTTTAATTAGTTTTCAGTAAGACAACCTAGGTATTGCAGGTGGGATAACGTGTTACTGTGCCACTGCTCCCAGCCTAGTGCACCCTGTTTCCCAACAGGACTATGCAGCCAGGGCTCACTACGCACTGAGCTGGTGGTGACACAGCTCCGATACCTCAGGTAGCTTGCGTACCTCCCCGCAGCACTCTGCTACACTAGCCAGACATTACCAGGAAGGAGCCTTCCAAGCTGACGGTGTAGAATATATACGTGCAGATATACTTGGACAATAGGGAACCGAGCTGGTACTACCTGGAAAAGTGACCCAGATTTTATGAACTCTTCCTGAAAAGTGAAGCATTGCTTGCAAGAGTAGCAAAGATGTAAGGCAGTAGTAGTTAGGATGACTACTGCACTCTGTGACTTCCCATTCAGGAAATTACATGTTGTCTGTGATGGAGGGACAAAGTGGGAGGCAGCAGCAGCTGGAGCTGTATTTTCTCAGCTGTGCATCTGACAGCTGCAACTGGATACAGTTCAGAGACAGAAAGCATACGCTGTCATTCAGGGCTTTTAACATGAAGTATTTTTTACTGGGTTCATTATCTCTTTACAGAATGAAACGGGATGGCTAGAAATGACCTAACCACAATGAAATATGAGTCTTAGCAGGGGTCACACAGAGTCCAAGTCTAGCTTACAGTGTGGCAGCAATGCTGGCTGCCTTCTCTGCATTGTCACTTGGCTCATTCATTTACACCTGGGGCAACAGGTAGAGCCCTATATCTTGCCACACAGTCTCCATCAGAGGTGGAGAAGCCTGATTCCACAAATAATTAAACTACGTGGGTCCGTGCAAAAGTTATGTGTTCATTAGTACCATAGATATTACCAATGAACCATCGGGCTTTCTCTGTAAAGTTGTATATGTTTAAGAAGAGCTAGTTACTGGTAGCTCTTTTTCCATCTATTAGAAAACCCTGTTAACAGAGTCCATTAATAATGTCCCACATAATATTCATTATCGTTGCAACCTTCCTAGCTTCTGAAAGCTGTTAATGCATCTAGGAACGTTTTAGGAAACTGTAAATATATATTCCATACTTTTGTAATTTAATTCATAGATCAAATATTACATTTTTTATTTTAGATTTACATTTTTAGTTACATTGATTAATTTTTAGCTAAGCCTGTGTGTCATGATTTAATTGCTTTACAACATCGATAAGAGGCAGCATGACCTATATCGCTAAAATTTCAAGTAATAATTAAATTGTAATGCCTGTTAATTTTCTAAGAAATTGCTTTAGTTTCTTTGCCAAGAAGAGTTTGTTACATCAGAAGCAAAAAAGGAAATAATGTAATGTAATTTTCCTAAGAATTCAAAAGACTGAATTGGAACTGAAGGCTGATGTGAAACTTTGACCTTTTTGACATTTATTTGAATGAAGCCCGTATAAATGTCAAATATCTGCCAACACCATTTTCACATATCAGGCACCTACTTCTTTTACAATTTTCAGAGAGGGCTGGAGAAGTAAGATATTCTTTTTGAATTATAGTAACAATAGGAAATGAAGCATCTCCCTCCAAAGTGACAGGGGCTGAAGAGAGAAATATGGAAGAGTTACCCTTAGGGTTTTAAAAACGAGAACTTACTTGGCAACTGAAATTTTCAATTAATAGTGAATCACATAATCCTTACTCTTCTTGTAAATCAGATAGATAAATATTTCTAATTTGAATATTTATGTTACATAGAAGCTGAGGACAAACTTGCTCAGTGGTACAGAGATAATATTTTGAATACAGATCCACACTCAGAAGAACTGTATACACTCCATAGGCTTGGAAACAGTTTTGGCTCAGGAAAACATCTCAAATCATCTTTTTCTCCACAATGTCAGTATCACCTCACCACAACAAAGCAGAAAGATTACATATTTGGGCAAGAAAATCTATCTGATAAATCATTTCTGAGATGAAGGAGAAGCCATGTGTGAAATGAAGGTTAAAGTTTTCAAATCCACAGTATTTAACCAGCAGACTGCTAATCAATGCAAAACGTTTTTCATAAGTATGAAAACACTGGGATGCAAACATATTTACTGCCTAATCTGGTTATTTTCCCAAACATATTCTGTTATTCAGCTTTGTTGCTTTGGAGAAAATAAAATAAATTCCTTTCAGTGAGAATTCTGGGCTTATCTAGCATATAAACTCAAGACAGCTTAGGTTAAAACCAATCAACTTGGTAACCAAAGTAATTCTGAAAGTATTCCAATTCAGTAGCTGCATTCAGACACCAAAATAGATATTTAGTTGTGTCTTTTGCCATGGAAGGTTTCTTCATAATAATCACACAGTACTATATGACAAAGATGAAAATTAGTCTCTGGGGTAGCACTAAAATCTCATTTTATATCATGATAGCATCTCTATTAAACAAAGGACGGAAACATCCCTAGAGGTGGCACTGTAAGTCACAACTTCTGGTTTTACACAAAGTTATATATTGCAATATATAAAGCAATTAAAATACTATGCTTAAGATAAAATAACATTTTATGCTACTTCTGGAATGCAAATTTATGTTATTCAACCTCAGCTTACTTCCTTTCTAAGCTCCCACTGTTCTGTTATACAACAGATGTGTCAAGCAAATAATTTAAAAAGTATTTTTGCACGATACATTTTGAGCTCTATTTTTACCTTTTGTAGATGAGTAGCCTGCACTGCAATTTAATAGTATGTGGCAAGGACAATATCATAATTAGGAACTGACATTAACATATTTGGAAACATAAAAGTGAATTTGGATCACTTAACAAAGAATACATATTTGTCATGAATTTCATTTTAATTATTTAACTGCTATCTGTGCAATCTTTTCTCTACCAATACTAAATGCTAATATTCTAAAATGAATAAAGTTATCATCTTTACTAAGCAACTAATAAGAGAAAAGAAAGTTGCCAGAAGAATGTTAAAAGATCCTGAAAGTGAATGGTATAACAATGAATGCTAATGGTTACTGATGAGTAATAGCAGATGTGTGAAGCTTGCCATAATGTTTATGATTCAGTGTATTGATACAACTGGTTACACCTTTTCTAAAAGTAAGTAATTAATTCCCTGTTAAGTTAATTGCCTGTAAGTGTTTAGACCAAATATTTAAAATCTTGCTTTTCTTTTTCTTTTGGTACTTCAAGGACCTAAATTAAAATCAATGCAACTGATCTCATTTAGAAGATCAGTTACGTGATAGATAAAAATACCTAAATGTCTAACAATATCTAAATGATACCATTTACACTTGCATTTTTATATTTGCACCTGGATAACTGTATGTATGGGAAATGGAGGTCAAAAGTCCAGGTCCATTATATTATGCTTGCAGGATTCTCCCCAGAAGGAGCTTATTCCAAGCTGTAGCCACAATGGTACAGTATTGCAAAGCTAAGAATACTGGTATCAAATATTATCACTAGACAGGGAAATTGTGTCCAGTGTCAAACATCCTTTTACAAAACAAGACAACATATTTTTACATGCAGAACAGTGGAAGGGTCAGTGTAGATTTGCTTACCTGTGGTTGACCTGATAGTTGAGGTGATGTTGGAAGATGCCATCGCAGGTATACATTCATCATCTTGGGAATAGCCTGCCTGAATGGCACGCAAGTAACTGTGGCTTCTTGTTCGGAAACATCCAGGGAGGTCAAGGGCATCCATTGCCTGAGCTTCAACTTCACTAAACACTGATTCACACACCGATTCAAATTGCCCATTAACCTCTGCTTCACTCATCTGAATAAACAACAACAATGCATTTGATTTTTGACTTGCTTTTTTGTGATCATCACGGCCTCAACATCTCAAATGGACACCTGTACATTGATGAAGAACTGTTTTAGCAAATAGTTAAAATGTAGTAATCCCTTCTGATCACATTCACATTTTTTAAATTTACATCAGCTGTTTATATGTATATAGTAAGTACATCACACGTGCCATACAATTAATTTTACATTTAATATCTTTTGGCATATTCAGAGTATTGTGAATACATGATTTAATGGTAACCAACAAGATCACTCTGCGCTGATAGAAATCCATGTTCTGCCAGGATAGGAGAACAGAAATCAGCTATACTAATATTAGCCCTCAAAAGGTGAGGGTGGATTGCCTGGGTTCCTCACTTATCAGCAAAGTTACTACTAATGTGGACATTTAGCCTGTGTGGCAGGTTGCTATCCTCCTCTCCCTATAAAGGGGCTCAAGGAAGTATCTCATACTTGAAGATGTGTAAGTTCAGAGGAGGTGATGCTTCTGAAAGGTTTGAGAAATATTGCATCTAGAGTTGTGTCCAGTGAAGCATGTGAAAGAATAACCCTTGTCTGAAATAGAGTGAAAAGCGGTCAGATGAGAAAGCAATGCTTGGACCACCTTTAGCTGAGAAGGGCCCTAAACCAAACTCATTCCCTGGTTAACTGGGTTAGCCATTCAACTACCGTGGAAAAATGAGATGCAGCCACTACTGCTGCCTTTTCTTCGGCAGCATTATTTTAAGCCTGATACTTCTGCCACCAGGTGTGCTGAGGAACCCTGCCTGTCAGAGCACCCTAGATGTGCCTACCTGCATCACCTACCAGGTTGGCCCCCTGGGGTATTCCAGCACCACCCTCCAGCTCCCTCCAGGGCTTGGGCAGGAGCCAGCATCTACCTGCTGGCCCTGCCCTGCAGCTTGGGCATGATGCAAACCTGCAGATTTTTAGGTAGCTTTCATGATAAGCAAGGTTTAGGCAGGCTGGCCTGCTTAGGGAACCTCTCAGTAGGGAACTGTGTATTGCAGTTTTGAAGATGAGTGCCTAAATTCTACCTACATCATTTTAACAGTTCTCTGAAGTCAGTCCTAACTACCTGTAAATGTACCTGAATAATTCAAAATCAGATAGGAAGTTAACACTGGACAGACAAACACATGACCTCCTGACAAATTTTTTTTTAAAAAGAGAGTGTTAGAAATCAGAATCAGTTTGAATACCCAGTTAAATTCGTAGTGTCACTAAACAGCACATCCAGTTGCTATTACTTTTTCTATACAGCTGCTAAGTGCATTTTTCATTATTACTGTTCCTAGTACTTTATTCATTATGGAAACAGAGTGAGTGCAAACGTTTCAAATGTTTTAGGATTTTGATTAAGTAAATGGAATTTTCATACTGAACTTCTGATGATAATGAATAACTGATATTTTAATTTGATGTAAGACATTTTGGCTACAAAATCTCTTCTGAAAGGAATTACGTTACCCTTCATAAAATTTGCTTCTAATAAAGTTAAGTAGACTAATGCAATCTTGAAAAGATTTAAAAAAATTCTTACTCTGAAATATTTTGCATACATCATTGATCAGGAAATTTATGGTAATGTAGTCCATAAACACTTTAAGTCCTGACCACTTCTTTCAAACTAAGGTCATTGACAATAGAAAAATAAAAGTTTTAAAACTTAAATTAAAAATACAAAACATGGAACCCAGCATCCTTCTTGACTCTACCCTTGGTCAAGAATGAAAAAGGAAGGATCTCACAAAAAAAAAGGCATTAAAAATACCACAAATCATACGAACTGCTATTATGTAGATGGGACAAGAAGATGATGGTGTCATGGAAAAAGAACAGGAAACAGCAAAGGTTCAGAACTTGTTATTTTAATACATTTACTTTGTGTAGTATCTATTAAATGCATTTATTACTGGTCTGGAAACAGCTGGACTGTGAGGTAGGAAGTATGTGGTTGAACAAAATTACGTAGGTTAGTGAAGACTGAAAAAGAAAGCAAGGAACTATATTCAGCAGGTTTAGTTTATCTGGCCAATTGAGCAGTCTACCTGCAAATGAAATCTATTGTGGACATCTTTCCAGGTAATGCACATAGGAATGAAGAATTTTAACCACTGCTGAAACCAATTAATTATTATGGACAGCTCAGTAAACATCTCCATGCACAGACATGGTCAAAGAGGCAGAAGATGTTACAACAGTTCTATATTATAGCATTGTTAGGTGACAGCCAACAGCACTTCCTTTGAGTGCAGGATCTAATTCTTGTGAAACTTTCTCAAAACCAGAGTGTAATAAAAATAGAAAATAACCAAACCAGGGTAATGAAAACCAAGGCATGAGAATGATGGGGGCAGGTTTCACAAGGGAGCTATGAAAAATAATGAAAGGTTTGGAAAATGACTGACTGTCTGTTTCTAATTCTGATGTGTGCTATACAAGATTATACTTAGATTTATCCCACATAAATTAAGGAATTTGACTAGTCAGGCGGCTAGTCCCTCCCAACTCTCTGCAGTCAGTGGAGACTGACAAGTATTTCCAGAGGGGTCTCAGCCCACTTGGCATGTGCATTGTCCTGGAAGAAACTCTTTCACTCTATTAACTACAGAGGAAGCTTTAGTTGTTGCCTGAGTTAAAAGCCTCAAGTTAGATGAGTTGAATCCAGGCCTGAATAGCCATGCAATACAAATTGAATGTGAATGAATATAAAATTGCTTAAAAAAGATTTTTTTTTAACATAACCGTTGTGCGTAATTAGCTACTATACCCTTAGGTGCCTCACTAAATGGTCAAAGAAAAATAAAGTAACACATGTCTGAGGAGAGGCCAGGGCTCACCTGTCATGAAGCAACACAGGGAAGAAATGTCAGGTCCAATGAACATTAGAAACATTGGAAAAGTTATGTAAAGTCCTCTGCTAAACAGAACATGCACATACTTCATAAGGCTGCTTGCACTTCAGGCCTGATTCAGATCTCACTTCAACACGAATTAGTACTAATTAACCAAAATAAAACCAGCAGGGTGGAAAAATGTCTCTTTTCAGAAGTCCCCATACGTAGAATAATTGATGGGACTTATTCTTTCACCTAAGAAGAGGGATTGAGTTTAGAGATGAATCACTGCTCCTTTGGAGCATAATTATTTTAATCTATGTATCTTAATCTGGCAACCTACATTTACGAAATCAGAGTAGATATTTTCAGAGGATGAGTATTTAGGGGTGTGCCCTTATGCTCAGTCTGAATCTTCTTAACATTTAAATATTTAGTATAGACTGAAAATGAAATTATCAGTATTTATATTTTTAATGAAAAATAAATGGAAAATATTATGTGTGATAGTGTCCCTTTGCTTCTAGCATACAGTATTTTTCTTGAAATTTTGAACAAGGGTTACATTCCTTAGAACTGAATTACTTTGACAATTCACATTCTCAGTTAGATATTAATAAAAAAAACCCTAAACCCATCCACTAGTAACAACTCTCGCATCTGTGATTAACCTATAAGAAAAGTTATAACAAGAATTTCCCACCTGACTAACACAGCTGGCCTGACTGAGCGTGCTCACTGCTCTCATATAGCTCTGATTCCTTGAGCGAAACTTTGGGGAATTGTAGTTTGCAGAGGGATCCAGGTTGTGACCCCCAGGCACGTCACTTGCAGTTTGAAGGTAGCTCTGACTACAAAGGAAAGAGGAAGAAAAAAGGAAAGGGTGTAAAACTACAGATGGAATCAGTTAGGACACTAAAGACAGTAATTTGTATGAGACTCACAAATCCATTCCCCAGGGTCCAAATCTCTCTCTCTATAAAGCATCATAGATCTGTTGTAGTCAAACGTCTTAGCACAAGCAGAGAATCTGTCTGGAGTTCTGCTACCTAGATGATATGAAATTTTAAGTCTTTGCTGTATTTAAACATCATCAATCCTCCTGGCTATTAATGTTGAACTTTACTAAAAGAGAATGTTTAGGTCAACAGGAACAAGAACCAGAGCTAAAGCACAAACCAAAGTAACTAAAAATCTTTCCTCATAGATAAAATCTGCTACTTGTCATCTGGTTTTCATCAGGTTGTTAGGCATCAAGAGACCCTTTATCTTCAAAGGATTGATATATTTTTATGAAAGATCAAAATATCCAATGTTCAGCTAAAAAAATAGATTAATAAGGTATTCAGAGCAACCTTATGAAGCTCTAGAAATGCTTTTCTTACAACACATCTCCCAGTTTGGAGGACTGGGACCTCAACACCACACTGAGCCCCTTTCAGTATGCTTTCACTACAAGGGTATGTTAGTCTTCATGTGTTATGTTAAATATATTGATTATCCATCATTCCAGGAAAATAAATAAGCCTAAGAAAAGAACAGTACTCTGCTTTGAATACAAAATTTAAAAAAACGAAAGTTGCAAACAAGGTTTACCAGAGTTCTCAGAACCTCTGAAAATCAGATTTTTGAAGTGATGTGACACTCATCCCTGCATCAGTGCATAAATTAATTAATGTTTCAGAAAATGTTGGGTTTCATGTGGTAAATAGGCAGTTTTTATATTTATTCCTTCAAGGTTGCTTTAACAAAAACACAGTGTCTAGGAACAATAGATTTATGCCAGCTGAACGTCTGTCAATATTGGCAATACAGTCATTTCAAGCTGAGCTGGCAGAGTTACTCAGTCCAGCAGTGGCTGTGACACATGCCTGGGCTGTCAGGAATTTCCCTGTTAAGGGGGAAGCTTCCTTTCTGGAAGGACCAGACCACTCAGTGAATGAGAAAGCCACAGGTTTGACTCCCGGTGCAAAATGAGGCACAAACCAGGACCTTGTTTCTTAGACCATATTTATCAAACATTGAGTGTGACCATAGGCTGGTGCTTAAGGAAGGACTCAGCCTTCCTCACTAAGTGGATACAACCTGAGTTTGGGCTGGATGCAATCCCTGAGGAGCACTCGGGGAGGAATCTCAGACCTTTTATCATGGCTCTGACTAGAGAAGCAAATAGTGTGGTGCTCCATCTCCCTGTGTGGCCATGTCCTTTGATGTTGGACATGTGATGACCCAGGGCCCACTCACATCACCAGCTGCAAAAGCAGATGGGATTTATAGACCCTCCCAACCTTATACGTGGGAGATCTGTTCTCAAGCATTTCCATGTGTTCTCCCTGACTTGGCCATCTCAGGGTCAACACAGACATAGCCTTGCTTCCTCAGTGCATCTGCCAATGGCTGGGCTATCTGCTCCTATAAGACAGGGTGCTGCCTTCTTCAGTAAAAAGGGACAGGTTTTGTTTTCATCTTGGTGCAAGGCAGGCATTTTTTTGAATTCTTAAGAAATTTCCCTGGAGAAAAAACTTTTTTTTCTTCCTGTCTTTATTCAGTGCCTTCTATGGGATACCTCTGTAACCTCACGACAGAGGTAAACTATGTAGAAACTATGCTATAACTGCTAAAACCAAAATGAAAATGTATGAGATTGATGCAGGCAAGTGATCAGAGGTTAATTAAGTCATCACAGTCAAAGTGATTTGCAGATTAAGATAGCTGTCTGATAGTGGGTCTAATTTGGTTTTAGATTATGAAAACAAGAACTGTAGCATCATTTTTTTGTTCCCATAGGTATGAAGACAAATATAATAGATTAAGAAAAGTGGTGTAGAGCCTCCCTATCTATATTTAGTTGCTGGATGTAACTAAACCTCCTTTCCTCTACAGGCAGCAGGCTGATGACTGTCACCTGCTTTATGTCATTCTGATTCTTTGCATATGCTTTACTAAATCTGTCTGGTATTGTTAATTTAGTATTTTTCAAAATAGTTAGATGAGTCCCCTCTGGACCTTCTGCTTGTCATCAGGTGGCAAAATCTGGGATTCTGAGTTCAGAAACAGTTTGTGAAAGAGATGGTTGAGGTTTCTTCATTAGAACATGGGCCACATTAAGAAAAGCTATAAGCAATAGAATTAAATTATTAATTATTAATTATTTTATAAACTACTTAAAATTGAATAATTTAAACTGGCTCCTAATAACTGGCTCCTTTGCTAAGTAATGCTCAACAACCTAATATCTCCTTATGCACATACCGGTTCCTTGTGAGGTATTGCTATCATTAAATACAATCAACAATTTCCACAGCAATAATTTCTTAGGGAAAGAAGCCCAGTTTTCCATGGTACTCCTAAGCAGCTGAGTTTTGATGGATGAGTTTGGACATTACGTGATAGTTAAATAATTTGTCATTTATCAGAGGAGAGCAATTGATTCATAGGACTGTAGCAAAAATAAAAGAAATGTTACATATATTAGGCTGTAAAAGCAATTTCACATCCATTTGATTAATACTTTGAAATTTTCCTGATAAAAAGAAATTATTAGCTTTCATTTCTAAGATATACACTCAAAGTTATCTTGTAGGATAAATGTGTCAATGCATGGTAAAAATGATGACCTTGCTATAAACATGATCCAGAACCAAAACGCCATAGATCCAAAAGTTACATGGGGAAGCTGCTCTCAAATGTCATTATCTGTTGCTCAAGGAACTTTCATGCTTGTCAACAATGCTACAAAACACACACCACATGTGACATTGGTAAATGCTGGCTTTTTAATGACATCCACTCTATCTATAACCTTAGGAACAAAATTCTTGACCTTCATTTCCAAAACACCACAGCTTTATCACTTTGATAAAAGAAAATGATTTTCTTTTATGCTCTGGAGTAGATGATCTTATATCTCAGCTGATCACTGAAGAAGGGCAAGACAAGCATGAGCACATGAGATGGTTTGACAGTTCATCTCCAGGGCCACAAAACAAATACACACATTAACATCAAGGAGATGACTCTAAAGTTTGGTACTATGGAAAAGGAGGAAGAGGATGAGAATAATAGGAAAAATTAAATTGGTATGTCAGTTCTCGTCCCATTTGCTTTTCCAAAGAGACAAGATCTTAGGAATGGATTCCCCTTTAAAAGCTTTTTTTTTGTCGTCAAGGGTTGCTTTCCCTTTTCCATTGGCTTCAGAGGAAGTCCAGGGCAGCTAGGAAGAAGTCTTAAATTTAATGAGAAGTATCTTAGCTGCAAGCAAGGCTCAAAGCCTAGAAAAACTTTTGGCAATAAGGCAGTCCCATGTAATGACCTTGCAGCTTCTGTCCTCTGCAGATTTCAAAAGTACCCTTACCCCTCTATCTGTCAGCAGAGTCCAGCTCACCCCTGCTACAGCCATCTAATCCTACTCCCTTACTGGGGACATTGGCTTCCACAAAAGCACAAATTCTTCTCCTTCTTGTACAAACTAACTGTTCTTGCCCACACCTCACCAAGAATGAAATTTAAGAGCAGAATGAGGGAAAATAACTGCTGGAAAATACCTGTTACTTTAGCCCTATAAGCAACAAGATGCACTAAAAAAAAAAAAAAAGAGAAAACAAAAAAGGACGATTTTTTTACTTTTTTGACTCCAGAAAACAGATTTCCTTCTGTGTTTTGCCATGTCTTGTAGCCGTCCTTAACAGGATTCAGTATAGTAAAAATCTAGGAAGAAGTTTAAGTTTACTTATATTGTAATCAAAAAGCTTTAGATAACATTTTTCAAGAGATTTCAGGAGATGGAAGAGCACATCTACATCTCCTTATCTTTTCTCCACTTATACCATTGTAACAGAAGACTTGTAAAACTAGAGAGCTATTTAGAACATGTTTTAATGAAAGGAACAATCATGTAAGGTAATCCAATAGCGGCAATCAAGCATTAACTAATGATAAGGGAAGGACTCATTTCTTTATCTTTAGCCATCTATTATTTAGCCATCTATTTTCTCCTCTATTAACCGTGTATTTTTAGAAGGAGTAAGATGCTTACTTTACTTTACAGACAGTAAATAGCTAACTTTGGGGTTTTTTTCCTGCATTCTATTGTTTTATATAACTTTTGGAAAGTTTATATGACCATGGATAGTGTCTGAAGCAGCCCAATGACTTCAGCGTATAGTGCTTGGGGGATCTGAGGCATTCCTGCTGCAGTCTGTAGCACAGCACCTTGCACCACTCACTTGAAGTCTATGACTTTGTGCAGCACTCAGCCCATGCTTTGTCATCACTGAGTTCAGATGCTGATGAACACCCAGGATGGTTTGTGGCGTGTTTCCTCAAGTCTCTTGTCATTGCTGTATGACGAGCATTACTGTAAGCTAGAATTAAAACACGCAGTACTGTACCATGACTTACGCAACCATTGCATGTTTTGCAGAAGACAAATGTTTTTGTCATTTGGTGAAAAGGTATGTATGATAGTAAAACAAAATGGTTTCACTTTTAGGACATTTTGAAATGCCAGATTTAGAGGCTGACATGGTTTTGCAGATTATAGCTAAGCCAGGGTCAAAACAAAACAAAGAAACCCCCTAACTTCTCCCTAAAAATTCGGATTCCTGAGCAGCAGTACTTGACAGTCAAGACAACCCTAGTGGGAACATGGGATGTATGAGTTCTGAGAAAGGGATCTCTGTCACACTGCTTGTTTTTTTTTTTACTGTCTGTATTTTATTTTCTAATAAGTGATTGATATCATATACTTTGTCATAGACCTAATACCTTTGCTTAAGAAAGTATGAACATGATGCCAATAATGCAGCAAATGTCATACACTTGCCAAGGTCATTCCTTGATGTACTCACATTCAAAATAGTGATCACTCCCCAGAGTACCTGTTCTCTGTCAAATGTTCAGCCACCAGTGCACCCTGGGTCAAGAAGGTACCAAAAGTGAATTAAAATC
Source organism: Gymnogyps californianus (assembly GCF_018139145.2). Taxonomy (NCBI): domain Eukaryota; kingdom Metazoa; phylum Chordata; class Aves; order Accipitriformes; family Cathartidae; genus Gymnogyps; species Gymnogyps californianus. Next base: position 105,155,791 of record NC_059473.1, read on the forward strand.
TTCCTAGGCCTCTAAAAGTTGCAGGAAGAAAGTCACCTTCTGACTCTGAATGGGTCTATCAGGTTTATTAAGGGAGCATCAGATATAAAGAAAGTCCATTTTCCACCAAATTAATTTTTTGAATTGTAATAGTCTAAAATCATACCTTTTTATTTTCATGATCATGCCTGCATTTGTCCAAAAATCTGAGAATGAATGGGAACATTAAAGAAAGTACAATCACTTCTGTTTAAATCAGTATATGCAATTCAGAAGTATCATTCTGGGATAAAAAGATAAAATTTGTAAAAGAATTCATCTTGGGCACCTAAAAGGGAGGTGCATTAGGATTAGCAAGGTAGCATAAGTTATCAAAACCTATTTTATTGAGAGATTTGCATTTCAATGGATATTCATTTCTCTATCTGGATCTATCTTAACTATGTCTTTGTAGGTACATGAAATAACTTATCGACCAGAATCTAATGATTAAGCTTAGCTAGCAGTGCCATTGTACAGCAGCTGCGAGTCATACTGTGTCTCCGTGGATCCCTGCTGAAGTCAATAGAGCTCTGCAAAGGGGCACAGATGTGCCTGCGTGCAGCCCATTGGAGAACTCAGAGTATAGACATTAAGCCTGATTCTCCCTTTGGAATAGCACAGTTAGTCTGGTTCTTTGAAAAAACTGAAAGTACACATAAATCTGGCGAATTTATCTGTAGAGAAGAATTTCTTTTCTAACCTTTGCCAGACTAGAGCTTCTCTTTGATCAGTGATAGAGATGAGAATTTAGGCCAAATTAAGTTTTTAAGGCACCTATATTTTTCATCATTGACCCATAGCCTTTTTTTAAAAAGGTGCCTGAAAGATATTGAACATTTGATTTATTACAGCAGTATGTTAGGAAAGAGGTGGAGACTGCTGTTTCTGTCCTTATGAAATGCCTACTAATCACTGGTAGGAGAGAACCTTTCTCGTCGGTAAGTACTTAGGGATTTTGTACAACATGAATGAGAAGAGAATAAGAGGAAATAATCTGGAATAGTTAAACAGTCTGGTGGTTTGATCACTCCTTGCAAAGGTACAGAGGATGTAGGCTCAATCAATCCTGTACTCCAAATCACGCAGAATGTGCCAGTAATAAAAAAAGTCTGATGTGGGCAATCTAAACTCAGAGCTATTGTTTGTAAGAGGTGACAGATGTGTACATATAGCTAATCCTAAAAGTCTTGCTCCAATATCCTATTTTGAGCTTGCCCTGGAGAGTAAGCAGCAAACTGGACAGCAACAACAAAACTCAGGCAGATGTTACGGCAAAAACTTAGAGGCATTTAAAGCATCATGTAGCAGTTCAGTAAATGGATCTGAGGATCTAAGCAGAACTCAAATACTGGATGTATGTTCCTAAATCCCTTTATGGAACTGAAATAGTCATCATTTTCTTCAGGAAGCTAACTCCCTTTTTTTTCTTTTGTTTGCTTTTGGTACATATACACGTACACATGCAAAATTTATAATTAGGCAGAACAAATGTAGACTACAGACCATCAGGACTCAGTAAAGCACCTGAGCATGAACTTAATTTAAACATACATCTAAATCCATTAAAGCCAATAGGTCTTAAGCAACTAAGTGACCTTCTCATGCTGAAGTTGAAGACGTTAATGAGACTATGTAATTTGGGGGGAAAAAATACAGTTGAACTGGCAGAAGTGAAAGTACATACATGATTTCTGCTTTTTAACCAAAAGCATCTTTATTTTCAAATCCTTGCCCGAAGAAGTGTTTCTACACACATACTTTATAGTCTCATTTAGTTTTTATTAAAAACTAAACAAATGAGAAAAGCAGCTCTCGATCCTTTTCAAATGAAAAGTAAAACTAACATATTTGTTGAAAGCAGGAATGAATAAGCACCAGAAACATATTTTCTCCTGGATCTTAGTATTTGTGCTTGTGAGACTGGCCTGAATCTTACTGCATTTTCACCACAATCCATCGCATAATTGCATCTTTCTGACAAAAGCCTGTTTTATTCCTGCGAAGACTCTGCACTTTGTTCAGAGCCTTAGGATCCCCTTTCCATCCCTAATCCAGGGTAATACATTTCAGCCCTACAACATAAAGCTGGTATTCGCTACAATGAGGCAGGAGATTTGGGCTCAATTACTCCCTGGGTTTCACACTATGCTACTTCTAAGAGAACAAGGTGCCTAACACTGCTTAAGAGCACTTCCTATTATTCTGCAAAGGACGAAAGGATGGGGACCGTCTTCTGACCCCGTAAAAGATACTTCTTAGGTAGCCAGATGACTAGCTGCCCTTCATCAGCATTCCCTCTTAACCCTGTGGACTAATCTAACCCAGATCTTATTGACTGCAGCAGAGAACACTATCGCTGTGCCAGTGGCCCACCAATTGCATTATTAGTTCATAAGGCTTTGTAATTAGCCCTCAAACTCTCCTCAGTAAATCTCCAATTTCACCCCTCAGAGACTCTGAGTAGATGCTACTACACTATAGGGCCTCAGAAAGCTACTAATGAAGCGTGTAATGAGGCTTTTTAGAGTCAGAAGATTGAGGAAAAAACAAAGATAAATAAAAAGCATATAAAAGATGAGGGTTACTTTTCTAGTGATTTTTCCCATCTCTTCTATTGAAAATATTTCTCAGGAACGGCTTCAAAACCATTCCTAGTTTAAAATGCAGAAGAGTTAATGGTAAATTGAAGTCTACCCTTAAAAATTAACACAGGCTTGCATCACTGGTGTGCAGCAATGCATAGCATTGAAATAGGACATCAATTTCTCTAGCAAGGAAGCTGTGCTTAAACTCGCAATCTGTGAATTTTTTGCAGTACACCCACTCTTCCACATGTGCACACTTACCTACAGCCTGCAATATCAAGACTTCTCTCTGGGTACTTGCCAAATGGTATTTCTCTAGGAGAAATACTCACAAATTTGTCCGTCACTAAACGGTATGGCGTTGGCACTGTCATGGGCAAAGGTGGATGAAAAGGCAAAGGTTTGGTCTCATGCAGTGCTTCCAAACTTCTCATTTGGTTTTCACTTTCTCAAGTTGTAAGTGTGCTATGGTTAGCACAAATGGTTACAAATGGTAAGAATTTTTTTTTTTTAATGGAGATTTCCCACATGTCTTAGAGAAGCCTGTGCTGTTCCAGGATTCCTGCTGAGCCAAGGGCTCTGGCAGTTAAGAGCTGTCAGATCTTCTTGTTGCAGTTTAACCCCCTTGCTGTGTGCTTTGGCATAATAGAGTCTGCAGAACAGAACATGTGGACATGCCTTGGGTCATAGTCCAGATATTCTTAAGTCAGCATAAGTTAGTATGGCCACAGAAAGATGCAATCTCTCACTCTGAAAAGGGGAAGAGCAGGGAAAGGTTATTTTTAATTCAGATCACTGCTTTGATCTGGTTTACCATAAGCCCAGAAAACAGGTCAATCATTTCAGGTCTTAGGCTTAAAGTACTGAATAAAGTGTTTTTTGCGTCGAGATACCAGACTGTGAAGAAGAGTGGCTGAAATATGGACATGCATTGTGCTCTTCAAGTGTGCTATGGGCTTTAATAACATCCAATGCAAAGGTGTTAAACATCTGAGGGATGCACGGCTGCTTTCTCTGTGACAGTGACTCAGAGTTTGAGACATTCACTTCCATACAGGGGCCAAAACCTGGCAGAGGGTTAGATGGAGAATATAGCCAAGACAAATCAAAGTACCACTGGTACTGTACGGTGGTAGTCCACCAAATAATTTGCGCTATGGAAGATTTCCTTCCTCATTGAAACACTACATTTTTGTACTACCTACCTGCTCATGTGCCTTTCTGTCTGCTCACCCATCAGCTTAAGGTATCTGGACTGCCAGCTGCCACAGTAAGGATCACAAAACAAAAGTACACATTGCTGTCACTGATTTTATTTTATTGTAGCTTAACCTATTTCATCCTCATGTTTGCAGCACCTAGTTTCCCATGAGTCACTTCAGAGCATAATGGAAAACTTCAGCACAGCACAACTATTCATTTGCGTGAGTGATACCAGTATGATCTTCAAATAGAGTGTGTTAACTTTGGGCTAAATGCTATTGTTATCCCTTTTGACTAAATGGTTAGACAGTTTTCAGAGTCTTTCGCAACACTTCAAAAAGGATATACTGAAAATGGAACTTGCTATTTCTACAGTGCTATCTGGTTCATTTACATAATCAGTATATTAAATACTCTTTTCCTGAAAATGAGAAGCATCAAATAACTGGAATATTATCTTTAGTCATAGTGTTGCTTTTCCATCACATAGTTCCAAATTCTTGTTTTCTTTTCAGCTTTCCTTTCTGGATCCCAGTGCCTCTGATGCTTCCATCTCTCAGCTTTGCTTGTTTTTGTCACAGAGAAATGACATTTACTAGGTTGGAAGGTGTCCTGGTTTCGGCTGGGACAGAGTTAACTTTCTTTTTAGTAGCTGGTACAGTGCTGTGTTTTGGATTTAGTGTGAGAATGATGTTGATAACACTCCGATGTTTTAGTTGTTGCTAAGTAGCGCTTATCTTAAGCCAAGGACTTTTCAGTTTCCCATGCTCTGCCAGCAAGCAGGTGTGCAAGGAGCTGGGAGGGAGCATAGCTGGGGCAGCTGACTTGAACTAGCCAAAGGGGTATTCCATACCATGGAACGTCATGCCCAGTATATAAACAGGGGGGAGTTGGCCGGGCGGTGCGGATCGCGGTTCGGGAACTAACTGGGCATCGGTCGGCAGATGGTGAGCAATTGCATTGTGCATCACTGGTGGGTTTTTTTTGTTTGTTTGTTTTTTTCCCTTCCTCCCCCTCCTTTTTTGTTATATTCCTTTTCATTACTATTATTATTATTATATTTCATTATTACTATTGTTAGTATTATATTTTACTTTAGTTATTAAACTGTTCTTATCTCAACCCACGAGTTTTACTTTTTTTTTTCCCCTCTTTCCTCCTCCTCACCCCACTGGGAGGGGGAAGGGGGAAGCGGCTGCGTGGTGCTTAGTTGCTGACTGGGGTTAAACCACGACAGAAGGATACCCTTACAAATCATGTGGGTCAGTCTCTCTTCTAGGATTGCACAAAACTTTAGGACAGACATTCCCTTTGTTTCAGCTACAAGTTCCATAAAATGTTCAGCTGTTTTGACCTTTACTGTAAATGAAAATACCTAGCAGCATGCTAACTACCTTCTACAAGCTAACCTCTGCAAACTACCTTCCAACACAGTTTAACTCCATCCCCAGTAGCATCACAGCATGGCAGAAAACAATGGACTGAATTGAAAGGGCTTGCATTTCACCTCCACAAGTCCTGTATTTGTTCATAGGATACCAAAACTGACATCAAAAAGTTTTGTATGTCTAATCACAATGCAAAATAAAAAAATAATTTTAAAAAGTCTAATATTTTTCTCTCCTGGGACTACTGGGAGTCAAGATAACTTCCACAATAAATGGGATTGCTGGCACCATTCTAAGAAAGCAAAAAGTTGGAAAGGAAGCAGATTCAAGTATGTGTCCTGTCTCCACCACTACATTTCACTCAAATGCAATTTCATAATAATAACAAATTACACTGGCCTTCGACTTGATGTTATAGGACTAAGTAGTGCAACATACTATTTAGTCTTTTGAAACAGCATTCACAAAAAAGAATTGAAATGCATTTATCTTCAGTGAGTAATCTAGATATTTAGATGCATTTAATTTTTGAAAAATCCAGCAAAATTTGAGTCACTGAGGCTATAGCTATGCTCAGAAATAAGCTAGGTCCATTACCTGACCCTTCAGCCAACTGATGTTGGTTAAACTTTCTTATCCTATAGAGAGGGTGGCTGCATCCAACAGGGTTAGCCCCTGAAACATGCCTGGGCACGACCTAGAAGAGAGCCAGGTGTCCTAGGCTGAAAGCGGGCTGGGGATCATACTGGCTGTGCTAGCAGTTTGACAGAGGTGGTGATCAGATGGCAGTGGTTGGGTATCTGCCCTGCTTCTGCCGTCTGCGTAAACCAGCAGTGGCAGACCCTGCACTTCTTTTTTATTCCCACTTGGAGTAAAATATACTCCTTTCCAAGAGTAACTTAAAATAAATGATTTCAGAATTTTAAAGCTTCTGTTAAATCAGTTACATTTACCTATTTGTATGTTGTTAAATAAAATTATGTATTCAGATACAAATACGCATTTTTATTGTTTATGAATTTTTAATGTTCAATTTGCTGAATCTTTGAGCAACACAAACTGACAAAATAGGGGCTTTTGTCACAGTAGAAACAGAATTTAAATGGGAAAAAACTCCTTGCAAAGATGTCTGATAAAACTCAGAGGACAAACATGCACACATGTCAAAGGTCTGTTGAAGGTTAAGTGAAGGCTTCTCTAATGTTTATTTTACCCTATTCAGGGTAGTGATAGAAAACTAGGCTTATTCTCATGAAACCCACCTACATGTGTTTTGCAGCCAATGCATGTTTTTATACCGCCAAAACTATCAATATTCAGTTTTTATTACAGATTTACTGGTGCTTTGTCAGACCTCAGTTCTAAGCTATCCTGTCACTCAAGCAGAAGACTAAGAGAGTATAAGCCCCATTTTATTTCTGTACATTAGCTCCCTCCATCCTGGTAAACAAGCTAAAAAGCCAGCTAATGCAGCTGACATCTTGAATTATGCAATTTCTCGTAATACATGCCAGAAATGCTATTCAGCCCTGCTATACATGCAGGAATGCTGTTCAAAACCTTGGCTTCTGGCTCAGCAGTGTGATCAGTGGTACAAAGGGTACTCAGCATGCAATGGGGATTACTGAACCGTGCTGGAGGAGGAAGGCAGGCTCCATAACCATCATCCCTTGCTACATCCTTCATAGAAATCTGCCAGACATAAAAGGTAACCACAGTGACAGGGAGACAGAGACGTACTGGGAGGAGATGGCTTGTGGTGAAAACCCAGGTTTAGGATCAGCACTTTGTATTCCTGTGAGACAAGAAATTTTCTGTCTGCTTTAGGACTGCTGAAATTTGCAGATTTTTGCAAGAAAGACATACAAGAACCAGAATAGTTGTCACATTTCTGCCTGAAGTTCACTGGAAAAAACCATGTATGTTAGGCTGGCAGATTCAAGGTGTTGCCCCTCAGTTTACAGGAAAACTGAGGATTTAAAAGATATCTGTCAGCAGCAGCCTGGCTGCTCAATTATTCCTAGTGCAGCGTAATTATTCCTAGTGCAGTGTTCGCGACAAATTCGCAACAAAGCCCCTAATAATATTTCACAGTATTACAAAAAGCATCCTCCTTTTCTGACTGCAGTTAGTGGTAACTATGTGATTAAATCCTTTGGGACCATGAACAGGCACAGCTATCAACCCCAGTATACTGCATCAGCATCGCACTCGTGTTTTAATCAATTATTTTTTGAGTGGTGTATTTGCAATACATAGAAAACTCACAGAAGACACAACATTTGGTATTGACCTACTAATAATCACCTGCCTTCAGGATTTAACAGATCAGAAAGACTTTTTTTCTTGAAACATATTCTTTGTTTGAATATGTGTGTCTAGATGCTGTCTGGATCTGTTTATAAGCTGTAGGGGTCTAGGGCAGGCACTGAGACCTGCCACTCACTAGCAAATTCGTGCTGTTACCTACCTTCATTTGTGGGAGGCCCAACCACAGCCAAAACCAAAGAACAGAATAGAACATATTTTATTTGGTCTAAGTACTTGGGAAGTTAGAACTATCTCTGAGAAAAGATTTTAGTTTGCGGTACTAGAATGGATATGACACCCTCCAAAGCAGGATGGCTGCATCCAAACTGCCTTCTGGGAATGATCCCTGGCCTACACCAATGCCCAGACCCAGGTGACAAGTTTGCCAGGGACCACTCCAAAACCTTCTCAGCGTACATGGTCAGGTTTCTGTACTCAGGTCTGTGTTCTGGAAATGTTTAATTTACCAACAGGAAGACAGCCGGTCGACGTGTGGAAGTCTGAGAAAGTTGACTATGTCCTCTTTCCCTGTTGCCTTCAGAAGGGTCACTCTTAACAAGCCACAGACGTTAGATCACTCTGCCTTAGCACATCTTATCCCACAAGGATAACTGCCCTTTTGCAGGACCCACAGCTTTCAGAGCCATTTACGAGAAAATCCAGGACTGAAGAATTCACAACGTATGTCTCCACCATGGCAGAGAAATTATGGGCTCCTTATCCTGAAAGACCTCTACTCCCACTGACAAGTACTCACAAGCTGAAAATTAACCACCTTTTTTGTTTCTCGGGGACTTTCACAAATTCAGACTGAACCAGTTGATGTAGCTAGCATGCCTCAAACCCAAAATTCAGCCCAGAGACAATGACTGAGGATATAAAAAATGCAAATGTTGCTTCCAACCACTGTCATTAAGAGCTCATCTTTTAGTCTTTGGAAATCAGCCAGGTACAGGTCTGCCAGCAATACTTATGTTATAGGCCGTGTTTTCATCATTGGAACTAATATTCTAGCAAATCCTTCAGATTCACATTCAGAATTTGGCTCATTTGCCTAAACGTAGGTCTCTGGCACCCTTTGAGATGCCATAAGGTATCCTGCCTGGATTTTAGTTGCCAATCAAAGGCGGACACCTGTCAGTCTTGTTTCATGGCATCTCAGAAATCTTACAGCAGCTCATGGTACAGACACCTTTGTGCATCTGAATTGAGCCTAGAGAGATGCGTGAGCAAGCTATACGAAACAATAGAGTTATAAACTCTTCTCTTCAGTAATAGTGAAAGTTGATGGTTTTCTTCCAGATTGCAACTTAAATAATTCAATTTAATTAAGCTAAAAGGATTTTTGCCCAAGGTTTTTGTTTTGTTTTATTTTATTTTATGAAAAGGTGAGTCCCTATGGTATACTATACATGGTATTACCTACAGAACAATAAAAACCCTTTGATCAAAGGTTTCACTCTTAATTTCTTCATTTTATGTATTTCTCCCAGGCAAAAAGATCAATTTTCTAAGCTGTGAAAAACACCCAGTCACATTAATAGAAGCTGCAGATTTGAAATCAGGCTACCACTTTGAAACTGTCTTCAGAAGTATACTTACAGTTTAGTTATAAAATGGTATATTGAAAGGATAAAAAGAAAAAAATAAAGATCTATTGGAAAACATATATAACTACATATTTTCCTATAGTTTTAAAATTTACTTTAGTTATTTAATAGGCTGTATTGTAGGTAGTATGAATGGAAAAAAAACCCAGTCAAACAAAACCATCCATAATGTGTTTAAATGAGTATGATACAGTATAGCTGATACATAAAGCATTGTACCGATAAAAAAGGTGTAAGATGCCAAATATGCGATACAATTATATATTTGTTATTATACCTAATATAGAATAGAGTGTATTTTCTATTTCAGAGAAAGCAATGAAATAACAAAGACTTATAATATAAAACAATCCTTCTAGAGAAGAAATATTCAGAATTTTAAACTTTTGATAAAAATATGGATATATTTCCTTCAGTAAACATAACAAACTCTTTCTGAAGTAGCAGGTTTGTTACATGGATGGAGGAAGATGGCAGTTTTTCATCCAGTAATCACAAGAAACTGTAGCTAATTTAAAATGAAGACACAAAAGTTAGCTTTTTAATTACAGTATCATATTTTCTCATGGATACTGACCACTACCAGTAAGACACAAAGAAAAACTACCCAAGTCATGGCAACTTTCAGAAAGGTGTATAACATGGTATAGTGAAACTTACTTTTGATGATCTCCCAGTGGTCTTTGTCCAATGGATTTTAATAACGACTCTGGTCGAACCGTTAATTTTGGTGATGTCTTGGGGCTAGTATCAGAGTCTCCACTTTCTTCATCTCCCATGGCCTTTATATAGCTCCCACTTCTCATTCTTCTGCAGGGGATCTCTTCGTCTTTCCCACCAGCTGGGTATCCTCCCCATTCATCCTGAGGTACCTAATGGAGACCATAAAACACACACACGAGATGTGCATTATTCTTTTCATATATTTAAATACTTCCTTCATTTTTTCATTTTACAAAGACAAATCATTAATTTTTTATTCTTCAGAAACAGATCACTTTTAGAAACAAATTTCTAAGGTCCCCAAATGATTTGGCAATTTAATTCCAACTTCAAGATTGGAAATTTTCAGTTTATAAATGTCGGAACCTAAGGAACAATCAAGTCATGGTTTGTGAGCTCAGCTGCAATATCTATTTGTAGACATGCTCTAAATTGCAGGAAGTAGCTTAGCTTAACCTCTTAAAAGTTTGCACACAGATTTTCAGCTGATAAACAGTAAGTTGATGATAGGGCATCTCCGACCTAAAACTTATCGAAAACTGAGCACTTCAGAATCTTTCACCATATGGGGCTTTGGCTGCTTTTCAGGAAGGTGAATGAAGTATTTAAGTTAAACTAAGCTGTGATTTTGGCATAAATGGATAGGATTCTGATTCAGGGCAAACTTCTGTGAAAAAAAAGCAAATGTGGCAATTTGTCTTTTTTCTTATTTAGAAACTGCAAAGTAGTTCATAGAGGCTGTAATATATCAGGAATGTACCCAGTTAATTATTAATACATTATTTGGTTGAGGCTGCTTTCATGCAGTTGAGGTGGTTTTTCAAATAGTAAGATTAGTAGTCAGATAATCCACAGCTGGTGGATGGATAGCTCTCTGCACCACAAATTGGCAGAGAATTGAGCAGGAGTAGATTTTCCAGTCCAAAGTGATATCAGCCTTGTTTTAAGACTTATGGATAAACTCAGCAAGCCTGTCTCTGCCAGTATTGCTGATTCTTTGCTTTTTGTTTAATCTTCCAAGGTGCTGAGTCCTCTGGTCCTAATCCAGAAACACACTTAAGCATTTACTTAACGTAAAGGATATAAGCAACTCTCTGAAATCCATTATAATGACTTATCGTTAAAAAGAAGGATGTGACATCAGTGGACCATGGCTGATGCACTTGGCAGCATCAAATCCTTTATCAACCTAATGACTTCGTATATATTAAGCAGTACAATGGCATTATTTACCAACATACTATAAATCTGAACTTCCAGCTAAACATATATTAAGGAGTTTCTGCAAAGCAGGATGTCTAACAAAGACTTTCAAGTCAAACATATTTGAGACCTTCTACAGACAGAGTTCACTGCAGAGCTGAGGCAAATGCTCCCATTTGTGTCAGCAGTCTTGGAGATCGGATTTAAACAACTAACATGATCTGCCTGTCATCTTTACTGCCCTTTCAAGATACACGGGTTGGCCACGCACCAGGTGAACAGACCTGGTGCTTTGAGTCCCAAAAAGGGATTAAGGGGGAAATGAAGTTTTAAAAGGAGGTGAACAAGTAAAGACAGAGATATTAAATTAAAGAAACAAGCTCAGGAGAGAAAAAAGAGACTGAAGATGAAGTCAGATAAGAAGACATGATACAGATCACACAGATTAGAAAAATGTTAGAGGCAAATATCAGAGAAAAAAATTACAAGCTATATTCTCATATGAAGTACTAGGACAGAGCATGAGTCTAAATGAAATATGGGTTAGATCATGCAAAGAAAGAAACTTTTCATATTATTCAGCTTTGGATGGCGATTGGAAAGGGAGCATGAAAAACCTTCCCAAACCTGAAGCCTGTAAATGTGATACATCATCCTCATTTTTTTCTAAGACCTAGTATGTATGAGATTAATGTTGGAGGAAGGTTTTTTGAGATTCTAGGAGACCTAAAAGGTATTTACATGTAGTGATAGCTGTAATGCTGTAATAGCCAGGCTCCTAAAATATACAAAATAAATACATTTTCTTAAGCTTTTTTTTATCTACAGCTGGCAACACTATTAACTGTAAAAATCTGAATTAGAGAGCTATATTAAGAAAAATTAATTGATATCACACAAAGACACTCTCCCTTTTAAATCATCTTTATTACTTGTATGTCAGCACAGCTAAAAACAAAATTCAAATGCTGAAAAAGCATTTATTGGCATCTACATGGGCCCACTGCAAGCTTTACTGTTCAATTTTCTGTACTAAAGCTGAATTACGAAGTTCACTCTTAATATTCTCTTTTCAGAAAACTCATAACTTTTTCATAGAATAATTATTTTGGCTTGAAATGTCTTTCCTTCATTTTAGCTTGAAGATAATTAAATAGAAAGTTTAAAAAGACATTGATCAATAACCTTTTACTTACTCAAATGCAAAAAATGATTAGTTTCTCAACTTTCTTTTGTCTGAAATTCCATGTTCAAATAACTAGATAAGGACTGGATTTAAATGAGTAAACACAGGCTTATTTGTTGATTGAAGTTGACATCTTACTTTAAAAGATAGGAATGACTGATTTTTTACATTAAAGTATCTAAAAAATTACGTTTCTTCACTGTGATAAGGAGCTTTGTAAGGACAAATCTTACAGTTATGTGCCTTACTATTTTTGTTGATTACATTTCTTTTGCTTTCTGAATTCATTAGTTAAATGAATTCAAATAAAAGCTAAGAACTGAAAAAGCCGTGCTCCATTTGTGCTTGTGATGTACTCACGGTACACACAAATGCACCAAGAATCCCTTTCTAATCAGAGTAACTTGTTGACTATCAAAGAAGCATTTATGGTTGAAAAAACTTTATTCATAATTGAAATATGTGTATTTCTTTACCCTTGAGCCATTCAAAGCAGCAGAATACAATGAACACAGAAAATGCTTCTGGACCCTGGCAAGCAAGTTTGACAATGTGTTCTCTCAGATTTCATGTAGAGCCTAGGAAAACAGCTGGAGTTGCTGTCTTCAAAAGCCAACGAAAGGGCCCTTGACATTGTTTTTCCTCAAAGACTGAGAACAGAAGCAAAATTTGAGTCCCAGTTCGGCCTGGTTCATCATTTACTTCAGCTGATAGGTTAAATACTTGGAAAAATCTTTCCAAATCCAGGCCACCTCAGACCCCAACATAGCTTTAAAGAAAAGCAGAAGTATTACACTAGTGCAGGAAAGATTTTTATTTTGAAATATTAACAAAAATATTTAACAGCATATATGAAGGTCATTAAACGTATATTTTCCAAAACATGAAAGGGCTTTGCAGCTTGCCGAAATGCTTTCTTACAATAGTTACCAGCCCCTGAAATTCCCATCTGCAGGGCTTGCAGCTGCTAATTGGGAATAATTACCCTAATTATCTACTTGCATATAGTGATGAGTGCTGATATTTATAATGTCTAAAAAGGCCTTCCTCCTGTTCTAGATGTTAACATGAGTCCTTGTATATGCAGTTTCTATCCACAGAGGAGTTAGACTGCGTATTACCATATGAATTTCCTTTTGTAAGAACAATGAGCTGACAAGGTCTGGATCTTTTCATTTAATTTTGTCACCGGCTGCTGATTTGGTTATAACTATTACAGAGAATGATAATCTCTCTGTAAATCTTTCATAAATTTCATGTACTGTTGCTGTGAGGAGTACAACCACGTTCAGGAAATTTGGGATCTTTTAATTGTTCTGCTATTGATTCAGTGTGATATCTTACATTAGTCACCTAGGGCCAATTTTATTAAAGCACCTGGTACCTAAAACTTACTACATTTTATGGAGCTGATCCTGAGAGTGAACTCCAGAACCTTAGGTAGGACCCTAAATTCCCCATAAAAGGCATTTAGGAGAGTTAGCTCCTTCAGAGTAGCATCCAAAAGGAATCAAAAGGTTCCTTTAGTTAGCAACCAAAATGCAAAGCATGAAGAAAAATCTCAAATGCTTCTCCTTTCTTGGGTTTATTGTATCTGATTACAGGCAGCAGAAAGGCCCTTCTGTCATTTCCCATTCACAGCCTAAAACCATCTTCTGAAGAACAAATTCAGATGTTTTTTTCAAAGAACTGAGCAGCCTTATTCTTTCCTTCCACGATGAAACGGCTGCGGAAGTGGGAGACGTTACTGCTCACCTTCTAATCAGTAATGGTTGGAGTGCTCGGGAAGGAGAAGACTTAGGGCAGATAAATAAACTGGCATGCTCTCCTCCTCTTCTTGAAACTCATGGCCTTTTCATGAAACACTCACCGATTGCCTGGGGAGGGCTGGTTAGAAGAGAAGGACTTCATGTACAAGAAAGGGTGTGTTGCAGCCTCGTGACCCAGGCACTTACCTGGAATGAGGGAGCTTAGTTATAGTCCCTAGGCCAAACACTCGCATGAATTTTATGTGAAAGAGTGTTTGGATAAAACTTGTGGAGCATCTTAACAAAGAAAGGAGTGCCTTCACTCCAAACTGCCTTTCAGCGGGCTGCTCAGAATGCAGTTTGGGGAATTGCAAAGATGGAGTTTGACCTTATACAGGCTAAGGAAGAAACTGAACTCACATCTTCACAGTGGGTATTCTAGAAACTTTGTTACTATGAAAACAAATTTCCTTGTTTTAGAAGAAAAGTCACTATCCTTATGTTTTGTTAGAAGTCCCTCCTGTTGGGTGTCTTGGTTGTGCTCAGATTAGACCTGTCAGAAGAAAAGGATTTCAGACCCCTGACTGGACTTCGGCACTAAGTCTGTCCCCCGATTCTCAGATTGCACAGATTCTGTGTGTAAGCAACAGCATGTTGTCAGGGAAAACAGGGATGAATTCACCAAACCTCCAGAAGAAACTAGGAATTATGGAATCGCTGAGGTTGGAAGGGACTCTGGAGGTCTCTAGTTCAGCCTCCTGCTCAAAGCATGGTCAGGTACAGCAGGTTGCCCAGGGCTGCGTACAGCTGGGTTTTGAAGGTTTCCAAAGATGGAGACTCTACAACCTCTCTAGGCAACCTGTTCCAGTGTTTGACCACACTCAGGGGGAAAAAGTTTTTCCTTATATCTAATCAGAGATAGGTAATCTAGGCTCCCATTCAGGAACTAGGGCTAGCAGTGTGAATACCCAACCTTGTATCTAAGAAATACTGATGTCAAAACTGGAAGAACCAATGAAATATTCATTCTTCTGGACTTTGACCACTGTTAATTCAAGTTTTTTTATTTCAGTTTAGGATTTAGCTAAAGAAGTCAAACTGCCAACAGCCACTGGCATTTCAAAACAGATCGGCTCTTGTTTTTCCACCCACTTCTATGGCATTTGCTCCCAGCTCCCAGAATTGTAAAGGTGTTCCACCACTAAACTGCTGATCTGCTTAAAATCTGGCATATCACTTTACTATCTAAAATGAAACACTTCTAAATACATGGCTTCAGCTGAGAGAGCTGACTATCACTTCTTCATATTTCTCATTCTCAAAGGTTAAAATGAAGATTACCTACCTCATAGGAGTCCTGTGAAATTTAATTAGCATGCAGATGTAAAATGCGCTGAAATATTCATTATGACCTAAATCTTATTTTAGTAATATAAATTTCACATTTTACTAGAAGCAGAAGCTGTCTGTGCATGAAATTAGACTATAGATGATATGAAAAAGGATAAGATATGAAACACTATGGGGTAGATACATAATTTTTGTAATTTTATGCTTTCTTAGCCTGGTCAAGAGGATGATCCCTTCCCCCCCCCCCCCCCCCCCCAAAAAAAAAGCAGGACACAATCTGAAATGTAGGTAAGAGATCTTCTCTTAAATGACACCTTCTTCAAGAAGCCTCAGAAAAACAGTCTTTGTGCACAGCTGCAAGTAGATGAAAGTAGATGACAATCTTGCAAGGCAGACAGAAATGCTCTTTAGCATGGCAGAAAGTTTCCTTGGTATTATCATGGGAGGTGGGAGCTGGACCTCTTGTGTTTTCAAAAATTTTGCTGAAGAAGGAACACTGACGGATTACTAGAATTTTCTTCTGAAGTTAATGACACTAATGACATTCCCCTGTTTACTGGCTGTGGACTCTAGAACCAATTGGTCTAGCTTTTTGCAGGAGGGAAGAGTGCAGTATCTGAAAATAAAACTTTGTTTCCTCAGTAGCTAACCTTATGTCTGCACCTCAACACCATTCTCAGTGTACATTTTTAACTAGTTTTTTCTGTGGGATTTTTTAATGTGCTGATTCATTGTTCAAAGAATATGAATTATACAATGAAGCCATTCAAAAATGTCTACAAAATCTGCCAGGGACTCATCTTCACCACTAACAATGCCAGTCCTCGTAATTAGCTTTAATTTTCACATGCCACCCCCTACTCCCTGAAGCCCTTGACAGCTCAGAAGCACAGAGAGTCCTTGCAGCATTCCCCGAAAGTCTGTTGACACTGTCCATCAAGGCACGCGCTAATCTGAGAAAGCAAGAGGCAGCTTTGCCTTGCCAGCCATTTTCTCCAGGCTTTGCTATGAACAGCCATAGTGTCACAGGAAGAGGAAGAAAATCACATAGATCCCAAACAATATATGCTTTACACTAGGTTGAAAACAACTTGAATTCAGGAATTTGGGAGTTGGGACTGGACTGGACACCCATGCAGATCACAGAACACAAACATAATATTCCAGCTGGGAGATGTTTGAATAGGCAAACCAGTACCAGCATTATTTACTGCCTGATTTTAGTTTTTCATGTGTAGTTCCAAGCAAAGCTGCTCTAACAGATCCTTGATGGAAAGAAGACTTCCATCCAGTGTACTCAGGATTGCTTAGTCGCCACTTCCGTATTTTCTACAGAACAGTGTTCTTTTCATTTAAATAATACTTTATAACTTATATCTCAACAGTGATGAACTAAAAAAAAAAGAACCAGCACTATGTTTCCCAACTGCTTCTCCAGCAACAATGTGAATTGTAATCCGAGGATGGTTAAATACTGTAAATAGTGTTGTGAGGACTCTGTGGCTTTGTTTACACTGCTTGGACGAATGTGGGCCAAATGCCCACCTCATGACCTGCTGTGCTCATATTGCTGGCAAAGACCCTTGCAGTTCAGCCACCTGCAAACCCTCTGCTACGTTGCTGGGTCTCTCTGGGACCCTCTGGACTCTGTGCCGTTTTGACATCATGGAGCGAGGTGCACTCAGACAGCAGTGGTGGGCTTGTCCACATTATAAGTGATTTTAGCCTGTTAAGCCTGGAGCTCACTGAGATCTTGTGCCAGAACTTTGATACGAGCTTGGACTGAAGGAAGGGCTTGGCCTGTACTTAAAAGAGAACCTAGATATATGCAGCCTCTCAATCTAAGACACAAAACCAGTAGGGATTCAACCCAGAAACCTGGGTTCCAGTTGGCTGCATGTTTCCTTTGGTAAGTGACCCAGGATGCTGCTTCGTGGTCAGCTTAAGCCGCTTTAAAATTATACTACCATCAAGTGGGGCAGGTTTCCCTTAAGCAATATTCAGCTTTTCAAGCAATGCTAGTAATGGTAAAGTGACTTAGAGTGCTGCCTGGAAAATTACCCTAACAACAATAATAAAGATAAGTAAAGATAAGTTTTCAGCTGAACTGGTGAGTTGCTCCAACTCGCCGTGCTGATGCACAATCATCAGTACTAGCGAGAGAGAAGGATGAAAATGGTATGGTGATTACCCTAGGGCTGTGCATACATTAGTAAATGAAGACCCACTGTCTTGCCTGGAGGTCAGCTGGCCTGCAGCACTCCACACCCATGCTATTGAGCAATCTTTGCCTCCAAACCAGTGTGACTACCAGGAACAGTCCCCGGCCTGTGCTAAGTTCTGAACTGTACACAGGAACTGTTTAGGGAAATACTGGCTGGCTTGGATGAAAACAATGCCCAAGACAGGCTGAGCCACATAACAGTATAGAGGATCAGGATGCAGTGCCAAGGAAACTATCCTGATACTATGCAGTTTGATAGCACAGATGTAGCATAAGGTAGCAATTATTTTAACAATGGAGGTCCACAGAAGCATCAAAGACCAAAACTTGGAACTTCTCGTGCTTGCCACAAAATGCAGCGTTTCTGCCAATTAATTTGCCATAGTCATGCACTCAGAGTTTGTTTTTCTATCTCTTTGCCTTTTGGGGCCATAGCAGCTCATAGCTGCATTTTCCTTTACATCTTTCTCTAGAAATTGAATTAATTTAATTACAATGCAAATTCTGCTAAAACCAAGCATCAAAAGGCTAAAGACCTAAACTGGATTGCAGCTTGTCACTCACTACAGGTGAAGGGGAGCCAGGAATATACCTGCCAGCTGGGCTGCCTGACTGACAGGGCAGCAGACGAGGCCCAGGGGACCACAATATCAGCAACTGAAGCTAACTACAAGTTTTCTTGGCAGATATTTTTGGGAGAGGTAGACTAAATTGCCTGAACCACATTTGCAGAGTGAATGGAGCCCAGCTATCTGCACAGCACAGTGAAGCAAAACAGCCTGGATTTTGTGACGGATGAAGTTGTGGGAGACAAGACTCTTTGAGCGCATGAGGCATGTGCTCCTGCTCACGGGAGGTCACCTGCATCCCTGTGACCTCGCTGCATTATGTCCAACACTCCCGCAGGCAGCTGAGGCCCTGTGCGGCACAGCGCAGGCATTGCAGTACCTTACTATGCTGTCCTCTTCTAGCCACTTTCAGAAATGGGAAAATAAAGTATCATCAGCCCCTTCAGCCCAGACTCTCAACATTGCATGACCTATCAGCCAAAATCACCTGTAGGTCCCTCTGGAAATATCTTTGCCTTTACCACTGCAGACACTAAGGGAAATTCAGAGTTGTCACCTTATCATTACCTGTGTGAGTGGGGCAAGACCCCACAGACCATTCATGGTCACAGAAGTATAGAGTAAGAGACAAAAATGCCCTTAAATGAAGAAAAAGAGAGGTGCTCCCAACATACTTACAATGCATAGCACCTCTAAAACCACAGAGACTGCAGATGTAGCAAGGACTCCAATGTTGCAGAGCTGTTATAAGGCTAGACAGGGAAGCAGAACCTAAAAAGCAGCATACCCAGGGCTGAGCCAAAAGGTGGCCTGTAGAAAACAGTGTCTTATTTAATCTAAGCAGGAAACGATGTCACCTTTTTTTTCTATTTGTTATAGGGCTACTACTGAAAAAAACAGTGCATGTCTTTAAAACATAAATAATTTTAAAGGCTATATAAAAACATGTATATATTTGCCTTTCATCCATTTTTCTCATTTTAACTAATGATTGACAGTTTTGAACAGTTAACTCCAGATGGGTCCAATTATTTAGCTTACAGAGTGAAATGAGTATTTTTTTCCTGTCTAGCTACTGGGTAACGCTTAACTATCTGCACACGTTTCAAAAGACCAGTTCCCCTACCAGAATTACCAGGGACCTTCTCCATATAGACATTCAGCCATTTAAACACACCTGTAGCTCCACTTTAAAAAACAACCTTTAAGCACAGCACTGTAAGATGGCCAAAACCAGATGGAAAAAAACAATCAAAGCAACATTTATGAATGCTTCACCATTTTTTATTGTCACCTCCTTGCAGGAAAAGCAGTATAGACACGGCTCAGGAGAGGAGCTGGGTCTGCCCTAGGCAGCAAGCCTGCAGCATAGGAGAGTGTGCAGTCATTACAGCCCCGAGTGCGTGTTCCTGGCAGTCTCGTTTGACAGATGCAACTGGCCTGACTGTATAAAATAATAAGTTACTCCTGGCTGAAAACTTCTTCAGACCCAGCGACACCTTTGGGTAACAACTGCAAAGGTCAGCCTTCAGCTTCGGTGAAGTGAACATTGAAAAACAATTTGGCAACACACTGTTATAAAGGAGGACAATTTCCCGTGATTAAAGGGCAGTGGGATCATGGCCTTCCTTTTCTACTCCTAGCTTTGACATTTCTACAGTAATAGGGACTTGTTTTGGCAGCTTTAAGAAAATACTAACTCTGAAATCTTTCTACTCTTGATTGGAAAAAAGCTTCAGCAATTCATTTTAGCCACTATGAGCGTCCTAGTACATGGGCATGGAAGCAGTGTGCTGTTGTATCACTGATTAACACAGTAATTCAAGATACCAGTAATATGAGACTGTTTGGTCAGAGCTTTACACCATCATTGATTGAATGTATTTATTTTCTTTTTTTTTTTTCCTTCTTTTTCACTTGGAAGGGGTATTTAAAAAGTGTTCTGGGTTTTGTGACACATGAAACCATCAACATTCTGTAAATACAGGGAAGTGTCAGCTTTATTAAATCCTTTTAATTTAATGTTCTTAAAATCGTAAGTGCAATACTTTAGAGAGATGATGGGTAGAGAGAGCATTATAAGGAATGAGTACAAGTGGTTGAGCTTGCTGCTCTGTGTGGGAGGATTACACTCGTACTGACCTAGGGAATAACTCCACAGAGTGGCCCCAGGTGCTGCATCAGACGTTGCAGGCTCACATGAACTCTGTGAACAGACTGTGGGGCATTATCTGTCCCATCATTTCCCTTATTGTCTGGGCCTTAGAGGTCTCTCTTGCACATCTCTGCTCCTGACTGGCAGGGCACAGGGCTAGCTGAGACATGCTTGTGGGACTGTAATGGGCTGTAAAAATCAAAATGGTACAGCACGTGTTCATGCTGATTTAAGTTGCAGACTACCCTGCTACCCTCCATCTATACTAGCTTTTCCTGCTGTGGAAACAACACAGTTAGTTCTGGAGTGGTGGCTGGTCATAAATCATTGTGAAGGCAGCGTGGGTGATAGTGATTTGGATGCTAGTATCAAAACTCTGCTAGCTCTGGCTAACTCCACAGTGTGCATCAGTTGGTAGAGTATTGGATGTAGTTTCTGCAGTTCATATATGGGTTTTATGTCAAGCAAACAGACACAATCTAGTTTCACAAAGATGAAGTGCTGAGAAAGGTGCATTGAGTTCAAACCCATCCATCCTTGCAAACCAGAGGGAGAATGCAAAGCAGCAGCATGCCTCTCTAGGGCAACGGTCTCGTTTGTAGGAATCCGTCCTGTCCCCAGAAGAGCTCCTGGAAAAATGTAAACTGAGGGCTTAATGCCTATTTATCCATTAGCTCATCCTCAAAGCTCTTCTCCATGTAGGCATAACTTAAACCAGCAAAGAGCCTTGTTGAAGCTGCTGCTTTTTTCTTTTTCTTTTTTAAGAAACAATTCTTGTGCTTTTCTTTCATTCTGTAGAGTACACAGCTGACATTATTACCCACATACTTAGCAGTGCCACTGCTGTAACGGATGACGCTAGTACTTAAATGCACTAGGAAGACAGGAGTGGGCTGAAGCCTTTTTTAGAACAACATGCTATTTTCTTTTTTAGTGCTGACTCATTCACTGTACCTTGTGGTATGTTTACCTTGATTGCTTGCTGCTTCACAGGCTGTTGAATGGCTGAGGGAGGAATATTAATCAGCGACACGTAGCACTGTGCTCCAGAACTTCAGTGATGGTGAGTGCTATGCTCTCGCCTGTCTTTTGGCTTTATTGTAGGAATTACTTTTCTTTAACTAGCATTCACAGGTATTTCAATCCTCGAAACTGTAAGCAACACTTTTGTATTCATCACTTTAGCACAGCTATCTAGTTCATTTCCATTTTTTCTGTTGAAAATCTTTGTTCCTCACTAGTACTCATATCAGAGTGAAATTAATCAAAGTCATTGCACAGTATATGTGTTGAACCTAATTAGCCAAAACAGCTGATGAAGACATAAGAGATCTCACAACTCATTTATCTTTTTCTTAACACATTTTATATTAAAATTAAAATGACATGGGAAACAGTAGCAGCCACTATAGCTGAAACTATACAAAAGTGCGCTTTATTGCATGTGTGATCTACCTGGGCTATTCTGCCTGCTGAGTGAGATAACAGAAGTGTTTGGTGCCCAGAAATGCATTTGTAGCTCAATTTGTCTGCATTCAAAACAGAAATTAAAGGCCGGTACATAAAAACTGTTGCTAATCATTCACAAGAATCTGATAAATGTTATTAGTGTACAGTTACAAATGGCTGCTCTTTGCTCTTGTGGTGCTAGTTGACCGTCTTGTTCACGTTACAGCTAAGCTGATTTAACGACGAGCTGGAGCCCAAAAGGGCTTCCCACTCTTCCCCTCTCCCTTTATTCTGCATGTTCCTATCACCCCCACTGTAGCAGGAGTGATGCAAATCTGATCTGAGCTTTAGATGAGAAAAATAATCACTATTTTACACAGCTTTATTTCTACTAATTTAGTTCTCCGAAACTGTCCACTTTAAGGCTAGATGACCACCCATGCTGAAACAAGGGACGTTGACTGAATCACCTCTAACTTACAACAGCACACTCCCTGTTCATGGAGAACCCCCAGCTGCAAGGACTGTCTGTGGAGGAGCAGGGAATGTGAAACCCTAAGAGAGGAGCCAGAGACTAAGCTTGGAGATTTACCAGATTAAAGAAATACCTGCTTTCAACTCTAGGACATGACTTAAGCATATAATGTGCAGATGCCTTCAAAACCTCTTTTCTCATCTCCTGTTTTCAGGTATCTATGAATTTGGTAGAAGCTCCCTTCTTAGAAAGAAATTTCCTTTGTTCACTCTTCCGAGTTTCAGTTTTAAGGAAAAAGCAGCTCAGTAATAACTGTGGAAGACAAAATGGAAGCCCAGAAACACAACACAGAAAACATGGTGTCAAGCACAGGCCTAAGAGACTGCCATGGTCTTCCAGTTTGGGACTGTGTATACCAAAAGTCTCCCGTGGAAAACAGAAGTAGCAACATTTTATACAGGCGTCAGAAAAAATAACAAGAAGGAGACCAGTAGATAGAAAAGTGAGTTGGGTACAGTGAATCCTCATATAACTAGACAGCAGAATAAAAGTCATATATATTATGAATTTATAATATTAACATATAAACATAGAAAATGAATTTTTATTATTCTGGGGTATGTTTACATATTCATATATAAGATCGCTGAAGGACTATAATTTCACAGCTTTGCTTTAAAAAGAATTTAAAAATATATAGCTGACATCACTCAGAAGAAATGTGTTTTAATATCATGTGTTGTAATGCTATAAACACAGAGATCCTGTCAAGGGCCTGGGGCTTTACACTAATCTGTTCACTTGTGCACCTCAGGGAAATCTGCTGCTGCATAATCAACTTCATAATCCCTTGAATTCTCATTGCCAGATATTCTGGAGCAAGGCAGTAAACTCTGCTGGCTAGGGATTCTGACATGTTTCTCTACCTTCCTCAGTTTCTGAACCTAATGATTATTTTTATCCAATCAGTATTTAGTGATGCTTCTTACACTGCCGTAAGAAAAGTTAAATATCCCTCCTCAGTTTTGCAGATAGAGTAATTGAAGTGTGCAGTGATTAACAAATTACATTTCCTGGGTCAGAGAGAAAGTTCATGGCAGAGCTAATAATGGGATTTATAACTCTGGTCTTAATGATTACAGTGTGACAGCACAGCATCCCTCAAAGTAGAAGTTTCAAAACGAAGCATTTAGTTATGACATTGACAGAATGGGGTCCCTTTGCTGACCTTGGGCTAGTGAATAAGCCAGCCACTCAACGTGAAGGATATCTATGCTCTGAATGGCATATTCAGATTCTACAGAACATACATTTTATTTTAATATTTTGTAATGAGAATATTCCTGTTATAGAATTCCTGGTATTATTGCTTTGGACACAACTATAGATTCTTTATGGTAGTAACTGAGCACTCGGGTCTTAACAAATTTCCATTATAGGATCCCTGTGAATAGGAATGGCTACTGTCCCATTTTTAAAGGGGCTTAAAACCAAAGATCAGAAAGTCTCTGGTGCAGCAAAAATTTGAATTCACATGTCCTAGATTTTAAGCTGGATGAACATACCAGTGGATGAACCTTCCTAATTACTGGATGAAATTTCTTTTCTGTAGTCATCCCTATTCACAAAAAGCATAAAACAATGACTCTGCAAAAAATGTGCTTTCCTGCTCCCTAGGCTTGCCACTGGGCTTGATCTAAAGCTTAGCGATAACCAAGTTTGTCTGTGAACTCAGTGTTTCACATTCACTTGAGCATGCTGATATAAGTTGGGAGTAAGGAGAAGGCCCATGAAAAGTAAAAACTGGTGGCTTCTGCAAAGAAAAAGGAGATGTAAAGAGGGGGGAAGAAGAAACAATGAAACACGATGAGAAGGAAAGCACAAAACCCAGCAGAGATGTAGAGGAACCAGAGCTGTCTGTGTAGATTAGGAGTATGTCATGGTAACGAAAAAGCTAGCCATATCTAAACTTCTCTGTAGTGTCGGAGCTGTACACGTGGTTTTAGAACACAGACGCAAGTGGAAGTCTCTGCACAGGATGCGCTTGCAGTTCTGGCTCGTTGAGTTAGATTAAAAACTTCCAGGGAAGTGCAGGCTGTTTTACATACATGAGAACTGTACTTGGATATGATAAAATATCACAGCTGCCAGTCTAAATTGGAATCAATTTGCATGGTAATGCTATGAGGGTTGCAATTTCTTTATTTTCCTTTCTCTGCAATGAGGAACCTTCCCTGTTTCAGTAGGGAAGATTGATCCTGGATGTCTGCATATGCATTTGAAAAGATCTGGCTCTTCAAGTGTGACTCATTACTATTGGACCCCTATTGCTCAGAGAGAAGAGAGCTCGGCACAGAAGTACAATGGTTGTTGCGAGTCTGTGTTTGCTGGCTTCTGCAGAGCCCACAGGAACTGAAAATCTCTACATACATAAATCTGGAGTGGATATTTGCTTGTGTTAATGTGAGAATCAGTGAAGTTCTGGAGAAAGAGAAGTTCCTTAAAAAGAAATAAAAGAGAATGTACTCAGAGCAATGCAGGCTTTGCAGGCTGTACTTGGTAAAAATACCTAAGGGAATATTTGTATACTATGTTTTTTCCAGTGGCAAAGCTAGCTGAAGAAGTTATCCTCCTAGCTACTCCTTCCTTTCTGCTCTGCTCCCACTGCAGTTCTTTGTACACCCTGATGTGCTAATGTCACTTGTCATGGGACTGTGCTGGACCTAGCCCATGTGAATGATGTAAATGTCTAAAAAAAGTATTTTGGAAGCTATTTTTAAAACCCATATCACTTTAAGATCCACATCATCATGCAGCATCATAAATGGCTACATTAGCGTGGTTTTGGGGTGGAAAATGGCAGCAAGCAGCAGGTATAAGAGTTTAAATGTAGAAGAAAGTGGGAGCTTCTTGGTTGCTGCTAGAGAAAACAAGTGTGCAGAACACCACCACAAATAGTCTGAGTGCCAGGCCTTAAATATTTATCTCCCTGAGGTACCCATGTAACTTTTAACAAGGATAGCTTATAGTATAGTCTCAAAAGAGGCTCAGTTCAATACGATCTTGGGTGACCCAGTCACTAAAAGGAAGTTTGTGAGTAATCATCATCATGACAAAGCAATTGAGTACACCGGAAAATCCATTATCCTGTTACTTATAACAGCCTGGAGAAAAGGAATAAGAGAACACAAAAATAGGATTCCACGCAGCCTGTTTTTAAAATCACTCATTCACAGATGTATTTGAAACACTTTTTCTAGCCCCCAGACTGCTGGGAGAACTGCCCCTTTTTTAGTCTGATATATGGATTTTATCAAGATGTTCAGTGTGAACTCCAAAGATGAAAACACATCCACTGACCTTAAACTAATTTATATCACACCAGTTTTATAGTTTTTAATCTGTGCCCTATAAACAAAGAGAAAAGCTAGTTTTCTTACTTTCATGGAATATCTGCATTAGGTGAGCCATACAGATGTTCTTTGAGAGATACACAGATTACCCTTGTATTTTTTATGATGACTATGGCATAAACTGTGATGCTTTTTTCATGACAAATCTTAAGGAAATCTTCCTCTTACCTGAAGGTAATGGCACGGCCTCAAGGAAGGTTTGATTTCCTGATGAACCAGAGGCTTATCTAAGTTCAGTGATGATTTGCGATAAGCTTCTTTAGCCTGACTTACTGTAAGAGTGGACCAAGAACTCCTTTTCATATATTTACCATCAGGGGTCATTGCTAGCCCTTCACAAGCTGAACACTTCACATCATTGTTACTTTTGGAAGTCTTCAATGAGAGATCCCCAAAATGCCCCTGGAGCGCCTCAGGATAGCAATGGGATATATGATCTGCATGGTGCCTATTTACCACACTAGGGGTTCGGTAAGTGCTATCGCTGTCCAAATTATCGTCAGAGCTCCACCAGCTGCTCATTCCAGATTTATGCTTGGTTTCTGGTTTTCGCTCCTTACTTTTACTCCTTTTGCTATGCTTGGAATGGTGCCCGTGATGATGGTCATCCCCTCGACTGTCTCCCTTTGTTCCATTAACGTTGCCCTTGGATGATCCTTCCAGAGAGTGGGATTTAGTAAAAAGTTTCTGGACTGAATGAACGAGATGGCGTATTCTTCCTGGGCTCTCACTGCGTTGTTCCGCAGCTGTTGAGGTCCTCTGGTACTGTAAAGTGTGAAACCCATCCCGGTGAAGAGGAAGTTGTTTCTCAAATTGGTCCAAAAGATTTGCAGGAATACGGTTAATCTTAGGGTTACCGTGAGACATGGCGCAGTCGTCTCTTGAGTCGTAATGTGAGCTGTAGTGCATTCTGGGGAAAGTGCTACTTGACATGTGATCGCCCATTACCATGGGCATCATCATGCATTCAGAATGAATGGAGCTGCGTGGCGAGCAACGATGGTGGTCCATCGGGCAACTCTCTGTGGGGCTGAGAAGATACGATTGCCTTGGCTCCTGCCCATGGTGGATATGGTCGTGGGTGTGTTCACAATCTTCAGGGGATGCTAAGCCACAAGTATGAGCTGAACATAACTGTGGTTGGTTGCGACTACCAGATAATCCTTTCATATTCCTCGGAGCAGGAGAGTATCTTTCTTCATTGAAGTGCTGAGAAGGCGACCATGAGTACTGCTGGTCTGTCAGGAGAATACATAAAACCTATGTTATGTGTCTGATTAAAAGATTAACTTGCAAAATCCAAGTATTTTGCAAAACTAAACATTGTTTCTCTATAAGCTTGATGGAAAGTCTCACCATTCGTGGAATTTCATTCATCATTTTAAAACAGGTTAAAATTCCTCACTATGAGCAAATTATGGGGTGAATGCAGCCTCCTTCCTGTTTGAAAAATTGTCTGCTACCAGTTCTCAATTTTATGAAGCTATTCATTACGCAAATTTACTCAAATAGATTTAATGGATACATTCAAGTATTCAGTTTATTATTTGATATTTGGAATTTATATGTCAGGCTTTGTGGCTAGTCATTTAAGTTACATGGGTCTAGTTTCTATTTCTGTGGTTTCTCAGTTGGATATCTTAACCTAAATGTATCCTTTCTCCATGGAGCAATTTTTGTATCACAAACTGAATTTCATTTTCTTAAATGAATCTCAGTTTCAGGATCCCAAGTTCACTGTTCATAAACATAAATAACGAACAGCAAAGAGAAAAAGAATATGAACATGCTGAAATGAAGCTTAATTTTTATATCACTAAACAGTTTATGAATAAGCATTTTATACTATTTGAACATCTGTTATCCTTAGTCCAGAAGTATTATCGCTATTCCCATAGACGTAAAGTCTTCTCTGTTAGGCAGTTTTTCCCTTTTTATGTCCAAATTACAAAATATTTATTTAATGACTCTATGTTATTCCTGATAAAACAAATATCTTTAGGTACAAGCTATGGGTTTTTATATACTCGATTATTTGTTCCTATGAATCATGTGCTCCAAGTTGTGGTTATTAAACAAGCATGATTACTAAATAAGAGTAGCTTGTAAGCAAAGATTTTGATACTCAAGCCTTTGATTTTTTTTTCTCTCATGCAATTTCTTGCAGCTGTCAAATGCTACAAACAGAAAATTAAAAAACCCAGAAATGCTTCAATTTGATTTTTGCATTCACTCTCCCTCTTCAATTTCAGCTTATTTAAGCAACATTTCAAAAGCAGACAAAGATATAGGATGCAAGAAAATCCTTTAGAAGATCAGGCAGATGCATAAGTGTTTATACAACCCACTTAGCACAGTCTTTCTGCAAATTTGCTCTAAAAAATCTAAATAACCTTGCACAGGTGCCTGATACAAGGAAGTGGAAGGCCTCAACCAGAATGGAAGCCAGAGAATATGTACTCGTTATGTGTAGCAATATAACTGGACACTGGAGACCAGCCGGTAGAGATAACACAGTACCAACAGCACTTTGAGGGGTTTCTAAGCATATGACAAAACTCTCCTAAATCATATTCCCACTGCTGGTGAAAACTCAATGCCTGGATATGGTCATGAAACAGATCAATACCCATATCTCTTTAATTTTATTCAACTAATAAGTGTAATGTCATGATACCTTCAGTACGGAATGCAATTTGTTGCAAGTCTTTAGCATCAGCAATCTCACAACCTAAATGCTCCAAATTTCCTATAGTGGAAGATGCTTAGATAATTTTATTATGTCCTAATTTCAACAGAGCTCCAAATAATGTTTTAAAATGAATGTAGCATTAAACTAATAAACAATAAAGTATTCTTCATCCTAGGCACAATCCTGCCACACTGAAGTCAAAGATAGATTTAAGCGTCCAAATGTGACCTCCAGACTTTATCATGGTGTGAAACTGATGTGTGTGTGTGCGCATATATTGTTTTCTGCTTCTATTTTGTTTTTATACCAGTTTCTTTTACTTAATTCTTGGCTATTTTCACATTAAAATAAAAACTTATTACAGTTGATTACTCAGTCTGTTGTACTATTTAGGTTATAATACCCTGCATAAATGTAGTTACAAAAAGGAAATATAACTCTTTCTCTGAAATAACATCATTTTGATTATCCAATTAAAAGTACAGCTATATATAGACAAGGTAGTAAATTACAACAGTGCATTGGGATTCAGCCACATAAGTAGCACTGTAATTAATGGTACTTAACCCAGTATATTACCAAACATTATCAGGGGGATAATAATGGTCCATGTGTTGAACTTAGCCTGTGCTTCCCATAAAGGGTTCCCAAAGCACCTGACAAAGATTACTGCATTAGTTCCTACAGTCCCATGAGATGTGGAAGGCACTGTTCTCCTTTTACAGAAAATGAAACTGGAGTACAAGCAACATTTTCCAAAGTGCTTGTGGCTTTGCTGATTTTCATTTTCACAGTAGTATGAGCCAGAGGGAGGTGGAAGGAGGCTCTTCGGTCAAACTGACAGCACGATGAGAGTCAATCCCGAGCCTTTTCGTCACAATCTTGCACATCTGTGAATGAAAGTTACTCTTGCGCTACGTCTCACCAATGCATTTTTTAAAAAAAAGGAAGGGCATGGCAGAGATCCAGAACGAAAGAAAGAGTTAGACAGGAATAAGAAACTCATTTAAACGAGTTCCCTAGCACAGAACTGCTAGTCCCTGGTTATTTCTTTAGGTCTCATGCAGTATCAAACACAGCCCAGAAGGCTTCAAACATTTTCGTCCTGTTACATCCCTAGGAATATGAGACATCATGATTTGATTGCGCTGTAATGGATAATCTAACAACAACTTTTCCACCCCTCACAACTCCCTATGACTCTAGCTCAGTGCAACTATAGAAAAATACAATTTTCTGTATGTTGCTTTCACAGCCTTGTAGCATTTTATGTGCCTCACGGAATGTCTGAATTTTTTTGTTTGAAACACAGCAGTTATAAACTGCATTTAATAATCATAATCAAAATAATTAAAAACTGAATTAAGAAGGGGGCATTTTCCAAAAGTAATTTTCCCCTCTTAAATCTGCCATAGAGAGTAACTGATACTAGATAAAGTCCCAAATAACTTAGATGTGCATCATCTAAATTTATCACTCCAATTAAGTTTGGGCTCTGCTTGGGACATCAAACTTGTTCTATGTCCTAGGCACCATTACATCTTCTTACAAACCCTCTGAAAATCTTCAAAAATTTGTATTATAATATATAAATTTATCAAGTCATTTGTGCTTTGTACTATTCAGTCAACTTTGTTCAGGAGGCCTGTTTCACGGCTCAAGGAAACAGTTGAGCTATGGCTGAATGAATTACTGTATGGTACCAGACCAGTGTAATTGACCATGTGCTAGCTCTTAGCCTGCCAGAAACGCAAAGAAAAATGTGCTAGCTTAAAATTCAATTAAGCTAACATGCTTTTCTACCATTTGCGGGGGGCTAAAAGTATGTCTATGGTTAATGTCCACAGCTCAGCTGATTCATAAAAATTCGTAAAGCTACAGTATTAATGTTTTTTTGTCAATCCTTTCAAAAGAAATTTAAGATTTTAGTATAACAAAATAATGCCAGATTTATCCAATAACGACAGATCGGACTGGAATTTTAGTCTATGTCTTGAAGATAATGATATCTAGAATAAAATATAAACCTTTTTTTTTTTTTTTTTTTTTTAACCACAGCTCCTATGTTTTCTTGGGGTAGTTACTCTAAAAATACAAAAGTAATTGAGGACACTACTGTCTAGTCCCTTAAAGAAAGTGCCACCATCGAAACCAAAGAACTGAAGAGAGACAGAATAAGAAATAAACGTAACCCAAAGCAGACAGAGGAATAGGAACAGAGAAAAAAATATATGTAAGCACAGGAATGGCTTTTTTTTAGGTTTCATCAGGGCAAAATGGAATCTTTCCATTGACTTCAATGGATAGTCAGATAATATATAAAGACTGTGGGGGCGACCTAGACCAAGACATAGGCTGTTATGCCAGAGAGAATCTAGTAATTCCAAAATCCTGAAAATCCCTTAAAGCTCTTGTTTTCAGAGACTACCGTACGGATATAAATCAACCTTTAACCTTGACAGATGGAAGGATTTCTGCCTCCCTTCCTGTGTATTTCAACTTTTCCCCTGTTATGCCATGTCCTTTCCTGCTCTTTCCCCCTGTTTTTTCTTCTGGACTTTTTGATGCTAAAAGAGTTGCTCTCTTAGTAGATGTTAGTTTGCCTGTCTTCAGGGACTGGTCACAATTTTTAGAGCATTCAAGCTTCTTCCTTGTGCCAGTCAGTATCAAGGGCAGAAAGAGAGGTTCAAGGACCAAGAATATTGTTTGAAATAATGAATTAGAATTAATATTAATGTTCT
This sequence comes from Gymnogyps californianus, assembly GCF_018139145.2. NCBI lineage: Eukaryota > Metazoa > Chordata > Aves > Accipitriformes > Cathartidae > Gymnogyps > Gymnogyps californianus. The sequence continues at coordinate 105,186,836 of NC_059473.1, forward strand.
AGGGCAAAAGGGCTAAAAACCTCTAAGCAATGAAAAATAAGGGCTGTGTATCTCTAGAATTCCTGGAACACTGCTCTTTTTGTGAAAGAGAATCAATGTAAAAACACTGGAAACCTCTCTGACATTCAAAAGAAGTGCATGTCTCCACAAATCTTTTTGTATAAATCTTTTTGTGTGTTATGTATTGAAAGCAAGCTTTTGGAGCATAATAATAATTCCTGGAACTGCTAAATGGTGCCTGATTTTTGATTTTATTTATTTATTTATTTATTGCTAAGCACTTCTTTTTCTATTGAGACGTTAATTTAAATTGTTTTAACCTTATAAGCCCCTTGGCAAACTGCTTACCCATCTGAAACACTTGTGCTGTTTTCATTGGAGAAGCAGCAGCTCTTTTGCATAGTGTAAACAGTAAAATGGATTGCTGAAAAGAGATACCTAACCTAGCTTTCAAAAAGATGTGGTATAGAAAACCAGACTACTCCATTGTGGTGTTTCACTCAGTTCAATTAGTGCTGCAATGTATTACAAAAAAAATACACTCACAGTCTAACCTATAACTAATACAAATATTAAATAGTGTAAAAACAAGTATATTAATCAAATAAGTACATATTAAATATTAAAATGCATAAATAAAATGTTTTAGCTGGAGATTTTTCTGCCCAAGGACTGCAGTAAGTAGCATTAGATGACCACTGTTTCCTTATTAACTTGTTACAGTATTTTTCTCTGTTTTATTCTAACCTTGAAAATAAATATTTCCAGGGATTGAGAAGAGTGACTAACCTGCCAAGTGCAAGGAAGACATTCTGGAAATGCCTTAAGCTGCTATTCTGGTCTTATGAGATTTCCAACCTGTTTATGTAGCACAACACCTTGTGTAAAATTTACATAAAATTGCAAAGATTGGGTAACTACCTGACTTTAACCTCCAGCTTTAGAAGGTGACTTGTATTTTCCGTTACACTGAGTTGATGCATTTGCACTGCATGCAGTGTATTCACCTATCTGTGAATTCCTACCTAACGTCTCAGGCTGCTTACTTGAAATATTGAACTTTGAGGGGTAGCATCCCCTCAAAAATAAGTAATATTGGCGCTCTCAGGACTATTGCAACAAGGTACTTGATGCTCCCAGTCTCCCTGTGCAGTCAAAGGAGAGAAGCAGGCAGTTCTGAGGAGCTAAAGCCAAACACCAAAATGCCCAAGGCTGTCAAACAAACACTAGCCATGGGCTGCACGTGGATTTCTGTCTTGTTCTGACACTTAAGCCCAAAAATGAAAAACCTCTCTATTCAGGATCCTGAGCCGTCCTTGTGGTAGGCACGTATGGCTGTGTTTATACTAGTAGACTAAACAGAGCTAGAGGATGTGATCAGTCCATACAGTTAAACTGTTGCTCTCATAGTTTCATACTATGTAAATAAGGCTCTTCCAACCAATATATAGATATGATTTCAAGCATAACATGGGCCAAAGATTGTTACAAATATGCCGTCTGGATGGGGTTTTATTTTGGAGTGTGAGAAACTGGCATGATTCTTCTCAGCCTGAAGTACATGTATAAAAAATGTCAGATGAATACCACTCTTTGCATACATATTTATCTCTGCTGACTACAGCGAAAGCCATGGATGACGAGGTTCGATGCAGAAAACTACATCATAAATATATAAATTCAGATGATCTGAGGCACATGTCAAATGCTAAACCATGGAAAATGATTTGACAGCCCAAGCTAATTCAGTGGAACCACATGACAAATAATGACCAAGGGTAAGATGGTTTTTAGAACTCCTGTGTTAGATAAAAATAGACGTGCAAATTCTATTCCTAAAACAGCACCAGTGACCAGAACATACCAATTTGGAGCAAAGTCAGAAAACCCAAAGGGAGAAGCAAGGAGCACGTGGAGTGCTGCCATTTATTCAGTACAGTCACAGTTTCCAGCGCTGATGCAGATGTCTGCAGGTGGAACAAATATTTGATGGCACCCAATCATATTGTTCAGCACAACAATTCTCTGACTTCAGCTCCATCCATCTTTCAAATAGAGACTAGCAGACTGGCAATCCAACATCCCAAGGGATTTATTTGTGAGATAAATAAGCATGGTCAGAGAAAAGGGTATATAGTAAAAGAAGTGCAGAATAACTGTCGATGAGTGAGAACGGCGTCTTTGAGTTGGCGGGGTGGGAGGTGGGGGTATTGAATTTCAGGGGACACATAGTACAACATACTGGGAGGAAGAAAAGCACAAAGAACTGTGATCACTGGGGATAGCTGTGACCAGGTACACGTTAAAGCAGGGTTACAACACCAACTGCCTGGCATGGAGAACAGGGCATGCCATATGTGAAAAAGGAGAAATGTGGAAACAGTATTTGAGGAATGATGACATCCCACATCTTGTGGGTGGAAGAATGGGCACTTGGACTGTATGGGGAGAATGAGAGGCACAATATTGTGCCCATGCCATGACAAAGGACAGGCTAGATATCCATGAGAGGCAATATGGGATTTGCAAGAAGCTCCAGAGTTTGGAGTGGAGGGATGTAGGGAGTCCTCAGGATGGTGCAAAATTAACTTCCATTGGCTTGAAGTGTATAATGTCCTAGTATTGATTGGTATGTAGCACACAGACCTTCACAGTGCTTTTCAAGTTTGAAGTACATTGCCACTATTCACCTTTTCAAGAGTGCTATGACAGAGGTAAGTCCACAAAATGATTTATGACTAACATATTTTCACAGAAAGCTTTTGAAAAAAATATAAAGTATCAGGATTAAATTGACCTAAACTAACCAACATGTAAGCTTTCTTCTGGAGAAATACAGCTGTATGGAGTCAACCAGGGCTTCACTATGTGAATATCATTGAACAATTGATTATAAGAAAATTGGTTATAACGCTTCCAAATACAGACCAGAAAAGCTAGCCCAGCACCATTAAACTTCCCTTGTTCCTTATTGTGGCTGGCTTTATGGACTTCTTTTCCTAAAGGAGAAAATTTTGCTGCTTGCAATTACTAGGTCAAATATAGGAGATAATCAGTTTCCCTTGGTGTCATTAAAACTGCAACAATTTTCTCAGCAATTAAAGAAAGCCAAAGTAATTGGGCAGTACAGCTTAAAGATATACACAGGAATCTACATACGACTCTAGAAGTAAAAGGGAAATCCTTGTCACATTGATGGCAATGACAAATCTCCCATTAACTTCACTGGGGTCGGGCTTAGTTCTAAACATTTGCTGAGAAAACTTCTTGGCCAGTTTACCTAAGAATGCTGGTGTCACTTGAGGAGGATCACCTCTAACTAGGGCTGTATTTTACAGAAAGCACAATTCATGCTGGACTGAAATAAATGTGTTAGAAGCCTGGAAGGGTCCCCAGTCAGGACGATGATTCATGGAAGGGTGAAACTAGTTCTGCTGAAATACTGCCATTGATAGCACAGGGGCCAAAATTTAATCCCAAGGATCCAAACCACTTGGACCAACTATTCAGCTGAACAGAACTACCAAATCTCCAAGGTTTCTTTTCTAATAAGAAATGCTTATCACTGATTCTTAAATTAAAAGCAAACAAAAGAAATAATGCAATATTTATGAACTTCTTCCTTGAATGAATTTTTTTTTTGCTTAGTGTTTTTGGAATTCTTCTGAATTTCTCCTTTATTTATGATGATATATCATGGAGGAAGTTTACCATCCTCTGTAATACTGAGGGGACTGCAAGAACTAATGTTTTTATATCCAAGCAAAAATATTTATCATACATTCCTTCTAAATTGCCTTTTATTATTTCTTTAAAACATGGATATATTTTAAAGATTTTACTTATTTCATAGAGTGCTCTTCTGGGAAAGAAATAATCTAAGCATTAATTCTCAAAAGCATTGATTATTGCCACAAAACATATGACTGTTCAATTTAAAATACCTTTCTATTTCAAAATCCCATTTACTTTTTTTTAAACATTCAATACAGATTTTTAATTGTCAGAACTGAAGAAAATGATTTGATTTTCTGTTTTCTTCAGCATCAGTTCTTTGCAGCCTTTTGATTCACCAAAAATTTCAGAGTTTCAGCCTTGGTCTGACCCAAAACAATTATTTCTTTTACTTTTTGGAGTTCATCATTATCTGCTCAGCTGTACACCCTTGGTGCTACCTCTTGCTGTTTTGTCATTGTATTGTGAACTTTTCTGCTCAGCTCAACCCACTGAGATGGAGGAGGTCTCTTCCTGATTTTCCTATGGGGTGCAGGAAGAAATAGCAGCCTGGTGACAAGTTCCCTTTTAAACCTGTTGCCATAGTAACAGGCAGAAAATCTCCCTCTTTCCATAACCTTCAGACTGGGAATTTTTCAAATCAGGGTGCCGTCTCTTTTCTGCCTGGCTGAGCTCTGTTTTGGATCTGTGAGAAACAATGCAAATGTTAATTGCCTTTTCCCGCAATCATTAGCACCCAGATTTTCCATGTGGCAGTGAAGGGTCAAACTGTGAACCCTGCTCCTGGGATGAGGTGGTGGTGTAAGTACCCACACCCTTGGCAAGTTTGAGATAGGGCATCTTAATATGCTGCTGTCTGATTATTTATGAAGAGAAATGACTTTGTAAAAAGATGGAAAAAACAAACGGAATTGCACAAGAAATTCATGATGAAAGGTGACCACTGAACTCACCAGTGAAAGCCTGGACTGTGTTAGCAATAGTTGCTGGTGTTTATCCTGCTGCACTTGTTACACCAGTGCAAATCCCCTTAGGAAGACAGACTGAATCAGTGACCTGTGTGGGCAGCACTGTGAGAGACAGCCGTGGCCATGTACCTCCACGCTGGAAGTACCCCCACCATCCTGGTCGGGCCAATACAAATTGTCCTGCCCTCGACAGAGCCTAAGCAGCCTATAACGAACACAGAGGTGGAGCATGGTAACTTTTTTCTGGGGAAATGGAGAGCACATCATTTAAGCTGCCCATCAGGGGAATACATTTAAAAGGCTGCACATTTTATCCTTTTGAAAGGAGACAATACAGTGAAGACACTCAGTGAAGAAGGCAGGCACGGCGAAGCAGCCAGATGAGCCAGTCTCTCATCCCCATTGCAGCCGTTGCACACTCTGTGGGAAAGTAAATGTTGTGAATCAACTGTGTACCCAGGTGTTACAGAGGTCAGTGGAGCATGAGGGAGAGAAAAACGTCCCTCCTGTGCTAACATCCCGCATCCCAAATGTGAAACTTAAGCTGTTTCCCCTTCTCCCCATTTCTTCTCTCTCTTTTCCTTGGAAAGGTGTTTCATTTGTTCCAGTGCAGGCACTGGAATCAGTAGTCCAGATGTGGTCTAACAATGGGATGAAGCTTCCCAATTTGGAAAAAACATATTTCCTCTGCAACTGAACGTAGGAGCCTCCTCAGCTGGACAGCCCTGTCAGAACAAAAATATTTGCTTCTTGGCAAAGTAACAAGTGTGTAAACCCCTTTGTATTCTGTAGTAGAAATGGATGAATAATTCATAACAAATAACCTATTTGATTAATCTTACATCCTTACAAATATCTTCTCCTGTTTGTAAATTGACCTTGGGCCTAATGGGATTTTTGCAGAGTTATCTGACATTATGAGGTGTTTAATTTTTAGAAATAGCTTCTGGTCTGCAGATTGTTAGTAAGTGTTTGTTGCCAACAGCCTATAATTAAAATGCAGGACAGTTATCATGTTTTTATATGATGTTCAGGCCATATGATATGATTTTGTTCTATGACTGAAAGTGATTCACAGAATAAGCTCTCAAGCATGACTAAAAGGAATTTAAAGTTCAAAATTTATTTTCCGAAAAACAGTCCACATTATTTCATTAACATTTTCTGTGGTCTTGATCATCACATAAGTCAACTTCTACACTACAGTTTCTGGATACAGGAAAAGGAAGGATTTGAGGTGGAATTATTTAGAGCTATGATGGAATCTTAAAAAAAAAGGCTATTTTTTGCAGTATCTATCTGTTCAGCTAGTCACAATAAGCAAGTAAGATGATGACAGAGACATAACAGGGCATCTCGTATTTAAAACCTCTTGTAAGTTTAAAAGACTTCTATATCTCCATACCAAACCACCTGTCTACATATTTTTATTATATGAAGAAAGATAGTCCTGTGGTTAGAGGATTAACTTGGGAAATCTGTAGTCAAGATTTCCTGTCCAGCCATGAATTTTTTGTATGGTCCAAGATAAGGCCATGGGAAGTGATGGCAGTGGCCACTGAGAGGCTTGACCTTGCCTCGCGGAGTTAAAGTTAACGTTTGTGGATATCTCTTGTAGACTCCCTACCTCAGTTCCCCATAGCACAAGAATAAAAGTAACTTCTGTATGTCTAAGGGCTAGTGCCAGAAAGCAGGGAAACATTCAGTCTCTGGGATAACGCCCATCTAAGAATTTAAAATAAAGTGTTTGTTACTGTGCCTGCTAATTACAGTGATAAGTGTCACTGTAGCAGTTTATTCTGTGTGGCCAAGCCCTGCGTCTGACTGAAGTCCCACCAGCTCCAGTCAAAGTCTACAGCTGTTTAACCATCCCTGGATGCTCTGGGGGAAGGTGGACCGAGGCATGGATCTGGCACAGAGGAGAGCCAAGTGCCTACTGCCAACCCCTTGTCTGTCCTTGGGAAAATTTCCTGTCGTGCCTGTTATATGAAGCTAAAACCCATGAAAAGTGCAAAGTGTTCAGACACTGACTGCACTGAGGGAGGCTGGATAATTAGGTAGAAAGACAGACAGACTGGAAAGTCTGGCCTGCTTTTATTTTTTTATTTCAAGAACAGCTATATCCTTTCTTCCTTTCAACACATAAGGTCATAAAGGCATGATCATGCAATCAACAGTGATTGAATAACCATGAGTTACTGTCTGACACTTGAACTGTACCAATTAATCAAAAGCACGACTGCAACAACTGCGAAATAAAAATACATTTTCGTAATCTGCCCTTAAATTCCCTTACAGTTTACTTTGCAACTGGGGCAGGTTAAGAGCATTATTAGTAACTGCAACCTGTTTTATAGGTTTTAACCATTTTCTTAACATCAACTCAATATCCTTTCCTGAAGAGAAAACAGTAGTTTACTGAAACAGAAAGCCCTTAGTGCGAGTCCTCTTTCTTTGCTTAACATTAGAAGCTGCTTAAACTTGTGTAAAATACTTGTTTTCCTTACCTATAAAAAGGAGTTAAAATAATTTTTCAGTAATCTATTTTCCCTCTTTACTCTGTGCATGTACTATCTATTAAAATATATATTTAAAGAAAAGTTCATCCCATCTTCCCTGTTCACATTTCTTTTACTATTTGAATGCCATTTAAACATGGCACATTTTCCATGTTTCTTGTTAAGATTGCACTATTTGGTTTTGACACCCAAAGCAAATTGTTGCTTTACCCTATACATGCCTAAAGTAAATAAGACTGAGAGAAATTTCCAGTTTGCATAGAAAAGAGTAGTTTCATTAAATACTTATTTTCTAATACATTAACATTGTTCAGATTTTATAACCACCAGCTAGAAGAAAGCTTGGAATTGGAAGAACTCCAGTTTCCATGAGACTTAGAGTGAGCTGCTTGAGATCACACATGTCAGATCTCTTGCGCCTACCACCATGCCCTGCCACCTTTATCAGGTTGCTTATTTGAGATATTCCTAGTGAAAAGAATAGGAATTTTTGGCGTGAGTGTGAATCTTGTAACCTTGACAATACTTACCACCCTGAACTCTGTGAACAAATAAATGGTAATGGAAAAGCTATGAAATATTGTTCTTGAGAACAGACTATGAATGCTTGGCTAAGCTTTTTTTTGAAAGAATCCATTGCATTTCTGCCTGTTTTAACTAATGAGGTCTTTTATAGAATCAATAATGTAAAATAGTTGAGATCAGTCCCATCCCTTGATACTTTTTCCCAATTAAGGCAGTGGATCATTGTGTTAATAATATTATTTAGTGACTATTCAGCATTTTCACTCTGGTGAGATACTGTGCAAACATTAACTAATCCCCACCAAAGCCCTGAAACCTCACTAGGAAATATTAAACCCATTTTACAAATAAGGGCCTAGAGCCAGAGATTTTTCAGTACCAGAGAGATCGTAACTTGAAGCTCCCTGGGACAGTAAGAGTCTAGAATAATGAATGGCCCTGCAGTTAGAGCTACCTTAAAGAATATCATTTCTACTCTGCCTTGACTTGGGGCAATTATTTTACTTCTCAAGGAAAGCCCTTTCTGTGTTTTCTTCAGGAATGAATGTCTCTAGCAGTCCTTCAGACTGAGGCTGTTCATACAAAACACTTACATAGTCATTGGGGTGTATATATATATATGTAGAGAGAGCGAGCCCATTTCCATGGCCCAGTGATTAGAGTATCCACCCAGATTCAGATTTCTCTCCAATGAATATTTAACTTTATACATGTGCAACAGCAAGAAAAAGTGGAGGCTGAGAAAGATCTAATAGTTTGTAGCTTTTTCACTAATGTTATGTTCAGTTCATGGATTTGAACTCAAATCTTCAAGTAATGGAACACAACACCAGGGGACAGACAGACAGACAGACAGATATGTCCCAGCTGGCTGTAGAGGTGTTAATCATTAGCACAGCTGTAACTACAGAGCTTGTCTGCACTGAACTTAATTGACTATCCCAAAACTTTTATAAAAGTCTTCCCAATTTCCATCTTCCATAGTATGCTGCTTCTTGTTTTACAGTGATTCTCTCTAAGGGAGAATGGGACATCATATGTTTTTACATTACTGATGGTATCCACTCCACCTGTTTTGGCCGTCTACAGTTTGGCAGCTAAGTCAAGAGGAAAAGATTTCCTTCTAAAAATACTGAAGTCATCCACCTCTCTCCATTCATTACCTAGCAATCTTTGGTACTTACTTTCAAAGCTTTAACTAGCAAACACACAGAAACTACTTTCCATATTTCTCTTCCAAAAATAACAACATAAAGTAATTGCATATAAATCAAAATTTTGATAGATTTCACATAAAACTGACAATCTGAATATGAAATTCTGGGAACAGAAACTCAATTTTGCACAATCTAAAAGGTATAAATCCGGCTACGCTGAAGCCAGTGGGACATTTTACTACTAGCTTTGTGAGACAGAGGTATCAAGATTTCATTCATGGGGTCTATGAGTTTCTGATTTCTTCTTGCTTCTGTTATTTTTTTAAATTTAAAAGGTAACATTGAAAACTCTTTCTGCAATTATTATGTTCTCTAAGGGGTAAGACAAAAAGAAAAAGACAAAAGAAGGAAAGTTGATAATTTCCTTGAACGCCTTCTTTTGAATTCTTGGTTGCCTGGATGTTACCCAAATCTGATGTTTTTCTGCTTTCGATTCTCTAACCTTATGTAGCAGGTGAGAAATTCCCAGAAGGACTGGACCGAGAGGTTTTTGGCCACCCTCATTAACACTGCTTGGTGCCATGCCTGCTGTGGGCTTTGTGGCTGGAGAAAGGCTGTACCACAGAGCAGCCTCCTGCCTCCTCACCCCCACGGCTGCACCCAGCCTCTGCATGTACAAGCAGTACAAGTTATCTGAGAGATGATATCTGTACCTAGCTCCTCCTCTGGCGTCCCTGGAAAACTGAAGCCCGACTTGAGCAGATCGCCACCCTCTTCTTCTGAAAAGACAGAAACAAAGTAGCTATTTAATAACTCTGATATTTTTGTATACCCAGACATAAACTCTCCGCTAGGTTTTAAATCCACTCAGTGATACCTATTACCATCCAGTATCTCTGATACAGTGAAGCTGTTGAGGTGCTATTATCTGCAGTATCTCTTCCTCTTTGCCAGTTGCTCTAGTGTTCGTCTTTTTTTTCTTCTTTTTAATTTTGCCAGACATTTTCACATCACTAGTGTCATAATATTCATAAATGACGTTTTTTTTAACATCTTTTACATTGTTCTTTTCAGCTTTGCTTAGTCACATTGCATTCTACTGCCTTTTAGCCTTAATGTATTTATTCCAGGAAGAATCCTTATTGTCAGTCCTCCAGTTGTACCTTTAGCACTTCCCAACTCTGATGACAATAATGCCACTCGTGATTCTCAGGCCACTTTCTTTTCCTTTTATTCACAACCATTTCAATTCTGCAATTCTGAACTCTGATAATGCTGTGATGGTGACTTTCTCCTGTCAATAACATTTACTTTTGTGTCAGAGACAACTTCTGCAGTTCTAGAAAAGTACTTAAGCTCAGACGATATGTCTATGCTGTATGAATGCAGCGAGGTACACAGAAACCTGCTGAATGGCCTGAGTGCAGCTCTTAGCTACCCTGCCTATATTGCTTTCAGAATTGCAGGTTGTTGCCTCTGCACTGCGCTCTCATCATGCTGGCATACAAATTAATTTGGACCTGGCACCTAGCTCAGATATTTCTAACATAGAGCTGCGTATGGAAAATTGGGTCAATAACACTTCCTTAAGGTACAAGATTGGAGTAAGATATAATTAAGTAGGTAGATTAGGATACAAAATATCACAGTAATGTGTTTCATGTAAGTACACAATACTATCTTTTAAGATTTTTTTTAGATGTTTTTGCCCTGTTATCCATACTTGCTGGTGTCTCAGCTGAGTGGAAGTTGTTTGAGTATATACGGCCTTCCACTGTACTCTTTCTTACCATCTGTGTGTATTACAAGCACAGACCCCTCAAAAGAACAGCAAAAGAATGGAGTACTCCATAGCCTCTCACTATACGTTCAATGAGCAACTCTTCAGAGAAAGACAAAATCAGGTATTGCAGACCATGTTTCTGTAGTGCACAACCGAGGACTGCTGACTTCTGAATAACTCACATCAGTTCATGTTTCTCATATCCTCAGGCAGACATTCCCGTAAGTTTGAACCAGCTCAGACTTTTCTTAGGAGTACCTCAATCCCTGTATCAGACAAGCTGTTTTTTGTGGTTCAGCTTACAACAGACACACTGCTTTGCCTGTTTCAATGCTCCATTTAACAAACACATGCATTTTGTATATTTCTTGCTCTTGGTTGCACTTTTTATTTGTACTACGATTTTTTCCCAATTATCTCACAGCAAGCAAAATGAGGGAATATACTCATGTGGATACTCTCAAACAATTGTTCCTGGTTTTGACAGTTCGTGAGGTTAAGAATATACAATTGATAACAATGGGTAGTATAGCACAGATACTGCATAGAAAATAAGTCCCGAGGATGTTAAGAATGTTGGATACGCTGAGCTGCCAAATAAACATCTTGTTTATAAACTAAATTGTTAAATAAACTCACTCTGCTAAAATACACCCTACTAGAGATCTCGTTAAGTGACGGACAAAAAGTCATACACAATTTAAAAAATGACTGGCATATGAATTTAAATTAAATTTCATTTGGAGAGGTAATGGACAATTCTAATTAAATAAAAGCACAAATTAGGCAGTTTCCATGGAGACTTTGCTCACATGATCTGCCTATATTGTATAACTCATATGCCTGCCCTCTAATTTGGCTGCACAGGAGTAACGAATCAAATGAAAGTTATAACAAAAATATTCTGAAGGATCCTTTAAATTCATGTAAGTAAATAGGAGATCTTACTTTTAACTTCATAATAAAGAAGGTTTACATTGAAACAGTAGTTTTCTATTTTTGAAAAAGAATCTATTAATTTATTCCAAAGTTATATCATGTACATATATTCAGAAACACACACAGAATGATCCAAAGAAAATAAAATGCATAACATTATTTCTCCCTTGCAAGAAGTCAGCATTATTCTCATAACCTTTGCTCAAAACTAGACTAAAATTTTAGGGGTAGGCTAAACTAGACTAAACGTTCATGGGTTTGGCATATTTGAGAAAAAAAGAAGAAAATAAATTTCCTTTTCAAAATGAAAGGGAAAGGTTATGCAATGGGATCCATGTCAGATTCTGAATTTGTCGTAAGAATTCCTGTGCAAATTTGGACAATTCAGTTAATCTCTTTCTGCCTCGATTATCCAGTAGAATTAGGATTAGAATTCGTTTCTTTCTCATAGCTATCCTATATGAATACATTTGTTAGCGTCAGTGAGCCTGACACAAAAAAGTTCGAATTTCTATCCTGCAAAAAAGCTGTATTCTGTTTTGAATAGGGTCAATTGCAAATGTTTCAAAGGAACTTAGAATTCCTTTGTGATTCCTTTAGGTTTATGAATCTGCATGAGGGATATGAGTAGCTCTTAGTGATTAGTTTACTTCCTAAGCATGAGGACTTCTTATTTCTTTATATTTTATGACTATACCTATTCACATCACTAATTCATTGTTTAGACTGTCTTTTCAAAAGGCTACTGTCAGTTCCTCCAGCCCTTGAAGAGATTCAATTTTTGTATTCTGCACTTATGAAGCATAAATTAATCTAAAGTCTCAGTGGCTCTTGCAGTATTACAAAGACAATTTTTGTGTGAGGCTGAACTGTACTTCAAAGTCATATTAAACCTTCAGCAACAGACATACATGGTCTTTGTTTATTCAGTTTACATTTTTCCTAGAAATTACTGTTTTTATTATTGACCATAGAAACGAAAAGCATATCCTTTATTCATGAGCACAGCAGCAACCTTCATATCTCATGGTAATGAAGTCAGGCAGATTATCACAGAATTCTTGCACATGCTGACATTCAAGTGTCATAAAATGCGTGCATTCATTTTATGTCATTCATCTCCTCTATCTCATAGATCCATAGTATTTCATCTTGCCTTTTGCTCAAGGTGGGCCTACTCGTAGAACATTCTACACCGGTGGACATAGAGGAAAACGGTAGTCTTAGCATGGAATGTTTCAATGGGCAATGAATTACAAACAAAGATGAGATTATGAAAATAGGATGATTTACAATTTAAGGTTTTAAACAATGTACAGAACACACAGTCCACAGACAAGAGACACAATTACTAGTTAAAATCCCTTCTCAATATACAAACTACTGCATCACAAACTGGTCTAAATAGGAAGCAAAAACCTGCCTCTGAAACTGAAACTAAAAAACAGTGGGAGAAGTCTTCACTCTCAACAGGGCTCAAAATAGTGACAAAAAATGATAGGCTTTAAAAGTGCAGAGATGTCTGCTTCTGTGAAAGCTGAGTGTATAGTAAAATGATGCTGTGATCTGCATAAATAGGAGAGCACAAACTCATTTACACCTAGTATCTCATTTTCTTTTTTAAAAATGTGATGGATCTGCCATGCGTTCCAGTGCAACACTGCACAGACAACACTCAAGACTGTGATAGGAACCTTTCACAGCTGAAGTTCTCCAGACTTAAGCTTGGAAATGTCAGGAGACATTGCTGAGCTGGAACCAGCTTGACAGATCCAGATGGCTCATTCAGCCCTGAGGCTACTACATATACAGTGGGAAATGACATGGGCCAGTGCCCGAGATCAAGCTAGCATGGCACAGCTCTTGTCCTCAGAACAGGCTGGATGTCCATCAGGAGTGCGCTCCGGCTTGTGCTGTTCCTTACCCTGCTAAGGAGACATTACCTTGGGAAGCGCTGGTTGGCATGGGCCAAATCTGGGCAAGGGCGTGCGCTGTGGTAGGGATGATTGCTGCCATTGCTCAGGCGTGTGGTATGTTCCTGATGAGTTACAAGTACATAGGGAGCCTTAGCTTCTTCTGCTCAGTTTTCTGTGTCTAGAGAATAGGTTACAGCCCAATGTAAATCCAGAATAAAACTGCTGAAGGCCACAGAATTACATTCATGTAAAACTTGGGTAAAGGAGATACAGCTAATCTCTTGGGGGTCAATTTTGAATTGTGCCTGAGCTGCACTTGGTACTGGACTGCGGGTCAGTAGGATGTTACTTTGTGTTCTGGGTCAAGGAAGTGAAGTTTCTGCACGAGCTGATGGACACACGCTCTCTTCTATCCTGTTCTTGTCTGCCTGTGGTCTAAATGAGCATTTTGACAGTCACTGCACAGAAACCATCTGATATCTCTGCTTTTCCTCAGTTCGATAATCACTTTACCCATCCTTCAAATTTTATTGTCTCAGTTTTAACCGCTCGATCTGCTCTCTGAGCCTCACCTATCAGTTTAAATTCTCTTTATTCACCTGCAGAGTCTTGCACCAAGATATGCCTCTATGTTGGCCCTCATTTTTTATGCATTCATTCTGCCCTTAATAACCAGGCATGCTGTTTCCATCTCCTAATCATGCTTCTTCCATAACCTATCCAACCACAAAATAGGCCCCAGTCTCGGCAGACTTGTTGCTCACATACTTTAAAAGGCTCACATCAGCAAGACTTATAATCAATTAGCTGCCTTCTCCATCACAATATGAGAGTAAGACTGAACTACAACCGATATTGAACTTCTCAGTTCATTGGATCTTAATTTATTTATTATTGGCCTGCTCTGGACCTCCCACTGATTTTTTTCTATGTGTGCTTTTCTTTCAGCCTGTAAGCTCCCTATGGTAGCTGTTGTTCTTTAGTTCTGTCTTACATAGCACCTGGCATGTTAACTCTGACAACAGATGAAAGAAAACACAGGCCCTAAAATGTCTGGATTACACAGCAGGTGCAACTTCATTTGATCACATAACTACAGAGGATAAAATGTGTCCAGAGTATGAATACAGGACCCTCACTGTATCACTCCATGATCTGAGAAAACCAAATCGCCTCTTCCAAACTAGAGATACTTAGAGATCTAGAAGAGATATCTCCTGTACCTCAGAGACCACTAGCCTGCTATCCAATTGAAGCATTTCTTGCAGGTGGCCTTTGACCCTAGCCAAAGATATCCCCGGTCTGCTACAGGACATGTGTCACTGAGAACTGTCATTAGGCTGATCCTGACCTAAGGGAAATGACCAAATGCATGCACGCCTGAGTGCCGTTATGGCCCCCTCACCCCTCCTGGGAGACAGCTAATTGGCTTGGTCTGGACCTTCCCCAAGTGGCCAAAATCACTTGTGGCAAACCTATTCCTTTTCTCACTCTATCTCCAAGAAGTTACATCCAAACAATATTACAACATCTATATAGTAAATGAGGCATGGCGAAGGCCCATTCTCTAGCCATGAGGCCAACTGGCGTGGTCTAGCCATATCCTCAAGAACAGGCAGGCTCTATCCAAACTGTTATTAGGAATAGTCCCTTGCCCATGCTAACTCCCTAGTCAAGCCTGGGAATTATTTGAGACAGTGAAAATTAGTTGTCCAAGCTTAAAACTAAGACAGGGACCTCTCTAACCAACATTATAACTAATCAAATTCCTATTTGTTGGGTCTTTGTCCTGGCACTGTTTAATTTACTACTGCAGATGTAGCCCAGATGGCAGTATTGTGAAATACAATATTCTTGTGCATTGTTTTGATAGCATGCTGGTAAGCAACAAATACACAGAAGCACAGCAGGGCTGGGAAAATTCTGATTGAAGTAAAAATTAAAGATGGTAGTAGGAGATTTAAGGTTATTGAGGTTTCCTTTGCAAGAGGCCTGTGTGAAAAGTATTAACGGTAAGATGAAGTCATTGTTTAATTAAGTTGGTTTTGGTTTTCTCATCACGCCTTCTCTTTTTTTGTTCTTATTTTTTCTCACACACACACATAAAAGTGTTCCTGATGGATCTGGCAAAGATCTGTTCATCCCGGTATGCTGGCTCCAGCACTGGCCCAAAGTGGATGCTGCTGGAAACAGGGCAAATACGTAGATTGCCTAGAATACCTTTCCAACTTCCTGCAATCAGCACTTAAGGGACTTCCTGAGATGGAAGTTTAATCTAGACCATCATTTTTAATAGCCACCAATGGATCTATCCTCTATGGATTCATCTAATCTTCTCTGAGCCCATTTATACTGATAGCCTCTGCTGCATCCTGTGCCAATGCACCTCACAATTTAATTATGCTTTATTTGAAAAAGAATTTCCTTTTTGTTTGTTTATCAGGATGCCTTATAATTTAATTAGGTGCCCCTAGTTCTTTGGTTGTGAAAAATAATGGATCATCGATTCCTATTCACTATGTCTATATCATTTATAATTGTGTAGACCAATCTACCATATCCCTGCCTCAGTCCTCTCCTCTCCAAACTGAAGAATCAATCTGTTTAGTATTTTATTATGGCAAAGCCATTCTAAATCTTTCATCATCCTGCTCACTCTTCTCTGTACATTTTTGTTACTCTGCTATGCCATTTTCAGACACAGCAGCCAGAAATTCAAATGGCTTTATGGTATGTTTTTTTTCCAGTGGCATGATGCGGTTCTCTGCTTTTTTCCCTATTTTTTTTTTTTAGTATTTTCATCTGCCAATTTCATAACTCAGAGAATTCATTATTTATATTAAGTTGTGCCCAAGAGAGACAATTTGTTTGGCTTTCCAAACGCAAACACGTTTCTCTCATATATTACTCTAATAAATATTGAAGAATCCCAGCATTTTACTCAGCTCAGGTTACTACCAAGACTGTTAAACCCAAACAATCACCCTTCCCACCCCCGAAGAGCAGGACTGAGGAATTCCTGGTCTCTTGCTTTCATCCAGCCTGTCCACTTTTATATAGCATAGTTCCAGATAGCAGGACTGTGAAACCAGGCTTCAGCTATCAGAGAGAGTAGCCAGGCACACAGCCTATTAAATCAAGGAGAGGAAACTGGCTGCATCCCTCAGGTCCTATCTTGGAAAAAGCATAAAATGAAATATATTGCAGGGGATGACAGAAGCTGTCAGGGGTCATCTTGGTTGTGGCAGCACCAACTCCTGCCTCCCAGCTTTTGGCAGCTGAAAATCATCCACAAAACACAGGTCACCTTAGCAATATTGTGGTGATCACCCTGAAAGGATTTGGTTCCACACAGCAGCCTTTTCTGAGCTAGCCAGGGTCGTTTTGCTCCTTGGAAGCCTTTCTGAGCTGCCTTATCCCTTTTACCCCAGAGATCTGCAAGTTCCTCTTCCCTGCCCCTCTTCAAACAATAAATGCAAAAAGGTGCTGGATAATACTGTGGAGTGTTAAAGCAGATTCACTTTTCAGTCATTCTAGAATTTAAATGACTAACTCAGTTAAATAACTCTATCTCGCCTTATCAAAATTAACAAATGACTGCAAGCAAAAAGAGTGAGCCAGTGGTAACACATTGTGTTCAGACACAGCTCCATGTGATCGTGCACTTCAAACAGCCTAGGAAATTCCTAAAAGCCCTTTCTTCCTCGATTTTTCACAGCTAAATGACTGTGTCGAGCTCCTGAATGAGCCATTTACCTTTTATTGCTTTTCAGGATCTGTGAGAGGAATCCCAAATCTTCTGTACTGTAATATTAGCTAATTATTGTGAATAAAGACCCTTATTCCGTAAGCCCAAAACTTCTGGATACCCTAGAAAAACCTTTAGCTCTTCCCTCCTACAGCTCTTCTGTAGAAAAAGAATCCATCCTTTTTCCTCCCTCCTGGTAAAATGCAACAACTGCCTTTTGTATGCATTCATCTTCCACCTGCTGTGACAGCTCTTGGAAGGACTTGCAGCTGCCTCCACAGTGGACACCTGAGGAGGTCCAAGAAGTCTATCTTGGGCCTTGGCAGAGAGTAAATAGAAAATGCAGGTCAGGAACACAGTTAGAATGATTTTGCAGAGCTGCAAAGGCTTAACTGTGGTGTCAGAGAAGTAAAATGCTTACTGAGTCTATTAAAATACCTGAAGAAATTACACGAAAACATACTTAAAAGAGACCAAAGTGAGGAAGAATGCCAGGACACAGTGTAGGACAAAGTCTAGTACTGAGAGAGGAGTATACAAGTCAGAAAACTTGGCTTACACCTCTCCTAGAAATATACAATTAATGTCCCTGGATTTCCCTGGTTTGTGAAGAGAAAACACAGGATCTTTGTCTTACTGAATGGGTGTAGATATTTAATGATCTTTCTATCTTCTGCATATGCATGGAAAATGGAATAGACATTTAGAAAAAATAAACTGTAGATGAAATTAGTCTTTTCAATATATTTCAAATGCACTTTGAGGAAAAGCATTTCTTCAAGACTCTCCTTAAAAATGACTGAGATCTCTAATGTTAAACCACGTTTGACAGAACACGGGTTTTGTAATCTTTCCATTTTCAGGTTAAAACTAGATATGCTCACGCTATATTTACTTTGCTGTTTGGTAAAAACCACAACCAGATCTACAACAATTATTACTAGCAGGTCATGGCATTCTGTTTTTACAGCTTTATTTTACGGTCGGGCAAAAGGTCTGAAGCACTGTCCTCGTCTTTCAAATGTTCAATAAATAAGATCTTCTAACATTAGAGAATAACTGCATTTGTTACACTGATCTACCATGGTAGGAGACATTTAGCATGAAAAACCTTTGACCCCGCTGGGATGTGAGGGCAAAGTCAGCAGTTTCACTGAAAACTGAAATTAGCTATTAGTAGCTGCAGCCGTGAAAACCCTCAATAAAGCCTAGATGATGAAGCTCTATATTACCAGAGACGGGATGCGTATGGGTTTTTCTGTATGTGAAAGGTTGAAAGGAGAGGGAGGG
This sequence comes from Gymnogyps californianus, assembly GCF_018139145.2. Taxonomy (NCBI): domain Eukaryota; kingdom Metazoa; phylum Chordata; class Aves; order Accipitriformes; family Cathartidae; genus Gymnogyps; species Gymnogyps californianus. The sequence continues at coordinate 105,205,416 of NC_059473.1, forward strand.
CTCAAATATGTTCATTCCTACATAAGCCAATTTTGGTGAGGATTTCTGTGAACACTCAAATGCTGGGGTGGTATGATTGACAGCTGATGGTTTTTTTTATTTAGTAAATATGATTACATAAAATATAATACATAGCTTCCTTTTGGCAATTTAAGCAGATATGGAATGCCAGTACCTTTTAAATGAGCCATTTTTCCCTCTCAAAAATAGCAATAACCACAACAAGGTTTCTTCCTAGAAAGAATCACGGGTCTGGAGCAGCTGTAGCAGGCAAAGACTGATGGATCAGGATGCCTCATTTCTTCATCCTACGTTTTTATCGTCCTGTGGATACTACTGAAGTTATGCTCAACAGCTCAGATCCATCCCTCAGACTTAATGTATTTTCCAGTGATTGGTCATTAGTTCCTCACCTGCCCCCTCCCCCTCATGCACTTGCAATGCAAGTCTTGCTCTCTCATCTGCTTCATCTTTCTCATCTTTAACCAGTTCCCTTGTCCCATATCCCTCTTTTTTCCATCTCCTTCAGAGATCTGCTTTATTTTTTCCTTCTTTTTCCTTTTAATGCTCCCCCACCAGTCTTTCCTTTCTTTTCTTCCTCCTCTTCTTCCAAACTCAGCTATAATACTATTGAGATGCAAGTAATACATCACAGGTTAAAGCTCACCTGAAGATTTTGTGCATGCATGCATGTGTACTCCCAACCATATGCTCAACTGAGTTATTTATACCACAAGGTCTTTAATAAAGGACTGCAAGTAATCAGAAACAGCAAAGAAACTGTTTTCCCTTCCCATAGCAATTTTCAACTGCAAATGAAAAAATTCCAACTTAGAATTAACTTAAAATTAATAAAACTGTTAAGTGAGAGTCTAAAATGAAAGAAACTTCTATATTTTCAAAATAATTCCATACAGTTTTGTCCTTTTTTACAAGTTAAAAGAGATCTGAAGCAACACATGTTCAAGCTGGAAAAATGAACCTTCAAAAATGTCCAAATGGGGTGCTTCAACAATTGAAAATCTCCTTTTTTCCCCACGTTTTTACTTACAGAAGGAATTTGTTTGGAACTGACACATAAACAGTTGCAGCTTGAGGAAGGTTGTGCTTTACAAAGAAAGGGTTTCTGCCAGCTACCTCACCACAGAGAGCTTTCTCACTAATGCATTTGTTTAGCACCCTGCACAGTGGGTGCAACCCTCCTCGGGTCCTCGCTGGTTGCTCTAGAAACCATGTAATATATAGCACGTATTTCTGTGATTGCTTAGGATACACAGACACACTGACATGTTACATTTTAAAACCAATTACACCGGGCCTGAGGTGGACCTTTCTGTTTGTTGGTTGTGACATTCGACTACAACCTGTGCAGCTGCTGGGTTATTTGGACTTTCCCTGTGACACAAACAGAAATGAAGGTGAGGGAGAATCAATTCTGTCTGTGGCCAGTGAAACTGGAAAGCAAAATGATAAGCTATGTATTGCAGGGTGGGCAGAACCAATATTTAGGATGTTGCAAAAAGCTGTGCAGATGCTTGGCCAGTTCCTAATCCTAAAGTTCTCTGGATTGATCTCACCAAAAGAGATGAATTTTTCGTTTCATTTCCCAAGCACAGGCTTTTCACTGAAGCACCTTGGAGCCTGGGCACCCTTGTCTTCTATTGTTAATGGACAGGAGTGGACAGCTCTGGATTGATCACTGTCTAGCCCACCTCTCCAGGGACTAGGGAGAGTGCTGGGCGGCTGGGCTCTTCACCTCCGTTGCTCAGTTGAGAGCTTAAAGCAAAAATGACTTTAAGCCAGATTGTTGTGATTAGTTAAAAAGGAATTGAGAAACTGAACACAAATATTTGCTTTCTCAGCAAAGATGCTATTTGTTCAGGTCACCTCGCTATCTGCATTTATGTTTGTAGCTGCTACACTGGGAGGGGGATGACCTAAATTTCTTCCACATTTAGGTGCTGCTAATCCTACTTGAGCTACACAAGTAAAATACTTTCCAGACCTTGTTCATTAGAAGAATTTCTCATTGAGATCTGTACGTGGGCAAATACCCACGCAGAGCCAAAGTCACTGACATTACACACGTGGGCTCTTTCTACTCCTGCGCCTGCAATACACTAAAGGTACCTTGGAGAGATGTCAGCCTGGCCTCTTCCTGCCCTGGCATGGTCAGGAATACATCTAGCTTGTTCTTTGAAGGAACTCACACAGCTGACAAATTCAACAAAAGAAGTGTTTAGTAACAATGGCTTAGATACCTGATCAAATTTTGATGGTTTAATGTGCTTAAGCATGTCAGCTCTGCTGGTGTAACTATCCATCTGCCTGTAAGGTAAGTCAAATTAGTTAAGCCATAGCCTGGGGGTAAAAATACCTGAAATTATCTCGTATTTACTAGTAGTATAATGATGTAAACAAGTTCAGTTACCAAGGCTCAGCGGACACGTGATCACTTGCTAAGCTACAGCAACCCAGTGGTGTGGCAGGGCCCTCGCTTTGATCTGGTAATCACAGACACAAAATATACAGTGAACTAACACATCATTGCATTTACAGTTACATTTGGGCAGTATCATTACCTTCAACACAGTGTCTTTCAATTGCAATCTGTTTTTTGCACAATCTTACTTTAATAACTGTTTAGGACATCCATAAACATTTGCTGTTTGCTGGGATGTTACATATAGTCACGCAGTATTTCAGCCATGACTGCATTTTCAGGGGAAGGAGGAGAAAGGCTTGTATAAGAGTCTTCAAGCTCACGTTACAAACAGAAAACAAATGATTACTGTTGGGCCCATTTTGCTTCTCCATATCTTTGTTTATTCAAGGCCATAAATACGGCCACCAGAAAGGTCAGAGAGCTGCAAATGGAATATTGAGGTTTTCATTTCTGATGCACTGCTCAAATCAAGCCCAGGCTGGTAGTGACAAACTCATTGGCTGAAAATGAATTAGCGAATTCTGCCAATTCCCACAGGAAAGGTGTCCATCACTACAAAACTTTCATCTCTCTTTTGTTGTCTCAGAATGAAAGGGCAAGAGGAATAAAATAACCTGTCAGCTTCTCACCCCATCAGAGTCAAGTCAAGTCACATCAGCAAGACAGTACTAGGAATCTTGCCTCCATGTACCCATTATTCACCCATGCAATTGGATATGGTTCCTAGGCTGCCATTCTGGTATCTCTTAAGGACATTTGTGAGTGTTTCAGAATGCGAAGCTGGTTTTGTTCTATAGAAATCCATGAGTGAGGTCTCCACATTTTTAGCAATTTGGTCTCCCAGTAATGGGATTTAAAATGAGTTTAAATCAGTGCTTAATTTCTGCTCTTTCAGGACAATGGCAGTGATTAGTAGTAATGTTTGACTTCCAGTTCCATTTTTTTATGCAGCTGTAATGCCGTCTGCATTTGACTGCTGCTTTAATGATTACTAATGACTTTATTTTGAAAGTAATATAACTTTTTGTATTCATTCTCCGGACCCTGAGCAAAAAGCTAATTTGAGTTGAATTATGCAGTCTGTTCATACAAGACCTTCAGTTGATTAAACTTTATTTTGAGTCAGACCAAAGGAAAATGGCAAAGGCAGTGAAAACACAACATGTATTTACACACGGCAGGAAGAACATGACTATGTGAAAGTGGCAGCTAAAATTAAATACAGCACAAAGACGTCACCCTGATAAGCAGCATATATTAATGACTTTCTAGCCATCAGTTTCTAGCATTGAAAGCATTGAATGGGTTAAAGTTGACTGCTGCACCCTCAGTTCTTATATGTGGAATCATCTCCCACAGGACATCAGCGCGAATGATCACCTATGGGAGCACCGATGGCTATGCTCTGTGCTGTACACACGACTGCAGTTTCTTATTCAAAACATAACCTCTGAGTATGCCTTATTGTATGCACCCCATCCTTTTGGACTTCCTGAGGAATTTTTACATGACTTACTCCTTGATGGATAAAGCTGGGGTTTTTTAATGTTGTTGGGGTTTTTGTTGTTGTTGTTGCTTTTCTTTTTTTTTCTTTTTTTTTTTTTCTATTCTTAGAAAATATCAACTCATTGAGATCTAAGGTTTTTTGCAGGAATGTATCAATTTTGATGAAGGTTTCCTCTTCCAGTCAAAGAGAGAAGGAAATCTGCCTTAGAACAACTTGCTAATTTTGACGTTGATTCAGCCTAGGAGAAGCAGCTGTCAGCTGTTACTTTATCTGGGTCAGGTTTGGGGTTAGAAAGCAAGTCCCTCACACTCTGATCAAGCACTTAAAGTATCTTGATGTTCTGGCCTTGATATTTCCTAGTTTCTTCTGTTGGAACTATTCAAGTTAATTTCAATGAGTAAATATTCGTTAAGACAGAGGGAGGCTGATTCAGCATGCCAAAAGTCAAGTAATGTCAAGTAGAATAGAAAAAGCAGAAGAATGTGTTTGGGTTTCTCATATTGCCGCCATCAACCATACCCCTCTTCAGCCTTTGATTAAAAAAAGAAAAAAGAAAAAAAGCAAAGTTTCAGTTTCTGCTGGGTCTGGCTGGGATGGAGCTAGCCTGGAGGAGGGGGAGGAAGGGGGGACGTGTGTGATTATTTAATTTGTCTTCCCAAGTAATCGTTGTGGGTGCTGAGTCCCTGCTTTCCAGGGAGTGGCTGGACACCTGCCTGCTGATGGGAAGTAGTGAATGAATTCCTCTGTTTCTTTGCTTGCATGTGCAGCTCTTGCTTTCTCTGTTAAACTGTCATTATCTTGGTCCATGAGTCTTCTCACCTTCCTTCTGTTTTCTCCCCATCCCGTGGGAGAGGGGAGTGAGCAAGGAGCTATGCGGGTGTTTGGCTGGTGGCTGGGGTCAACCCACCACACAGTTTTGTTGCAGTTCTGAAAACTTGCAATTCTGACAAGTCCTGTGACAGTGAAAAACTGTTTTCTGTTCAGACAAGTACAAAGCAAATGTTCAGTCCTCCAAATAAGACCAGTACCTGTTTGAATATCCGCCACACTTACTTTGAAATTACCATCATTTGCAGTACCCAAATGCAAAAATATGAGGATATTACTTTACAGCTCATTCCATAAAAGGGAGGGACAAGGGGTCTTTGCTCCATGGAACTTCATCTAAAGTTTTCGGATTTATGGATAGAAGGGGAATTATCAGTGACTAAAACTTGCCACCTTTTAAAGAAATGGAACAGAATGTATTTTGGTGGAATGCTTTCACTGGTACAAAAAGACACTAAATGTTACACCCAAATCTACTTCCCCCCCCGCCTCAGAATTTTACTGCATCATCTAGGTAGTGAAGGCAGGGCCTCCTGTCCTATCAAGCTCACTTCTGTAGTCTTCCATCTCCCACATGCTGATTAACTGCTTATGTCCATCTTCAGCCCTCTGTTCTCACACACATACACACACTTGCTCAGGCTCATATGCCTTTCTATTAAGAATGATTACAGCACGTGTAACCTTAATCTGGTTAGAAATCAACAGTTGCTAAGCAATAGCAACTCAGGCTTTAGCCATCAAGAATATACACAGGGTCCTGGTAACACCTTTACTGAAGCCTGAAAAGCAGCAGCTTTGTTGCCATCAGTACTGGAGCTAACTACATCAACTAATCTGCAGAACTAATTAACGGAAATCACACTTGATGGCAGTATAAATATGTCCATGGATAATGTTGTCCAGGACAGCATGACAGAGCTTGCTTTGCCATTCGCTAAGTTATGCTACTGGTGTTCTGGACATACGGAACCAGCCCCGGGTAGACCCAGGAGCCTCTAAAACATCCCCAGTTGTTTTCCTTTGTTTGGTTTCTCATTTGTCAACATCTCTCTTCTTCTCAAAACTCCAATTAAAAGATATAAATAATGAGCAAAACTCCATTAAAAGAACTCCCAAACACAGAGCTAACATGATATCTGTAAATCGCTGCTCAGTCTGCGTATTGTAGTCATTTCTCCTGTTATTTGCTCATCTTGGGATGATGGATTATAAATACTAGTCTTCTAAGTTTACAGCATCTCTGTATGTGTGCATTGATCAGCTCATGGTTTCCCGATGCTACAATGCTAGATTTAATATATAAGTAATGAAAGAACTAATTAATACTAGACTTATTCTACTAGTTACTCCTAGTAGTATGATATTATTAGTGTTTCTAATACTTAGTAGAAGAATTATTAGTATTCAAAATAGTTCATGAAGAAAGTGCACAATCTGGGACAGCAAGGCCCTCAAATGAAAGTTAGGACAGCCTGATGTAGCCTGGAAAGGCTACAGCCATAGAATTTTTCATCCTGGTCTTTTTTTATGAAAAGTAATAACTTCAAGGATGAGCAACAGCATTAGAAAAGTTAATAAAAGCAACAAAGAAACAAACATTTGGATGCCATAAGTAGGAAGATATAGATATCTCTTGCATAGAGAATAACTTGATTCATGTAATGGCAATTAAATTTTGTGACAATATACACATAAGACTTCTGGAAAAGAACTCACTAACCTACCATTAAGAGTAAACAAATGGACATGTAAATGGAGTGGCAATGTAGGACTGCATTGTCAATATGTACGGAATCCAAAAGCCATCATTAAGTGGCATATATATTTATTTCCATTTACAGGAATCAGACTTCCCCTGGAGATGCATCTAAGACTAAACAGAACATGTGAAAGTATGAATAAAAGTAATTTCAATGTTTTGGTCTGTAGTTTATGTAAAGTGCTGTAGATTTTTTTGTTTTGCTCTTTATATAATGTAGCGTGTTATAAACTCTCTGAAAGAGTCTCTGGGAATCTTTCACAAGTAGCCACTGATGCTTCCCTTGGTTGTTTCCACTCTTCTTGCCTTTCTTCTAACCATTTGACCATAATTAGGAGGAATATAATACATCTATAGAAAGGAAAACATCAGGCTGAAACATAAAACTTCCTTACATCATGATTCATCGGATTACCAGACATAAATTTTACAGGTATAGTGGTAGAAACCTACTGCCTGCTTGCCAAGTGCAAACTGGAAAAATCTCTAGCCAGCATACTAAGCAGGAGTGTCACGTTGATAACAGATAACTAGAATCCTTCCTGTCTGAAATGTTGAAGACATCTCACTGTAGGCGTATATATGTGACACTGTTACAGTCTCCCTGATCCTAAAAGCCTTTCCCACAACTCCCAAAAACTTTTCCTTAGCCTTTCCCACAACTAGCCCAAACTTTTTTTAGCCAAGAATATAGTTCTCCTATTGTTGATAATTCACATTAAGAAATTACATATTTTGCTCAATCTTCTCCATTTTCCATGGCCATGAAGTAAAAAAATAGGGGGTTAACCTCTCAGAAGATAACTGGAAGGATCTTTCATCATCCTAATTACATGTCTGGCCTACTTTCATTGCTGGGACTGACTTCCTTCTTAGATTTTTTTTTTTTTAAAAACATGTGTCATTTTTCTTATGGCTCCAGATTCTTCTTGGTGATTCCTTTATGAAGTTAACTTTCTTTTCAATATGTGCCCACAACTCACCTCTACATGAAATAATAGGCCCTATTATAGCCTTGTATGTCTCAAGCTTGGTTTTTCTCAGTATTTCAAAGCTACCAATTATCTGCTGAGAAAAGCAACAGGCATTCTTACTTTGTACTTGTGCTGTGCCTTAATTAATTTCCTCATTAAACTGTAAGTAATTAACATTCCCTGGCATTTAAACTGCATTTTTTATATCAGAGATTATTTATCTAAACATGTTCAAGATTTTCTCATCAGCTATCAATACTGCATTGTTTCTCTCCATTAATCTTACATCTGTTTCATCATTCTGAGTCTCCTACAACACGATGTATCAATATAACCAAAAATTCAGTATGTTTATTACAACAGTTGCTTATACCACTGGTGAGAAAAATGTTAATACCAGCAAAATTAAATGGTATATTATTTTGTCTGGATTTGTTGAAATCGGTGAAAGGCCAACATTTATTTGAAAAGTATTTAAAAATATAGCATATGAGGTAAAAGCCAGTTCACAAGCAGATGAAAAAGAAATAGTTCACACCAATGAAACACTTGCATAAAGCCAAGCTTTCATGGCAAAACCGAAAAGAAATCTTGCTAACACCAATGCTGCTGAGAAAAATATCCAGCATTTTCTGGCTCCTGTTCACTGGTGTCAAGATGTTTTATGAAGACGTTTTGATCCCAACAAAGCTTCACCAGAACTCAGCAGGGGAAACAAATGCATTTTCCTTTGGATCCCTCCCTCTGTTCCTTAGGAGCGTGGCTGCAGCCCGGAGACCCAGCCAGGCAGCATTTGCAGCTCTGAGACAGGCTCGCCATGGGTACTACCCAATCTGGTAGAATTCTTCTGGCTGATGAATTTAAAATTTTGGGGGTTTTATGTTGAATTAGAATTAAACAGAATTTCAATATCCTTCATTAATTGAATTTTAATCCCTAGGTCCAGTTACAGCTTAAACTTGTCTAAAAAATGTATTGTATTGGAAAAAAAGGAAAGAAAAAGCCCCTCCTGGAAAAAAAAAAAAAGAGCAGAGTTTTTCTGAAAGGAAACAGGAAAAAATATTCCTAGAAAAAGAAGGTGGAGAATAATGCCGAATACAAGTAAGGATGTCTTTTAAAAGGAACTGGTATAAGTCTAAGAACCAAAGAAGCTTTAAACAGTTCTTTAGATATTAATCAACAGAATTTGATGACTGATAAATCAGTGCTTGAATGAGACATCAGTTTACCTCTTTACTCAAAATAATAACATCCCTGTACCACAGAAGAATGCAATGGTGTCCACCTCCTTCCCCAGAGTCAAGAACTAAATGCAAATGGACAGTCAGGTATCTAGGACATGAAAGAAGTATGTGTGACTGAATCTAGTTTGATCTAAGGAACAGAGGGTCTCATTTTTGTGTTCTATTTTATTTGTCTAGATGACTACTTAAAGACCAGATATTACCCCTCCCCCTTAATTATTAAAAGCCCAACTCCCCCTTAATTATTAAAAGCCTAACTGAAGACAATTGGAAAGACTTTCCAACTCAATAATCAGTTAAAAATCTGAAGGTAAAAAAGTAACTTTTTAAAAACTTATAGAAAAGTGGGGTTTTTTTCCCATTAAGTTTCAGGTATCTTTTATTATCAATATTCTACCTGGTATACAAAATAACACTTTTGGCCAAAATGAACCTGTCATTTTTTCAATTGGCAATGACTTCTGCTTGCTGAATTAATGTGAATTTTGGTGGCTCTGTGTGAGTTACGAAGTTGCAGTAGGTGGTGCTACCACCTGCTTTTTGTTTTTCTGCTTTTAATCATTAGCAATAAAAATAGAATTTAGTTTGCTACATGGCTGGAGTCCTGAGACTTCTGTCTTCAGATATGCCAACTGTCTTGTTTTGTCTAGGCAAAGCCAACTTTGTGAGAAAAACAAAACAAAACAAAGCCCAGAAGACAGCTTTTCAAAACTTAAAAATTTGCTTAAATTGTTTTCCAAGTAACTAAGTCAATGGAAAAATATACTATGGAGATAATATTCTGCATTAGAAATGACTCACCAGGCAAATAATAGGTCTTTTCTATTGCTGCTTTCTTAGATCTCATGGTATTTTTCAGAGTGTCCCTTAATCTGAGTCACTACCTATTTGGGGCCTATTTCTGCTCTAACAAAATATTTACGTCCAACTTCCCATCACCGTGCATCAAAATTAAAACCTAAATGAGAAGAAATGCGGTCAATTCACAAACCTTTTTTATTCATCTCCCTTTTTCATTTCTTCATTTTAGTACTCTCTTTTCCCTACCATTCTGGTATTCCTACTGATAACTCCTCTTCATGATTTATACAGGCTGCACTATACTAAAAAAACTGGAACTTGTTTTTTGGTTTCTGAATATAATTCTGTTTGCAGTGTATCTCCCTTCTTTCTCTGGGTCTTCTATTTGAAGAGTGATATGTTTGTAACAGGGAGCTGACTTTCTGCATTTTTACAGTGTTACAGATAACAGATATCTGTATCTACAGATAACAGCAACAAGGACAAGGCAAACTACAAAGCCTTAAAGGCAAAATGAAAAAAGTTTAATCATGCTCTGTAAGGTATAGAAATATGCGAAGGGAAACCCAAAGGAAGGAGAACATTGCTTTAGTTACTAGAAGAGAACCTCATGATAAAAGACCTCTTCCTTCATGGTGAGGAGTTCCTTCGTTCCTAAAAACAAATACGAGTTGATGACAATGACCAAAATGCAAGGAAAGGATGGACAGGAGTCCAACACAGCATCAACTGAAAGTCTGAAATGATTAAAAAATATGAAGGCTTAAGTTATGTACGGCTGAACAACCAGAAAGCTGCAGAAAATATTTTTCAGGTTTTACCCAGACCATAAGGTGCAGATAGGGCACCTGGAAGTTGCAGAAAAGTTTTAACTATTATCAGGTAGGAATGAGTGGAAGATTCACACATTTTTTTTAAAAGGAGACCACCTGTTTACAATGAATCAGAGAGTGGAAAAAGCTACATACAACTTCCCTTTGCAAAGATTTTAATTTCACAGAACTGCTTTTGAGCATGCAAAAAAAGCATACCTACCAGCGTGGAAGAATTAATGAAAGGAAAAACAATAAGTAGAAATTGTGAAGCATTGCTCTTGTAGGTGAATGTCAATGGGGCTGAGGGGTCGAATAGCAATAGGACACAGTTTGCTGACATAAATGAAGAGTCCACATGGCAAGGTTAAGAATAAAGTAATATTTTTACCTCAGCTATTCTCTGAAGATCTGTGCTGTCCTTTCTGCTGCTAGACCATAATGGAAAATTTGACCTTTCAGCATCCTTTTCCCTAAATTTCTTGTGATAAATATTTCATTTTAATACACAAAATATTCAATATCCTATTCTCAGTTTTCAAGAGACAGGTTAGTACCACTAGCCATGCTTTCCAGTGCGTGTCGAGGCTTTCATGCCCTGGTCTTTCAAAGGGAGATGAATTAAAATTCACAATTGCAGTTAACTTTCTGAAAAAAAGAAAGAAAAAAAGAAAAAAGAATGGTGAAGTGGCAGCATCTGGGCAAATGAGGGAAGGCTGTGAATCAGGAACTCGTGGGCCCTAATTACTGGTTTTGCTGCTGGTTTGATTTGAAACCTTGGGCAAGTGACAGTCTTTCTGCCTCAGCTACTCAATCTCTGTAACGTGAAATACAGCTGTACTCTTCAAAGACAGCTCGTGAGTTTCTATTTCTGAGTTTATTCAGGCCTTCCTTGCCAAACTGGCTGCGGTGGGCCCACTGAAAGCAGTGCTGAGATGGAATGGAATGGAACGGAGTGGGCAGCGGTCGTGGAAGGGCTGTGTGTCCGTCCACCTGTTCTGATACCGCTGCTCGCCGCCTGCGCTGCAACCAGGGCAGCAGCTGCTCCCACAGGCTGAGACAGCTCATGCCCTTACGCCTCCCCTGATCTCTGCCTGCCCCTCTCCGGCTTGCAGGCTCATAAATATAATGATTGCAAATATGATGGTTATAAAATACAATACAAAGCAACTATTAGTTATGAACTGTTTTCATTTTCGTGTCCTAGATCCTAAAACACACATTCTAGGCATCCTAGCATACCGTGACAGCTCATTCAAAACCAGTAGGGACAGAAACTTAAATCCTGTTAAATTATGTTGGATACAGAAGTTTATTTCACTCATATGATGACATTTATAGATCAGAATAGCTAGATGGAGAATTTCAAACATATAGGAAGAGATGCTCCCAGTAATAAAAACATTGCAATGTAAAGACTAGATTCAGCATGCAGACACCAAAATCTGTTGGTAGTTGCAACACTTCAGCAACACTTGGAGAAATAGAAGTCAGGTGCAAAACAAACAAAAGAATGAGATAAGGGAAACAATCTGCTTTTCATTTAAATTGAAGTAATTTTAAGAGAAGGTGGTAACACACGTATTAAAAAAAATTGTTGCTATTCATCTAATCCATATTTTACTACAAAAGCTAGCTGTTTTCCTTTGACGAGGCTAGCTGCACAGGATCATTTGAGTTTAATTTTTTCTTTTATCTGCTGTCATAATTTCAGTTTGCACTGAAGTCGATGATGAGAGAGATTTTCAGCACACTTAAAGCTAACTGTATTATTCCTACAGCAAAAATAATGGGAAGAAATATGACTTGAGAATGTATTCAAATACAGTACAAAAATACATGTGTTACCTCTAAAAGTCAATAGGCACAGCACTATAGAATAACAATTTCATATTTCACTGTCCTGTGAGATAGATCTTTTCGGGGCGGGGGGGTGTTTGGAAAATAGGCAAACAGAAATTTATTGAGTTAGCTTCTATTTCCATGTAAGAATCACTCACATTTAGACCGTATTTAATATAATTATTATATATGCTTTTGTTGGTCCTACACTACGGTACCACCCTGCTCAAGGCAATATCCTAATTCTGTTTCCATGGCACCATTTACCTTCCCATGCCACTTGTTCTGTGTGCATTACTAGAAAATCCTGAGAAATGTTGCATCATTGTATCAATACTGAGTTATCATCATAAGCTGTGGGAAGGTGGAAACAAAGCAACATGAACCTTATTTCTTGATTTCTTAGATCAGTGTTTGTTTGTATGGGTTTTTTCTTCATCTGTAATCAAATTGCTACATTTTATTCACAGCACCGTAACACTCTTCCAGTCCAGCTGTATCATGCTGGATTCAAAGGAAAAGCCTGCAAGTTATGTAGATGAGAAGTACTATCTACAAGCTATAAGTATACTAATAAATTAAACAATGCCCAGGAACATTCCCAGGCTCTGGTGTGTAGTCAGATGTAAGGATAAATTGTTAGATTAGTCTGCGTCATGTTTTTTGCCTGTGCCACCTAGCAAAAAAAAAAAAAAAGTCCTAAAGCGTTTCCACCAGTGGTGTGGGATCAGAACCTTGCAGGGAGACGAGCAGGTCTCTGCCATTCGCAATGGACACTTGGCATGCGAGCATCCATGCGCACAGGCAAGTTTTGGAGGTTGACAGATAACAAAAGGTAGGTCAGACCATGCCAGATGGTTTCACTGCCCAGCACCATTCCTGGGCACGTTTAGTTTACTTACATAGATGTAGCTACAATATCCACCCCACGCTGGAATGTTGAGGGCAGCAAATGGCTCTTATGGCCATCTGACCATAAAGGCATAAAACTTTTAAACATCTGGTTATAATGCGTTATTCTTTTGTAAGACATTATGGGTGAGATTTAATTCCTTACTAACTACCCACTTAAGGCACTACATGTGTGCTAGGCATCTGAGCTGCCATACACTCAGAGATTTATTCAATACAGTCAACGGAGTCTGTACTGTGAGCTGAGGCTCCACTGATGAGACCTTCACTGATTATAATGGGAACTTAGACATCTAGTTTGCCTGTAGACACCTATATTTGACATTTTAATCCTGAACTGAGTTCTGCCTGACACATTTGTGCTTGCCAGCATTACCTAAGGTCATTCTAAATATACAGACACTAGAAAAACAGGGTAATTTTCTTGATTTCAAAATTGTAAATGAAGCTAAAGAACTGGATGATGAATCAAGAAAGCACACTTCTAATTTATATGTGAAATCTCATTCCTCCTTCTCTGCTCTAGCATCTTGGTTAACTTTAAGGCCAGGCAGCTTGGGGTGCATAGCTCAGCTGAGGTGTGTCTCTTATTTAAAACTGGGACTGGAGCATATTCCAGCTCTCATCAATGTACAGGAACAAGAGCACGGGGAAAGCAGGTTCCTCTAGCACCCAGATGAATGGAGCATCCCCAACAGAGAGCTGGGAAGTACTCAAAATACTCGGTGGATACCCTCTATGTGTCTCACTCTCCTCTCTCCCTTTTGGTGAGGATGGAAACTGTTGTTTCTCTTTTTCATGCCTTTCACTTCAAATTCCTTCCTGGTCGCTAGGAAGGTAACTTGAGTAACACAGAACTCATTCACTGACAGTGGCCAAGAAGAACTTGGAGTTCTTCCCTTTCCTCTTCTCTGTTTCCTCTGATCTCTTTTCCATCCTATCCACATCTTCCCTAGACTTCCTATTTGGTGAAATTTATTTCTGATGCATCATTTTATTTAATACATGATAATTGCATCATGTTTTTTGTAAACAACCCTAAAATTGAGAAACAGTAGATTGGTTGACCGTATTATAATTCTTACAGTTAGGAACTATTCCTGCTGGGGATACCAAAGCCCAAGTTATTCATAGTATACAAGTGCTGGTTTTTAAAATACCTAAATGTAAGGATTTTCATAATAAATAATTTTTTTAATTCAGTGTGTGAAAGCTAGCTACTTGTTACTATTAAACTGCTAAAATTATCTCAGCCAGTATTTCTTTGATGACTATCACCCGAAGCGTTTAAAAGATTTATATATGAGAAGCATGTGTTTCATCAGTAAAACCAGCTGACTTCATATTTTTAACAAAGGCCCAACTTACATTGACTGATTTTCATTTCCCTTGAATTGCAAGTTAATTTATTGCTCAAATGATTTTCTAATTCCTAAAATGATATTATTACAAGTGTCTGACTGCGACTGGGCAAATAGTGGCATTCGGATCTATTTATAATACTTTTCAAATATATTGTAATGTGTGATCTCTATAGGCTATGTAGCAATAAAAAAAATGACAAAAAGAATAAAATATTCGCAGTGCACACTCTTCCAGTTACTCTACCAGTAAATGGTCTAGAAGGTTAGCATATTCATAAATACATATATTTTACGCAATTTAGTGACAGGAGTGCACGTTTATCACATTGACAGTTTCCCTTATAATATATTTGCCTTCAGCAATTTATGCTTTCTATAATGAGAATCCTGGCCATTTTATTACATTTGGCACAAAGCACTTAGATAATATTCAGAGCCTGGAGAACAATGTAAGATAAATACTCTACCATTAATGGTGTAGCTTTTCCCCACTACGCTTATAAGAACTCAGCTGTGCTACAGCTGTTATCAAACTACTGCTAAATAAATCAAGCAGTTCTCCCTCTCCCATCCCAACCTTCATTTATTAGATTTTCTTTTTACTTTAAACCAAAAAATAATGTTTGGGCATGTGAAAAACATTATTAACATGGAGATAAAGGCAATCTGTACTAAATTACGTACTGTTCCAAAATGCATCCTCCAATTCTTTCTTTTGGTTTTCCTTCT
The DNA here is from genome assembly GCF_018139145.2 of Gymnogyps californianus. Lineage (NCBI taxonomy): Eukaryota > Metazoa > Chordata > Aves > Accipitriformes > Cathartidae > Gymnogyps > Gymnogyps californianus. Next base: position 105,220,637 of record NC_059473.1, read on the forward strand.
TGCCTTTTCTTCTCTAATAGAAATATAAGACTGAAAGCTGTGGAGATGAAAAGGCTCTCAGAAACTTTCTGTGTGATAGCCTCCTTTTCTACAGGCATTATTTACTATCATCTGCTTCATCTCTGTGCACAACTGTACATACACCTATATTACTCTCGTGAAGTTCACAGGTTTGCTCATAATTGATGATGTTCTGAAAAGAAATACGGTTTACATCTTTGTTCTGGCACTAGTATAGATGTGAGATACCAGAATTCAAGCAATCATTTTGACAAAGACTTCCTATTTCAAACTTAGAGAACTCACTTTCAGGGCTAGATTTACAAGGGGATCTAGATTCTCAAATCTGATCTGACTACATACATATATAATATAAATGCTGCCTATCTATCTAAGCAGGATCTATCCACCTTCCTACCTAAGTAAGAGTCCAAAGATTTCAATCTCAGATCTGCACTATGTTACTACCTCTAATGTTCCCTCAGAACCAACATTTTGTCACTAATTTTGTTCATCTTGAACATACTGTACTAGGTGGTGAGTAGGAAACACCTAAACCCCCTCAGGAGACACAAGGTAGGCATTTTTTCACCTATTTAATCTACTCCCTCAAACTCCATTTCTAATGTTCTGCACTGAGCAGCCCTCTCAAGATATCTATAAAATTTCCTTAATTCCTTATTCCATTAATACGTAAATGCACTAAATATTACCCAACAATCATTGTTCTGCGAACCAAGAAATAAATAATGATTATAATAATACCTCTCTCTAATATGTACCTCTCTCTTCATCAGTACATCAGTACATCTCAGATTTCTTGATGGAATAGCGGTTTCATTATTCACAATTTATGAATTGGGAAAGAGTAACGTAAGGGTTTTTTTTGCCGGAAGTCATGCCACAGGCTACTTTAATAAGTAGGTCTCCTGAATCCCTGGTTAATGCAGTATTCAGATAAGCTATGAACTCAAAAGAACTGTTAAAGACAGAAGCAATGAGCCAGTTGCTCTTCATAGACTAATAAACAGTCTCTAGTTATTTCTCTGTTTCAACAGACAAATCACACAAAAGGATTTACTCTTGCTTTTTTATGCCAAGTGGAAACCTGAGATTTGGGATGCTTTCCACTGAGATGAAAAAGAAGCAGAGGGAAACTCAGTTAAGATAATTCGGTATCCCAAATCCCTTTCATATCCCATCTGAGACACACAGTATTCAGGCTTTTATAGGAAAACCAGAGGAGACAGTTGGGGTCAAGAAGTGTCTGTGTCTCACTCGCATTTCCACCACAACAATTTGGCTCATTCAACATCTGAATAGTTATTTATAAGCAGACATGTGTTCACTTGTCCATCCTGCATAGCTTATGTTTGTGAGATATGAAAAGCAATTAGCATGGTGATGAGTCTGAGCTAATAAGCCTGTTGCAAGGGAGAGTATATTAGCTTAGGGTCAGCATGCTGTTAGACACATTCAAATAGCTTTCATTTGCCCTGGAGCAGGACAGAGCAATCTCGTGTCTGGCTAGAAAATAGTCTTTTAGACCCAGAACCAACAACTGGCGCTCTCTGCTTCACACAAAGTTTCTGACTATATCGCAGTCAGCAACAGCTCCTCCAAGGTGGTGGTTCCAAATGTTTTGCTGCAGCTGCAAAACACTGAGCACAGGGTACAAATAAACAGGTATATTGAATAAGCCACACAAAGCTGTAGTCTACAATGGCTGCTCTGCAACCAGTACTTACAAAACTAGTTTAAAGGTGGCTCAGGATGCATACGTGGTTTGCAGAGACATTAGAATAGTATAGACATACAAAGTAAGTCTCATTCTGAACATTTATTATCTGGATACAGCATCCAAATGACTACTTCAATATGTCACTTCGAAGTTTGATAAGGTGATTAGTCTTGGCTGACTACTTCAAAGAGTAACTATCCTTTGAAGTGATTTTGAGCTTTTGCACATATCTCTGTAAAACACCCATTACAGCCATTTCCAGGAAGCATACGAGGATAACACACATAAGCTATGTCTTGAAGGCTCAAATCCACCTTTGGACATAAAAATACAGCTCTTGCTGCAGTCAATGAGTTGCATATGGTCCTCACACTAATCAAAGGAAAAGTTTCCACACCTTGAGCCTGCTATTGCATACATCTCTAAATCTCCACCCTGATTATGTGTTATCTATCTTCTGTCCCCCCAAGAAATTACATTAGAAAAACTTTCAAGAATTATGCTATAGCACAGAGCTGTCATAGCCAGCCTGTAAAATATATAGCCTAAATAAGCCTGAAATAGCACAGCTTTCTAAAACGTCTGTATTAAGAATGACATTTGTACCTGATTACATGTAGAAAAGTACCATACAGCTATGACCTGAAACTATGAAGATACATGTTTGAGTAACCCTCAGTGATAACGGGAAGACATTCAAGTACTGCCTTCAGCTGTTTCCTCTGCTTTTCCAAGCAGGCTGCTACTTTACCTCTCTGCAGGGGTCCCACAAAGGAAGAAAAGACCTTGACTGACTCTAAGCACAGCAGATCATCTAGCAGAGAGCATCTCCCACACAAGGCATGGTAGAAGAGCAAAGCTGTTCAATGTTTGCCAATAGCAAACGGGCTATAGAGAATTTGCAGCTATGAGGACGTTTCTCTAAATGGGAAAAAGAAGAATTCCAAAGCAGCTGCTGGACAATGGCATCAGTAAAGTGATGTTTCTGACTACTCTCCTCATGATATCTTTTTTTCCCTTAATAAATTCAATTGACTAAATCCACCAAATTTTGCATATTAGGTAGAAAAAAATTACCTAAAATTGTTTCTGCACAATTAAATAGGAAGTCTAGCTAGCCAGCCTCTTCTTCCTCATAAATAATATTTTTAAAACGAGGCTTGGGTCTTAATTTTAATCTTCATTGGAGCAAAATCAAGACATCTCTTCATTGGAGCAAAATAAAAATTTTTCATGAGGATGATGAGATGTAAACACTGCTATTAAATAACAGCCAAAAGGCAAATGGTCAGATGCCCAGCTTGGTGCCTATACACTGCTTGCTTTGATGCAGGGACTTGACTCTACATCCCTCAATGACAGCTGAGTACCCTAACCACCAGGCTAATGTTATTTTCTCTCCAGTTGGAGCTGTTCCATCTTGTTTAAATAATTAAGTATCCAGTGACCCATGAAGAGTGTGTCTCTCTAATCCAGTGACTAGGGCATTCGCCTGGCAAATTGACCCGTTGATCTGATAAGAAAGTATTCTGCAAAGACATTTATAGTCAATTCATCCCTAATGAAAAAGGAGAAAGTTGTTTTTTTTCCTCATGCCACAGTGCTGCTAAGTTAGCAATTCTCTATGTAGCACATTTGCAAAGTGTAAAAAAATGTTTGCGTAATATAAAATGGGCTTAACATTTTATATGTAACATAAAATGGATTTAAAGCAATTACTTCTGAAAATCTTGTTATGATTGGGTTTGGAAATGGGCTAAGGAAGAGTGCATATATATACAGTTGCAAAGTGCACACTTTATACACTTATGTACACTTGCTCGGTGTACACTTATAAAGTCTGTATATAGAGTTTCCATCTTTCACATGGTACCAAGCACCAAAAAACTAATCTTGAGGAGTATGTAGAATGCTTTAGCAGAGAAACCCATTACACCTGGAGGGCCTCCATATGGTGGAGTTGCGGGTTACAAAATTTGTTCTCTGCTCCTGCAGGAGGCACCACCGTATTTAATCCTTTTATGAACTTTATTAAGCAGGAAAAATATCAGAAACACTACAAGTATCACATCTCTGCAGTAAGACAAAAAGTTTGCTAGGGGACTGCCAGCCTGTTCCTGGCCAAATCAATGAGCTGAATGAAGAGCAAACGTGGCCCTTAGAGCTGCTCACTCTGCCAGCCCCGCTTAAATGTCTCTGCTGAAAGTGCAAAACCGTAAAAAAAGCATAGCCCACATTTATGCCATCATGATGTCTACCTGTTTCCACCATTTTTATCTGAAAACTCATAAAGAGGATTGAGGCAGGCATGTAAATATTGTTCCAATGTCCTCCACGGGATTTAACTGTTAGCACACTTGTCGGGATGGGCTGAAGCCTTCCCAGCTGGCCTCTCACCAGGCAACACCAGGCCATGTTTTGGGGCCCTTTCTCCGGGGCATTTTGGATGAGATAATGCTGTCCTGAGAGGGGACAGTTTAGCCACTTCCTGTGGCCTATTTTACTTACTGAAATGGAGTCAGTGAAAGAGGTTAAGTAGGTACAACTGACAACTTCTGCAGGGCTGAACATAGTTCAGGGATTCGTGTTACTTGTTGCCAACAGCCTGCTTTATTTCCTGGCCATTGTGGCTTGGTTTCAAGTGCAGCTACATATATCTTTGGGAAGAACCGCTGCAGGACCTGGTGCTGACAGCTCCGGAAAGACCCAGGGGCAGCCTGCCCTTCCTCCTGCCATCCTGCCCACGAGACCTGCAGTGGGGCAAGGCTGCCGCATCAGGCCACTGCTGGGAAGAAGGGTCTGCATGATCCAGCCTTTAGTTCCATTAGTCACCCATCATCTCCTGCCTCCCATGCTACAGTGAGGATAAACTAGAACATACTACAGAACATACTGAAACAAAGTTAGAAAACGCAGCCCTAAAAAGTCTATACAAAGTCCACGCCTGACAGCCTGGGCAGATTTTATAACTCTCTCCCAATTATTTTTCCCTGTGCTGGCTGCTGGCTTATTTTCCTACGTGCAGTTGTTTGGGAAGTGGCACGAGGTTCAAGCAATGCAGCGGTTGCCATGGAGAGAAGCTCGGGTTTGCACTTTATTTATTTAATTTATTTCTGAATGGCAGTGTGCTGCAGTATGTAAAATCTGCATGACTTGCTAGCATACCGGATACCACGAACCTGGGGCTGTATTTAAGCATAGTTTGTCTTTTGAAAAGCCCAGTAAAAAGCTGAGCCTCATTTGCAGCTGATTCTGTTTCTTTTTTGGGATTGGATTTCCCTGGAGACTCATGTCTGAAATGTCCACTGAAGAAGAATTAACACTTATCTCAATTAAATCACAATTTTTTTGCCTGATACAAAGACACGTTATGTCAGTGCCATTAAATATGCTATTTCAATGAGACTTTCAATGAGACTTTCAGGAATGAGTGGAGCATGGTCTTTTAATCCCTGTTTTATTTATTTATGTAGCAACTAGAATCAGGTAGAATCCTTCCTGCCTCCATGAAAAGGACAGAATTTTCAAAGTAATATTTACAATTAATTAGCAATGAAAGATGCTACTGAATTTTATCCTTCAGCATTACAGTAAATCTTGTCATGCTAAAGTGACACAGGAGAAACGTAAAAATATGTGAAGGTCACTTTCTTTTTAGACTCACTAAATCTAATCACACCAAAGCAGTGTGCAATAGTTAGTTAAAAAATCCTGTATGGGATAATGAATCTCTTTGTCCCTCTTTCACCTCCCCCCCCCCCCCAAGTTTTTCAAGCCTTTACAATGGTCATTGTTTGAAACTAAAACCCACAGGAAGAGTGAGTCTTTATTTGTACCACTGTCATTAAACTAAAAGGGTAGAAAGACAAAGTAATTTTTTTTAATTATATGGATTGTGAGCAAGCTGAGGATGTGGACATGGGAGGAAGACTTTGATCCGTCTGGATATTATAATTTGTACCCTTTTATATAGAAAACAAATATAGCTTTTCTATATCTATTCCTTCATAAAAATAAGTTAAATTAAAACATTCATAGGAATATAGTACACTGGGTGTAAGTAGAGATCTTAAGTAGAGATCTGTCATTTGGCAGACTCAGCTATTGTACCTTATCCAGTGCTTTGTGCATTCCCTGCTGCCTGGGAAAAGAGGCACGCAAAACAGCCATAGAAGCTCTGCAGGCCAAGCACTATGTCTTTATTCTTATTTTCCACCCATTATATACTGCCAAGTTGCTTTGACAGTGCTAGCTATCTTTTAATTGGCTTGGTAGGTATTATACAGTTTAGTCATATGCACTGATGATTAATTAAGCCAGCTCATATCTGTATTTAAATTCAAATTTAAGGAACAATATTAAATTTTGTCCTTCTCTACAAGATGAAATAGAGGGATAATCAAAGGATAAAATAATAGAAAAAGATTCTTTTCTTAGTTATAAAGGGATGGAAATTAATAGATTGGCTCTGATTGGCAACTCTGCACTATGAGAGTTATTTAACGATCCACACACTTGAACTGTATTATAGAATTAATTTTGAAGTAATACCTTTCATTAGCACAATGTATGTATTTGTGTTATGTCAAAGAAGTAATATCAAGCCTTCATTGTTATGAGATCCTTACCTAAGAAGGTTATACGGCCTGTTGTCCTTGCATGGGAGAGTAGGCCAATAATTCAGCACTAGAAAAGTTAACACTGAACTTCCAGAAATTTGCATAGGAGTCTTACAGGACTGAAGTAAACATATATTGGAGAAAAGTCCCTGAAAGAGTTGGTCAACAAAATGTCAGTTGTAACGATACTGGAGACTGCAAAAGGAAAGAAACCCACTTAATGCATGTGAATGTTTTATTATACTGTGTATCTCTTGGTGTGACCTAGATTTTAGAAATGAGATACGAGATTCAGGCAGCCTTAAATATGGACATGAGTAAAATCAGCTGCTAAGAGAGGTCTAGAAATTATCCAGCATCTTCTGTTCTTCACTGGTAGCTTCTTGGTTGGTGAGAAAATTCCCTTCATGGTAATGTGGTAATGTTTTTGAAAAGTTACTGCTGGAGAACTAGACTTCTGAATCCTTCCTGATCTCTATCTATCTAAAAATCACAGGCCAGGCAGCTGATTTCTGTTTGAATTTCCACTAGGGCTTGATCTTTTAGAGACACTCATGATAACACATATTGACAACATAGGGCACAAAGCCCTGTCAAGCAACAGGCGGGAATACTAACCCTCAGCAGCTGGGAGCTGGTTGGCAGCATCACACGCTCTTTCCATTCCCTCTTTGAATCCCCCAACACATGCACTTCCCTGATCTCCTCCCACTCCGGAGGCAGGCACGGAGAGCTGGAAGGTGACACCCACCACCTGTGGAGTGGAGCTGGCCAGTCTCCTGCCAGGGATTGCCATTTGAAAGTCCGTCCCTACATTTAGTGGCATGCAGGATATTGACAGTAAAAATCACCACCCCATGAAACAGCCCTGTCTTCAGTTTTCATTATTTATCTACTTTAACCTTTCAGAAGTAGAGCCTAACATTTGATTTCTCTACGCTCTGCTTACAAAGCCCAGCAGTGTGCAACCAGCTGCAAAACACAGTTAACTGGTTGAAATTGCAAACAGGAGGTTTCTAGGCTTTCCCTGTACAAGTTGCTACAGCAGGTGACATGTCAGCTTAAAAGAACATCAGTAGACTTCAACAGATTTATTTTTTTAAGGGTTTTTTTTTCTCCTTCTCCCTGATACCAGAGTGGCATCCACCTGGGCCTTCAGAAGTAGCCTGTCTTGCTCAAGTCTGTGCTGTTACAGACGAGCAACTTGAAAAGGGTTAAATACATTAGCCACTCTATTCAAGAAAGGAACAGGAGTGAAAAATGCAGCTCCTTAGACCAACCTATCCTCCGGGCAAAACACTCGTATCAATCATTAAGGAAAACAGGGTCTACTTCTTAGAGGATGACAGACAGAAAAAAAAATCCCAAACTCCAACTAATATTTATTTGCCGAAAAAATCCAAGCGAGTTCTTTGAAAGGGCGACCAAGGAAACAGATGATAGAGAGGTGATGAAAGCAATCTGTCTGTATTTCACCCAGGCATTTGATAAGCTGTCACATCAGAAATTGGTGGGGAAATAAGAAGACAGGAACAAGTACCATATTGACATCATTGATTAAAAGCTGGCTGTCAGCCCAAACCAGAAAATGTTAAGTATTTAAGGTAACTAGTTAAAAGGTGGAGAGGCAGAGGTCTTGACACTGGCATGTCCCAATATATAGGTTCATCCTGAGGGTTTTTTACTGTATTTTACATATGATTTCTTAGGAATTATTTCAAAGGAATAAAAAAATAGGTGAAGGGAAACCTTGGAAAGGAGGACTTGTAAATTCTGTGACTGCTACTGCAATCGAGAAAAGTATCTAGACTCCACATATGTATTTATTTTCTCCTTGTATTTTTATTTAATAGCATTATCCTTGCTCACACTGCAGAAGTAATTCTCTCTGAAGACTATATAAAGAGACCAGAAAAAGGGGGAAAAAAATCTGTCTTGAATTCAGCAAAAATAAAAAACAAGTTATTGAAAATTATTTTTATGACTTAGGAACAGGACCATGCTGTACATGCACAAAACACTCAGGAGGACAAACAGGAAACTCTCTTTCACTGAAGTAAATGGAAAACCCACACATTGGTCTTAATAAACCACACTCAAACAGATTTTATTTCTGCTTCCTACCCAAAGATGTCCTAAACTAAAGCCCAGGTAGTGGGGAACCTCTAGCATGTCTGGAGAGCCAGCTGAAATCCAAAGTGTAACGTGAAGAAAAATATAAAAAATTCAGGACAAACTTGGGATTTGTTCCAACTTGAAACAGAAAGAAATTAAGTGAAGAAGCATGAGACTCTGTTGAGATTCAAACTAAAGGATACATTTCTACAAAATCTCTTTCACTTCACTCTCTTTGTATATGATTCTCCATTTAATTCTGTGCAATTGCAGCATTTCAGTTTTTAAGAGATGTTCATAATCCAGGATCAGATCTTGTATGACCTGTCAGTTTTTTAATAACATATCTTCAGTTTACGTACAGACTTCAAGTAAAATGGGAAATCTAAAAAGATTAAAGCAATTGTGACAGTCTAAAGCAAAGAAGTGCACTTCCCTAAAACAAATACCTTCACTTTTTCCTATCTTATTATTAATAATACATGTATAAAGCATATTGAGAACTACAAAACACAAACATATCACACTTCTTTCTCTACTGCAGTGTTCGAAGTAACTGATGGCTCATGAATAACAGCTTCAAAAGCTGTGTGAGGATACACTTCCCACTACCTCAGCAATACAAAGAGCTTTAATCTAATCTCAAGATGATAGATTTACAGAGGTATTACTTAAACATAAAAATCTAATCAATATCCCAAAAGACCCATGTACAATGTAATTTTTTAATGTACCTTTGTACAACTGAAAAGATTGTGGACGTGAAAGTTATATATTTCATGTTCATGATACAGAAATTTCCAAATTTGGTCTAGCTCAATATACAGAAGTTATTAGACTGTGAAAAGTGTGATTTTTTTCCCCCTCCCTTACTTTTTCCCCCACTGAATATGAAGAATGGTTCTCTACCAGAGTCATGTGGAGCTGCTGCAATCTAAACATATTATCAGCAGCAACACAAATGCTATTTCTGTTTAAAAACAAAGGAATAACTGTGATAACTCTCCCATAGTAAAATTGGCAATGTCGGGCAGGTAGTGGTACTGATTCTATTCCTTGGATGTTTTGTACTACTGTTGTTCAGCTTGCCTTTTCTGACTGGCAGCAGGGAGGAAGGAGAGAGGCAGCTCTTTCTCATGACCATATAGTGCCCTCATCATCAGTTCATGACAGTCCTGACTGTTAGCCAAGCTGCTGCGTGTACACGAGCCTAAATTCCCTCAACTCAGTGCAGTTACAATGATCTACATTTAATGCAGAATTTCTCCAAGAAAGCAGTACTTTCCATCATCCCCCAGCTGTGACAGTGATTCTGAGTGGGAACAATTTCAAACAATGAAGAAAGAACAACTGCAACTTTTGAAAAATCAAGGTAATACCAGAAATAAAGCAGATTAAACTATTGGCCTGATCTTTCTGTGTGTGCTCATGATACTTTAGGATAAGAATATCAAAGTGTACAAACAAGTAGCTTGTAAATAATAATAATATGAAACAGATCTGAGTTATTCAGATGGAGTTGACCAATGAATATGAGGATTCAGCTCAAATTATTACAAAAGCTCTTTCAGAGAAATTACTCTCTTGACTTTTCATTTGGGTGCTTCGCCTTCCTGTACAAAGAGCACTAGGAATCTCATTGTTAATGAAAAGCTTTAAGAAAGAAAATTAAAAGTAACAATGTAAAAAAAAAAGCCTAAGCAAATATTAGACCTGATGAAAAACTTGGAGGTACTTTTATTTTAAATAATGTGCATCTGTTTTACAAAAAGGTGGCTGAATCATTTTAGTTCCAGGGCCCTTTAAATTTTTTTTTTTCTTTTTTTTTTTTTTTGAAACCAAGTCATTCCATCCTTAGCTTCTGTTTTGGGTTTATATATATATATATTTTAGGGTGATTCCAGCTAGAACATCTCTTCTGAAATTTGAATGCTAACCCTAAAAGAAAGAATATAAATCCTTCTCCAAAATACAGCAGGGCTTTAGGAACAGAATTATATCGGCCTTAACACATAAAGGTAAGTGCTCATATGTGACTCAAAACTTCCAGAACCATCTCTAATCCTATATTACTTGAAAAGCTTCAAATTTCTAGGTGAATGCATACAAGCGGACATTTTTTAAAATGCAGATAACAATGTTTTTATAGATTCTTTATGAAAGAGATTATCCTATAGGACTGAAATTTGCTCTGAGCAAGTTTCCAATTTGATGAGGAAAGGAAAAATCATTGCACAAAACAGCTAAGGTAGCCACAGGGCAAAACTGTTGTTCTTGAATATTTCTCAAAGCACCAGAGCTTATCTTTGTATGCGTGTATTTATATTTCTTCGGTGTTTTTCACTATAATATCTGAATACTAATACAACGTCTACTCTGTCTGCACTAAGAGATGGGTGGATGTTTCAGGACAAGGACCCAAATCTACCTGGATACTTTTTATAATGCATATTTTAAATATCCCATGTATTTCCAAAATTCTTTTGAGTATCTTGCTTGGGATCCTGACCTAAAGCATTACTGCCTCACCCCCATCTGAATTCTCTGTGTGGTGAGTAGTATCATGAATATTTGTAATGAAATCTTGTAAATTTAATAAAATGTTACAGGTTAAGGTTTAAACTACAGTTACTCATACTTAAGATGCTTCCTTAATACTCTACTCTGCTGCTGTTCTCACCAGTGCGTCAGTAATGTAAGCACATTTGTTTAACATCAACTTGGGAGTTCACTGAGTCTCATTTAAAACCTAGAAACATTGATGGGACTATTTTCATTGATTTCAGCATTCTTGGGATCAGGCCTGTAGAAATTTAGCCATATAATACTGCTTCTAGAAATAATCGCTTATCAGTCCATCTGGAGCAGTGCTCAAATGCAGAATAAGACAATATCTGTATCTGAAATATCCAATTCCAAAGACACTTTGAATTGAAGTGGAAACAGCTGCATAGCCAGAAACATCTAGTATAATGACTAAATACTAATCATGTACTGGAAACATACTGTTTTCAGTGAGAATTACACAAATGCAATGCATTAATATTCATGAATATCACATGTATTATTAGTATAATTAACCCCTATTCATATATCCGTAGCCATGGGTTTGGATACGTGGACTACTCATTCTTACGGTGGATGGAAAATCAGCTGGACAGCTGGGTTTGCAGTGTTGTGATCACCAACAAAACGTTCAGCTGGTGGCTGGATACAAGTGGCATCTCCAGAGGTTAAAACTGGGGTCAGTACTGTTTAACACCTTCATTAATGTCTGGATGAGGGGACAGAGTCCACCATCAGCAACAGTATCAGTTTAGGGGGAAAGGTCAGTACATTGGAGGTTAGGACCACTATTCAGAAGGACCCGACAGGCTAGAGAAACAGGCTGATAATAAACTCGTGACGTTCAAGACAAATGCCACGTCCTGCACCTGGCATGTAATAACCTCTTGCAACAGCTGAGGCTGGTGGCCAAGTGATTCCAAGGCAGCTTTGCAGAGAAGGACTTGGGGTTCCTGGTGGATACCAAGTCGAATGTGACTTAACAGGACACCCCTGAGGGCTGTCAAACATTGGAGCAGGTTTTCTAGAAAGGCTGCAGATATCTCCATGCTTGGAGATGTCCAGAACTTGACTCTACAAGGCCCTGAGCAACTCCAGGTTGGCGTTGCTTTGAGCGGGACCTGGACCAGACGTTCTGCAGAGGTCCCTTACAATTTATATTATTTTGTGAATCTAGATTTTAACAATCTGCTCATAAAAATACAGAATACTACACATTTATGCTGAAGATTACAAAACTATTAGCTCTGTTGCATACTACATCAACCTTTCTCCATCTTTTATGAGTGAATAGAGTTGTACTAGAGTATTCTTGCGTAGCATCATATCCAGTTCAATTTTCATTTCAGAAAAATAAGACTGTGTATTTGTCATTCTTAAAGCAAGAAATAATTTTGCAAGTCTGACAGTGCAACAATGAAAGTACAGCATGCTCATAAGCCAGATATTTTCTAGCTAACAAGATATTTGCTAGCATCTGTTTTATATGATTTAGTGACTACCCTCTCCATAGAGATAGCACACCATTCGTAGCATATGCTCTTTGCTCAGTATGTTTAATAAATAGATTGCCTTCTGTTCATTTGATAACACAAATTTACTTGTCTTAAAAAATGACTTTGTATACCGTAAGAAAATATAACCTTGTAGAATTGGATTTAGTCTATAAAACATGGCATTTTTTTGACAGTATCATGCAGTTAAAGGGTGTATCTCTGAGTGTACACAGCTACCTGGAACACAAAAGTTTACTGTACTCCTTTCCTCTGCTAACTGACCTGTTTTCCAGTGTACCTCTCCATGAAACTCTGCTTACTGTGTTTTCCTTAAAACTGCTTTTTAGTGCCCCATGGATTTTTATTACTTGCAGACTAAATGTGTTGCTATGCTTTAGTTAACCTGAAGCCTTTGAAGAGAAATTAGAGACTGTACTGTGCGGTAGCTTGGAGGCAGCAAAGTTCTTTGCTATGGAGATACAATGTGTGCTTGTGTTCATGTCACAGCATCTGTATAAATATCAAGCTTGTTCTCTGCTGTGTGTTGACAACTTTCTGGTTCTGCATGGTATTCCTTCTGTTTGTCACTATGTTCTAGGTGTCACCTTTCCTGCACTTCCTATGGTTTCCCTTTACTTTGTCTCTTTTTGTCTTTCTGACTTGCAATAGAAAACAACAAATAAATGTAAGCTATTATATGACACAATGAATGTGGCTTCATATTGTCTTCATTTTTGTTTATAGTTGCTGTTATTGTTTTACCATCACTCATTCTAATTGTCTTTCATGCAATAAAAATATATTTATTTAAAAAGAGAGTGAGTCTTGATACCTACTAGGAAGTGATGATCCTTTAATACCAATATCTACCAATTCAGTACAGTACCACCACCCAGCAATTGAATTTCAGACATTACCTGTCTGAATATCCAAATAAAACCAATAAAAATGAATACCAGCTTTTCTTCTAAGTCATAGGATTGAAAGCAGCCATTCTCTGAAGCGCTGCTACTGAAGCTCTCTACTACTGAGCCATTCTCTGAAGCTCTTCATTCTCCGAGCTCTCCTACTTTGGATGACAGTTTTTCTTTAATAAAACTCTATATTAAAAAGCCAAATAAAGTGAGCTTTAATTCAGCTGCAGTGCTGTTTTTCCTTGATTCTGAGGAATTATAATGTCTCTGCTGAGAAACAAAGTACCAACTGAGATTAAATTTCACACAGCCATATTGATAACCATCCTTCAATGGCCTTCCTTATTTCAATTAGATTTCAAAGGTGCAACAGCAACAAAGTGCTGGGTCTGGATATTCTAAATAGGATATATTTCACTGCACTGATTTTGCAAATTGATGCAACTTTAGGGTTAGTTTATTTGCAATACAGAGTTCTCAATTTCTCTCCTTCCAGAGTTTATTTTTGCTACACCAGCCATTCAAAAACATCTCATTCACCTGCTGATGGTACATAAGGCAACACAATTTAATTGAGATCACAGCTTTTCCCTCTGAGCACATGTCCAAATTCTGAGGCACATAAAGACTCCAAAGAGAAAAATAACTTAACACATTTGAACATTCAGTTTCTATGGAGACAAATAAAAGTAAAATGTTTAATGTGAGTTCTTATTCAGCCTGATGCCTTACAGATTAGAAGCACTTCACTAAGCCTTAGGGACAGATATTATTCCATAAATAAATAAATAAAATAATAAGAAAGAACCACCCAAAATCCCAAATCCTGTGTTTCTAATATACACTTGTGTATTCTAGTTGCGTAAGAATTACCGCTGGCAGTCAGTTCCTGTTCTTCTATTCCCACTCCACATTACGGCCTTATTGATATACTTGAGGTATAGTTTGTGTCATTTTCAATAGCAAAATCTTTTTGTTGAAACATGAGAAAACTCAAAGCTCAGGACTTCGAGGCTTCTAGCCCTCACTCCAAGGGTTTAGAGAATAATAGCTACAGAGTTAACTGCTACAGATGCCTGATGCTGCTAGGTCAAAGTAATGAATGTTACATGAACTGTCTGACCTTTTAAGCCAGGATCAGCAAAAAAAGGCCTGAAAAGCACAGCATCATGATTAGAGCTGTAGAAGTACTCGTGAGGCTTTTCTCAGGCAGCTGGATACAGAGCCCACTTTTTAAGTGTGTTTTAAGTGGCACTCTAGTCAGTCTTAAACATCATATTTGAAGAGGTGCTGTTCACAATTATCACCAGCTTTAATGATATTTTCTGAATCCTGTGCTTCTGCAAGGCTTATTAGTTAGCCTAATGTCTCAGTCAGCTCTTCCTTCACACAAACTGCAGGTAAAATACAACATGAGATTATCAGTACTGAGGTCTCTATAAAGCTTTTTGCAAAAATTCAGGCTCCAATGATTATGTCTGGGCCAACTTCTACTCAATAGCCATGTAAGTTGTCATTAGCACAGCACTGGTCTTCATCTCAGTTCCCGGCAGGGCTTTGCTAGCTCCATACCGCATCACACTAATTATGGCTACGTGGTTTTTTGGCCTGAAACTTGCTCACGAATGACCAGCTCAGAGCCTGAGCAGAATGACTTCATGCATGACTAAAAATACAGACATATAGAAGAAACACGAATTACAGTGCGGGAGCCAGCCTCAGCCTAACTTACTTGATTTTAATACTGTTAAGCCTATTTATCCACCTGAGGATCTGCCAAACGTTTTGTGTTAGAAAGGACCATGTATCTGCTCAGCTAAAATTTATTATGCACAAAGATCATAAAAGGCATGAAACAGCAGGGTAAAGCTGGGCCCAATGGACAGAAGTCCTGTTGCCTGCTGAATGAACTAAACCCATCGCAGAGACGGGCGGGAGCCAGATCGTAAGTGTTCCCAAGCGGAGGATAACAGCGGCAAGGTCCCTCACGCCTGCTGTGGGCAGCCTGCAAGGTCTGCCCCTGTTCACTCCCAGCTCGCGCTGCCGTCGCGCGGCTCGGAACCAACATGAACTGTTCCTCCTGAGAGTCTGTTTTCAGTTGTGTTTCCCGTGCTCGCTATCAACACTGTGTGTGTGTCAGCCTCCTTTACTGGCAACGAGTGTCCAGAATAACACTTCGGACACTGGATTCTCACTTAGCAAAGCCTGCATTTTTCCAGCTGAGGATTTGCTATGCTGCAGACCTGCCCAAGGAAGTTCTGTACAGACCGACCCCTGTCTTTAAATAGTATAGATGCATACCCATGGCACTGTGTTACGAAGATTTACCACTCAAATAAATACTAATTTAGGGATATCTCTACTCCATATTCCACAGCATTATTGATATTAGTTGTCTGCAACTGCAATTTCACTACATGTTCTGGTAGTCTTATTTATATATGTCTTATTTGTACTTTTAGCATAGAACGTTAAGAAGATCTGACTTGTGCAATCAGATTGTCCATTGGTCTGGCAGTTGGCAGCTTCCCGACTGACTAACTGAACTCAAGGGCCAATTTAAAAGAGAAAAAGAATTCCTAGAGATAATTTGTGAAAATCAGAAAATGAGTGGAGAAATGCACAATAGTGTCTCCACTGAGGCAGAAGCCAGCCATGACATCGGAGGTGGCGGAAGCCAAGTGCCCAGCTGGCACATGGGTATTAGCCGGGCAATGCTCACACAGTTGCAGGGTAGCAACAGCATTGCTACTATATGGGCTGTTGGGTGGGACAGTAAAGCAATGCTGGGAAGGGGGGGATGAAAAGTCAGGCAATGAACACAATTCACGGGAAATTAGACTTCAGTATTTCCATTTGCGTAAATAGGAACTCATTTTGTGTGTGTTATCCTGCTCATCAGTTATCCTGATTAACTAAGACTTGCCTGTATACTTAATGCATTACCAATTCTCATGAAGAGTAGCTGATGGAAAAATCATTTTACTTATCATTCACTAAAACCCCCAAAAAGAGTTTTATGTTACTCGACTAGAATTCTGCCAAAATACCAATATACTTCCAAGTACTTTAGAAGCGCTACTTCCTGAACTTTTCTTGCATGCTTATTTGACTCAACAGGAGCAAGATTCAACTGCCTAAATGAATCTTAGGAAACAGTGTTGAGTCCATACATAGTCAAAGTGGAGATAAAGTGCTATTGGGTGAACAGGGTGCTATTCATCTAATCCTAAAACAGACATCTTAAATAGGCCAGATGAATCATATCCTGAAAGTACTTGGTTCTTTCCATTTACTGTAAAGTGAGTCTGGGGTAACTAGCTTTAACATCGACACCTACGGTGTAAATACTTAGAGTCATGTGAAATGAATGTCACCTTAAAAATTCAAATGTAGAATCAGGTACTTAATGTACAACTAAACCATGTTAAAGTTTCTACAGTGAAATTCCTTAAAAAGGAAAAAAAAAAACCAAAACAGGCAAATCTCATTAAACCCCAGCTGAATTTTTCTTTTTTTTTTTTTCTAGAAGTAAAGCCAAAGATTAAATCAGTTTTTCAAAACTTCTTGTTTTGTATCTCCACTACAGAAAAACAACCCCCTGAACAGTTAGGCTAACATGAGAGGCAGACACACTAGTCACTACTTGGAAGCAGAGGTCTTCCCTGCTCTCTCCTCTTCCAAATTGAGTTGTTCTGTGAGCCCTAAATTTGGCAGCTGACAGCACAACCTTCCACACCAGTGTGTGGCATACTGGCAAGAAACACCCATAGCCCCTGCCTTCCCCCGTCCTTTGCATTTCCTGCACCTGAACCTTATATCGGTTTTAACCCAATTCATTCTGTCCCAGCTGAACAAGCTGAATAGCTGTCCAGGATTATTTAGCAAGACTTAAAATTATCTTTTAGGAAAAAAGAAGTGAAACTGTAAGCAAAACAAATATGACAATCAATTCTAGACTGCAGTTACTAACAATAGTCTTTAGTACCTGTGCTGACTATTTCTTACCCTGAACCCTTCCAGGAGGTGACTCGTACATGCAGGGACACTAACTCACACAGGGAAGCCTTACACCACAATGCCTAATGAGTCTATGGACCCCAGCTTTGATTCACCATCTGACACACACCACTGCATGCCCCCGAGACCTGGCCCACAGATCATCCGGAGCAGTAGCTGCTCAGCGTGGGCTGAGCCTCCCATATTGCTGAATAACTCGAAGCTTGGAAGCCAGGGCACAAAAGGTGGGAAGGCCACTGCCCTCCCATTTCTCACACCCACACACGTGCAGGTTGTGGTGAGGCTCACATCCAGATCTGCAGACTCAGAAGTGAGAGCTTCCAGCACCCACAGTCCTGCCACAGGCTATACTTCTCCACCGCCTAACGTATGGAAATCAGCTTCCAGAGCTGACCTACTTGCTCCAAGGGAGGCCCTGTGAAGTCCCCCAGCTATGCTCATACTTACTTCCATGCCAAGGTCTGGTAATGAAAACATAGGCAAACCAGCAATGTAATTTTTAGGGATTTTGAAGTTAGTGTCAGGGTTTGAGAACAATAAGAGTTGCCATAACAATCCAGAAGAAAGTGGTACCAAGGCTAGTCCAGAGCCTCTACAGACTCATAAAACTTCTACTTTTTCATATTTTTTAGGAATATTAAGAATATACAGGCTACCATGAAAACAGTTTAAGACAGCAATAGCTTGTATTTCTATCTTGTCCTAACATACCCAAAACCTTATCTAGCATTCTTTGCATATCCAGCACTGACGGGAAAATAGATTAGACTTCAGCTATGTAACTATAAAAAAATACCTTAAATCTTTTAACACACCTCGATTTCGAGAAAAAATAATTTGCTGTATTGTGCGAATCAGCTAAGATTTTGGTATCCATTTGAGAAAGCTCCTGTTTACAAAATGTACTTTCATCTCAAGAAATTAAAAACATGCCTCCAAAGACATAAAAAGCTTGAACATTCACATCATCATCTCCCTAATTCTTATTGCAGACATGCCTGCTATTGCATAACATATTGTGTTGGAGAGGTTTGAAAAAGGTCATGCAAACTGTATGCAATATTTTAAAGACTAAGCACTAAAATACAGAAGAACAGGTCAAGAAAACACAGACAAGCTATGATCTTAAACAGTAAAGTAAGAACACACTATGTAACTTTTTAGAGTTTATGAGGAGTGAATAGTGTGACATCTATTCAAAGCATGAAGTTCACTAATATCATTAAAATGTGTGACAATCAACAAACACAGCTATAATCCACCTTGGCAGAAGTTAGTGCATCAAGCAAATCCTGACCTGGGAGTTCTGCCACTTTCTTAATTGGAACAATAACTCGGTTTGTTTTAAAGAATGAAATTTATTCCTCATCTTAAGTGATACCAGTGGATAACAGAAAAATCAGACAGAGCAGAAAGACTGCAGAAGTGACTGGAAAATAGATGCAGTTGCAGAAAAGTTCCTGGTGACAAAACTTATTTAATGGAAAGGAATCAGATCATGCAAGGAAAGTTGTTTATGAGACCATGCAGGAAGGGCTTTAAAGCTTTTCTTTTAAAAATACATCAGGGTATTCTGAGTTAGATCTCAAATATGTCTCCAGAAAGCTCCGTAGGTATTAGAGAGTGAGGATGAATAGGGTTATCCTCCTGGTGCACAGGGGAGAGAAATAGCAGAGCACTGTATCCATTTCTCAGGCGCTGTAAAGTGTCATGGCTCAATTAACTTCAAAGGCGCTACAATAATGTATACCAGGGGAAGAACTGCCCCACAGTTTTGTGCAGGCCCTAACAGGGAAAACTCGGCTATCTGATGGTCACAGAAGAAACAAATACAATAGTCAGAATGAGAGAATATCTCCGTACAAGTATAGACTGTTGCTCAGGATTATCTGTATGGGCTCTGTTTACATCTTGTGCTGGTTTTGGCTGGGATAGAGCTAATTTTCTTCACAGTAACTAGTATGGGGCTGTGTTTTGGGTTTGTGCTGAAAACGGTGTTGATAATACAGGGATGTTTCCCTTATTGCTGAGCAGTGCTTACACAGACTCAAGGCCTTTTCTGCTTCTCACACCACCCCACCAGCGAGGAGGCTGGGGGTGCACAAGAAGCTGGGAGGGGACACAGCCAGGACAGCTGACCCCAACTGACCAAAGGGATATTCCATACCATATGATGTCATGCTCAGCATATAAAGCTGGGGGAAGAAAGA
Source organism: Gymnogyps californianus (assembly GCF_018139145.2). Lineage (NCBI taxonomy): Eukaryota > Metazoa > Chordata > Aves > Accipitriformes > Cathartidae > Gymnogyps > Gymnogyps californianus. Next base: position 105,240,317 of record NC_059473.1, read on the forward strand.
AGGGGGAGACATTCGGAGTGATGGTGTTTGTCTTCCCAAGTAACGGTTACGCGTGATGGAGCCCTGCTTTCCTGGAGATGGCTGAGCACCTGCCTGCCGATGGGAAGTAGTGAATGAATTCCTTGTTTTGCTTTGCTTGCGTGCACGGCTTTTGCTTTACCTATTAAACTGTCTTTATCTCAACCCATGAGTTTTCTCCCTTTTACCCTTCCAATTCTCTCCCCCAACCCACCATGGGGGGAGTGAGCGAGCGGCTGCGTGGTGCTTAGTTGCCGGCTGGGGTTAAATCACGACACGTGTAAATAAAATGGGCCTGGGCCATCACACTGGCCTTGAGGCAGGCTGACACTACACAGCTCTTGCTTGTAGTGCTGAAATCACTTCACCTGCTCTTCCACTTCCACAAATAAGATCCCTGCATCAAAACTGTCTTTTGGGAAAGGTGCATGGCCAACCTTAGTTCTTGAAACATGCCCGGGCACACGCACAAGGAGTGCGCTGGCACTTAACTCTGTGGATGCCCACATGCCAGTGAGGGGACTCAGACCCCAGCCACTTCAGTTTACTACAGCAGATGCAGCCACAGGCACTGGACAGTATAGTTCACTGAACCAGTACATATGGGATTCAGAGCAGATGTGTACCAAACGGATGACCAGGTCCTACAATAAGAGAGGTTGGATAATTGTACCTGCAAGGAGGAAAGGAAGGTTTGATCAAAGAAAAGAGAGAGGAAAACCAGTTTTTATTACTGCTTATCTTTCCTGCTGGTACAGTAACAAAGATCCTAGCAATGACCCACAAAATGCTTGACGGCATACTGTGCAAGTCTTGTGTCAGAGGATGCCTCGCTTGCCCAAGGAATGTACTTGTTCTGGGATTTCTTTTTGAGATGAAGACAATACAAGTGAACCTAGAAGACAAATTATCAAGGCAAATGGAAGCTGAAGAGTTTAAAGAAGATAACCACTCTGTTCAATGAGGTTATTCCATATTACAAGATGACTGAAAAATAGTATCCTTTTTAAGGGGAAAATGCTTCCTATAGTTATATCTTAAATGTGTTAGTGAGTGCATCTCCATATTCATAAATATTATGAGAAGAAAGCAATTCTTTATCTATTTTACTCGGATCACATGTTTAACATAAATACAGTGTTCCAGGGAAAATATCTTTTGCTTGGCTTGTTTCTGGTCTCTTGCAGATAGATAATCCTCCGTTTATTTAACAACTACATTATTTGATAAAATAATATCATGGGGAAAATACGAGTTTCAAATTCTAATTTGTGATTTCAAGACAAATATAGCACTTTTTTATTGAGTAAGAAATGAACAGTTACAGTGGGTGCAACTTGCATGGTGTGGAAAGTGTGTTACGAGACTGCAGGTAATTCTCTGCAGGAAAAAAAAAATGTTTGGCTGGATTCAGTGAGACTGTTTTAAAAGATATAACTGGAAATCAGGTTTTGGTTAAAACTCATGAGGGCTTGGGCTACACCTCCGAAGCCTATTTTAATATTGATTATTTTTGGCTACATCTCAACTTACAACAAAAAAATGATATAAAGGGGATACCGAAAGCAGGCAGGTAGAGTCTTAATTGCAACATTCAGAATAAACAATGTTTGCTTAGACTGATTTGCGTTTTCCTGTAACTACACGTATTTAAACCATCAGCAATGGGGATATAAATCAGATTTAAAGGTTGATATCTTCCTGATTATGTTGCAATTCAAAAATTGCTCAGTTAACGATTATGAAAGATATTTCTATGGAATGGTATATTATTTCAGCATTTGCTCCTGGGGATTACTGCCCAATACTGTCATTAAAACAAAGCAAAAACCTGATGGTGGATGAAGTATAAACATTGCTCTATTAGAATAAGATGTCATAAGAATTGTAGCTCAAGCACTTACATAAAAATTTGTGAGCTACCGTTCCCATAGCAACAGGCAACATAATTTAGCTAACATAGCTGCTCTCCATTCTAGGGACTTCATTGTCATTGCAGTTTACAAAATACAAAAGCACTTCTTCTAAGACTCTGACACAGTAAACAGACAAAACATTGGAACCATGTTCAGGAAGGTAAAGCTTTCATTTCAGATGCAGGCTAATAAAATGCTTCTTTCTCCTCTCACCTGTGTTTCATGGGTGTTTCTACCATCCTCAACCCACCATGTACTAGTTTATTTCTCCTTATGGTGCAGGAGATCCAGTGAAAGGCACCTGAAGCTGGCCTGCCTCTATGTTACTCGGATCCTTTCTGGAATGTGCAGAAGCAGCTTCTTTGCTGGCAGATTCCCTCTTTCTCTCCTTCCTCCCCTCAGTCACCAGAATAAGATTCACTTCAATGCGGAGACTCAGCACAACATATCTGGGGCACCTGTTAAATCTCATATTGAGCCTACACACAGTTACTAATTTAACACACTGCTGACACACTCCCATAGCCGTAAGTCTTTTGCTTCCCCAATGGTTCTGTGAATCTTGTTATAAATCTGAATAATTTTAAAGTGCTTTTTTAAAACACCTGGCTTCATAGTTTTCAATTTTAAAAAAATGTCTGTGAAAAAGTTTTAATATAAGAACTTAAAGAGACACCAAAACTAATATTCTCACTAAAGGTACTCTGAAATTTCACACTTGAGTAGCTGTGGTCTAAGTGGAAAGATCAGGGGGAACACCATCAATTTCTATCTACTGGAAGTTTAGGATTGCCAGCCTGCAATCCTTGCCTTGCAAAGAATAATGTCTCACACTATTTTCTCAGTGAGGCTGGAAGAATTCCTTCTGGAGGAGAGATCTAATTGATGTCAGCAAGTGAATCACCACCTGTCCATGACTAACAGATGCTTTTGAAAGCAAGCTGTATTGGCCACTGCATTCAATAGACTCCGTAATGAAGTGGTGGCTCTGTCTCTGAAGTTCTCCTGTGCTCAGCCCCTGACAGGGACCCTAAGGCACTCACTTCTTCACAGATCTTCCTTCCTGAACAAATAGATGGGAGGTAAAAACACTAAGCTGTTAACTTCACAGCTGAGAATTAATTATGCATGATATTAGGATGCAGATAATTTATCTGACTTCGAAGGTATTTTCTCATTTTGGTGAGTTGAACAGTGTACCAAAGACAGGAACTGACACAGGTAGTTGGAAAAGCGGCTGTGGTGCTGGAGTACAATCACGTGTCCTGTGGGTAGGTAACATGAAAATTTGATAGCGGCAATTCAGGGATCCATGTGTGAGATGCATTATATGCCACTCATGAACTTCACCTAAAAAAACGTGTAAAAAGTAACCATGGCAGCTAGCTGGTTTTTTCCAACTACAATGCAATACATGCCTTTTTCCAGACAAAGATGCTATGACACAAAGGAATAATCCTCTACTTCTACATCCATCCACAAAAATATACAGAACCTGCCTATTATTTCATTCATACCAAGTATGCATGATCTAGCACTTTGATGAAGGCTTAAGTGTCCAGCTGATATAAAAAGAAAAAAGCATTACACCTACCACTGTAATTATTACAACAGTATTTTTATCCCGCACTTGAACATCATACACAATAAATGAGCATTGGGTTATGCTACTTAAATAGTACATTAGTCTTTATTGTCCTACTGGGTAAATTCTGCAGTCCCCTCTTACAGACTTCATCACAGCAATTTCCAGTTCTTGACCTGCGAGGCAGGTTGAGTGTACCTGCCAAACTAGACAGAATAGTAACTATCCTGTTTCTGCAGAAATTGATTGAGTGTTAACCACCAGGACTGTAAAAAGTCATCTCCATATTAACTAACAGTGCCTAGTCTTGCATTAAAATCAAACACACATACACAAGCCACTGATCTTAATAGATAAGTCTTACACTACCACATCCAAAATTTCTGGTTATAGGAATCACAACCATATTTAGTCAGAGGTAGAGACAGCTATGGAAAACACTAGCTGCTATCATCTCTGATCCTTATGATCACTTCCTGGGCTGAGATCTGAATCAGGAAACAGTTCTAGAACTATGTGAAAAATAAAATGTAAATTCTATCATCAAGTTTATTTTGAAATAGTAAAGACTGCATATAGCATTTTAACTTTCAGTAGTGTCATTTAATATTTTCAGAAAAATACGTTTATATAGTAGTATGATTTATTCTTGTTAAAAATCTTATAACAACAATGAAAAACCTGACTCATGATCGATGCAATACATTAAACTTCTGTGCAGATTTTGTTGGCTTGTAGAGAGTTATCTGAACATCTATTCTCCTTGGCATAGTTTTCATAATTCACAACTTGGACTGTTCATTTCAAGAGAAGTAAAAACCTTAAGGTCTGAAATAAATATAAATTTCAAAAATATAACTACAAATTTAAACAGTATTCTGAGGTGATATTGTTTTAGGGAAAATAATCTTTGAGAAAGCAATATTTTAAAAATCTTTTAGAACTACAATATAGAACTATTATTTTTAAAATATTCCTTGTTGCATACACAAACAACTAAAATTCACGAAGAAGTGCTGCTTGATCACTTAATTGGCCAATGAGGATCATAATGGTCATGATTCATATCGTGCCCTGGAAAACATATATCTATCACAGAAAAATATGTACTAATATGAACTACTTATTTTGTAAAATATTCTAGGTATAACCTTCAGCTGCTACCAGCTGGCCTAAACATGGAACTATGGAGTAGCATTGGACAGTACGTAATCACAGGAAATAGAAACCTCGTCAAAGCAGTATTTCATACTTGTCTATTTTAAGCAGCTACCACCTGAACATTTAAAAGCATTTTCGATATTTAGCCATGAAAAAGGTTACATTTAATCCATGTTATGAAAATGAGAACATTAAAGGAGACAGGGTTTAAGTGAGGAAGCAGTTTGCAAGAAGTCATCTTTAACTTGTGATTGTCAGACTTCTGTCTCAACCTTAAGACAATTCTTTTTACTTCCTGACAGTATTGTAGAGAAAACAGTCAGCTTCTTTCCAAAGAAATGTAGGATCTAGTGCAAAATTAGAATAAGACAGCTTTTAATAGTAACTACAATGGAAAGCTCAATAGCTATACACAATACTTCACAGATATGTCAGAATCTATAAGAACTCCACACTTTGGCAGATTAATGTAATTTATGCCTTGAGCCAACATGGTTGTCCTCTTTTCAATTCAAAATCTAAATTATCCTCCTTAAGGATTTGCCTTTGGCTATAATTCCAATTTAATATCTTTCTTCATATGAGTTCTTGCGGACTATAGAATTAGTTTAAAACATCTGAATATATTTCTTTTAAGAGACTTTAACATTTCAGTCTTCATTTGACCTGTTTCTCTTAACATTATGAAGTGCTGGGGCTATTTAAGATGTTCTGCAGCATAATAGGTTCAAAACAATTTCCAGCAGCATCCCAGGCTAAATGTAGAGCAAGAATACTTGAATGACAGTTTAGAAAAATTGCTGCCTTAATAGAACATTCGGGATAATTTGACAAACCCAATATCATAATTGCTGTTGCCCTTGCAGCTCTCAAATAATTACGTTTCAGAATTTTCTAAAAAGAAATGTTTAATTAAAGAAGAATCAAGCCGTGAATTCTTGTATTTGCAAATCAGAGATACATCATGTAGCTCTGCAGTATCTAGTAGAGTCCAAATCTTTTTTTTTTTTTTTAATTTTATTTCCTTTTAATTCTGTTTGGTGGTAATGAATGAGGTATATAATTACTCTGATTCATCCTGTACCCTTAACATTAATTACCCCAGAGCACTTAAAAACAACAATTAATAAAATATCAAAAAAAGAATGAATTCAAAGCACAACTAAAAATTAATCCTTAACTTGATATTAAACATGATCAAGAATTATGCAAAACTCGAGACTTTGTATAACTCATGTTATACAAATGGCTAAGAAAAGACTAGTAGTACCTGTACCTCTATACCAACAGCTATTTATACAGTTCTTGTCAAATGACTATAAAACATAGTGAAGAACCAAAGAAATGAGACCAAGTAATCCTAAAGAGTAAAATAAACCCATGTGGCAAAGCACCAGCATCATACATCTCTGTGAAACTCCTAATTTCAAAGGAGTATATAGCTCCTTCTAATTCTGAGATTACCTCATTTTCAAGAAAAGTTCATATCCCTTTCATTTTTCTTTTTTGCATATATTTAAATGGAAAGTAAACAGGTGAAATTGAGGATACAGAAATAAATATTTAAATACAGGAATTAAATTCACACAACTGTCAAGTTCCTACATGATTAGTCATTTTTGTCTGTTTTCCCATCTTTGTTACTCCATGACTAAGTCTGCACTCTGGAGCAGGGATACAACACCATGCTCCGCATGCCCCAGCTCAGTTTCCCCAGTGCACGTGCTGTCTGCACCCCAACCCCAGGAAAGGTTTGCTCAGTGACGTGCAATCCTCATTGCTCAATCACCCATAAGAGGCAGGCTCCAGAGCAACCCAGATGGGAAATTCATGAACTCTTTTGGACCAGGAGCCTGGAAGAGCTCAGAAATAAAAGAATTCACAAAATAAATTTCAATCAATTTGAAATAATTTTTTAATCTCCCCCCCCAGTGCAAATTCACATATCAGACTTTTCACTTTGGTACGTAATGCTTGGTTTTCTACCTGCAGGTTCTTCTGGCAGCCTGGTATTTTGAACAGCAGGACTATGCACAGTTAAATCCTAATCAAGATTCTAAAGGCAACAGACGTACAGTATACACACAAGCTTTCTCCTCACAGTTTTTACCTGAGACAAAAAAGTCAAGGGACAAACACAGAACTTAAAGAAATTAACAGAGCTAAAAAAGTTATGAAGCCAGATAAGACCTATACCAGATGAAGTGTAATAGATGAAAGAAGGCTTATTTCTTCTTTGTGATTCTGTCCATTGAATTTTACAGAACAGGAAGCATAAAGGGAGCTCAACTGCGAGTGGTTTTTTTGTTTTGTTTTGTTTACTAGCTCATTATACTCCACCCCCCTATGGTTTGATGGCTTTCATTTTATGTTTTGTTTTGGTTTTTTTAATCAAGCTTGTATTCAGCCTAAGCTGAAATATCTTGCTCTTTTTGAACTTGGTGTAAATCAAAAATAATGTCACTAAAGTTCAGTAGAAAGGTTAGGAAAAAAAAAATCATTTAGCCAGACTTCGATTCACTGGGTAGGCATTTCCCTGGATAAAATCAAGAGGATAGCTAGCCAAAAGCATCTGTGAAATAATAATTTCTCCAAATTTGTTCTTTAAAGATCTGTCAACTCTAATCAAATAACATTGAACTTTTATATTCTGTCATTGATACTCTTGGACTAAATTCCACTCAGCATTATTTATTCTAAAACATCCATTCTTCATTAATATTCTACCCAACCTTATACATGCTTTGGGCAAAGGCAAAGAAAAAGGATAAAGATGAGACTTTCTGCGCTTCTGACTCAATGCTACAGTAACTGCAAATAATATGGCTGAGCAGACACTTTCAGATAAACTTTGATTTCAGCCACAAAGCCCCAGTACTGGTGTAATGAATGAAATGTCCATTTAGCTTTTAGACCTAGCAGATCTGTGAATAGGAAAGTGCACAGTTCAGTAGGCAATTAACTAACCTGTGAAATGATGCTCATCAGACGGACAAAGTGTTATTTCTTCTGGTAAATGAGCAGGTCACCAACCAACTACCTTGATCAGATACACCCAGGAATTAGAATGGATATTTTGTGTTCACATTTGATTAGCATTTGAGACCCTCTTTCTCTCAACACTTCCCACAGGACTGCACATGCCAACTTCCTACCACAGCTCGAGCTATTATACAAAGACCTGAGAATGCTCATTCCACTTAGCTCTGTCTTAGGTCTACCAACAGTGCTGAAGACAACAGTCTTTTCCCTAGGCTATTAAATCACTTTCAGAAACAAAAAAAGAAACATTTTGAAGTTGAAATCTAGCATTACATCGCCCACAATGAAGAACTGTTAGAATAAATAACCACCCACAGGTTTGTCCCTGAGGTATTTTGTAAAACCTCAAGCCTATTTAGATGAATTGCAACAAAATAGTATTCATCATTAACACAATGAAAAACAGTCTGTGGATCTTACTGAAGAGTTTGGATACTTTGGGGTGCTAGTAAAGAAAGGAGAAAACACTACATGCTAAAGCAGAATTAAAAGAAAATTCAACAGAGAGACAGAAGGTGCATTTGGATTATTTACTGTAGATTCCTAACTCAAGTGGCACATAATTAATACATATGTGATCCAGAACAGGAATTCACAGGCGTACTTCACAGTTATTGGAAAGCAAACCAGACAACTGCTATTAACTACCCTCTCCATGGAGCTTCCATGTGTTAAAGGTACATTCTTAATCTTGTAAGTGAGTTAATACAAGATATTAGGTATAGGGATGCGGTTTGAGGGATGCGTTTGAATGGGACATAAAACTTAGTGTAGCAATAAGTACCTTGGTGCCTTTGCAATTCCAAGGGCATGAGTTCACATCTGAGTATGCAAAAGTAACAGCACTGAAACACATTCCCCCCCCCCTCCCCCTTTTCTTTTTTTAATAACAACTATTACTGCCTCTGTCTACAAGGGGACCTGGGATAGAGCCATTCTCCATCTCTGGGCTATTGCACAGAAAAGGAATGCAAGGAATGCAAGAGCTATGCTGCTACAGACATAACTTGAGTGAGCAGTCCACTCCTAAGGACACTCCCCTGGGAGTTAGGGATCCCTCAGTTTGGCCTTTATATTCACCGTAGTTTTATGCATTTATCCAAAGACTGTAATACAAAATACAGAACTTATCCTTCAAGTAAGAACTAGAGTCCAAAACTCCATCTCTTCCACACTACCCAGGAAAAAATGTTATAAGGAAAGCAAATAATTGCTTTGGACAAGCTACTGCAACAGTTTGGACAAGCTATTGCCACCAGAATGTGTTTTAAAGCAAATAGAAGACTGGGAAAATATGGGAACAAAGGACTTAGGCTTACAGCATAGGAGATTCTGTTCTGTGAGGCAAAGACCCAAGGAAGGGTTTAAATTCATTAAAATCTGGCCAGTTTTGTGTCACACTTATCTGTCAGATAGAAAAACATAATCCTGGAACCCAGATCTCTCAAGGTTCTGCCATGAAGGCAGAGGTGGAATTATGAAGGAATGCAATTATCAGAGTAAATAAGAGTAGCTTGGTTAAGAACACTGAGAAAAAGCCTTTGGTTACAGGGACTGCCAGCACCACACTCTGTTGAGCAGCCTCCTGAAAGTTAAGAGGAAATTTCATATCCTCACATGCTTTGAAGCCTCTGTCCCTTTTTTCATCCCACTTCCTAGAGACACACGCTGGCTAATCCTCCTTCCTCTTTGGAATAATGATCACCCAAAACTAGGTGCCCACCCAGGTACGAGCAGATTGGAAGAAGCTAGATTTCATGTGCTGTCATAAGAGGCATTCCCTTCCACCTCTAATCTCACGTTAGCCACATCAAACTAGGGGAAAACCATTCATTCCTATTCTATCAGCTAAATTTCGGGATCACCACTTGAATTGCTTGACGCAGACAATCACTGCAACCTGAGCTGGCAGTTCTGAACTGTAGCTAAATGCCTAAAAAGGGGGAGTGAGAAAGGAGGTGTTATGTACAAATAAGAAATTACTTTGCTTCTATATACAGCATTTTCAAAATTTCTACATTAATATATTCTCTATAGTTCTCATAGGTTTTGAAAAAATGGAGAAAGTTCCTAGGACAGCTGTCAGAAAACCAGTCTTACAGTGTGAGCCTTAAAGAGTACCACATATCCAATTTACCAGAACAAAAATTGAAAGATGCCTTGACTACTACATATAAATTTTTAGTAGTCATAGGGGTGTTAAAATTGTGATAGTCTAAAGACATGGAAGATGCAAGGTTTGCAGATCAAGGCAATAACTTCATTAGGCCAGATGGCACAGCCAGAAAAGGTGCACAAGCTTCTGTGTGCATAGGCTTTTCAACAGGTCACTGCAAATAATCAGTTTTTCATAGACACTTGTTCAGAAAACATATCTGAAAAAGGGAGACTTTTCAGTCTTGCTGACAAAGGCATAGCAAAAGGAAGACTGGCAGCTGAAATGAGACAAATTCAACCTTTCCACAACATTGCAATTTCCTAGCACTAAGGGTAATTAAATATTGGAACGGCTTACCAGGGGAGCTGGTGGACTCGCCATTGCTTGGAGCTTTAGGACGAGATTAGATATCATTGTAAAAGAGATGCTTTAATCCAGCTTCTGGAAGTTCTCAACATGCCCATAACACTTGCAGCTCTGCATTAAGACAATGACTATAATCAAATCTCATACTTTAGGGTTTCAGCTGATCAACTGCAAGGGTTATAAAGAATTTCTTTTTCCTTTCACATAAAAAACAGACAGATACTTTGGTGTGGTTTATATCCTGATCTGTCTCTGAAGTAGCAGAGATTGCCCACATCTACAGAAAACACAGGGGGAGCTGATGCAGCGGCCAGTGGCTACAGGGAAAGTACTTTTTCTTAGCCTGAAATTCACCAAGCAGTCATATCCTAATGTGAGCTCACTTTGAATTTGAAGCCATCTGGATGCAAACCACCTCTGACCTGGGAACTGTGTGATTAGGTCAGTGCAGAACCAGGTTTGATCTGTGTGCCCAGCTAAGGGCCTGGCATTAGCACCCACTCAGCATTGCACTAACACAGCTACGTGACTTTTGGAAAGGAGCCGTTTCATGCTCTGCTCCTGCAGAGCACTGGCCAAGGGTCAAATGAAAAACTATTGGATCATCATACCCTTAGGGGTCTTGTTAATGAATCTTGCTGGATTGGCTCAAAGGGAGTGCTTTTCCCAAGGTGAGATAAATAGAAATCTCAACTGATTTTGTTTTGTGTTTGTTCTGTGAGAGATCCAAATCGGCTGTTAATACACTAAGATCATCTGGACGTATCTCATCTAGTTAACTAATTGCTATTGAAGAAGCATAATTAACACCTTGATCTTTTCTGTCTCCTGAAAATTAACATGCTGTAGCCTAACCGGAGTTATCATGTTTACACACAGGTATCAGGATGGATTTAGTGTTCTGTGTTTTCCAGTATAACTAGATACATAAGCATCCCTTTTGGTGTTTAATTTAGCTACATCTGTAACTACACAATCTGCACTATTTTAGCAGAATACTGTCATGACTTAATTACTAAATGCAAGTAAAGCTGAAGGCAAGACAGGACATTCTGCTGCTTTTACAATTTTCTGTGAAAAGAGTATGTCTCAACTCTGTCAAAGCATAAAATGAAAAACAGTTCCTCTGGCGATTTCTGTGCGCTGCACAGTGGCATGTCTATACTGTGAGTCTCCAAATAAAGAACTATTTAAGTCAAGTCCACGTTTCCAGGCTTTTATTCTTCTCAGCTACCTCTACTAGTCTCCTACATCCCTTTGACAGTGAGTTAGATTCAAAGATATTTCTATCTGTGCTAAATAATGGGCCATTTGATGGAGTTGTGCACAGCTATACCTGGAACGTAACGCAGGCATATAATTCACCTGTCCTGCAATTCAGGACACTTCCATGCAGAATAAGGATGATTTCTCTTTACCATAATTCTGAAGCATACACATTAATATAAGGCTCTGTTGTCAGTATTGGTCATTATCATTATGTTAGAGATTGTCATAGTTCAAAGTAAGAAAGGGACACACTGTGATAGCACTATCTAGTAACACAAAATATTCATGTAAAAACAAAAGCAGACTCAATTTTTAAAAAGGAGAAAAAAAGATACACTGATACGGCTTGTCTCAATGTCTGTCTTGGTGATACATTCATATATTTGAAGGCAATTGTGAAGATCGTATTTACAAGATGGGCCTATTAAGCAGTACATTATTCCATGAGTATCCTTACTCAAACCAAACCAGACTACTCAGAATAAGAGTCTCCTCATCTGGGATGAAAATGGCAAAATCTGCACTTAGTCTTCTGACTTCTCAAACAGACATCACTTGGTCTGCTGCTGTATTTGAGTACAAATAGCTCTGACAGACTCTGTACCTGGATCTGCTCCACACTGCACACAAATTTCATGATAATAAACTTCTAATCTTTTTTTGATCATTTGTTCTACTGAGATTCTTATAGCATACCTAATGCTCACAACCCAGGAATGGTTGGAAAACCTCAAATAAATCTACTGTCCCATGATTTTTAAAGAGTACTCTTTTAAATAAAAACTGAAGGAGGAATACTATATTATGCAATAGACACATTAGAAGCCAATTACATAATAAAGACTAATATTGTTCTAATGATAAATATAATCACAAATTTTGACTAAATTTCTTTGGGAGACAACATCATGCCTTAGTTTTCACAACCTATTCATTTGAAGGATTATTCAAGAGAATTTTGAGTACAGGAAGCGTCTGCACATTTGCAGCAGAGAAGAGATTTACCTTATCTCACAGAGTGCTCATTTATATTCCTCCTGTGCCATAATTTTTTACCTGAGTAACACAGAAGTTCACTTGATCACTGAGCATCAAATTCTCTGTTCTTGTATTTCTGCTAAAAAATTCCCAACTCAAAATGTTTGAATTATTAAGTAATTATAGTTGAAAGATCCTAAAATTTTTAATTGAGTGGACTATTTTTACAGTTAATTTCCACGCAGCATAAAAAATGGATGTGTACAGTAGAATTCAGAGAATTAACATAATTGTGTTCTCACCCTTTCTTGATTCTCTACTGAAAATGATGCTCTTACTGTTTAAAACCTGTTTCCTATACATTTCTAGTAAGAGAACTGGAAACTCAGTCTTGTATTTCTTGAATCTTAGCTTTCCTTAAACACTACCAAGTGGGTTTTTTTCTTCCTTACAGAATCATGTGCAAGTTTGAATTAACTTACAAACTTTTCATTAGGATTTGGTATTTTGGATTAATGCTTCTCCCTCTTTAGTTTGTTTAATATTAAAGATACTATAGTTAACATTTAAAGCAGATTTGCAGTTCTATTCTTTAAGCTAGTGCATATAATAGCTACCTCTTCTTCATTTATCTGAAATTTAAAAAAACCCTAACAGTACAATTTTGACATGTAATGAAATGCTGTCAGAAGCACACCAATTAAATTTTATCCCCCCCCGAAAAAGAAAACTCAACATAAAACAAACAAATAACATAATCTAATCTAACTGTTCACTTTACCTGGAAATGCATGCCCTGTTAGAGAATCCAAATCTGAAATTAAAACAATGAAAAAATAATCTTTAACACTAATTTAATATTAAAAAAAACAAAAAAAAAATCAAAAACAAACCTGGCACCAAATATCACATTATCACCAACATCAGATTTTAATCATATATATATATGCAAAGAAAAAATAGAACACTTAGCATTACATTATGGAGTTTTTCCTCCCCATAGTTTTGTTAAGATGTAAAATAGGATCTAGAGATGAAAGTCTTGAACACTATGAGAAGCCAATTTACTGTTTAAGACAGACATACCACAATTAAATAGGAAATTTACTATATTTTTTAATGAACCTCTGCTTTCAGAAGCTTGTATCTTGAGTATAAGCATTTGTTCTGTGGCTGTACATAAGAACAATAATTAGAAATCTGCAGAATGCTTTTTAGATTATACCATTTTAAAAAGATTTTCTTTCTTGATCATAACAAATAACAGACCTAATTTTGTCTATCCTAGTGCTCATTCTTTAATATTTTTTTCAAAAATTAGCTGTTTTAAAAAAGAGAAGAGAGCTGGAAGTATTCCTGCTGACACCAAAAAGCATAAATTAGGGCTTCACTGGTTGACTCTCATCTGAAGAGAGAGCAGGAAGGCACACCAGTGGCACTGGAGGCACCAGAATGACCCCTCCCCAACTTGCACTGGGACCAGAATTCAGAATTTCATCTCTGAAGTGCTTTGCCCCACCTTTGGAAATTCCATGTTCTTAACAGAAACATATTTAGTAAGTTGAGGAGTTATACTCAGAGATTCACTTTAAATCTATAGCCAGAACTAAAACAGTAGTTAGCTCTGATAAGGTATGGTCACAATATCAGCTAGGATTGCTATTGCATTACCGAGGTGTAAGGCTAATTCTCAGACATACATGTCCAAAAATCCATTTGTAGGTCATGTTCTCTCATGCAAGACAGTGATGTGAGCACATTTGGAAAACAAGCCCCGTTGCTAGGAGCAGTCCACCAGTTCCCAGTTAGCTCACCAAGATGGCATGTGCGACCCGCAGAATGTCCTCCTTCCCATCATCTCACAAGTGGGATGGCAGAGGGATGCAGTAGCTATGTGCTCTTGGAAAAGCACAAGAGGCAGATTGTAGCTGACCAATTTACACTAATATGTGTACACATGGGCTCACTTGGCATTTATAGGAATTGAATGTATTTATTAGCAGTGTCTGGAAAAAGGTAGTTGGGCAATCTAGGTGTTTTATTACAAAATTCTAGTACCTTTTTTAAACTACTTCATCTTAAAAAAAGATTTTGTTTCTTGATTGCAACCATTAACAGATACAAGATTCTAGGATAATGGTTTAGGTCACAGAAATCCTGAACTTCTTGTAATACAGTAACTGATCCTGTAAATTATTGGGAAGATATTTACCAGTGAACTCCTGGATATACAACTTCTCCTACTGGAAGACAGGAGGAAAGTGTGCTTGACTTTAACAGAATCATAGAATCATAGAATGGTTTGGGTTGGAAGAGACCTTAAAGATGATCTAGTTCCAATCCCCCTGCCATAGGCAGGGACACCTTCCACTAGACCAGGTTGCTCAAAGCCCCATCCAACCTGGCCTTGAACGCTTCCAGGGATGGGGCATCCACAACCTCTCTGGACAACCTGTTCTAGTGCCTCACCACCCTCACAGTGAAGAACAACTTCCTTACATCTAATCTAAATCTACCTTCCTTCAGTTTAAAGCCATTACCCCTTGTCCTATCACGACATGCCCTTGTAAAAAGTCCCTCTCTGGCTTTCTTGTAGGCCCCCTTTAGGTACTGGAAGGCTGCTATAAGGTCTCCCTGGAGCCTTCTCTTCTTCAGGCTGAACAACCTCAACTCTCTCAGCCTGTCTTCATAGGAGAGGTGTTCCAGCCCTCTGATCATCTTCGTGGCCCTCCTCTGGACTCGATCCAACAGGTCCATGTCTTTCTTGTGTTGGGGGCCCCAGAGCTGAACACAGTACTCCAGGTGGGGTCTCATGAGAGTGGAATAGAGGGGGAGAATCACCTCTCTTGACCTGCTGGCCACACTTCTTTTGATGCAGCCCAGGATATGGTTGGCTTCCTGGGCTGCAAACACACATTGCTGGCTCGTATTCAGTTTTTCATCCACTAATACCTCCAAGTCCTTCTCCTCAGGGCTGCTCTCAATCCACTCATTGTCCAGCCTGTATTTGTGCTTGGGATTGCCCTGACCCATGTGCAGGACCTTGCACTTGGCCTTGTGGAACTTCATGAGGTTCACACGGGCCCACCTCTCAAGCCTGTCAAGGTCCCTCTGGATGGCATCCCTTCCCTCCAGCGTGTTGACTGCACCACACAGCTTGGTGTTGTCGGCAAACTTGCTGAGGGTGCACTCAATCCCACTGTCCATGTCGCTGACAAAGATGTTAAACAAACAGCACCGGTCCCAATACCGACCCCTGAGGATTGCCACTTGTCACTGGTCTCCACTTGGACATTGAGCCCTTGACCGTAACTCTTTGAGTGTGACCATCCAGCCAATTCCTTATCCACCAAGTGATCCATCCATCAAATCCATGTCTCTCCAATTTAGAGACAAGGATGTCATGCGGGACAGTGTCCAGTGCTTTGCACAAGTCCAGGTAGATGACGTCCATTGCTCTTCCCTTATCCACCAACGCTGTAACCCCGTCATAGAAGGCCACCATATTTGTCAGGCATGATTTGCCCTTAGTGAAGCCATGTTGGCTGTCACCAATCACCTCCTTATTTTCCATGTGCCTTAGCATAGTTTCCAGGAGGATCTGCTCCATGATCTTGCTGCGCACAGAGGTGAGACTGACTGGCCTGTAGTTCCCTGGGTCTTCCTTTTTTCCCTTTTTAAAAATGGAGGTTATGTTTCCCCTTTTCCAGTCAGTGGGAACTTCCCCGGACTGTCATAACTTCTCAAATAGGATGGATAGTGGCTTAGCCACTTCATCCACCAGTTCCCTCAGGACCCACGGGTGCATCTCATCAGGTCCCATGGACTTGTACACCTTCAGGTTCCTTAGATGGCCTTGAACATGATCTTCTCCTGCCGTGGGTGGTTCTTCATTCTCCCAGTCCCTGCCTTTGCCTTCTGCGACTTGGGTGGTGTGGCTGGAGCACTTGCCGGTGAAGACCGAGGCAAAAAAGTCATTGAGTCCCTCAGCCTTCTCCATATCCTGGGTAACCAGGCCTCCCGTTTCCTTCTTATAATAACTTATAACTGTTTAAATAAGATAAATTTCCTGAGGACTGAGAATATGTTTAATGTTGTAAGTGAACACGGGAGAAAAACAACCCAAAATGTGATAAATGTTCTAGAGAAAATTGCTTTCTGAAATCCAAGATAGTGAACACAATGCATTACCTAACACTTCCAGTATGTGGGGTCTCAAGCTTTATCATACCGAATTCTGTCATAAACTACAGCAGAAAGAAAAACTAATCTCAGTATTTTTCCTTACAGAGCCTGAGAGACAAAAGAATGTTGTTGCCCCCTAGGATCCCATAAAAATCCCACCAAAACCAGATTATGCATAAATGGAGTATCTAGCTATGCAGTGACTGCTCTCTGAAAGCACAGAAACTGGATGCAGTCACTGTGCCAATCTGGATCATCTCAAAAAAACGTGTAATACTTGAATTGCCCAAACTGCTGTCACTGTGCACATGCTGTAGCTGCACTTCCTGCCACAGCAATAATGTGTTTGAAAACATCTGTTCTATGTAATTTTATTGATGAAAGTATCCTGATGCAAAACCTTAAAATCCAAGAAAAAGAACAGGAGGAAAAAAAAAAAGTCTTCATCCTATAGCAGTGAAACAATATCTAGTCAGACCCTGGGATTTAAAAGAAAAAAAAAAAAAAACCAAACAACCCAAACCAAAAAAGTGGGACTTGTTTCTGAAAAGTGAATGCACATATTGTGACTTGCAGCAGAAATCACTGTAAAAATGCTATTCTGAAACTAATGCAGATAACTTAATGCAAATTAATTAGGAACTTGTCCCAGCATAAACCAGCACTACTTTGTAATACTCTGTGTTAAGCTAATGATGTAAATTGTGGATGTGTTTATTTTCTTACAAGTCAACCTACACTAACTGAAAACAAGGTAGTTTGTCACCCGAGCACGTGTCCTGTGTGAACTGTTAAATAAAATCAGACCTACTTTGCTAGCTGAAACCAGAAGAGTTTATGGTATATTGAACCCACAAATCATGATCCGCATGCCCCAATTCCATCATTACATTTCACAAAGAATGATATGAGCTGACACCACATAGGCAGGCAACGTAAAGTTTCCCGTATAAAGATAAATACAGTGTGCAGCATTTCCCTGCTAGACTTCAATACATGCAATTACTGCAGTTATAACGGAACGAAACCTTTGTTGTGACTGAAACAACTGGGGTATTCAGTCTCTGCCATAAGATTTCTTCTACTCTTCTATGGACTCCAAGGGCAGAAGCAAAATCAACGTTTCCTGTTATTGTTCAGAAGACTTTGCAGTTTCTTGGACTGATTTTCAATTAAGTAAGTCTGGTCAGGTGGAATCTAATTTTCCTCCATTCCATTTATTTAATGAATTGCCCTGATTTGGTACCATTCACTTTTATATTCACACATAAGACTTTCTAAGCAAAGAGCAGGAATATGAGATGAAAGTGGAATACATACAAATGAAACACATTTTCATCCCCTTTTTAAGGCAAAATAGCTAGCATGTCCACAGTAGCAATTAGCAATGAATTATATTCATGCAATCTATACCTAATTCATACTATAAGTCATTGATTAAAGTAGAAAAACCAGTGATTTGATGACAAAGCTGACTTCCATTTATATTGCATAGCATGATTTTTAAAAAGGGAAAGAGGATGTACTTCTCGGCAGGCAGTATCTTTGGTATGCCACACTCATTTCATTAGCTCAGTGCAAAACAGACGTTGGAGATGGTAGAAGCTTTTCATGCCAATAAGCTAATTGTTTTTTCCTAGTGCTGATTAGCAAAGATCGAGTCCTGTCTATATCTTGCCTCCAGGGCCCTGTTCCTCCTATTTCAAAAACAGTGTACACTGCACAAGCCAGGACGCAACCTTTGACTTCCACTCGCATGGTACTCCTAGTGCTGTGCTTACAGTAAAATATCGAAGCACGGTATAGCCGTCACTGACATGCGTTGGCAGAGTACCGATGCCAAATGAATGGAAGGGATGATTTTTACAGTGCATGGGAAAATATATTTAAGGTGCAGAGCACATTTAAGTCATTTAACATTAAGGGCTTTCCATGGCATTGTCAGTGAGATGATGAAATACCAAACCGTCTCTGGGAACTGATACCTGCTTAGAAAGGTTAGGAGAAGCTAAACGAATACTAAATCATGCTCTTTAGAAAATACAGGATTTCTTCCTGCTTCTAAGTGTTTAATAGATATTGCCAGCAGGAAATGAGTGTCTCTGGTTTGCTAAACTTCCACAGTTAGACTCAATCTTATTTCACTAAAAGCACATAACTGGCAGCAGACCTCAAGAGCCATTGTGGATGTGCACAACATCTGGACCATGAATTCTGCAAAGCTCATGTCTTCTTTAAACAAGAAGAGAAGAGTGAGGTCCAGCCCCTCATAAAATTGGGAATATGAAGGGAGAGAAATAAAAAGGCTGGTCACAAAGAAGAAAGTAAAGAACTGACATATAGCTGCAGTGGCTGAAGGTGTGAGATGGCTTGCATTAACCAGAAGTTATAACTGTAGCTTTGACAATCAGGTCAGTGAAAACTATTGGCATATAACTCTTAGGACTGGATTTGGATTGTGAGTTTGGCTGCACCCAGATTTGGGGTTTAATTTGGTACTACCCAAAACTAAAGCCAGAAGCTAAGGTAGAAGTAGGTAAGCAGTTCTCTGCATTAGCCTCTAGAGGGGGAAAGTTTCCTTCGGCTTCGGAAATGATGTGCATTAGTCACTAAAAAGCTGTTTTTGCAGTAGAGGCAACTCTTACACAGTCCTGTTGCCCAAGCTTGGGTCTGCACTATTTATCATTATCCTGCCACTGTGCCCCTAACCTACTGCAATAAAACTGTTTTCAGGTTCTTTCTTATTTTCATTGATATATTATTGCATTCATTTGTCACCAATCCTGTTAACAGCACAATTATCATTTTAATGGAATGTAAACCTTTTCTGTGAGAATTTCCCCAATCAGAAGAAAAAAAGAGTTAGCATAAAGGTTGCACTCAGGAATTCGTAATAGTGCAATCACCATCTTACAAACCCACTGCTCACTTGCACTGCTTGTTGGAACTTATTTTTACTCTTGGAGATAATCCAAAGAAAAAAAAAGCTGAACAGTTAGTTATGAAGACTTCACAATATGACATTACACAGCCTATTTATTTCTCTGATTCAACTTGACACCATCAATCTATTGATAAAAAATTGCATCATATTGAGACAGGTAGATCACATCTACAGTGTTAACCAGGGTTTCATTTTGCCAGCTCTCTTTTCAGTGATATCATTAAGAGTGGGATTCAAATTTACTTTTCTTCAATAGAGGTATCTACATGTAAGCAAGGTGTCTGAGCTTCCATTAGCTCCAATGAAGAAGTAGTTGAAATTGAGTCAATTAATTACATCGAAGAGGAGAAATCAAACGTGGTCAGATGAACAGTTAGAACAGCTCTTTCCATTGATAAGATCTCTAATAACTATAGTGGGAGCTTAGACAGCTACCTACATAACCTATAATGTAGGTATTTGGAGCTGAATCTCACCACAAGAATATCTTTAAGGAAAATAATCTACATATATGGCTGTGGATCTGAGGCAGCCACAAGAATAATATGGGAATGATTTAGGCATGCAATATCAGCTGTTTTGCGGTTGGTAAATCTGATAGCCTCAGATCTCTGA
Organism: Gymnogyps californianus; assembly: GCF_018139145.2. Classification (NCBI taxonomy): domain Eukaryota; kingdom Metazoa; phylum Chordata; class Aves; order Accipitriformes; family Cathartidae; genus Gymnogyps; species Gymnogyps californianus. The sequence continues at coordinate 105,260,554 of NC_059473.1, forward strand.
AATGACTAGTTAAAATAAGTCCTAGACAAAAATAAACTTTGTCCTGTCAGCCTCTAGTGCAAAAACTCACTGATCATTTGTCTCCCCTCTCAAAATCATAGGATAATTGTACAGGATGATGCTTGCAGCTTTATATTTTGCCTTCCTGATTTAATATTATTCTAGCAAGAACTTGGACAATGGGCACAAACTGAAACACAGAAGGGTCCATCTGAACACCAGGAAACACCTTTTTTTTTTTTTTTTTTTTTTTTTTACTGTGAAGAGCGACTGAGCACTGGTACACGTTGCCCATGGAGGTTGTGGAGTGTCCTTCCCTGGAGATATTCAAAAGCCGTCCGGACATGGTCCTGGAGCACCCTGCTCTGGGTGGCCCTGCTTGAGCAGGAAGGTTGGACCAGATGACCTCCAGAGGTCCCTTTCAACCTCAACCATTCTGTGATTCTGTGAGATAATACCAATTGTTGAAACAACGCAAGGGCTGCATTTGGCTGCTGTCTTGACAGACCAGGAGGAAGAAATGCATTTTTCCTGATGAGAGATTGAATTGAGCGAGACAGATCACAAAAATATATTGATTAGGAGAACTTTTATTAATAAAGTTGCCCTTATTAATAGAATCCATCTGTTACCATTAATAGCTGGTAACCATTCACGCTGCCCATGCATGTCTTTGCTCACACAGCTCACTCTTGCACTTGCACACCCGTTCACAGTCAGCCACTAGTGCATGGCTGGGAGGCCAGGCCCAGCTGTTTGTGCAGAGGTGCAGCGTTGTCACAGCACACAGGGGCTCTTAGGTGGGTGTCCAGAAAGTCCCTCAAAGGGTCCTTCATTTGATTAGGTGTATAGGTAATCCTGCAGCCTGGCCTCAAGTAGCAGCAGCAGCACCCTCTTGAATGTGGTCCCATTTACGCAACCAGCAGCTGATGTCAGCGTGGGCAGGCAGCCAGGTGTGGCCAACTTTTGGTGCCCCAAGTTTATCAGTTCTTGCAGAGCCAGCCAGACTGCCAGTCTCAGGAGCTTAGTACCTGGGAGACTGCTGCACACTGCTCTCTGCAGCCTGCTATATCTCATAACTCATCCATACACCTAGGTACTATAGAAATCACTTGCAAAAGCTCACACAGAAGGCACTTTTATGCAATGCAGCCTCTCCCCTGCTACGCGATATGCTTTAAGCAGAAGCAGCTAATGGGAGACCTAAAATCCTGTTATTCCAGATGCAAATTTATCCTTACATAGTAGTTGTGATAATCACAAGAGCTGGTAATACTACCAAATGCACATTATCCTTAAAAGATTCTATTCAAACCAACATGATAAAGGAAGAAAATACACTTCCAGATTTACTAAAGCGTCTTATTAAAACAAAAAGCACTCTTAAGATAACTTTTTTTCATCCCCTTCCCCTGGATAGCAAATATTAATTAAATGTATTGTCCTTAGTTTCCTTAGAATAATTTCATTTCTGTGTTCCTGAAGCTGTATTTATTAGGGCTTTTGGGTTAAAATGTCACCACCCTCTATACAGAATAAAAGTTCGCACTACATTCCAAAAGAAATTTATAAAAACTTTAGATTATATCAAAAAATATTTGGGATATTGGACACAGTTGATTGTAAACATATCCTCCAGGTCTAGTTTGACTTGACTGAGCTCCTTTAGTAGCTCCATACTGGGTAACATACTTCAAAGTACAAAAACCTGGAATCTACTGACCCTGGCCAGCTTAACTGGATCATGGTCTGCTTCTCTTCCTCCACAACTTATGTTTTCCTCATTTCTTTACTCTGTCTCACTTTTTAAAAAGATAAAGAAAACCAACCACCAATTAAAAATAAACCCCTCAAAAACAGTTTCCTTACATTTTGAAAGCCATCATTAATCCATTTTCTCCTTCTGCTGATCTCAAGCAAGCTGCCTGCTTCATGCTGCCTAGTATAATCATGGCCTCAGGACTGGTTTATCCAAACTCAATACAGGGTTTTTAAATAACATCTTAAAATATGTTGTAGAACCTACAGCTGCACACAGCCATCTCAAGATCAGAACATTAATGCTTTCCTAAGTAGCTCTCATCAGGAAACTTGAAGTACATTACAGCTGAAATCCCAGCCTCGGTTTCCTGCAGTGATGGATGCTGCGCTGACAGCAGCAGCAGCACCCACTCTACTCGAGTGCAGGGAGACTTTGTTCAGGCAGCATTCGCTAGCACTTCAATAGCAGTGATGGAGGACACCTACCGTCAGTGGTAGGTGTACTGTAATTTGGAACCCCCTGCAGTTCACCACAGCTTTACTGTCCCATATTGAGCCAGGATTTCCCAGAGGACTGCCACGGGCGTGCTGTCCTCACCACGTGTAATAATCCCAGTGCCCTGAGGAAGGCACACTGTATCTACAGGCACACTGTAACTGGGAGCACTACAGCTCCTAAATCCTGCTCAAGTACATATGTAAAACAAACTCACACATATAAGTAAAAAGTTTCTCAGAAATGTCAGTACAAATAGTATCCATACTTTCCCCAGTGACTTCCACTTGCGCAGCTGGTTTAGCCATGAAAGAGGTGAAAGAACTAATTTGCTGATGTACTTTAACTTCTTAGCATGTCCACAAACATTTTTAAGCTCCGGAGCACTTTTAAAATGATGTATTGCTGATCATTGAACAATCAACACCTCACATCTAAAACTTCTATAAAGTTTTAATTCTAACTGATTTTTTTTAAAGGACATTTGTAAATTTATTCCAGTCCTGCCAGAACTAAAGCCTGCATATATCCAGGATCTGTGGAGCTGTGGTTAGTACAGTATTATTCTTGAGCTAATAACCTAAAGCCTTAACTTTGGGTCAGAGCTGATTTCTACCCTACTAGCTCAAAAGACAAGTATAACTCTTTCCTATCTGTCTGAAAAAGACCATACAGAAACAACACAGTTTCCGAATTAAGGAGATTGCTAACACAGCCAGCCACGAGCTATTTATACTTATTTAACCTCTGAAAAATTGTTATTTGTAGGTAGAGTTTCAATATCTGACAGCAAACAGCTGGTAGAGTTTTGAGAGTCTAGTCGAATCTGACCTGTGCATTCAATCAACTCTCTTCCCATATGAAAAGTTAAAACTTAAATTTATTTTGCATTAACATGGAGCGTACGCATTCCATGACTCAGGAGAAGCAATGACATAATACACATCATGATATGGTGATATCATGACTCTCAGAAATATCAAGCTATCAAATTTTCCAGACCAGAAAACGATGCAATAGATGAAGTAAAAATATGCCAAATAAAACCCAACCTGTTTACGTAATATTGAAACATTTGTGAAATCTTCTGATGAAATTCTGGAGGTAGGCACTGGGCAAGTGAGGAGTCTCAAACAGAGGTTTAATAATACTATACCATAAAATAAAATAAAATTAAAAAAAAAAAAATCAGTCTCCTGAAAAATGAAGTGCAAAATAATATATCTGCTCAGTTTTATTGCAGTCCCTTTCTAAATCTGCTTTCTGCATGAGAAAGGCAAGAAATCCTGTGAAATTCAACTGTTCCACTTTACGCTGCTATTCATGTCAAACACTATGACATGCCTTTCGGAAGCTGCTTCTTCGTGTTGTCAGATTCTTTCAGTTCATCTCATTCTTCCTCTTGTTCTGGAAATGCCTCTTCTCTCACACTTTCCCTGTCTTTTAGTGACTTTGCTTTTTCCTTGAAATTTATATAAATATAAGCTCTTGAATCAGCAGGCATTTCTAAACAAAAGATAATTTTCTTTCATTTTCACCTCAGCATAAACTTCCCTTCCTCTAACTCATGTCAGATTGCTTTCAGGTTTGTGCTCAGCTTGATCTGGTCTTTCATATATCATTCATTATCTTCTGCTGGCCAAGCCACAGCATCTTTTCATATTCATTCTCCTGTCTTTTTTTCCTTTTATCAGATAAAACCAAGCACTTATTATTAAGCAATCTTTCAAGCCTTTGATGCCCTGCCTGGTTTCAGAGAGGCTAAATAACTGTGTTTATACATTGACATGTAAAGTACCAAGTTGAGCTTTATATAACAAAGCTGACTCAGTGACTTACTAAATATTAGGACAATTCCTGTTATATTAAACAAGCTGAGTCTTCTAAATACATTGGATTTGCAAAAGCTAGTGGGGGGAAAAAAAAAGCATCTACTTAAGTACTTAAAGGGGGGGGGGGGGGGAGGGGGAATCATTGAAAGTGCAGGCAATGAAGCATTTCCATGAGGCAAGCCCAGGAGTTTGCTAACAGATAATGCCTTTCCAGAAGGAAAAGTTAGAAGAGATTTGGCACAGTCTATGCATACATTTTGTAATCTCCAAAACTGGTATACAAGAGAGAGTGACTAGGGCTAGAGGAACGTAGCACTTCTACGTCCCAGAAGATACACAAAGGGTGGTGGTGGGGTTTTAAATGGTAATTTAAAAAACCAACCAACCAACCAAAAAACACCTACAAACTGACTTTCTACATGAAAGGCAAATATATTTCTAATATAAGGACTAAAAAACTTAAGAAGAGCTGAAAGTGAAAGCATGAGAAATTTGTTATAAATGGCACTGGACTTAAAACAGAATTCAAGAACTATACTAGTGAAACTACACAAATGTAAGCAATGTTATTTGGTATTAATTGTGCTTCCAAGGTATTTCAAAGAATAATTGCACAGATGTCTCAGGGCTTTTAAATCATTGAAGCTAAAATGGATAATTTTGTCACTTAACATGAGTACTGTGTAGGAGGTTTAAAGTTTATGTCAGGTCAACAGATACTTGGACTTTATTTGTTTGAGAAAAATATCCTTTTTGGGGACCAGCTGTATTATGTACACATGGATGAAATCAGCTTCCATTGCAAAACGTTTCTTTAGCTCTCATGTGGATCTTAGTTCAGAAAACTAGTGTGCTCTGACAACTGCTCTGTGTACTCTGAAAATGAAGACAGGTTTTTCTTAATATTTTGAAGATAATCAGTCGACATAGATGTTAAAACATTATGCTCCAATAAAATGGTGACTTTTTTTTTTTTTTTACTTTCTCATTACGGCTCACTGCTTCTTCAAACTTTATGTTTAGTTAAACCTTTTCAAGCCTGTGGCAATATCTGAAGAGACTGTGTTAAAATTAATTAAATCTTTGAAAATGTTTAGCCACAGTCCCGCTCTTACTGAGTTTTCTCGAGAGTGACGTCAAAGAGAGAGCAGCAGCTGCAGGTTTTCCTGCTGTCCTATCATGTCACAGTACTCAGGATATAGATGGATTCTGGTGTAGGCTTGTGAAAGACAACTTCAAGGGGGAAAATGCTAAAGAAACTTTTAATTTTAAAAATGATATGATTTTGTTGCAGGGAAAAAAAAAAAAAAAAGACAGAAAATGTATTTTTCTCTGCCAGGAGCGTAAAGGGCCTGGAAGGAGATAAGAACTGTGTTAAAGCTACATACCACAAAAGTTCAAAACATGAAATAGGCTACTCCATTTCACTGATTCCCATACTCCATGCAATGGAGAGAAGTGTGAACTAGCCAGGTTGTTAAAGGAAGCAATGGAAATTAGGAAAGTTTATCAATTCCAGGCAATTTATGTAACATTGCACAAGAAGCATGCATGTGCCTCTGTTTATGCATGCTAGAAATAGGAGCAAAGGAGAGTGTGTTGCAGAGGCCCCTATTGACTCCATGCATAGCGACTAGGATCACGAAGTAGCAGAGGCACATTCACGACATATTGCATCTGAGCTAATAAGCCATTTCAAGATTAATAGCTGTAGTCCAAAGCCATTTGAATGTAGCTACTATGCTTCAGGGCCCAAGTTGACAAGTCTACATCATGCCAAGCTGTTGCTTTCTTTGAATGTCTTTTCCTGAGAGGAAGCCTTTATCAACACAAATAAATATAATTCACAGAACTTGCCTTCTTAACTAACTGACCTCTTCCCACAGCCAGCACGGAGACAAAGGGACAAAGGAACCTCCATCATTTAAAAAAAGACCATAGGAATGGGTCAACTGCCTGCAACACTAGGCAGCACACAATAACAATTGCCATAATGTGCTGTTCATGTGTCATTCACTGAACAATAGTCAGCTTCTGAAGTGGTGATTTAAGGAACTTGTCAATGTTTTCAGTGATAAACACCAAAGTTCTATCAGAAATGACTGCAAGACTCCCTTTGATTTCATAGGGATACGAACTGCACTGAATTCATATGTAGTACGATGACCATGAATCAGGAGAAGGGATTTCATGGGGAAAAGTTTCTGATAATGTAATTCAAATCTCTATATACAAGGGAACGAAGTAAAGGCTGAATTGGCTTTTGCCCACAGGCATTTCCAGATTTGATTGCTTCACTTGGTTGGTTTAGCATTCTTTCAGCACAGTTTTGTGCTTTCAACACTCTTCATGTGGAATATAACCAGAGGAAAAAAGTTATTTCATGATGTAACTCATTGGAGTCAGTGGAATTACTCCAGTATGGAATACAGTTCACCATCAAAAGTGTTTGATTTTGTAGATTTTAAATATTCAAGTATTAGATGAAATAACAACTATTCAATCATAACCTAAATCCTAGGTGTGACTCTTCTGAATATTATTGTAAAATGCATGAATCCACAGGTAAAACAGAGCAAACAGTTCAGTTACCATCTCTAGATCCAGGATACATATCCATGAGCTACAAGTTAATTCTGGGCCCTGACACGCAAATAGGCAAGCAGCCAAACTGTCATGGGTCTCTTTCACTTTGATCAACTTTGGTTTTGAAAAGCTTTTCCAAAGAAAACACACTGAAACTGCTTTGTTCTTTGGGATAGACTCAGTCTTGAAAAATCAGCAGTTTCAAATGGAAGGAAAAGACTTATCAGAGTATTCTAAAAATAACTGTATTCGAAGGCCAAGTCTGGTCTGCAGTGTGTAATTTGAGCTTATCTTTTCTAAATGACAAAGACCTCCTTTCATATTTTAGCATATCTACGTATTATATGTTCTGGAGTTTACTTTAACAAAATACCTAACAATAGGAAGGTTGCACTAACTTTTTTTTTAAAAAACAACTTTGATATGGAAATAGATCTGCCTCCAAAATGAACTGGTTAAACTTTGTAGAAACAATGTCTTCTCATCTGGGTGTATTATGAATATGAAATTCCATGCAACATTAATTTTGATATCATGAGATCATGTTTGATATCATAAAACCTCAAAACCCCCCAAAAAACCCAACCTCACAACTCTGGAGATCATCCATAAACAAAATAAAATAAATCCTGCAATTTAGAAAACTCAAAAAACCTCTGGTAACACTTGTTTCTATTGGCAATGTTAATTTACTTTAGTAGCACTGCTTTGTCATTTTATTTTATAGTGTGCCTGTCAGGTATTTTGGTTATAATGTAAAAAAGAAAATAAAAAAAAGCAAGAAACACAGTCCAAACAACTTTTAATTCTTGTCTTATTGTTAAACTTAGCATTTAACCTGATACAACTGAATTTTATGAGAGGACCTGTTGTTAAAATAATAAGATGTAATTTTTACTACTTTTGCTCAAAAAGTTTCAGAAAGATCCAATTGTTTTCAGGCACTTATTATCAATGAAATTATTTTCTCGAAAGGGAGCTATGTGTTCTGTGTTCTACAAATCTTGCAGTGATTTAGTTGTTAGAAAAAATATTGCACTGACATAAAGTGGAGAGGATAATATCTATCTTTCACATTTCTTAGTTTAATTGTCTTACTACAACTGAATATGACACACAATGTAAGAAAGATTAATGATGAGAGAAAACTGAAGTCAGCAGCCTCAGGCAAGACAGTTTCTCAGAACTGGCTTTATAATCTCAGACGAGATACGATTAACCTTAAATGAATTTGAATTTTTCACCTTTTTCTTTCTTTTCTGAGACAGCACTACAAGACTTGTTTTTCAAGTCCTCCTGTATTCTGAAGAAAATTTCCAGCTTTCCAATTCTTGAATGGATTTTAAATAAATTCATACAGTATTTCATCCAAGCTTATTACACAGTGTCAAGAATTTGCTAACATTGATAAGTTTTTAACTATGATTGAAGGTATCCCTATCATATCTGCCCTAAGTTTCTCCAGTAGATTCAGCTCTGCACTAAAACAAACAAACAAAATGGGTTCTAAGCCATGAGAGCAGCAGTGGTGAAGTATTGTTTGCCCCCATCCCTAGAGGTCCCAAAGACATGCACGGTTTGTCCCCACACACTTTTCACATCACAGTTCTGCGGTTCCTCTTCCCTGCGAGGTCTTGCAGGGTCCTTCCCTTGCCTGATCCTTCCTCTCCTCCTCACACATTACAAAATATACTTCTTTTCTCATCAGAGAGATATTAGGACATTGACAACTCATCAGCTTTCTCCTCTTCAAGTCTTTGCTCTGCAGGCAGCACCCTGCATCCTGAGAGAGCAGCAGGATGTTATGGCAGAGTGGCAGGCTAGTTACACCGATGGAGCAATGGCTTCTGATGTACAGCTCCGGCTGCTTCACCAGAAAACTACTCCTGGTTCTGTCTCAGTTCCCTTCTGCCCCTAGATTCAATTACAGGGTATGCATGTGCCCTAATTCTCTTCCTCATAAGGTTTCCTAATTTTTAACAATGTCTTCAGTATTGCGCATGTACCTTCAGGTGGAAGAGACTCCATTATCAATATAATCTTATTGACGAGGCTGTTGAAGGAGGATCACACCACCCTTCTGCCAACGAGCCAGCTGTATGCGTTTGAGTTCCCAGTTAAACCTCAGATTCTCACACACAAGGACCAGCCACCAGTTGTGAAAGCACTACTGCTGCTGATTATATACAGAGGTAAAGTATATAAATGAATCTTTGCATCTGGGTTGCTGCATATTCTACATCTGATGTGCTGTCTCCTCAGAGAACAGATAAAATAATCCTCAGGCATTGAAAAACAGAGAGCCCGGAACCTTTCTGATTACTTGCCGAAGGATTTACTTAATTTAAGTAATTATTTTATTACGGTTTCCTTTAGACACAAGATCTGAAAAACTGATATCAAGAACTTGAAAATGCTGAGAGGTTGTGCAAATACTCTGCCAAACTTTATCCCTGAGCCCAGCAAACAAAATGCTTCAAGAAAAAAAAAAGGAAAAAAAGAAAAAAAAAGGGAAGAATAATATACTTCATCTTTCCTTCAAATTTTCTCTCCAATAACCTTGTTCCACACTGGCCAAAGGAAAACCTGTGTAACCAGTAACATATAAAATACTTGAAAAAGCTGCAATCACATCGATCTCCATTAGTATAATTAATATATACTATCTCAAACCCTAATTGTGAGGGCAGTTTTCAAAATGATACTTGGTAATTTGGTGCATAGTACTTTACTTAAAGTAGGTGCTGGAATTAAAAATAGCTTTAAAAAATAAAACTGAAGTATTACATTCAGCAATACTCATATTCTGAGAGTTCTAGAGTCTCAAGGAAAGAAAGAAATTATTTTCTATACAAGACATGGTAAAGGTTGGCCTTTCTAGATTGTAGCTGCACATTAAAGGTCTCCCCTGTAACACAATGTACAAAAGGCAACAATAAAAGATGCAGAATGGCTACATCAAGGAATTCAGAAGCGTTGACCTATTCCTAGCTCTACTACTGGGCTGCTGAGTAACTTCAGGAAATTATCTTTTTAATCATATCTGCATGTAGCCTATGAAAAGTTAGCTCTTTAGCATATGCTGTATGTTTAGTCTCCTTCTATAACCAACAGAGAAGGACACATTTCCAGGGGGTGATTTATTCCATCTGAAGACAGGTCTGAAAACAATTAGACTAATGTGTGCATACACCTCTGGAAAACTTGAGGAACAACTACTTACAGCACATTTATAAGTAGATGGAGGACAAAAAGAACATAGTTATAGAACATTTTTCCTTTTAGTTTAAGGATTTTTTTAATGCCTTTTCATGATTGGCTTTGCACCGAATGTGTTCATTCTGGCCTGGCTGAGCAGAGTCCAGGGTAACTAGAGACAGGTACCCAGAGCAGCGGCCTCCCAGGTTTCTGCTATGGCAGAAGCATACTGCTCCTTGGTAGCTGTGGCTTGTAGAAACATTTATTTCACACAGACTATTAAATTATTTCAGATCTTGTGGAGAATGGACTAGTATAAGAGATTACAAAGGGAAAACAGAGCTTAAACCTTTAAAGGAAGGGGGCAGGGAACAGAAGAGGACCAGACATAAAGCTGTAGTAATTAGAAATCCTGGAGAAAGGAGAAATTTTAGAACAAGTAATGGTGTATAAGCACTTGGAAGAACACAAGGAAATGAGTAGCAGGCAACATTTAGTCTGTCTGTCTGTCTAGAACTGAATGTCTGATTTCTCTTTGTGTTAGAGTAGGCGGTCTTACATGTGAGGAGGAGCCTTAGGTGTCTCTTATATTGACTTTCTTATGGCTTTTGACACTGGCCCACATGACAATGTCATCCATGTCACAGACAATGCGAGACACACATTCTAGATGAAAATACTTTAGGTTGAATTGATGGAAAGCCAAAACCTTGTATCACACGCAGTCGTTCACAGTTGAAATGGGGTGTACCCATTCAATACTGATGAATGGCTGATGGCAATTTGGTTTTTTTTTTTTTTGTCAGATGGGACAGCATGAGGACAGGCTTACAATTATCTTGAAAAACTAAAGAAATTTCTTGAGCAAAAAACAAACAAAATAGGACTGGATTCAGTAAAGACAAGTACAAGACACTGAACTCAGGAAGGAATAATTAATTGCAAGACAGTAGATAGAGGACAAGTTGTCACGTCTCTGTTCTACACAAAAAGGGTCTGCTATTACAGTTTAGCACAAGTTAAGTATGATTAGACAATATCATGCTATTTCTGAAAAAAATAAGCATCATAGTGGGACGTATAAACAAGAGCATAAGCTACAAGACATGGAAAGTCATTCTCTTTCCACATCTAGTACAGGTTAGGGCCTCAGCCATGTGCAGACTTGACAGGGGAGAGAGTATAGAGGAGAGACTGATCAGAACTCTGGAAAACATGACCTATGAGAAAAGACTGAAAGAGTATTTGCTTTTAAGTCTAACAGAGATAAGACTGACAGGGTACAATATCAGTCTTCAATTGCATGAAATGTTGTTGCTAAAGGGAAGGAATAATCTATTTCAACTTTCATATGCAAAAAATAATGAGCATATTCTGAAACAGGGAAGAGTCGGGTCAAACATTAGCTGAACTTTCTAACAGCAAGGATAGTGAAGCAGAGGAACAGACCTGCTGGGGATATTATGGCCTTTCCATTGTTGGAAGCATTGAAAACCAGGTTAGACCAAACATCTGTTCAGCGTCACCGATCCTGTGGGGGCAGGGGATAGACCAGCTGTTCTGTGCAGTTCTTTTCTTGTCCTATTTTTCTGAAAGCATATGTTCTGTTTATTACAAGGATCTACTAGTAATATTGTGAATTAATATTAGATTGGTCCTTGCCAGTCAATCAACGGTAGATCTACATATTTTCTACTCTGTCAGCATAAAAGGAATCTCAGTGCAATACAAATAGCTTAAAAATAACAGAAAAGTAAGTTTAAAGGTTCCTTAAGCCTCACATGAAGGAATATTTCATGATACTTAATGGAATATGTATTCACACAGTTCCTGTGCTGATTCAGATTAGACCAAACTGAAAGAAATGAGTAAAAAAGGAAAACTGAATATCACAATTAAGAGCAATAAAGAATTGTGGCAAGCACTGTGGCAAATACTAAAACCTAAATGAAGCACTCATGTAGTAAAAAAAAAAAAAAATAAAATCTTCTTTTACAGACTACAGTGTGATGCTTCCTTGAAGCTCCCCATTATAGTCAAAGCAACTTGAGACCGAAAGGAGCAGTGTTGGACAGAAACCTTGATACCATAGCAAAAGCAAGGGACATAAAAAGAGCTTTACATACATGCAGTTTTGCATTTCCTTCTGTAAGTTTTTATCTGCCTTATAAGATACAACAGAAATGCAATTTATGCCTTGCTTATAGGGAGGCTGTAGAAATAAAGCCCTGGTTTGCTCTTTCATTGGCCTTAAGCGATAAGCATCTACTAACACAATCATTTTGTTTCTAAGCACATCACTGCTGTTATTTCTAAGCACATCACTATTGTTTTTATTCTGAAAGTTTCACTCTTCTCAAGGAATGTAACTTTGACTTATTAGAAATCTCAAGTCTTGGTGAAGCTTGGGAATGCTACAGGTAGTCTTCACTAAGGTCAACAGAAAAAAGTTATTAACACTTTGTTTGGTGTATTAGAAACAAAGGAAGTCACTGCAAAGATCAGCAGGAACAAAGCTGTAGTAAGAACTTAGATACAATATGATGTTTTTTTTTTCTTGTCCGCATGGGAGCTCTGCCTGGAGCCCTTAATCTGAAATATTAGGGAAAAAAACCCAAACAAAAGTCCAAGGAATGGTAGCAGGACTGACAGGAGGGGGGAGGATTTGAAGAAATCAAGGGAATATATTTCCCCCTTCCCCCAGAATTCTGGTGTGGCAGGGGGTTGGAACATCCCCTAGCATTGCATTCAGGGATGCAAACCCATAGAAGATACTAGCTTAACACTTATCTATTTTTAATTTTCTTAAAGTGCATTACATACAAGTAATTAAAAAAAAAAAAAAAAAAAAAGGAGAATGAAGGACATACTCCCAAGCTCTATTTTCTGTTAAATGCAACACTCCTATTTTCCCTTCTTGTCTCAGTTAATGCTACTGGGCTAAGAATTCAGACACTGCTCATAAAGTTTACATTTTCAGTTAGCCATATTTCACCAGCCTCTTACTGCTGCTGTGAAAGCATATGAAAATTGTGATGATACTTCTGACTGGAAAGGACTTTGAAACTGCCTCTAGCAACAATAGAAACCGTGTGAACAGCTCACACAAAACCTGTGCTCAGGTGTATCAAAAGTATAAAAATTCAATTTTTTTGTAGCTAAAACAGAACCGCATTGGTAGGACATGGTAACTGTGAGGCTGTGGGGCTTTAGCTTTGTTTTGAAACCTAGCACAGGGCTGGCAGGAGCAGTGAGTAAATATGTTAGATTTATGATCTTGTACTATAATGGATGAAATATTTGGTGTGCAGCAATTGGTGGGGCTGCATGGTAAAACATGCCATGGAAATTTTCAAAGTTAAAAAGAAATTATTTGAGGAGGGATCATCTTGGTAATCAGTTTAACATCAGCTTTCAGACCACATCCTAAGAGCTGCAGGAGAAAGACTATGGAGACAGTGAATGGCAGTACCATAACAAGAATAAGCATTCACGTAAGGAGGACTAGCTTTAATTCAAATTGGTCCTCAGAGAAAACCAAACACTGAATAGCTCCCTAATTTACGCCTAGTGAATCACTCCTCTGGCAGTAAGCACCATTGTGTCAACAGAGAGGAAAAATCCTTCTGATTGTCTTCAATGACACATGCTTCTCTCTGTTGCCTATATATGGGACTCTGACACTTTGAAAAGCTAAATTTGAATCAGAAGTTGTGAATATTATAATATAGTCATAATAAGAAAACCTAGGATTGTCCTAGAAATGTCAGTGTACGCATTACAGAAAAGGAAGCATAGTATGATTTCCAATTTCAGCATCTGGTCCCCAAACTGTCTTCTGAACTTTCCCAAAAAAGAAAAACCTGTTCAACTGTGACAGACAATATCTGTTTTACTTATCTATTTTATATGATGCTACATTCTTTCAACAGGCTATGGTCAGACAGCCGAGAGAAAGCCCTTGTTTGCCTTCTCTTGGTGGCTGCCCCATCCATCTGGTGAAGCATGCGGTGGGCGGGCAGGGCTGATCCTCCCCAGGGGAGTGCAGAAATGCACTCTATGAGAGAGGTCTCCAGCACGGGGCCAGAGGAGAAGGGACAGGTGGGGTGAGGGCAGCAAACAGAGCTGATGGCAGAGGTCGGTATGCCTGTCAGAGCACAGGCACCCAGCCAGGCTCCACGGAAAGAGAGGCTTTCCCTAGTGATCGAGAAGGGACTGCGCGCAATTTGATGCAGTGCAGGAGTCAACTGAAAGGTTCCTGGGCTGGGAGCAAGATGGGAAGAAAGGACCCCTGCCACCTGCAAGGACGTGCTGGCTGGGGGGAAATCAGTGGACAAATGCCATTTATTTTAGCCCAGTCATTTTGACATTTTTCTATTTTCAAGTGTTGTCTGCTCTAACATCTGCTCAAAGAAAGCTGGCTTTAGAACATGAAGGCCCTTGATGGCATTTCTGAGGTGCCATTAAAGGTGCAGCACAGGTCACAAGGTACACAGCAAAAGGTCTGATTGATTCAAGACCCAGAATTTCCCCCTATTTCCAGCAGATTTTGGCATAACTTTCTTATGAAAAATTGCTTAAAGAATTACAATACTATGCATACTTAGGTAAAACAACTGTTTTGCACCAGTAAATTTCTCTACTTGAAAGTGTAGAGCAAAAGAGATATGGTCTTAAAAAAAAAAAAAAATACTGTAGTCAGTGTCCCTCTATTTAAAACTCTGTTCTTATTCTTAAACCACATTTTGTTTCAGGTTTTGTGATTTATGTATATTCTTGTTCTCACGTGTTTTGTTTCTACTATAACTATGCTCCCTCAGCGCAAACAAAGATTTTATGTTACCAGTTATTTGGTATATTCTTTATGGAAGTTCTGGGATTGTCTACTCACCCTAGATGTACAGACTGAAGAATTATTTATTGGCAGCTTGGTCACCACATTCAGAAAATAAAATAAGATTCCTAGATAGCTGTTTAACAGAATACAGTACGGTATGGAATAACAACTCTAACAATATAAGCTTTCAAATACTGTGTCGAGAGGTCATGTTTGCAGAGAACGTAAATTAATGGAGACTTTGGAAGTCAGCAGGGCTCTTACGATAATCTGGTCCTATGTATTTATACGTAAGACTGTTCATATGTAAGGGTTCTTCAAACTCTCAAACATTTGTGGAAGGGAAATGATACTTCAGTAGTTTTGAGATAAGAATTTCAAAGGCATTGAAAAACACTTTACCATGCCATACAGTTATAAACTTCTCACGTAACAAGGACTTGCAATTTCCTCGCACATGCATTAACCGCAAAATTGAGAAAGACCAGCTTAAGGGCCTGACCAAGACCAACCACTTGAATCCTACTAACACCAGGAAGAGGCTGTAAGCAAAAGCAGAAGCAAAGCCTGGATTACATTCTACTGCAACCAAAACAAGTATGCCAAAAGCTGTGAGGCAACCAAAAGAAAGGAGAGCCTTCCCATTTAAAAAAGTCAATGCCAGCAGGGCTCATAGAACACACAGAAATGGAGGCTACGCAAGGTAAATATTTCTTAATATATAGCAAGGCCCGTATTGATCTAGCAATAAGAAAGACTATAACTAGCCATATTTCTTCCAGAATAAATCACCCTAAGGCAGGAAGGTTCACCTGATGACATAAAGTCTCTCGCAGCCGGTGTCAAAGTTTATTGTCGATATTAATTTTAATTTAGTACTTAAGTAACTTTACACTTTTTTCTCCCCTGGCTAAAATCTGAACAGTTGGGTATCTCTGAAGAACACAGAAAAATGACTGAGTTAAAACAGGGATTTATTGTCATTTAACTTGAGGGTATTTCTAGTATCTTTTGTCAATAATAACAGTAAAAATATCAATATTTATTAATGGAATTCATATTCTTAGCCTATTAGTAAAAGTAAAAATAACATTTTATGAGTATTTGCCCTCTGCCTGGTACAAACAATTACAGAAGGGTTCTACCAGCTTGCGGTAGAACTGTAGAAACTTGGAAATCATTCTAAGCAAATTGAGGTGTGAAATCAAAAGTGAGAAGCCCAAGAAAATATAAGCAGATATTTAAATCCCTCTTATAACTTTGAGGAGCTTACATAGCATAGGAAAGAAAAGAAAAGAAGAAATAAAATTGAAAATTGAGGCAATGATAGGAACAATTGGATATTACTAGGCAGGATATAAACTCCCTGGAAGGGAAAAGAGCATGCAATAGAGCTTTTTCTAGATGGAGTGGGTGGGAATATATTCTTCTCTTTCAGGTATCTTACTCCCTGCAGTAGGATACAAATTTAAAACAACTGTTGCTCTGATCAAGCAGAACAACTCATAGGTCCAGAAAAAACACTCCATAGATTCAACAAGAAACATCATGAAATTTATCACTCTTGTAAAGCAAAAATGAAATCTGTTCTTTTGCCTCCTGCTGATGTTTCCTGTGTCATGAACCTGCACTGTGAACAGGCTGTGTCCTTCCGGGAAATATTTGCAAGAGAGCACAGAAAGCAATTGTGGCAGCCATAACTGAAACTGCTGAAGAAAACACGGCCGTACTGACAATAAAAGTAATAATATATTTTCATTTTAGTAACCCTACTGCAGAAGCTTACAAAGGTGCAACAGTTCCTGAGAAATGTATTAGAAAACTGAACCTGTCCTGCCATCTTGTCACAAAAGGGGAAAGTTTGCAGTACCTGTCAGAAGACACAGTAAATTAAATCATCCATTAACTTCTGCCCAATCCACCGCTTGACAGGGTTCTTGCAAGCAAACAGCCAAATGTTGAATAACAAAGAAAAGAACAAGAGCGAGAAGAGGTCTTTTGATGTGCAAGGTATTTTTGCTACCAAATTCTAATAAAGCCTCTGACAATTTAAATTACTACAGGTGATTTCAGTTTAAATCAAGAGTTTTCAAAGTAAATGCATATAAAGCACTAATCCATCAGAATGAGGTTAAAGGGGATAAAAATCCTACAACTGCAAATTTAAATTACTAATTAGCTACTCAACAGAACTATTGCAGCTGTTCTTTTTGCTAACCATTAAACTATAAAGATATGAAGACAATGAAAGGAGAATGACCTTCTATATGTCAAAGAATATTGCTGAAGGCATCTGCAGCTAATGGGCCTGTGCTTGCTCGTGCAGAAAGAGTAAATAGGTTTATTAGCTTACTCAGCTGGAAAATGCTCAGCAGCTACTGGTCATTTGATAACAAATTTAATTCATAGTTCATTTAGCTACAAAGGGAAGTAATTTTTTTTTGTGTTATTATTCAAATGTTCTGAAACATAATCTGTACCCAGAGGGGGTAAGACACTCATGAACCCTAGAACAAAATGTTTTGTACTTATTCTGTCCTAGTTTGCATCCTGTACCATTGCATGTGAGTTTCTTACAACTTAAGCATTGATTTCCCAGAAAAAGATTAGCTCCTGTAACTAGAGATAACAAATGGAAAAATTGAAAGCTTCTTGAAATCCATATCAGCCTTGTTGCAACTACATAGATTCCCTAATTACAACATGCGTTTAAAAAAAAAAAAATTTTAAAAGTGTATTTTGTAAAAATATTCTGTTGTTTGACTTAAAACAACATATTTTCATGCTACAGTTTTGCTCTCAAAACACATCATGGATTTTATCTGGATCAGATTCTTCTGCTATGTATAAACTACCATCCTTATGTTAATTGTCGTGTACTAGATGTGAAATCGAGAAAGGGTCATACCTACAAATATTTGCCTGCAGCTGCCTCAGTGAACCCTTCCCAGTCATTGATCTTCTGGGAGTTTTTCCCACTCACTGAGGAAAGGACTACAGCTGAGACTGGCAGAAAGGGGAAATGAACATTCAGGACAAGGTAGAAAACACTCTCTACTCAGAACTTCCTCAGAAATTAGTCACAAAATCATTACTACAAGTTCACCTGTGCTATTTTGTTCCCTATAGAAACCCAGTCAATGGCAAAGACTAAAGCAACTGGAGAAGCTCTCAATAACACAGATCAAATATAACCACACTATCGAGGTGCTAGAACAGGGAGACAATCAAAATCTATATATAAATAGTATTATAGCAGAGTCCAGCACATATTTTTCATGGGAAGAAGGAAGGGAGAGTAAGAAGAAAGAAGATTTTACCCTTACTGAAGCAATGACTTTTTTTTCCCCCCAGAGGTTTTTTTTAGACATTCATTTTTAAGCCAGGTATCATTTCCTCCAATCCAGTGGAATCTTAAACATTCACTTTTTGTTCCAGTAATAGGTTTGTCTATTACTATTTATTTCTTATATAGCCTTTTTACTGTCAATAATAATTCATAGAACAGGTAAAAAAATAGAAATACTTTTGCTGAATTTCTGGAATATTTACAAAATACATTAGTTAATTCTGTGGCCTGAATTATCATTAGTATTTGTAATTGCCTAGTATTCTGTAAGTTGAACAGTCATTCTCATACCTGTGAAACCCATCAGAAAATTTTCTGTTCTTAAAACACAGAAATGAAAATCAAGTTTGTTGAATGACACTGCTGTTGCTTATGACAAGCATTTTTAGGATAGTTTTATGTCTTATTTATCATAACTTTAAAACAATTTAAGGAAAGTCCTTCAATTTTCTTTGCAAAACTGTGTGAAAAACATCACACTGATAAATTAAACTGAGAGGACTGATTAAAATCCATGCTCAGCACTACATCTTTAGATATCTACAGGATTGAAACATGATGTAATAGAAAAGACAGTATTCATTTGGCATCCTGTTTGTCACAGCTTGATCTTCAAACAGGGAAAAAGAGGAGCTCTGGCATTTTCTCGTTTAGCTCAGAATAAATCTAACAACATTAGTTTGACAGTGTGAGCACTTTACATAGGTTATGAGGGTGTGCACCCCACTACTGCAGCCATATTTCCCTTGGTTAAGTTAGTTAACCCGCATGTCATGATCACCTAGGATGCTCTTTACTCTCCACTCAAGAACTGGCATGATGCTGCTCTATGGCAGTGCTCTCTTTACACATTAAATGGATGTATGCATGGGTATTTTCTTTATAAACTGTTGCAGTAGTAACTCATCAGAAGAAATTAAATGTTCAGACTACAGCAGTGTCTTTTATATGCTTTTAGAGATGTCTTGTGGCTCAGGGATGTTTTGCATGCAGACTGCCAGATTTAACGCCCACATGAAAAACATAGTTTATATGTGAATCACACACTGCAGTAGAAAAAGCTCATCAGATTTCTAAAAGGGATTGTATTTTTGTAGAAGGAAAGATGCATTAGTCTTAAAATATCAGCAGAGTACAGTAATAAATATACCCTATTTACACACATTGCTCCAGCTACACACAGCCTGAAGTCAATCAATGCTCTTGTGCTTGTTTTTCCTATTAACTAGCTCTAAGTAAATAGCTTCCCACCTGAGCGAACTATAGCTAAGAGGAAAGAGCAGATTCTGAGGTGTAGATACACCTTAGGTTGGTTGAATCAGGACTGCTGCGCTTATTGTAATAATATCTTTCTGCTAGGTGAGAAGTAAAGCTCTTTGTACCCAGTACTGTGCAGGTGTAGTGTAAGAAAAAGTCACTCTTACAACAAGCATTACTCTTTATAAGACATCAGAGGGAAAACATTAGAAAAATCAAGAAGAATTAGCAATGAGTTAGAAGTTTCCATTATCTAGTGGAAACCTCTTCTCTTACAACCTCTGCTAAGGTAATAAAAAGTCAGGTGCAAAATGGGTACGAGCCTACAGAGGAGAGATGAATGATACAGGAATTCAAGCAGTGGAGAGGTGAGAGAAGAAAAAAGAAAGAGAAGCTTCTCTGAACATGATGAAAAGGGGAAAAGGAGAAGAACAAGTCAGCCAAAGAAAGAAGGAAGGTCATGTCATATTCTGTTTATTTTCTCTTGGAAAAAAAATCAGCAAGACTCTGTGAAAAGAGAGAGGTGGAAGCTTTGAGAAGTAACTCAATAGAATAAAGGTCGCTGGAATTGCGGGTAGTGGGTATGGCATTCATTTGTGCTGAAGATGTAGAGCTACTGCATTCACATGCATTTGATCATAAAAGTTATAGAGCAATAAAATGTTTTTCTTGCTGCACCCTGCTCTTTTATTGTACCTAGAAAAGTGTTTGCGTAAGGTACTCTTTTCTGGTTTGTTGCCTTTTGGTTTATATAGCCTAGAAAATCTTTTTCTGTGGTTCCCTCCCCCCCCCCCCATCATCCCGAAAGCCTGAAGAAGCCTAAAATGAAACTGATGTGGGAGTTTCACATCTTGTAAACAAGCTAAGCATGTGGTGGTCCTTTTTAACTCCCCCATACGTTCCCTAAATATACTTTACAGAAAGAAGAAGAATTAGGCAAACAAAACAGCTGAGTAACTATGCTAGGAGAGCTACTACCAGCAACAATTTGGTTTTCTGGAATTTTTAATAGATACTAGTAAAAGATAAAACCTAAGAATATTCTATGTAGCTTGCTTGTTTTAATTCACTCTCTTCCCTGGTATGAAAGCATTAATATTTCAGTCTGCTATGAGTACATATTTGTGGGACTCGAAGAATTTAATCTTTCTGTGAGGCTAAACACTGAGGAGCAATAATAACTACTAACTAAATATTTTGCAATATTTTATTAATCAGAGGACTGTATTATTGCAAAAAAAAAAAATCATCTCTCCTAAAAAAATTAAGTGGAAAACAAAAATGCAGGTATTTTAGCTTTGGCACTCTGTATTTATTTACCAATACAATGAACTGTATGATTCTGAAAATTTCAGCTCTTGTTAAAAAACTAAAGTAGAAAACAAAACCAAGATATTTTAGCTTTGGCGCCATTCACAATTGGCTAGACAAATGAACACTGGAAGTTACAAAACAGCATACTGGGTTCTTATCAATAATTTGAACATTATGCTTGACTAAATTCGCAAGTTCTGTCCTGCCGATATATTCCACCAGTTTTTGTCAAACTGAAAAAATGTTAAAGGAAAAACCCCAATATTTATGAATTTTTCATGTGTCAAAGCAGTAGAAAGTACAGGGAGTCAGTAATGTCTCACATAATAGAACTCTTCAAAGATGGACACTGAAAACATACTAATCACAGAGGTATCATTAAAATCTGGGTACGGTTAATCCAGTATATAGTGTACCAGAGGAAAGACTAAGCAGAGCTGTGTCTAACGTTACTCTGCCATATCCTGCAAAAGCAGCCTCCTTTCACCTAAAAAGAGCTTGTTAGCTGAACAACACTTGGAGTAAGAATATCCAAAAAGATGTGAGAACATGGAGGTTTTGAAATTCTATATGGTATCTTATATATTAATCTCTAAAAAATACAGTCCTCTGAATGCAGTACATATAGTAACAATATAGTCAATATAGTAACAGTTGTTACTATAATGACCACAGAAACTTGGCCACATTTTTAAGGACACAATAAAGCCTGCTAAACCTCTGCCCGTAACTATTGATTCATGCTACATATTATCCCTTGGATTACTGATACAATTATTGAAGTCTATTACCAATTTTAAATGTAGAAAATCAGAATGATTTTATGTGATAATCAAAGGTAATGCCCTGTTTGTGGTGTGAAAACACTTCTTAAGATTGATGACAGTCTGGGTATATAGTCTCAAGAGTAACACAAGGAGATTAGGGAATTGTCAGGAAAAAGTATCAATGGATGTTTGGAGGCTGTCTTTGGTACTTTCTCTCCATCACCAATTAATATTAGCTCTGTTATAAATTTTCTGGTTTGTGTCAGAGATGGAGAAAAATACAAAAATTTATTTTTACAATAGAACTATACCTACTGGAGGTCCCTTCCTGATTGAGCAATCACAGGATTATAGCAGGTGCATTGCAGAGTTAAAGCAGAATATGATAACAAAAGCCTTAAAAAACAAGCACAGTATGGTATTAGAGAGCCCGAGGGTATAAACACAAACCACAAATGGTCAATTAATGGTCATCAAAGGAATACAACAGTGAGAACTGGGCTGAACCCATTTTAGGTCATAACAGAGGACAAGGAATATACATTCAACACACAAACAATCTAAATATACTGAAAATACAATGGAGGTAACAAGAAGGGTTGAGAACAACAGCCTGTGTAAAAATGGGAGCAGAGGAAGAAGAGAGAGGAAGAATGGATCCAGCTGTGCCTGCCCTGGTGTGGGCTGCTGCACCCGATCAGCGCCCAAGGGTCTTCCCTCCCCCTTGGCAGAGAAGGCAGCACTGCCATTCACCACATTTCACTACTCCAACTCAGCAATTGTACCTAAAGTGTTCTCTTTTACTATGTAGCTGGGTTAAGCAAATCAGAATTTGGAAGAGCAGCATGTGTCTCTCAGCATTTTCTGCTTCAATTTTCCCACATGACAAAGTGAGTGACACTGTGGCACTGAGACACAGTAAAGTGGGATGCAACAGGTGAATAATGTTATCATGTTACTTATGGAGTCTATCTATATATGACCTTCCTACCGCTCTAAATCGTGACATCTGCATCATAATTATTAAATCATACCTGAGTGACACCTACCTCCTCAGTGAAAGGGTATGGAGATGTTAGTAACTGCAAATGAGGATTAGGACAATACATGAGCCAGAAAGCTCCTTTTTTAAAGCTTCTCAGAAATTACATCAAAAGCTAGACAGGGATTGTCTTACCCTGCAAATAACACGACTAATTTACTTGTTTTTGTCAAACGTGAAGTTTGCAACCGGGCCTTTGTGGAGTATTTACAATGCTTGTCTTTAGGTATCCAGACTCCCTAAACTGGTCAACAGAAAGAAAAGGTACCTAAATTAGACTCCTACTCCTAGCCTTGGGGAGACCATCTCTCTTTCTTGATGATATCTGAACCATAGTTAAACTAGCTGTCCAATTTAGGTGCTTAGAAGTTTAATGTTAGGGCCTGGGAATACTTCTGTATGTTTTCAGGCTAGAGTTATTATTAATTCAATGTATACAACATAGTAGCATTTGTTGTAGTATATCAGCAATATTCTTTGGTGGCAGTCTGTATTGTCAAATAGCTACGGGTCAATGTTTCCGGCTTTTCTGAAAACACTCTCAAAGAAAACGTGAGTAGAAAATAAAACGCAAGTTTAATGACCAGATTTCTCCCACATCCTTTAAAAAAGAAACGGGTCAAGTCACAACACCAAAGATGGCATTTTAGTATGTATTTATTCCTGAAACAATAAATCTATCTATAACACGACAGCAAACAAGAGGCAGCCATTCTACTCTCACTCAATTATAACATACTGTTTCAGGGTCATTTTATGTTACCCGAGCAAATGAGGTTTTCTGGCTCATCTAGCTGAGAGCTGAGCAGCGATATATGGGAGAAAAAAAGAAAAAAACAAACAGAACTTAGGAAGATTTTTAAGGATCTAAGTTTTACAGGTCTTCTTTCATAAGTTTTTAATCTTAATTTACATAGAGAACTTTTCAGGAATTGGTAAGAAAATAATTGCTACTTACTCGTAAAAACTTGTATTGAAATCTCTTTTGTAAAAGGATGGGTGTCTGAACAATGAAGAATGTCATGATGAAAAGTGGTACTAAAACATCTCTTTAAAAGTACATCGTTATAAGCCACAGTTCAGCTGCGAATGTTCCTCCAAAAATCTACGTGCATAATTTTTGCATTCCAAATGTGGTCTTAGTATATTTTTATAATAATTAAGAGCTATCACAACAATACCTAAATCTCAAAAAAAAAAAAAATGCTAAGGTTATGAGATGTGACAGGGACAAATAACTGGGCCAGGTGCTGTTATTAACATTGACTTTCAAATTATTATGAACATAGGCTTTTTGTTTTCAGTAAGCATGTTTCATCAGTACTGTACAGCAAAACACAAGTGATTAACCTGATGATATATAAAGAAATTTTGTTACATTCCCCTTTTAAAGCCATACACTACAATTTCTCTAAGATATTGTACCAGGCATCAGTAGCACGCCTCCTTTTCCACTTACATTTATCTCTCTGAGAAACTTCTGTTGTGGCAAGTAAAAGAAATGACCCTCAGCATTCGTATTTGAGTTCCCTCTGTCCTTGTCCAGGGCACTGGTGCAGAACAGACTCTTGTTCCATGTCTTTTATGTAGGACTCTCTTTCAAGACTTGAGGGCCTTAGACAAAGCTGGGAGGATTTAGAGATCTGCACCAGAGTGACACCAGGTTAAAGATGTGATGAGAAAGCTTCCTACCCTGGTACAGCCCTCAGATTATTATCCATTATTGATTTTTCAGTTAGGCAGCGATGAAGTTGCAACAGGAAGTCCGAGGGCAATCAAGAGAGACTTCAGGGCCTTGGGATGACTGGTTAAGGGATCAGGAGCACAAGTAGTGTTCTCCTCTAGCCTTCCAGTTGCAGGGAATGATGAGGGAAGAAACAGGGAGACCCAGCAGATCAATACCTGGCTCCGAGCCTGGTGTCACTGGCAGCATCTTGGGTTTTTTGATCATGGGTTGGTTTACACGACACCAGGCCTGCTGACAACAGACAGGGTACACCTGTCTCAAAGGGGGAAAAGGATCTTTGCACAGGAGTTAGCAGAGCTCATTGAAAGAGCTTTAAACTAGATTTGAAGGGGAAGGGGATAAAACCAGGCTCACTAGAGATAAGCCTGGGGGCGGCACACCAATGTTTGAGGGACGGTGTGTTAGCAAGGTCCTTTGGTCTGTCATCTCAGTGGAGGTAGGGGATGGAGATCCATGCGGCAGCAAAGATGCAAGAGTTATTGATGTATTAGAAACCATGGACGTGCCTGAGAATGGTCATGTAGGAATTAGGGCTTCTCCCCTCAAAAAGGTGGTGGGATCAATAGCCCAACTGAAGTACATCTACACCAGTGCACACAGCACGGGCAACGAAGAGGAGAAGCTGGAAGCCATCGTGCAGCAGGAAAACTATGACATAGTTGCCATCACAGAAACATGGTGGGATGACTTGCACAACTGGAGTGCTGCAATGGATGGCTATAAACTCTTCAGAAGGGATAGGCAAGGAAAGAGAGGCAGTGTGGTAGTCCTGTATGTTAGGGAGCGTTTTGATTGTCTAGAGCTTAATGATGGTGATGATGGGGTTGAGTGTTTATGGCTAAGAATCAGGGGGAAGGCCAACAGGCAGATGTCATGGTGGGAGTCTGTTATAGACCACCCAACCAGGATGAAGAGGCAGACAAAATATTCTATAAGCAGCTGGGAGAAGTCTCCCAGTCGCTAGCCCTTGTTCTCGTGGGGGACTTCAACTTACCAGATGTCTGCTGGAAATGCAATACAGCGGAGGGGAAACAGTCTAGGAGGTTCCTGGAGTGTGTGGAAGGTAACTTCCTAACACAGGTGGTGAGTGAACCAACTAGGGAAGGCGCCCTGATGGACCTGTTGTTTCTGAACAGAGAAGGACTTGTGGGTGATGTGATGGTTGGAGGCTGTCTTGGGCATAGCGGTCACTAAATGATAGAGTTTTTGATTCTCGGAGAAGTAAGGAGGGGGGTCAGCAGAACTGCTACCTTGGACTTCCGGAGGGCAGACTTTGGCTTCTTTAGGAGACTGGTTGACAGAGTCCCTTGGGAGGCAGTCCTGAAGGGCAAAGGAGTCCAAGAAGGCTGGACATTCTTCAAGAAGGAAATGTTAAAGGCGCAGGAGCAGGCCGTCCCCATGTGCCGACAGACGAGCCGGTGGGGAAGAAGACCAGCCTGGCTGAACAGAGAGCTCTGGCTGGAACTCGGGAAAAAAAGGGAGTTTATGACCTTTGGAAGAAGGGGCAGGCAACTCAGGAGGACTACAAGGACGTCATGAGGTTATGCAGGCAGAAAATTAGAAGGGCCAAAGCCCAAGTAGAACTTAATCTGGCTACTGCCATAAAAGACAATAAAAAATGTTTCTATAAATACATTAGCAACAAAAGGAGGGCTAAGGAGAATCTCCATCCTTGATTGCATGCGGGGGGAAACATAGTGACAAAGGATGAGGAAAAGGCTGAGGTACTTAATGCCTTCTTTGCCTCAGTCTTTAATAGTAAGACCAGTTGTTCTCTGGGTACCCAGCCCCCTGAGCTGGAAGACAGGGGCAGAGAGCAGAATGAAGCCCCCGTAATCCAAGGGGAAATGGTTAGTGACCTGCTACACCACTTGGACACACACAAGTCTCTGGGGCTGGATGGGATCTACCCAAGGGTACTGAGGGAGCTGGCAGAAGTGCTCACTTTCAATCATTTATCAGCAGTCCTGGCTAACCAGGGAGGTCCCAGTTGACTGGAAGCTAGCAAAAGTGATGCCCATCTACCAGAAAGGCCGGAAGGAGGATCTGGAGAACTACAGGCCTGTCAGCCTGACCTTGGTGCCGGGGAAGGTTATGGAGCAGATCATCCTGAGTGCCATCACATGGCACATACAGGACAACCAGGTGATCAGGCCCAGTCAGCATGGGTTTATGAAAGGCAGGTCCTGCTTGACTAACCTCATCTCCTTCTATGACAAGGTGACCCGCTTAGCAGATGAGGCAAAGGCTGTGGATGTTGTCTGCCTAGACTTTAGTAAAGCCTTTGACACAGTTTCCCACAGCATTCTCCTGGAGAAACTGGCTGCTCATGGCTTGGACGGGCATACTCTTCATTGGGCAAAAAACTGGCTGGATGGCCAGGCCCAAAGAGTGGTGGTGAATGGAATTAAATCCAGTTGGCGGCCAGTCACAAGTGGTGTTCCCCAGGGCTCAGTATTGGGGCCAGTTCTGTTTAATATCTTTATCAACGATTTGGACGAGGGGATCGAGTGCACCCTCAGTAAGTTTGCAGATGACACCAAGTTGGGTGGGAGTGTTGATCTGCTTGAGGGTAGGAAGGCACTACAGAGGGATCTGGACAGGCTGGATCGATGGGTCGGGGCCAATTGTATGAGGTTCAACAAGGCTAAGTGCCAGGTCCTGCACTTGCGTCACAACAACCCCAGGCAACACTACAGGCTTGGGCAAGAGTGGCTGGAAAGCTGCCTGGTGGAAAAGGACCTGGGGGTGTTGGTGGACAGCTGGCTGAATGTGAGTCAGCAGTGTGCCCAGGTGGCCAAGAAGGCCAGTAGCATCCTGGCTTGTATCAGAAATGGTGTGGCCAGCAGGACGAGGGAAGTGATTGTCCTCCGGTACTCGGCACTGGTGAGGCCGCACTTGGAATACTGTGTTCAGTTTTGGGCCCCTCCCTACAAGAAAGACATTGAGGTGCTGGAGCATGTCCAAAGAAGGGCAATGAAGCTGGTGAAGGGTCTAGAGCACAAGTGTTATGAGGAGCGGCTGAGAGAACTGGGGTTGTTTAGCCTGGAGAAAAGGAGGCTCAGGGGAGACCTTATCACTCTCTACAACTACCTGAAAGGAGGTTGTAGTGAGGTGGGTGTTGGTCTCCTCTCCCAAGTAACAAGTGATAGGACGAGAGGAAATGGGCTCAAGTTGCACCAGGGGAGGTTTAGATTGGATATTAGGAAAAATTTCTTCACCAAAAGTGTTGTCAAGCATTGGAACAGGCTGCCCAGGGAAGTGATTGAGTCACCATCCCTGGAGGTATTTAAAAGACGTGTAGATGTGGCACTTAGGGACATGGCTTAGTGGTGGACTTGGCAGTGCTAGGTTAATGGCTGGACTCGATGATCTTTAAGGTCTTTTCCAACCTAAACGATTCTACAATTCTATGATTCTATACCAGTTGGTCTGTCTTTTGGAAAGACATAGTGATTTTTGTCGTCTTGATGCATCAAATTCCATGGTGTCTAAAGCTGTGCTTTGGCTCTTGTGGCAAAGGGCACATAGGTGGATGCTTCCAGGGATTGCTTTTTTCAACCAGATGGCTGTTTTCAAGCTACTTTTCCATGTAACACAGATTCTTAGCCTGTTTTCTGCAGTAACAGGGAAAGCTTTACTCCAAGTGATGGCATTACAGCAAAGAATCCATGAAGAGCATTATATAGTTAGTAATATACCAAGTCACCAGAATTTTATGGTGAAAAAAGTAAATAAAATGACAATGTACATTGTTGGCCATTTGAAAAAAAGTATTAGTTGCCAGTAGAGCCATTTTAACAATTTTTCTGTCATGTCATGTTAATGTTACATTTTTCCTTGTCCTTTCCTTCTGAATAGTTGGTTAATGGAAATGAATACAGCCTGCTAAGTGTCCTCAAAAGCAACAAGGTGAGTAAAAGAGGTCAAAAGAGAAGGAAGAAAAAGCCTTAGGTAGTATTCACCATGGAAGAAAAGGAAGATAAGGAAGATTTGCTCTTTTCCCTGCCCAAATATGTAAAGGGTTCCATGGGTTACAGTTACACGTGTGAGAAGACAGTAATTTGGACTTAATGGAATGCATATTCTACAGAAGCAAAAAGATTTCTTGTATACACGAGAATTAGCGAGAAGAGTAGAATGATGCCTGTGATTTTTTCATTAATCTATATTAAAGGCAGCCTGCTGCCACTCTACTAATTGGAATTTTTGTACTTATTTATTTATGTAGCACATGTGGTTGCATTACCCAAAACAACAACCGAACGCATTGTTCCTCCTTCTTCCATTTCCTTCTGTCAAAGGTACAAGGTTAAATTTAAACATACAGATCTCAACAAGCTATTTGTCTGAAAAAGGAAACCAATGAACATCTTTCATTAAAAACATTTCCTAAATTATATTATAGATTTTTTTGTCAACATTTTTGATATGTGTCAGTTACAGCATTTGCATTTTCAGCTGGCAGTTCATTAAATGAGGAAATCACACAGTCCATCACATCAAGCATTTGACTGAAAGAATGAAAAATGGCAGGCTGTTATCACATCTGTTTATTATTATTTTAATGCTAAATGATCAGCTGCACTGACAAAATTCATTGCTGGTTAAGATGAAGAAGGCACAGCTTGTGAACAGCTTAATAGGAACATTTGGGGATCATTCTTGCTGCCATTTAAACTAATAGGAATTTTGCCATTGAGTTCAATGGAAGCAAGACCAGATCCTATACAGTGCACTCATAATTATATTAATATAATTTGAAATTTCAGTGATAGTAAAGAAAATAGCACAGTCAAATTCGTTTAGTGTAGACAGAAACGTGATGTCCCTTCTCTTGGGTGCCTAGAACTTCTGCTAATGAAATATATCTGTACCTACCTACATAACTATGCATATATAAAAAACTGTGAATTTATATATTATATTCCAGAGCCTTCCAAAGATATTTTTTTCAGAATGGTATCACCTGAGGTGTAACACTATATTATATTCATGAACATTTGAAATTTTAACTTTTCATACTCTGTCAAAGTCCATGGAAAGATATGTTTTCCAGAGAGATGATATCACTGCCTTGAGATAGAAAACACTTTTTCCCTTCCAGAATTCAGTGCTATTTCTTTACCAGGTCTGACTTTACTTTCTCTTAAGGATTAAAATCAGAGTTAAGAATTGGCTTACTGGCATTCCAAGGTACAGTGTTGTCTGTACAAGACCTTGTAAAAATCACGGCATATGCAATAGGCATAGGAATTTCCTAATGGTCACAAAGATGTGGAGGTCGATTACAGCATTTTACAGAAACTGTTACAATGGTCACTCAGTCATGCATGTCTGTTTGGCCACTGTTTCTCTGTCTCCAAAAGCTTAGACCTTTCACTATCATCAATCTCTTTTTTCATATCATCCAAATGCTACCATTGCTAACCTCACACTCTCTTTTGCCTGTGTCCACATACACCCTCATTCTCTTCCTCTTCATTCCTGTTTCATACTCAGTTGTTCCTGTGAATCTGGAAGGCACTGCAGTTTTTTGATATGTTTTAGGTCCTATATATGGGTCAGTATAGTAGCTAACTGCTGCTAAGTAATCACCAGAGTAGTGTAAGTTTCTAGGAGAAATGTCTTTCTCCACTACAGGTGAGAGATAAGATAGTCATGAGCCACCTCATAAGGTAGGTGAGATAAGAGGAGTGAGTGGAAAATTCCGCCAAGTTTTGTTTCCTCTTTTTGAGTCCCACGTAGATTAGAGCACAGCTGGCAAACCAGTTTATTCACTAATCTGCTTACTACTTCAAAGATATAAAGGAGTATGAATAAGGAGAACTACAGGGAAATGCAGAACTGATATTCAGAGCAGAGCTTCATTCACTTCTTGAAGTAAAATGTATTTGTAGACGCAAATTAAAAGACTTTGTAGAAATAATACTGTAGTTAAACCAACCACAGCAGTTGGTAGCTCAAGCAAGAGGGAAGTTAGGTTACTTGGATTGTATGACTGTTGTGTCTTCAAGAGTTTTTAGATCTGTACTATTTCCATTAAATTAATTCAAGATAAAAGTGCATTTTTCAAGTTGGATGATATGAAAGGCTTTTTTGAATCACAGATTAAATTAAAGGAAGGAAACTCGAGGTACTGTTCTGGATACTGGTTTAACTGATGGCTGCCAGTTTTCTGTTCTTGCATTTAGCATGTCACTTCCCTATCGAGTTTCACTCCCTTTCTTCCTCAACTTAATACAATGATGAGACTTTTCTTTCAGAAATGTGACTGAAAGTATAGTATTGCCTGGATCCACTAATTCATTTCCTCTTTTAAGAAGGTCAATTGGTTCTTTTCTGGCTTATGGTTATTCCCTAAAATATTCTAAAGCCTCTTTTATGACAAAAAGTTTTGCCTTTTTTCTGCTACATCAAAGATAATGAGTTAAAATGCATTTTAAAAGTAAAATTAACTATTTCAATCTTCAGATTTTTATTCCTTAAATAGTTTATGATGTGATAATAAAGTCAACAAAAAGAACGGCACTCATTTAGAAGCAAACAAAACCTGTATGATTTAGAGGTGCAGTTTAAATAATGTTAACTTCCAGCTGCAAAGACTTGGTCAGTACTACTGTGCTAGGAATGGGAAGTCGTAAGGAACTCATCTTTCACGAAAGAATAGTCAAATTAATGTGAGTGGAGCAGATGTCTCAGCAGATCAATAATATCCCCTTGACAGTCACTAACATATGCCAAAACATAACATCTGAAAAACAATGAGGAAGAACAAGACAATAAGCACCTGTTACACTAGCCCAGTTTTATCGTTAAGGTGACACCAAGTAGTTCAAGCTGAATACAAACCATCCAACAGAAAACTTTTATATTGTGCTTAAGTATTTAGTCTAAATTCAGAGGAAGAAAATTCAAAGACCACCACTGTAGTGCATAGAAGGCATGGGTTCAGTAGTAAGGAGAAAAATAATATAATATCCTGTTTTTAAGGGTTCAAAAACAGTGTACTTAGGAATAGATTCAGTTCCAGTTGATGTGAGATTCTGTCAGTTAAATTATTCCAAGGTCCTGATTCTGCTGCTCTTAAATTAGTTTTTCCTTTATTACTCAACCTCATTTGTTAATATGGGGAAAAAATGTTAGAACCTATCTTTAAAATAAGTCATAAAATCAGACAGGAGCATGTTCCTTGATAGAGGTATAAGCATGAACAAGGACAGATGATGAGGAAGCCATAAGAGTGACTTGCTTAGAAGACAACAGAAGAATTTTAATTTCTCCACCAGTGTCTATCATAGATACTAGCTAATATCTCAACATAAGCAACATTGACAAGTCCATCTGGATAACTATACTAGGCTTGCCAAAACTGTCCAAGTCAAATAAAAGTTCTCAACATTTCATTATTGCTTATTTAGTTTTAGTGAAATATTCCTAACTTCATAACTTAAATTTACAAAAATAAAAATCACTTATGAACACAATGCAGAATTGCATGCTTGGAATTCAAACCCCCAGTTTCTGAAGAAAAGAGGTTGTACGACAATTGCAACGTACCTCAGTGTCTATCAAGCTGAGGTTCCTCACAAAGAACAAATGGAAATCACGCACACTCCTTTAAGACTATTTTTGTCAGGCTCCTGAGGGCACTAACAGCCCTCAATAGCCTGCGCAGCATCCCATGGGGCCTCACCCCATCCGCTGCCTAGAAGGAGCCCCATTTCAGCTCACTTCAGAGCCCTCAGTCCCTGCCTGAGCAACGCTGTAGGTGTGTGGGTGTCTCTGATCCTGTCTCCTTGATGGTCTTGAGAGCTGTGCTGTTGGTAGCTCATTTCCTTGACGGGCCCCTTGGACATGGGCTGCAGCTTGTCTGAAGTCCTGTCTTTGGACCTGGCTCCTGGATGGACTTTGGACCCATGTTATCGCCTTGTCTCCAGCCCTGTTTCTGGCCACATCTCCTTTTGCTATGGGCTGGAGCCTCTGGGCAGATGCTGGACCTGGTTCATTGCTTGCCTTGTCTGCATTCAGCCTCCCTGCGACTGTGCCCCATAGATGAGGGGACAACCTGCGCTGGGTCACCCTGGCTCCCTGGCCCTGAAGAATCAGCCAGCCCCCTGCTCCCTGACTTTTTTTGTCAACCTCTATATACGTAATGATCCATGAAGAAATATCAAGCACTTATTCGGTGTCTAACTCAGCTGTGATCAAAACTTTGAACTATACTTTAATAATCACAGAATAATAGAAAAATGGGGCTTGAAGGAACCATGGGAGGTCATCAAGTTTATCTACTTAGCCCCCAGGTAAGATAAACGATATCTACATTTTTTCCAAGAGCCGTTTGTCTGACCAGTTCTTAAAAACCTCCAGTGGTGGAGGTTCCATCACTTACCAAGAAATCTATGACAGTTCCTCATTGATTTTGCCATTTTAAAGTGTTTTCCAATAGTGAAATAGGTCAAATTTTCCAGAACTGTAATCCATCTCATTCATTTCTTCTGGACTGTCTCCACTGGACCATGTAGTTCTTGAAGTACAATGGCCCAAACTGCACTTTTCTAGCTGGCTAGTCTACCAGAGGCCTCATTTATTCCTGAGTACAGGATTAATTCACACATCTTGCCAGCTCTACTTTAGCTTTGTGCTAGTTTTTTTCATAGCACTGTGGGCTCATGCTCAGCTTTTTCTGAAAAACTGCTACCAAAGCAGCTGTCCTCATTTTGTATCACTGCAGTAAATAATTCCTGCTTTACATTTTCACGTGCTTTGCCACTTTGTCATTATCGTTTTGAATTCTGATCCCATCCTCCAGTGTATGAGCTGTCTCTCCCAGTTTCGGATCATATGAAGATACAATAAACTCACTCTCTATTCCATCATCTAGGTTGTTAATAAAAGTATCCTAGACAGTGTACTGCATCAAATATAAGATACATGACAGCTAGTGCTTTGCTCCTCTACTCTATTTGACTTTTTGCTCTAGAATTTTTCTGAGGATTGATGTTAACTGACAACAATTGCCAGATTGTTCTCTTTGTTCTTTTTACAGTCAAGAACTGTGATCGCCTTCTTCCAATTCTCTTGATATCTTTTCTCCTTCTGCAAGATCTCAAACATAACTGCGAAGAGTTCTGGATGCAGACATACATAGGGTAGTAACAAAGTCCATGTCGTGAAACTGCATAGAAGAGTTGTACTGCTTACACAGCAGAAAACCCTGGAGTTCTCTGCTCTAAACATGAATCATGAGATACCCTGGGCTATGCCAAAGTGGCATAATGCCATGCATTTGTTGCAAAACTAATCACCAGGGAAGATCAAAATTGTTTAAATAAAAGGGGAAAAATTTGTACTGCAGCTGGCAGCCACACAGGACACAGGGCACATGCTGTGATTAGAACATCATCTACCACAAAACACAGACTGAGCAATGATGATGAAGAATCATATTTACTAAACATAACGTTATTAGTCACCTAACAAAAGTTATTCTTTGGAACAAAAATAAGGATGCACTCTTAAAAAATAATTTAAAAAATTAACAAACTAAACCAAGGAACGATGTCATATTTTGAGATAAGGGCTGCATACAGCTAGCAACAAAATAGCCAATTAGTCCTCAACACTGAGATGAGAAAAATTCACTGATCAAAATCTAGCAATCTTCACACAACGGAAAACTCTGTAAGAGACTTTTTAACAGCACACAAGAGCAGCTGAGCAGTTCATAAACTCACTAGGGACACAGTACAGGTGTACAAAGAAATACTAGGCCTAGAAATGTCAGAACAATGAACCAGGGAATTGCCACACAGCTAGATGTTATTCCTGCCAGCAATATTAGCATTTGTAATTACAAGACAATTCACAAATCAGTACATTTCAGAACTGGGCTCAAATCCTGACAGTAATTTATTAGCTCTCCTTCTAGTAAACTAGAAAGAGCTGGGAAGAGAACTATGATCTGACTTCAGAGCTACGTGAAATACTTTGCAAAATCTATACTGAAAACTGGTATTTAATGAATATACACAAATTTAATCCAGTAACATTAATTAACTTTTCATTCTGTTTAATGATATTATACCAAAATATACCTCTAATTCAAAAAGCAAGCAGCAAAACCTGGAAATTATTCACTGCATCCTGGACAGAAAGAGTCCTGAACGTTCAAGGAAAAAATCTAGATTTGATCTGACTCACAGAATTTTCTTTGGGTCTATATCTATATTGAAAAAAAAAAAAAAACTATCTGTCATATCACATATACTTCCCACTTATATGAATCAGAGCCATCCTCATTAGCAGCAAAGCACCCAACAGCAGTTCGGATACATCAGTGAAGCCCCTTCTTCTCTCTGCTCCAAAACTGAATGCATTTAGAATGACAGCTAAAACTTGGTATGAAGTCCTTCATCCACTTAAGTCCCTGACAAAGCATGTAATGATTGCAGTCCAGCCAGGATTTCACATCTTAGCTCTTCTTAATCATTCTTACATCAGAGTAGATTTCCAGCCTTACTTTTGAACTTCCTTACAAAGGTAACTAACCAGAGTTTTACTATGTCGATACCACCAGTGGAATGATAAATGATGTAAAAAGCAAAAGTTTATGCATCAGGTACTATAATGTAGTATTTTCCCCGAACACATCTGAATGCTATGCAAACCACACAGAAAGGTGACCTTGGTGAAACAGTCCTTAACAAATAAGAGTTCTTAGCTGTTCAGTATACACATAGTGCCTTACAAACCTATTGTAAAAATATATTCAAAGGCATTTGTTTTCCTTTCAGTCTCTCTCTCAAATATTCAGTTTTTATCTGCAACTCTCCAGTTCTTGGAAGGTACCCCACAATACCATTTCCTGTTTATTAAAGGTTTCACATTTTATTTTAGAAATAAGCAGTAATTTTTCCCAGTAATTTCCTAGGTCCTACCATATTTCCCTATCATGCCTTTTATCTTTTACTTTATAATTGGAAAAGGGAACACAAAGAGAAACCTTTGAAAATATATGCCAGTGCAGGATGTTGCTGATGGAATGCTGGGATGTTTTATCAGTCTTTATTAACATCAATTGATTTTTATTTAATGTACTTCTGTGTTGGGCAGAAATTAAAAGACAATTTATCCTTTGGAATTTATCGCCTCCTGTTGGTTGGATTACAATTGTGATTGTAAAACAATGAACAAAGGTAAGAGAAAGGTGATCACAAGAGTGATTGCCTAATTCAATTTTGAGCCTGCTGAGTCTGTTTTAGGTCAGATATGTGAAAAAGTTATCACAGGCCATACAATCTTGCTGTAAGTAGAATCTTTTAACAATTTATTAATGGCTCATTGATTACATAAGTTAAATGTTACCCTATTTTTTTGCTTTTTGTACCCCATTTCATTACTTCTCCAATCCATCATGACAAGCAAGCAACAGTCAATTGCCAGAGCAATCTATAACGCACCATAAACTGCACAGACACTTGTGGAATGCCACCCTGTTAGGTCAAGGTCTTGGTGAATGGCCAGTTCAGTGATAAAAGCCTTGTCTAGTGCAGCACTACTGTACCACAAGAGGAAAAAAACAACAAACTACCCAGACTGTTTTTGAAATCTCTTGAGAACAGGAAGTAGTAGAATGAAATTTCTGCAAAATATTATAGTGTTTGCAATGGCAGAATCTGCTATAATTGAGGTTGTAAAGTACTTTCCAATCCAGTTCCTGTTCTCACATCCTCATTTTAAAATATTCACCCTCTGGACTTGACATTTTCCAGGCTTCTTTGGTGACAAACATTTTTGTTGATAATATATATTTGCAAATACACTTTCTATTGTTTTGAATTCTAAAGGAAACAATTTTAAGTCTTTGTTCTTCCAAGGGCTGTAGCACAAGTGTCCCAGCAATGCTGTCACCTTGTGAGTCTCACTGTTGCTCAACTTTGATCACCTGTGCAAAAAATAAAGAATTTTTCAAAATAGGCATTTGAGCCAACAGCAAAAGTCCTATTGCCTTCAGCAGGGCCAGAACTTCACTCAAACTTTAGAAGCTTAAGACTGATACACAGGTGATCTTTAGAGAGGAGTATATCCTTTGTCAAGTTTGTAATAGAAGGTTTTTTTCAGTAAAAACTGGGAGTGTCTTAGTGTTGTATTGAGCATATGAAATACATGCTTGAAAGAAGAGTTAAGTGTGGCTCAGGCAGAGCACGTTAACCAGAGCAGGTCCTGGTCTCCATATTTTCCTTTCATGGTCTCACCTTTAGTCACTTAGTTATTGGTTCAAACTCTTTCCAGGATTTCTGTCTTTCTTTAAATGAGGCAGCATTAAAATGATCTAAGGCCTTGAAAGCTGCTTAAAAACTTAACCTCTCTAAAGCCTCATACATTTTACATTATCTGAAATATTAGGCTGCCTTACTTTAGTTTTAAAATAAATAAATAAATAAAAGCAACACATATTTGGTGGCTAAGTAGCCAAGAGAGAGCATAATTTATTAATAACTTGCATTTAAGGTTATATACCAGGAGACAGGATAATAGTCTGAAATCCAGACTCTTCAGAGTTTTCAAATCTTAATAAGTTTTCAGGATTTTTTAAAAACCAATTAATAAATATTAGGGAAAGTGACTTTGGCTGCATATAAACTGAATCATGACCACACTACATAATACCCCCTGAGCTCCTGATCTCTAAAGTCATCCAGAACAGAGACATGGCCAAAGCGTTCTGTGGCATGTTACCATGTCACAAACCTGGGTGTCCTTGCCCTGGAAACCAGGGCACCCAGAAGGCTAGAAAAAGGAGGGAGAAAAAGGCATGACTGCATCTGAACTCTGAGCTTGAAAGTTTAGTGGTAGCTATGGGAGACTTTTTCTTATTGTCCCTATATTTTCCCTTTGGAAAGTGAAGAAAATTTCTCTTGGGGATGCCAGGAGGTATTTACCTATGACAGTAATGGGGTAATTTTCATTAGACAGGTAAACAGTCACACAAGCTCAGCATACTTGGTTCACAGCCCACAGGCTCTTTTGCGCAGAGTACTTCTGCAGCTCAGTTATTTTCCACAATACTTTTGCTTCTAAATCTGGCTTTTTGGAAATAAAATATTGCTACTTTAAGATTTTTCTGTAGGAGGGACAGCTAGCAGACAAGTACATGACAAACTTCAAATAAATTTTTTTCTGGAAATGTTTGTGAAAGTTTAAAGCTGAACGGGACATTTACATTTTTCCCTGTTGCTACAGGATGTTGTCATAGCATTTGACTTCTTTGTGCTGTTTACGTGAGTTATGGGGCCTTCTAGGTACCAATCATACATCTCTACGGGAAAGAAAATAGAGAATAATTAGAAGTCAGGGCCCAAAAATCATGGGATTGTTTCAGGCTGTTGTCTTTCTTCAGACCCTGCAATGACCAGAAGCACTTCAGAGAGGAGAGGTGGAAAGTGAACAGGGAGGCATCAAACTTAGAGCATCTGATACAACTTCCAGGCACGGGATTTGCAGACCACAAGGAATCCAGATGAACAGTTCACAACGTACATGGCTGTGGACAACTGCTGTTAATGTAAAGACAAAGAGACTAAGTAACGTACATGATGAAAAACTTGGATAAGATCACCCACAAGCAGGGAAACAGCCCAAATCCTGTACCTTATATTGTATTTTCTATTTTGACAGACTTGTTATGCCAATAAACAGTATTGATCTTTTCCTATGTAGATTTAAGCAGCAGACATACACATAGAAAAACTGAGTCCAAATTCATCTGTTTATGCTGTAAATAAAAGAGAGCCACTATGAACACTACTGCCTCTTTGACCTCAAGGATTTTCCCTTACTCCATCACCTTTCAACATTCTGGCGTTTTGAAAAAGACAAATTCATAATGAGATTAGTGACAAGCAATTTGAAAATAAATAGCTCACATCATAGAAAAAAAATGTATTTTGTAGTATCACACTTCATATTTGGTTTTTTTAGGATTTAGACATTTCCTACACTGATATGCCCCAACCTGGATTAAACACTTGTTTGCTCATTAGTGATATTTATACCTAGTTATTCCCAATGGGCTCATGCTGGCTTGTTTAAAAAATACTCTTACAGAAGCAGTGCTACATTTCAAACCTTTTTGCAAAGCAGGAGAAAAAAAAGGAAAAATCAATGAAATATTTATTTTTTTAAATGGAAATCCATATTTTAGGGGGACACAGGTGATATTAATTTTAAGAGAAGTACTCAAGCAAATGATAAAATGTAACTGTGCATTGGTTTTACAGCTGAAAGACTGAACAGATGGTTCAAGGATGGTATCAAGTGAACTTAACATTTGTGAACTAGACAGAACATGGGCAGAGGGTTGTGTGATTGCAACATTAACACTGAACCACTCGGAAGCCCAGTTTTGGCTTTTTTTGCATAACGTCTTTATATTCTCCCTAAGTTCATGATCAATGGGAATCAAATTGTACAACTCCAACAGCAAAAATACATTATTAGACTAAGAAAGGTCATTAAAAAAAGAGGCCTTGCATTGGTCAGCACTTGTTAAATGCAAAGACCAACCTTGTTACCAAGAAATCTTCTTCACACTTAAGAAGTTTTTTTGCCTTAACCCTCTGAAAACTAAGTAGCTGATTGGAAATAAAAGTAATTTTTTACTCATTACAGATAAAAAAAATTCATAAGATGAAGCTGCAAGCTATCTTTTTACCTAGAATTTGTGAACAAGTAAGAGTTTGAGGCACAGAAAAAACTTTAACATCTCACTAAGCATCTTTAAAAGATGGATGAGAAATCAATAACACTACACTTGACAATATACAACTAAAATCAGATGGTGAGGTTGACGATAAGTATTAATTTATGTTATTGTTTGTGTACACAATATATGGAATGTTTATCGCTATACTAAACACCCCACTAAAGTAAAGATAATTTAACCAGGTGAAATGCTAGAATAATATAAATTTTCTTTTTATCTATACTGATGATATTTAGATTGGGGGAGGTGGGGAGACTGATGTAGCTGAGCTAAATAATGAAAAGGAACAAACTATTCCTGTGCTTGAAAGGTAGAATTCGTATTTCTGTCCTCAGATTTCACATTGCCAAAAGCTTCCCAGTAATACAGAACTATCATAGTGACTTCATGCGCAAAAAAGATTTGATAAATATGCTGCTATTTCCCAATTCACTGCAAGTGGTGAATAATCAGATATAAACTGTCAGTAATTGAATATATTTACAAACTTTCAGTTTGCCACAGTGATCAAAGGTGAATCTGTTCAGAGCATTTAAAGTTTGCATATAGATTCACCCTGCCTGCTCTCTGCTGAGGGAAACCTTTCCAGTACATTGCTCTTGAGCTTTCATTGCTTTTCACAAAGTCCATCCACCCCAGCCTCCGATACAGTCTAGCAGTGTAACTCCACACCTTTACTGCTTTATGTGACACAGTTGCCTGCGACAGCAGGGTACTGGGCTCCACAGTCAGGAGGTCCTTTCCAGCCCTTGTCCCCACATCGTGCTGTGCAGCACATGGTGCAAGAGAGAGGGGAGAAGTCTGGCAGGTGGAGCCATTTCCACCCACACTGTCCCCCACATCTCTGCTGAATCCCAAGCTGGCCATCCCGGTAACAACACCCTAAAGTGACCAGCTGTAAAAATCTTTTGTTTAACTGGGGCAGGAAGACCAGCTTTTGTCTCCATTCCACTGCACCACAGTGACAGCAAAGCCACATATCTTTAAGCTAATAAGAAGAAAAAGTAACAGTGTGGGTGCATAAGTGGGTAATATTTTTAGCATCTGGGCTTAGCAAGAACAGCCACGCTTAATTCTCCACATGTTTCACTGGCACTGGTGTCACATCATACTCTTAAATTAATGTGTGAGAAAAGAAATAATAGGAAAGAACAGCAGGAGGCAGATGTGACATAGTGAAAACAGAAAATTTGGAGATGGAAAGAGACTGGGAGTATTCTGCTTGAGAGGCTCTGACATCCGTTTCAGAAGGAAAGCTAACGAAAATTAGTATAACAACTACAAAACTTTTTAACAGCCCATCTCAAATTTCAGTCTGTCTTAACACGCTTGTTGTGTAATTACATATGAATAATACTACATGTAAAGGTCTTCAGCAAGCTGTACATGTCGTTGAACATGTATTCATCTATAGACATTACATCCTCTTCTAGTTTGGCAAAGATACAGACAGACTTTTTGTTTAGTACAGTGGAGAGGGACTGACAATCCATATCTGGTTTCTTGACTTCTTTAGGTTAGACCTAACCCCCCAGAGCAAAGCAAAGCAGCTGACAGGAGCCCTAATTATTCATGTAACTGTCTCTGTGCTCCCTGCTTGAGAAATGGAAAGGAAAATGGGAAATGGTTGTGGTGCAGGTGTCTCAGCAAGGGTTCTCTTCTCACATGGGATTCCAGCCATGCATTTATGAGTAGATTATGATTTTGCTTTCCTCCCTTTTTTTTTTGCCTGAAGATACCAATTCTGGAAGTGTAACATATGATTCAGTTTTGATACAGACTACTCTCATTAAAGAGCTGAAATGACAAGAAAATTTCAGCACCCATTCTCTTAGCCTCATGTGCTTTTTCTCCTTAGGTTACAAAGGTGAACTACATAAATGCAAATTAGCATAGGAAGGACAGGATGGAGAGGAATAGTGTTTCACTGATCAAATATAGATATCTAATATAGACATTGTATCCGCCTTCATCATCTAGGTTCCCTTTAAAGTCAGTGATGACAAACAGGCAATTCTAAGGCACAATTTTACCTTATCTTAAAGCTGAGGTCAGATGAGTTACACTCTTACTTCTCTCCCCTGATTATGAAGATTGCCTTGTACAACTCATTTTCAAACAAAAATTCAAATTGCAAAACCTCACATTAAATGAGATGAATTCCTTCCACCCGCTTCCCCACTGAACACCAGCACACATACCTACCCTTTGTCTCAGATGAGAATTTTTAGAGTTATTTTGATTTTTTTGATTTTTCTCCTTTCATGTGTCTCATACATAAACCTATTAAATGGCTCCAAAGCATTGCAGAACTCATCCTTACAGATTCACTCTTTATCTCTTTAATCCATCATCTACCATAGTTTTCCAGAATCTCTCCCTTCCTCCCTCCCACCTTCCCAAATGCTCAGAAATTGCTTATTCCTAAAACCAAAAGTTTATCACCTCTGACTTTACTGACTTGTTGCCTACCTCATAATCACATCTAAAGATAAATCCTATCTCTTTACTACACTTGGTCTTTTTACTATCCTTTCTTTGCTGATTTATGCTTTCCCCATCCTGTAAAATTGATATAAGTTCATGTTTTTCTATAAACCAGAGTAAAATTCATCTTCATCTGCTTCAGTTTATGAATCTCTGTGTTGAGCATCTTATCATAACATTCCCTGTGAAGGATGGCTTGTAAAGTAATAGCGTTGCTTTCTAGAGTAGATATTCCTCTCCTATAAACTAAAGAAATGTTTGAAAGACACTACCACTTTTTGCATTAGTTCACAAGTCAGGTGTGAGTGCTGAAAACATACGAATAATTTACAGTAAGCATCAAAGTTTTTGACAGAAATTCGTCCATGCAATGTACAAATAAAACACCCAAAACGACCAAACAAATAAAACCCCCGTCTTGTTTCTCATAGATGTATTAGGTTTAGAATTCAATCACAGCAGACACAGAGAACTCAGTTCTACATGGATTTGAGATAGTACAGCACAACTGTGTACTAACATACATATGTAACTAATAATCATACTGCTCCCATTCCACACTGGTCCTGCTTGAACCATATTTAACTCTTTGCCTCAGGAACTGCCTTTAATAGCTTGAATATAAAAAAAAAGCTTTGCTCCACTTTATACTATCAGTCTTTGATAATATTTCATTGTTAGTAACACAGTATTTTCAGGCTAATAATGTATTTTGGAAAATACAAATATTTTGATATTACAGAATTTGAACATTTAAAGTATAGAAAAAAAACAGATGTCACACTCTTGAACCTGGAGTCATTTGTTCTAGCACTGTTCCCAGTAACTGTTCCTGTTACAAAATAAAACTCATCATTGGATGTGTTATTGAAAATGTCCATTATTAACATCAGGATACACATAAGGAGTAATTAGTTTTTGTGTATGCTTGTGTCTATACTTTCAGTGGACCCTTGCATCCCAGGAGGAGTGTATTTTTTTAAGATCTAGTAAATAGAACATCTTTCAAAAATTTTTGAACTTTTTTACAAATCAAAATACTTTCTTCACATTCATTTCAGAAGAAATAATAGAAATATTTACCTTCTTTAGAATTTAGAATGAAAATTTCAGATTGTCAAAAATTCTCACAAATTTGCAAGCTT
Organism: Gymnogyps californianus; assembly: GCF_018139145.2. NCBI lineage: Eukaryota > Metazoa > Chordata > Aves > Accipitriformes > Cathartidae > Gymnogyps > Gymnogyps californianus. The sequence continues at coordinate 105,303,142 of NC_059473.1, forward strand.
TCATCAGTTTTTATATACGACTAGTGTTGTTATGGTTAGAACAGCTGCCCAGATGCTTGTTCATCTGGAATGTGATACACACACTGTTTGCTTCCCAAGCTTTTCAGTATTAACCCAAATAGATTTTTTCATGAGGCCCACTTTCAACACTCTAATGAAGTTTGAATAGACCTGATTGTACCCTACATTCTCTGAGAGTACATGTAGCCAGATTTACTGTCATTGCTTCTCCAGGTATCCCAGTCTTTCTTGTGCTCTATGTCCAACTCTGCCAGGGATGCTAACTCTCCTTTGCCCTAAATCAGGACTGAAAGCTCACTTATTTCCCCTTTGTGCTCTCAGTCATTTTGATCAGCACTAGACACCACAGTATTCAATGAACAAGCATCTTGTGTGAAGGGCCTTGAAATGTCATTGCATGATAAGGTGATACAGCTTAAATACAACCTAGATAGCAAGAGTTAATCGTGGACATTGTGTGATTCTGCAGCCATGGAAAATGGACTTTATGAGCGTTAAGGAGTCAGAAATTAGGCAGAACACAATGGATTTGCCACTGGATGAAATACAAGACCACTACAGAAGACTGCAAAGCAAAGGAGAGAGAAAAGTCTCTTACCCTTGATACTTCTAATGAACTCCTGATTGCTAAAACACTTCTGAAAAATCCTCTCTGTTCTAGAAAGCTAGTCTTTAGTACTAGATTTAAGTAAAAATCCCAACCCAGAAGTGTACTGACAACATCTTTCAAAGGATGAAAAAATATAACTTTTCCACAAAGCATTATTATTTACATGTTGTGGGCACGGTGGAGCTTCTTCCAGTGTGTTAGGTTATTTCATCAAAGGCTAATCACCATAAACACAAAGACCCCAGTGAGGACTGGAGGAGCAATGCCAGGTGGAGAAACCCAAGTAACCTAACCAGTGAAAAGTGGCTCACTGAATCAGCTGCTCCCTAAGACCACCAAGGGGAGCGGTTAGGCCATGGTCCCAGGGTGAAACCCCCCAAGGTGACCCAATGAAAGAAATACGCTTGCATGACCACCTTCCACGCTGAAGGGGGTGGTTGTCTACGAGGGTTTGAGACTCATTGTGGGATGCAAGGGGAAGAATATTTTTGGGGACTGTGTAAAACTTTTGGGGGGGATGTTTTAAAGAGATCGTGGGAATGTGTGAAATTTATTATGGGGTGTTTAATGGTAGACTAAAGGTGGAGAAAGGGAGGTATCTAGGTGGCTCAGGGAGGAAGAGGAGTGGGAACATAGAGGGTAGATGGGATAAAAGGGGTCAATCAACTGGAAACAGGCAATGGTACAGTACACCTGTCTGACTATGCCCTGTGCTTGATCACCACAATTTATTCTATATACACATTTAATCCTGTTTTATCTAACTTCTGTGTGGATGCACCTCTGTTCTGAGTGGGCATGGGTGAATGCTAGCGAGCATCAAGCTGGACTATGTGGCAAATAGGATGAGAGGTCTGAATACCAGCAACCAGAGCAGGGCTGTGGGCCTCCAAGACTCCTATATCCGTGTGCCAGCAACTGGGGACACCTGGGATCCAATGGCCAACTTGTAGGTAGACTGAGAGTCCAAGGCCAGCTACTAAAGTGGTCTGTAGTGCATGAGTGTATATATACATATATATCCATATATGTATATGTATATACGCATGCATATGAATAGTGATATACGTGTGTGTGTGTGTATATACACACATATGTATATATGCCTATTAGAAATAGGTGCTCAGCCTTGCTGAGCCTGGGGATGCAGAGCCATAGCAGCCGTACTGCATTAGGCTACTGGATTCTGCAACCTCAGGCAGCATCAAAATAAATAATCAAAGGTTCTAAACCTAAAAATGTCTACATTCACAGACATTAACATACATGTATTCAGCATCTGAGTTGGAAAAGAGAAAGATATCCAAAAGTAGATGGCTTTGAAAAAGGAATCATCTTAGTAACTGGAGAGGCCACAGTGCTGTGGTGAGAAAGCAAAAACCAAAAGCAATAAAAGGAGCAAGCTAGACAGTGTTTATGGGGTACTGATGGAAAATAAGGGAGGAAAAAAGGTGAAAAGATTTAGACAGAAGCAGAACTGTGAAAGGACTGATGAAGGGGAAAAAAAAAGAATGAGAAGAATCTAACATGAAGAGTTTTGTGATCGGTCTGGGGGAACAGAAATGTAAGACTAGATGCAGCACATTTGGTATATGGGAGAGATAATACCTTACCTATCTAGAAAGGCCAATGCAAAGGTGGCAATAATCAGGCACGATGAGGACAGTGTGGAATTATGTACTGTGATGAGATAGGAGAAAGCAAAAAATATCTGAAAGGGGAAACCATCAATCATGAGAGAGAAATGGGATTCCCTCAGGGAACATGAGCTTCATAGATAATTCTTTTCAAAGAGATTATAACTGCATGGGTCCCCTTTTCAACAATTCTTCACTTCGTGTTTCAAATTATCAGAGTTATCATAATGAAGACAGACAATCTTAGCACTTGAACTACTTTGCACCAAAGTTTTTGGTAAATTATGCTTTTGCAACATAGTACATATTATCCATAGGTTCTGAAGCCACAATTTCTAGCCTCTCCCGATTTGACCTGTCTTAACTATTTTAGAACATATATGAAAATTCTAGTAAATACTTAAACACAGGTATGCCAACACTTCAAATCTGAAGTACCATAAATAAATGTTAACACTTATTTAAATAAAGAATAGCCAGTTTTGATGAATTGCAAAGCAAGTGGTCTACTGTTGAGATTCCAGAAAATTACTGTGTATCCATTCTGGGGGAAAAGAGTATAAAAGTGAAACACAGTGAGAGCCTATTACTCATCCCTCCCACACAGTCCAGTAGGAAATGTATTTCTAACATGAAGTTTCATAAGAACTTGTTGATGGCTCTTCTGCACTGCTTTGTTGGAAGGAGCAGTTGATTTCACTGGACCTAACTTCTGCTCTGTGTTTCAGTCTTGCAGAGTATTTCAGACATGGCTATGAGGAGAGGGATGCTTCAGTCTGTCAGAGGCAAGAGACACAACGAACTGTGCTCTCTGAAGCATACCCTTGATACTTTTCTACATGCTCTTTTCTGAGTTTCTTTGGTATTTTATGCACAACTACCTACTTGGGTTTAGGTTTGTACTACATATCATGGTGAGATTGCTATGAGAACATTTGTTGGTCCCACTATTTCATTTTGGCAGGTTTTCTGTAGTGCTCCTCTCCCAGCTTTCTCTCTTTTTGATTATGGTGCGCGTGGTTCCCCCATAGGGTAAATAAATGCCAAGGAAACAGCTTATGCTCCTAACTGAAGTGGTAGAGAGAATCTCATCTTCTTCTACGTAGTCCTGTGGTCCAGGCAGCTGTACATTGTCAACCAATTGCCAAACTTCCTAAGCTGGCCCAAGCACTGGTAACAGCTCTCTTTGGAGAGGGCAACGAGGGAAGACATGGCTTTCTGTATTCAGCATTTTCTTTGCAGGAAAGTTTATATGTTTTCCTAGGTTAATAAATTGGAGTGTTCAGGCTCGAGTATGTGTCCGCAGCCTATAGCTGCTGCTCGCAGCTCCTACTGAAATATCAGCTGTGTTGGATTTTTCTTCCTTTGGACAGAATCTATTGCTCACAGTGAAAATTAGGACAAGATGCTTGATATTCTGGTAAGGTACTAAAAGATATTGTTCCACATAACAAGTAAAAATAAAAAAACTATTTCCATTGAAAAACAGTAGGCAACATGACAATTAGACTTTCAATCACAAACAACAACCAACCAGCTGCAAATATGTATTATCCGCACACACAAAAAATGCATTAAAGAGCATTATTTTTGTAAGTGAGCCTTTCAATAGTTAGGAATTGCAAGAATTAAAGTTTCCTGGGGTACTTCAGTTTGCCACTCTAGCTTTACTGGCCTTAATTACGTGATCTGATTCTATTTTCCACAGGGTTCTGGCTTCACTCAGAACTCATGATGGTGGGTGCTCACTTAACATGTGTCTATACAGTATTCTGTTGTCTCAATGAGCAGTCAAGCAACATCTGTAGTTGTTATTAGCCTCATAGATTATTCAGCTCCAGAGTTTAAGAGCATTTCGCAAACTGATTTGTTTTCTTTATGCCCCATTTTATGCACGAAGAACTGAGGAATACTGAGAAAAAAGTCAGAAGTTTCAACTAATATTGAATATCCATTCTGAATGGCCTAGGACCCAATCTTTAAGAGAATTTTGTTTTATGTATCCCATCTGATACTCAAAGCAGCCTTCCCAGTGCCCTCTGTCCCAGCTGATGAGGCTCAGCATTCCTCCACAGCAGACCCCACTGCCTCAAGTTAGGTCTCAGAAAAGAAGCAACATTGCATTTGTGACCCTTTGTAGAAAGGATGGTAAAAACGCATCATCTAGGAACTGCAAGACGCAGGCAATTTTTCCAGAGTTTGGGGTTTTCCCAGTGTTTTTTCCAGAGTGATTTAGCAGACCCCTAATGGTTAGAACACTTTTCTTTCTTCATGGATTGAAATCACTAACATTATTCCCTCTTGCTTTTGAAAATTATTTAGATTACGTGTCTCCCTGTCAACTAGTATATATATACATATGTGTATCTCACTCACATGAGTAGAGCCAAAGAGGTTACTAATCTATGTAAATAAGTATGTAAAGGATTAAGGCTAGCAGAATCAAAACCATTGAGAATTTGTTATGAAGAAACATATGTGTGTTGTCTTTCACATCCAGTGCAAACATTGTCACTTGTGAAAACAAGTAGAATGAATGTAACAAAACTATGCAATCAGAGTAGGGATAGTCACACTTCTTGATTAGCCTCAAAAAAGAGTATGAAAGAATAAGAATAAATTCACACAAAATACCGTAGCGATGCTTTCTGACTTTACTGCATTTGCAAACATCATCATGATAAATGGGGCGATATTATATAAAGCTTTGGAAATCCCTATAACACTATCTGGCAAAAATTCTCAAGTAAAGCTTATTGGTGTCTGCTTCGGAATGATAACATTTTTCCTATAGAGAAGAAACTGTTTCGGCTGATTGAAAAATAACTGGTGCCCACACTCTGTAGCTTTCAAATTATTTCCTGACTCAGGCAAGTTGCTGCTTGTACTTTAAAGCTCTACTAGACCCTGGTATACATAATTCTACTCTGGAATTCTTTGTGAAATCATTTTCTCTTGAGACAGAATGTTTTATCTGTCCTACTAAACAACCAAAGTTACAGAAAGATTGTTTTCACCATTTCTTTGTGAGACAAATCACAGAATTGCAATATTGACCTGAGTGGTATGATTAATTTTGTAAGGGCAGGCAAAAAAAGGAAGTGTTATACTCCGTAAGAAGTATGTTTCCTCTGAATTCAGGAAGAAGGAAGAGTCCAGTTTATTCAATGTCATAATAGGAGGTCTGAGAAGAAAATGAGGATGGACAAGGCTTTCCTTTTATTGATCCAGTGAGCAGCTATGTCAGATTTAAGTTTAATTAATAGTGAGGAATTGATTGAGAATCTAGAGGGAGAAAATTAATTGGGAAAACAGCTATTATAGTTAATATTTGAATTAATTGGAAGGTTGAGTAAAATAAATAAGGATAACAGACTTCAAAAACCTCAAGCGTCTCTTGAAAAGAAAATCTAAGTTGGAGTAAGCAAGCTAAGATAGAGGTGCTGGAGACAGCAGAGGTAGATAGGTAGTGCTACGAAGTAGGGCTAATATAGGACCAAGAACTAGGAGTGACAGCATCATCACAGGCATTGATGAAGGCAGCATCTCCCAGCTGCGGGTTCCTACTGAATTCCAGGCTCTGCAATTGCCAAGAGCTGCTATCTTGCATAAAAGAAAGCTGTAACTGATAATGTGATTGATGGCATCTGTCTCTTTGAGAGGCAATATCTTCCAGTTCCTGCTGAGACTTAGCCTTAACCTTTGGGAAAATACAATGCAATCCAATTGGCTATGCCACTCTTGATACTGGCCCGACCAAAACATCAAGTGCCGAAGAGCTGACTGTTCTTGTGAACAGCTACAGAAAAGCTCAAACAACCAAGAACTTGCTAAGCTAAGTGACTTGGTTTCCTGAAAGCTGAATCTTTTCCTGTTTCCGCTATCATCAATGCCATGAGATGTTTTTCATCTTTGTGTATACACTTCAAAATCTGTCTGGCCTTTTCTTAGTCTGAGAAAACAAAGTAGCATATTTAGTAGCTTATTCAAAGAATACATCCTAGTAAGTGCAGAAACACAGTAAGCCACATTTCAACTAATCTGAGCATATAGATCGAAAATATTCCCATTAGCAAGACTGTACATTTTGTTATCAAATGCACAAAGACAAATCATATGTATATGAAGGAAACAGAGGAAGCAAAGTTAGAGATCTTTCTGGCTGAGCCAGGAGCTCTGTAATGATCTGAAAGCAGGAATCATAGAAACATATGATAATGAGCACATATCACTGAGGATAAAGGAGTAGCTTATGTTGATATGAAAAGAAATCAAAAAGACTAGTGTGCAAAAAAAAAAAAAAAAAGTCGTATTAGAACAAGGAAGAGAAGGCAATAGAAAGGGTCCATAAGTATACTTGAATGATGAAAACAAAAGAATGTAAAAGAGAACGGAGACCAAATTACAGAATATAAAAAAGAAGGATAAGCTATTCATTGCCTTTTGGAGCAGAGATTGAAAATATTCACTTTGGAGTTTTTAGGAAATTAGCCATTGGAATTCTGAATATTAGTAAATATTTATCAAGGACCTGTAGGAGAAGGAAAAAAAAAAAACCAACAAAAACTTCTCAGGGCTAACAGAGAACCATGTAGTCAAATTAATAACTTTAGAGTTAAGTATTAAACATTATATCTGTGAGTTCCTAGACGATAAGATAGTAAAACAACCTATATGCATCTGTCAAAAAGAAATCATGTCAACCAGTCTACTTTCCGTCTTTGACAAGCTAACTGGATAAAGCTAACTGTAGATATGATATATCCTGACTTTTAATTAAAGCTTCTGACACTATTCCATATAATATTCTCATAAAGAAGTTAAGGCAGCAGATGTAATCACCATCAGGTAGGTGGGCAACTAGTTGAGAAATTGCTCTCAGCAAAAAATTATCAATGATATGCTGTCAAAATGTAAGAGGATTTCAAGTGGGACTAGATCGGGGACTGTAAGGGCTGAGATCTACCAAGCATTTTCATCAGTTCCACTAGTAATGGCAAAGACAAGACCAAATTTGATGGTTAGACTAAGGGCGGAGGGGTTCTAAGCACATTGGAGGCTGGAATAAAAATTATTTTTAGACTAGGGGTTGAAATTTCAGCAGCTGGCTGGAATTCAGTAGAGGCAAGCACAAAGTGTTATACCTGGAAAACAGCAATCAAACACGGAGTAAAAGGGTAAGCAGCAGCTGAGCAGATAAAGATGCAATAATTGTGCTCAATTCAGCACCAGTGAGCTCCAAGTAATGCAGTGTCCTCTTCTCACAACAACACTTTAAGGAAGATGGAGATAAAATGAAGAAAATTGCAGGGAACAGTAAAAGGGATTAGAAAAAGAGTAGAAAATATAACCTGCAAGCAAAGGTTCAAGCAATAGAATTTGATTAGTTTAAAGGTGAAAAGACTGAGTAGTGACACAGCAATATTCTTCCAACATGCTCAAATGTGCTATAAACAAAAGGGTGATCTGCTTTGCTCAGTGGCCACTGTAGGGTAGAGAAGAAACCAATGTAATTTGCAAATAATACTATCAAAGCTGCATAGCCAGAAACTTTTCAATTGTTAGGGTGAAAGAAATAAGGAATATTACCAAATCATTTATTAGGGAAGTTTTTAAGTAAAGATATATCACTGGTCCAGCTTGTTTAGGTGTAGTTGATCCTGCCAGAGCTCAGAGACTGGACTACATTACTTGACTTTTCTTCTTGATGTCATCTATTTGAATCTGTCATTTGATATTGACCACTACAGATGAATCAAGTATGAGCAAGTAATATATGCCACTTTTAATAGCAGATTTCTAAACTAATAACTACTGATGAACCCACCTCAAGCTTTTAATTTATGTTTAATTCAAATGTTTAAGTAACAATATATATTTATACAACTGGGCAATTAATGACTGGGAGGAATATAACGGTAACTTTGTCTTTGAAAACCTCTGCTGACAAGGCTGATATTGGAGGAACCATTACAATATTGAACGGATTCTGAAACTCATCACGTTAAACTATGAAGAGGTTGTGGATTTAATCTTTCACATTACCTAAGTTCCTGAGATAATTGGGACAACAATTTTATCACAAAGAAGGTATGCTACAAAATTGAATCAGCCTGCCCCATATGCTTCCACACCACTTCTGAATAATAAGAGTTCTGCTTTGATGTCCAGACAGTCTGGACAAGCTGAGACCTTCAGCACGATACTGATTGATTACTCTTATGTGGACATCCAGCCCAAGAATCAGGCTTTAAATTTTTTTCACATAAGCACACAGTATAGCTTAACAGGGGAAAAATTCCTGTTGATCCAGAACCAGATTCAGAACAACCATCTCAAGCTAAAAAATTGGGACTCCCATGAGTTTCACTACGTATGTAACATTTCTGCAAGAACAGATATAGTTTCATTTACCAGAGAAAAATGAAGCTTAAACAAAACAGGGCATACCGGTAAATACAACATGATGCAACAGGAAACTGAAAGAAAAAAACTCTAAAAGATCATCAAAAGGTATAAAATCTGAAGAATACTCAAAGTACTCAAATTTATGTAGAAGTGGATTTAGTGCAGCTACAACCAAAAGGTCATCATTGCTCCCAGGGAAATCACCAGAGACATTTCTGTTAATATAAATAAAGTGGGATTTCATTTTTAAATTACGTCCTTCTGAAGATACATTGCTACTCTTAGGGGAGTGCTTACATAAAGAGTTTTACCCTGGCTGAAAATCTGCATTGTTACCACAATCATTGCCCTGCGTTTGAACAGATAAACAATCCGCACACCTCTAAGTGCTGAAGAACACCTACAGCTTTCAGAGGCAGAACTGAGTTAAGCTGTTAGTGTTCTGGAGTGAAAAAAATATCAGAGCTTTGTGATTTCTAATATGGTGTTTTGAAGCAGAGAAACAGGGAATCAGAGTATCATCACACGTACCTTTATTGTCTTTTTATTTTTGTCTACTAAAAAGCATTCGTTTGCTCAGAACAAAGTTCCTCTTTTTCACTTTCTGTTATCCGCATCCTCAGTGAGCTCACTCAGAATTTGGGAACAGATTTTGTTGGGCAGTTTTGGGGAGTTGACTCTTTGGCAACCCAACACAGAACCAAAAAAACCATCCATCTGGGTAGAGCTTGTACATCACTAGGCACTTCTATAGAAACAATTATTTTTCACATGAATGTGTGATAAAAAGTCAAAATGTCACCTATAATAAACAACATTTTTTACTTGGAAACTTGATTCGTTCTTTATCTTGAAATGGCAAAGTCTTTTAGGGGAAAAATACAACAGTGTTAGTTTCTGTTTGACCTAATATTTTCATTGTTTATAAAACTTCAGCTTATTTCCATAAAGAGGTCAGTCAGGTGTAGCCTCTTGCTTTATAAGACACCTTGCACATCTCCCTGTGGTTTTCCTGCATTAATTTTGCAAAAAGCCTAACTCTACCTCTATTTTTTAAATAAGGTAAGACAAGGAAGTCACATTTGTCATTATGCCGTTGTCAGATAAAATACAAAGAAGAATTTGGCTACATTTGAAGTGGATGTTCATATATATTTACTCCATTGCCTGTTTTACCTGATTACATCTAATAGCTAAATAAAAATTAAAAATAAAATCTAATATAAAATTAAAGAAGATCCTGAACACCATTGTTGTAAATAAGAAAACTATTACAATCAAATTCATACTCTATTTTTTTATGACACTGAGTTAGTACTCTTGTACCATGGCAGAGAAGAGAAAAGCTATTGATAACATCCCAGCTTGTGCAATATGAACCATCTATCAGCAGTTATTGAATTACACAAAATAGATCTGTTTATCCAATTCAAGCTTTGAACAGTTTGTTCCAATTTAGAGAAAGGCAAAAGGACATGTAAAACCAACTGCAATAGAAAACACGTTATACGTTGCAAATACACTTTATTAAGTGAACAGAAGACTCAACAGACCTACTTAGATTAAGATGTTTGGTTTCATTTAGCTGGAGTACAGAGAAAAAAAGTATCAGATTTTTATGTTTTATTTAAAAAATTATATAAATTAAAATACCTTCATAACTACTGATTTTATTACTGAAATTATTCCATTGCTTACTACAACATAAATACAGGTGGCAGTCCTAGTAAAAGGTAATTAGCATATCCAATGATCCATGAAGCACATAGCTTTCAGTATAGAGTTTAATTACCACAGTCTCACACTAGGCTGGATATTACATTGAGATTTATGAGAAAAACAAAGGATTATGATTTTGAATGCACTTTTGGCACAAATGTATTTTCTAGACTACTCGGGTAGACTGAGAAACATAAAAGGTCTTCATGATGGTGTGCAGTAAAGCAATTCAATCATATGTCCAGGCTGTAGAGTCAGAGGGCTGTCCCTGTCACTAGCACTGCTAGTGCAATAAGAGTTATTAGTTAACAGAGAAACTCATCTAGACCAACAGATACAATTAATCCAAGCCACACTGTGGATCCTGTCCAGCAGATTTCGAGTCTTACTCATGTTCAAAGGCACATCAGTGTAAACACTGCCACTGAGCTTTATCCAGCAAGAAGACATTAAAATGAAATAACCTTGACTGATCTCATAGAGCCAGAAACAACTAAATTTATGATGGAATATATTAATGTAAACTCTAAATTACACACAAAAAAAGAATTTCAGAACATATTCTATTTACTTAGTCCAATCCATTTTTTTAAGATCTTAAGAGACCTAAACAGAAGCTACTTATCCTTCTTGTAAAACTAAAATAAATTTTTGCTTTGTTACTTTGGTCAAACTTGCAGCTGAATTTGCAGATGAAAAGGTAATGGACGTGAGTAACTTAATGGAATGAAATACTGTGTTCATGTGATAAAGCCTTTGTGAAGGTAAATATCATCTAAGCTGATAGAGCAAACACATATAGAAGTATATGAAATACTGTGCAATTTCAATAATTCAAACTTTTATTGTACTCTGAATTTGCTCCTTTATTTCTGAATGTCAGAATCTACTGCTGCAGTGGAGTTGGAAGCAGCTAGGGTTGCATATTGGGGAACAGTCTGCTTAAGTCAAAGACTGAAATGGACAGTGCAGCTTAGCAACAAGAATCTCTTGCTTCTAAAATAAATTCTTTCAGCTTCTCTAGAATTGCTTTAATTAGCCCTTGTACACAAATACCAAAATAATTAGAAAACATTTGAGAAAAAAGTTGTTATTTTCTTGCAGGTCAAGAACAAATCAAGCCAAAGTTTTAGAATCTCAAAATGAAAGTAGGTGCACTAAAAAGGACAGATATCTTTTTAATGAAATTGTGCTCATCTACAACACACAAAAAAATAGAATCCAAATAGGGTAGAATTGATGAAAATTTGAGCTTTCATGAGACCACAACCTCTATTGCTAAAAACAAGTCTCCCTTGTTTGATCTACATATCTAATCGCATTAGCTGGCTTTCTGTAGGCTATATATCAACAGAATGGGATATATAATATACTGTAACCTATAGGAAAGTAAAGTTTCTTCTTCAGTCACACAGGTTTCAAAAATATAAAACATTTTAAAAAAATAGACCACAAAAAAATTTCAAAAACATAAAAAATAAGGTCATACTTGAATAAATAGAAGAAATGCGACATCCATTAGAAAAAATATTGAACCAAGCATGCTGAAGATAACCAAATATTTCGATCATGAATTAAAGTCTTCCTAAATTAAGAAATTAAAATTAAAAACATTGAATACTTTTTAGCATTTCTGATTAGAGAGCCTAGAAGCATACTCCAAAGACTTCCATGACAAAAGAAACATTAATAAAAATGTACATTTGTATAGCATCATCTTTTTTTTCTCAATAGAGTATTATACCAGTTTTAACCACCTTTAAAGTCAGAGTAAAGTTCAGTAATGCTTGATTTTCTGGGACTGAAATTACCATCAAAACAGAGAGAAAACCACAGAATTGTAATCTGAAGCTGACAGAACAATACTTTGTACACTAACAACCAATAAAACTTTAAAACGAAACCCTGATTACAGAAAAAAAATAAGTATTTTACACTTGAGCTGGTACATTGACTTATCTTTTGCAGCCATCTTTGGGAAAAAGAAAATAAAAAAAATTGAAACCTAAACCAAAGTTAGATTAATGAAAGAAAGGAAGATATTTAGCCAAAATACCCTTTTGATTTGAAAATGCAGATAAGGACTTCAGATCTCTCAAGATCTTTGTTATCTGTATAATGCTTTCTGATAAAGATCTTGTTCTAAATATCATAACACCTACGTTTTTACATCTCAATGGCAAAGCAAAAAAAGGTATTATTTCTCAAAAATGGTTCTGCAGGAACATAAGAGTTTTAGAAAAGTACACAGTTTTACTCCAAAAAAACTTTTCTAAAGGTGCATTTCTTTGTAACAGCTTTGTAACTGGGAATCTTCTGACAGTCACTGAGTTCCTTGAGCATTGTGCTGGCCTGAACCCCGCTTTTCCTCTCCCAGTCTTTTCCAAGCAATTGCACCTACAGTTGAAGGAATTCAAGGTTTGCCATTTTCTCCCCACTTTTTTGTGAAAGGCTGGTTGCAGTCTCGAGCACAGCAGTGCACCAACCACAACGTGGGTGTTTCAAGAAAAAAACTGAGCAGTTTTGTAACAAGCCTAGCAAACAAGTATGCATCAGGAGCAGCAAAGCCGCAAATGCAGTACCTCTGCTTTTCCTCTGCACTCCTCCCATGGACATGCTATTATAGCCAAAGTGCTGTGTTAAGGTCCTAGTATGCCTGCAAGTACTAACCCACCTACTTCTGCTTCCAATAGCAGCAATGACTCTTTTCAGCCAGTAACGTATAAGCAAGAAACATTTCCTCCTCTCTAAGCACAAAAATGAGAGCATTAGGAGTCTCTGTGGAGGCTCCAGAGGCAGAACCAGGCAATCCAGAAAATATCAGGTCTTGACTGACTGCTGGATCAAACGATCCAGGCCTTCCAAGAGCACATTTCAAAGAAAACTGGAGCAGTTACTGAGGGTGGGATTCAGCTGATCAAGAGCTGGTATCTGCAGTTTTCTGTGACGTCTGTTTCTGTCATTGCTTTTACCATCAGTGAAGATTCATCTCACCTTATAGAGGTCTTTAAAAAACAGGTCAGATGAGCAGACTTGAAGCATGGTTATTTCTCTTTGTTGCTTGTAATGGGGGGTAAGGTGCAGGATGTTAGATTATGGCTAAGGGTACGAAAAAAGCAAAACGCCAAACAAAAAACAGAATGCCTGAGCAATATGCAGAGAGAAGGAGTAGTACCAGGATGGAGTGGGAAGAAAGGACGAGGAAGAGCTTTGGAGGACAGAACTGGAAACAGAGAGAGAAATAAGGAAAGAAGGAAAGAAAGAAAAGAGGGATAAGAAAGCTCCCTTGCTTGAAAAACAAACACATCCAAAAGGTTAATAAATTCTGTTTATTCAGGTTCCTAATTGCTTGAATTATTCATTTTTTACAGAGTGCTATTGACGTTCTTGGCACTTAAGAATAAAGCCGAGGCTCTGTATATGAGAAAGTCACAACTTTTTCTTTTTTTTTTTTTAAATCGCTGAACATGATTAACCACTGGCTCACTTAGGAAGACACACTTTTCCATCTGCTAAATCTTCCCATCAGAAAGGTGCTTAGATAACAAAGGACAAGACACTGGTTTTGTTCAGCCACAGTGCAGGAATCAGTGATCATATGATGAAGCTACTTTCCTGACACTAACATAAAAATCTTAACAACACCAGGAAAAAAAGAATCCACCAATAAACAATGACTTAAAGGTTGAGCTGGGCATAAACCTTCCTAACCACAGTAGTTTATTTCTTCAGTGACTGAAATAAATTAAATTCCTGCCTGGCTAAAGAACGTAAAAATAGGCGTTTGGTAGTTAAGTCCTAGCAAGGATTCAAAAGGTGGTTTTGAAGGAGAAATTTTAGGTTGCTTGTTGTAATTGAAGAAGGAGCTTGTTCCAGGCATAGAGAGAAAGCAGTGTGAAAATACTGCAGAAATTAAAGGTTCTGCAAGGCGGGCAGTCAGTAATGTGCCCAGAGTTCTGGATGGGTGCATTTTAATTAAATCAAAGTAAACAAGTCACAGCAGGGCCAAGTGTGAGCCAAGCTATAGGCAGGCTTGACATACGAGGTTTGAAGGTGAGTCTGAGGAAGCCTGAAGTTGCTGAGGAATGAGAAAAGACAGCAACAAAGAGAGAAGAGCTGGGTAATATGCTTGGGGGAGAAAGAAGGACAGTAACTGTATCTGCAACATGATGAATAGCCTACAGCGGTGAGAGATGAAGGGTGTACAAGCTGGAGGAGAGACGGTATTACTTGTCAGTACGCGGCTGAGATATATACCACCTAGGACTTATTAGGAATAGTGCTCATGGTTTACATGTTTTTCCAGTCCTTATCTTTACCCCAGACATCCAGAACAAAATACTCTTCTGAATTTCATTTTTAAGGTTCATTTATGGGTCACTGGCCATATTTTGCATTTTAAAGCAAACTGGCCCATTTATTTCTTAATTCTGTCACTAGTGAATTGTGCAGCAGCTGAGTAATCAACAGATATTCTAATTTTTGGAAACAAGTTTAGGATTAAGTTGAGGAATGTCTGTAGAGATTAATAACAAAAAAAAGTTCCTCAGCCTTGCTCCCCAGGAATTCTACAGGTTGGGACTTGGAATTTATTAAAAAAAAAAAAAAAAAAAAGACCATTTACCTCTTTTATGAGAGGCAGCCCATTCTTTAGGAACTGCTTTATGTGACTAAAGGGACGAGGAGGACAACACGATGGAAGGCTGTACAAAATGTATGCAAAATGGAAAACAAATCAAAAATCTTCATACGTCACTAACATTACAGAAGCGGTCATCCTAATAATCCTTTGACTAACTCACAAGCCTAGCTTCTATATAATCCTGCATCAGCAATATTTTTGCTGTTCCCATGGCACTTCCTTCCTCTATCCTGTTTTGTTGGGTTTTTTTTTTAATAACCTCTCCAGTTCTGGATTTTCTCCAAGAATAGTTTATTTCACCTTCTTCTAGTAAAGGTGTCAATAGGTAGTTTGCTCATCCTCAGCTACTGAAATATTTATCTTAGGGTTATATGCATTCCAGACACAGAGCATAGCAACTGAAATTCTGCAAGTGAGCTTTTTTCCATCTTCACAGCATTACTGAGCTTTGGGAACAGCCAAAGCTCTGACATGCCTGTATTCTGTAACTACTGAAAGGCTCCAGTCTCACCAGAGCTTTAATAGGGATGCCACAGTCGATCAAACAATTGTCTGTTGCAGATCTACTGAGAGCTGCAGCAGTTTTCATTCATCATCACACACCCAAGTAATTGAACCTCCAGGGCAATTCTGTCAAGCATCATACTTACTAGCGTATGATACTTGTGGTGGTGTTATGAGTGCAGTTCATGGACATTTAGGGAGAAAAGGCAGTGGAAGTAGAGAATGATTTGAAGGACTTTTCAAAATATTTAATACTTTTCTGTACAAGAAATAGGAACTATATATTGCTCTTAATTTATTATTATTCCTGTTGCAAGTTTCCTCTCTGTCCACTCATCCAGCTATCTTATCCCTTAAGTATACAGCTCTGGAAAAATATTAGTAATCAAAACAATGATAAGTGCTAACACTCAATTATTTGATTTAGACTTTTACAATGTCTGCTTGGTAGAAATGAGACAAACAGGAAAGCACAGAGGGAAGAGAGGGAAATAATTTGTAGATCAGTTAAGCCAGCCTTCTCTTGTGCATCAGTTTGAGAAAAGAGACAAAGGACAGAATGGATTTGGATATCAAGCCTGCCTAAGAAACTGAGATGTTCTGTTTCAGGATTATGTTTAATTCCTGCTATATGCTTAATTACAAATTCAATTTCTTTGCATTAACACCTTTTTTTTTCCTCATTAAAAAAACAAAACTGAAAAACAACCCACTCAGTGAAGCTTTGGTCTGCACTCAGACAGCAAGCATTGAGCTCACCTTTGTTACTTGATGTAAACATCCAGATGTGTTTTGAGGATCAAGGCTGTTTCACTACTCTGTGTGGTAAAACGGCAAGAGACAAAAATTGACTTGAGCATAAACAAAACATGTTGAAGAACAGAGTATTATTTTGTCTTTTTGTTTCTCATATACACTGAAAACACAAAAATCACACATTAAGTGGCCAGACTTGGATTAGTCAGTCATTGTAGGAAGCCACTTATTTTAGACTTGGTTTGAAATTAACCCTTGGGAGCTGATGAAGGTGGGACAGACCAAGGCTAGCGTGGCAGTTGTCCAGGAGCCAGCAGCCCCATTGCTTTAGCCAGGGCTGTAAATTCAAGCACCTCAGTGTGCACAGTGCATTCAGTGTCACACTCAAAAGGAAGCTGTCTTTCAAAAAAGAGAAGCCAAAATAGACAGGTTGACGTCAGCATCATAAACTTCATCCAGAAACCTGCTGGCAACTAGCATAGTAAGCTTCTTCTTTTACTGTTCTAAATAATATTCAGTAAAATTGCCTTTGTAAATAGTGAGACTTTACGCCTAGTAATCCAGTGCACGGTCTCTCCAAAACGTGATGTTTCTACAAATGTCTCATGTTGGGATATATACCAAGAGGCTATGCTTTAGATCTGATTATCCACATTAACATTTCTTAAACTGGAAAAATGTAAATCATAGGAAATACTAAACAAATTGAAGCTATGAAAATGGAATAATTCACTGAACAGGGCTGTTGCCTCCACGCACTTCCTTTGTTTCATTTTTATTCCTTATAAAGAGAACCTTAAGAGGTGACTGAATTTTGCTTCCATTTTTGGTTAATGTGTTTATCTATTTCTCTTGTACCGTTATGGATAAACAACCATCTACTGTCTGAAAGAAAGAATGATTACATAGGCCACTGTAGACCCATTCTACATTAGCCTATAATCCAGACCAGGGCATTCATCTGGAAAACGGACTCCCAGCTTCAGTGTCCTTCTTCTGAACTAAGTGGAGTAGGGACTGAAGGGTCTCTCACATCTTCTGAAGGCAACCTTGTCAATCAGCTACGGAGTATATTTATTTTATGAAACATTAGTAAGCACATTGTCATCTGAATCCCTACATTTCCATGAGAAGTCTTCTTTTCAACAAGTCTGACCTTTTCTTTAAATATAAACCTCAACCTAAAATTTCAGATCACCTCTTTAAAATTAGTATTAATTATAGCCACTTCTCCTGAGGAGAGATGCTGTATCAATGTTATTCCACCAGAAATTACGGCCAGAAACAAGCTTGCCAGAAGTTCAGTACTGCTAGGAAGCTTAACTTATCACTGTATGAGCAATTACTTCTTCAATAAATTATGCAGCATTTATTAATCAATGTATTACCTGTTCAAACAGAAACAAAATCCTCCACTGTACATATATTAACAGTAGATAGAGTATGATACATTACGCTGCAAGGAAACAGAAAGAAGAATGGTGTGGGGATTTAGGGCTCTAAATTTAGGGTGAGACAGGAGAGATGTTTACCACAGAGTGAAAAATGTTCTATAAGGAATTGGTGAGTTGAAGAGAATATCAAAGCTGTGAATATTTACAATGCATTTATCTCTTTCTAAGCCAGTAAGACAGGAAGATCCTGGCACTTCTTGGAATTGCCCTGCTGTGTTCCCACATTTTAGTGTGAAAACAATTATCATTCATTTCTTCAAATTACATTGAAGTGTTGCTTCTGCTAAATAGTGTCACTTTCACTTCAGAAATTTCTTTTGGCTTCACTGTACATTTGATCCGTTTTTAGATCATACAGCTTATTAAGCAGGTCTCTGTGAACTCAACCAAAACATACTATATGTTATTTGAAATTTAGAATTTAGTAACCAACCAACCACTACAAAACAAGCATAAACATCCTGACCAAAGTGTACGCATTAGGTATTTAAAACTAGCTATATGTGTAAGGTTCTGCCTCAGAGCCTTCTATTACTGTGGTCACATTGCTGCCTATTGAATGGCACAGCATTGTGTGATGCAATCACAGCCAATTCGCAACAGCTTAAAATGTACCACTGATCTTTTACTACATTTTAAAAAAAAAGTAAAATCTGAAAGAACCCTTGTTAATAAACCAGGCTATAAAACCATAAAAATGCCCTTATTTGGGATTCCTACATATCTTTCAGAAATAAATTGCAGTGTTTAATTGCACTGTTTACTACCATAGCTTTTAAACCTTAGAAGTCATCCAAATGTTGATTCATTGGTTTTTTTAAATTCTCAGTTGGAACCACTTCATTCTCTGGCAGAAGGTTTTTCTGGAGAAAATACCCTCTGACAAAAAAGATATACTGAAAGCCATATACAGTGACTGTAATATTTTCTTTTTTTTAGCTACAATAATATATTATTTAATATGATATATTATTTAATAATGGATCTGTAGCAGTGTCCCAAAATACAATATGGAACATTACTATCTCTTTTTAATTATAAGTACTGAATTTATGTCTCCAGAGTTTGTTGTTTCTGAAGATTCAACTGAAAATATAACTCATCACATGTTAATGGGTAATCTCATTTTTAGGTGTGAGGAAAACTTAGGTTTGCTACAGAATGCTAGTTATTTAGACCCAAGTAGTAAGTGTACTTTGATCGCAAGACCTTGCGATCAGTCAGCAGGGATTGTAGCTGACTACACAGTCAGCGAGGGCTGTATTTTGTTTCTGCTTCTGTCAATATTCCCCTTTGGATCCTCCTCCAACTCTTCTGCCTGTTATCTCCATCACTCTTGGAGACAGTAACAAATTGCCTATTTCTTTCCCCTGTGAGTTGGAATGATTGATTTGTCAATGTCTAGTTAAAACTTATTATAAAGTAAGCAAGATCTTGCACAAGTCTTTATATGTCTTCATATTCAGAGGCTGATCTTTCTAAAAGACAATGTTAGGAATAGAGCACAGACACAGGAATAAAATTTTCGACCTCACCTGTCTTGTGGAAGAAACTTAGTGCAAAATTTCCTTAACCTTCCCATTTCAAACAAATTAATCGTTTCATTCAGATGCATCAAATCCTGAGCTTGCTACTGTGAAGTAATTATGGCAGAAAGGTACTATGTGGTTTAGCAGCGTACAAATATTTTTGACAGACATATTAAAATGCTAAAATGGGAGCAAATTCACTGTAGCTGTTAAAGCCGCCATCCTTTGGAGGCTATGAGGCTGGAAAAAACTGCATCAATGGAATAGAGCAAGAATTCCAGTCATGAAGTTGGACTTGGTCACTCTTACATCTTCTATCACATCCACAGCTGATCTTTTCTGCTAGATGCTACTGCTGTATTTGGTTTCCCCAGTAAGAGAAATGGGTGTGTTTAATCTACTTCCATGGTCTCTCTACTATCACCTCACAGAATGAGAACTCGAAGCTCACCTATGTTGTTTTGGGGGATCACGAACGTGTTTGTCTCTCCTCAGGTTATCGGTAATCTGAGTTCACCTTTTCCAGGTGAAAGACATTGAACGCTAACAGACAAATAAGATTTATAAAGATTCTGCATATAAATCACATTTAGTTTATTGTGACATAAATCATGATCCAGCACAAGAAAAACAGCTTACACTGTGTCATAAAAATAAAACACAGATAGACATCTCCTTTCATTCCTTGCTGCTCTTGACTATCCTTTGGTGGTAGTTCAGAAGTTCTTTGTTTTCACAAATCTGCTCTTGTGCAAGTCCCACCATCTAAAACCTCACTTCTATTCCACAACTCTGGCTTCTCCTTTGTTAAGTGGAATTTGACCGCTTTGCTACCTGAAGTCCTCCATTAGTCAGTGAATCTGTTGCTTATTTACCAAACATCTGGAATTCAGACTTGAAAGGTGAATTTGTCCTTGGCAATATCTCTTGGTCTGTGGGTGACAAAATTACATCTATGGTTGTGGAAGTTTAGCAGCCCTCCATTGTTAGTCTTGTGTCTAAAGCAAGAATTTCTTCTGTTACCTTTTGTAGGTTTTAGATCAATATGAAGACAGTCAGTAATACAGAGTATAAAGAAGCCCCATATTTAAAACAGAATACACTCAGACCCAACTTTTACAGGCAGAGAACCTCTGGTATCAAGCAGAATTCCTAAATTGCATATTGATGCCTCCAAAGAATTTCTCATGGCAGAGACAGTCATAACATGTTCTTTTCTATGAGCATTTTTACAACATGAAATAAATCATTCCAAGAAACCCTCTCCCAAGCTGGGTTTAAACTCTCAGCAGCTGGCTAGCTAGAAAACATAACACACACATAAGCCTTATGGTATCAAGAATCAGATTTAGCTAACAGAAGAAAAGGCCCGAATCTGAACTGCATGCACTTTTCTTGATCTTAAAGTGTATAGCATGCTAGCACAGACCAAAAAATGTAGAATATTTTGGCTTAGCTTCAGGAATATCCTCCAGCTCCTCTGTGCTGTTTCTGTGCTACAAGGCAAATATTGAAGTGGTTAAACAATCAGTTAATCAAATGCTTCACCACTGCCAGAAAAGTGAAAATCACTATGTCTAGCACAAAACTATTTTTAAAGTAGTTTATATACAGTAAATACAAAGGAAAACAAAGGCAAAAAGAAAACACCCACATGATGTTCATCAGTAAGGGAATTCTTTTTCTTCTATATCAATATGATGAACTGAAGATTACTGAGGAAAAGGTGAAAATAAAATCTCCATGGTGCCATTCATGGCATTAACTTAGAGCCTTATTTCAGTTCATGAAATCCATAACTTACAATAATCTACATCAGGAATGTGGTTCCATCGCTAGTTTTGGATTCTCTTGTTAAAGCACAAAGACTGTTGAGGTGGAATTATCTCAACACTGTAACTATTTCATGTTAGCTGAGAAGCTCTTTAAGAAGTTTCTTTTCAGAATGGAGTCTGATTTGCAAACACAGACATTCAGTTCTTAAAAAGGACACTGTCACGATATACTTGACAAACAAAAAATGTAATGGCATAATGAAAATTCAACAGAAAATAAAAACCCCAAGAGGTTACTGTCTCCACATACACTGAAAAAGAAATTATTTCTATGTTTTAATAATTAGTCCATCTCATAAAGAAGGCTGATAATGGACATTAGTGAAACTGAGTTCAACATTCAAAGTTTCTAATTAAAAAATGAGTCCATTCTAAAAAGTGAAAAGAATTGTTATCTCTTTTTCTTCCAAGTAACTCGTTGCACCATGTCTGAAGCCCTATAGCTGACAGAATACATTTGTCCCGTTATCTTTTCAAGGGTTACATTAAGTAAAACAAGTAAAGACTGAACCACGACCTTTGTGCGGCATTAACATAACAGTTTACTATATTCCTTTTACTAAGCATGCTGAGGCATACAGTGGTAGTCGATTTGTACCACTGAGAAAAATAAGCTGTGGGAAAAGAACCCACTGACTCAAGTTTCAGTTATATTGTATGGGGTTAAAACCTGTAAAACCAGCACTGGGGTAGGAACTGCACTGTGGAGGACATGCTGCCTCTTGATGCACCTGGAAACCAAGTATTCAAGTAACTGGAACAATACCATCTCAAGATTTTTCAGAAGTATTTTTCAGAGACAAGTGCTGAAGAGCTTGCTTAACATTCAGCTGCACAAGCTAATTGCTATTAACACAGTTGCTGCCATCATATTATTCATTTTCATGGACAGTCAGTCAGCAGATACAAAAAAGTATTTCCAACCACATATTCAAAGCTATTTCTTTGTCACATATTATTACAGACAAATGTTGGCTTTAATACTTTATAAGGTGTGTGATGATTCCAGTGACTAGAATTGTGATGAAAGCTGATGGAAAATAATCAGCAGGTACAGAAGTCTAAATCATTCTGCTTGAAGTTCTTTGCTGTGAAAGTCCTTGCTCTTTTTCTACATAATATTTCCACTAATATCAGTTGTAGCTCTGCACAAGGTAAGAGCTCAGGATTTTCATACATCATTGAGGTGAATGTTACCAGAAGTTATCTAAGATTTATGCAAATGTACACTCTAGGAGAAGTCAGCGTTCCTTCTGCGTGGAAATCTCTCTTAAATTAATGCAGTTTTTGGCTTCAGAAAATGGTTCCTTTTCCTAGTACACTGTTTCTTAACCTTTTCAGACTGATGATCCAGAATCAAAGTAAAAATCATTCATGATCTGCTCAGTCAGAATGAAATGCGTACATGCATGCAATAATAATCATATAATTCATTTGTGCATGGGTTCCAAAAGATGGATTGGAAATATTCGATCTTGAAGGTCACAGTGTGTGGTGATAGGAAAGGAAGTTTTTATTTGCTTTCTGTTACAGCTGTGCTTCTCAAACCTTACAACCACTAATTTTTTTAAGACTTTCTCCCTACCCAGAAGAATTAAACACTGATCAAGAAACAGTAACTTAATCTTTCACACAGAAGATCCTGTGATACTATACAGCATTTTGCATCTCACTGATGTTCAACTTTACATCTAGAATTAGCTTCACCTTTTCCTAAAAGAAGGCAAAGATATTGACAATTCCCCTGTAGCACAAGGCTCCTGTTAGATTTTGAGCTGCAAGCTAAGGCAAGGCCTAGCTTTCCTTATTCGCCCATTGTCTGCGGAGGCCAGACTCACCATCTGAGCATGCCCTGAGCCTGGGACTAAGGGACAGATCCAGGGAGTGATATGGTGAAAGTCAAATCAAGCTTGCAAACTGTCCACCCCAAGCTATACACTGTAGAACTTAAAATTGACCCATAAGATCTGCCACATCCCCTTTACTCAGTCAAATCCTTAGTAACTTAAACATGGATTGAATGTTGAAACGTGCCCCCTTTTAATAGAAATAATCTGTATGTTTTGGTAGAAATCCATCATGTTTCTTAACCTACAAAGGCACAGAAGTATCTTTCTAAAATATAAAGTAAGCTAGAAGCTGCAGGCAATATTCAGGAGACATTACTGTTCAACTTAAAGAGATCTGCTATGTATATGTACAAAGGAGTATTACAGTTGAATGAATACACAAACCCTAAGCATTGCAGAGCATGAAAATTAGAAGCTAAGGGAAAGCACAGACACTTCACACTATAAAAGAAATGTTCTCATTTATGATACATACTTCTAAAATAACATCTTTAAGAGAAACATGCTACTGCAGAAATTAACATACAGCAATCAAATCTGACATATATGAATGACTACTCAAAATAGGACATTTCATGTAATATAAACACGTGCTAAACAGCAAAGTAAGAAAAATGGAAAAAAGAAACGTGTATATATACATACATACTTCTATTCAAAGGTTAATTTAAAATATCAGCATCCTCTAGGCCGCACTGACCTTACTTACGTTGGTCCCTACTCTAGCAAACACTGAAGTCCTGACCTCTACAGGACTAAATAACATGTGTAACTTCATTCACTGCTGCCAGAGGAAATACTCATATTACCAATGCTGCATGCAACCTTAAGTGTGTGCTGACTATAATCTTTGAGGCCAACTCTTCCCCCCCAGAAATCAAATCAGCTTTTCATTTATTCACTTATATTGGAGCAGGAAAGATGAGATGGTCCTTGTGCTTGGTTTTGTTTGTTTTTTTAATCACAACAATGTAAAATGAATGTACAAATAATACCTTCTGCATTTGGGATTACATCCTATTTGTCCAAATTAAATCAGCTTCTTTTTTTTTTTTTTTGTTGGTTTGCACAACCCAGGAGAGTGAATCAGTAGATGAAAAAACCAAGGACAACAATGTAGTTTTGAGTACAGCTGTTTCCTGTACATATGAGAAATAGAAACAGCTGAGCAATGAATTTAATTTATTCTAAATATAAATGACAGGTGAAGGCGTGGAAAACACTTTTTTAAAGAAAGTAATTTTTTCTTAAAATACACCTGAGAATTTTTTTCTTTTAAGACTTTTATCTTAAATTACCACAAGATACTCTGTAAAAGAAATGTACCAAAATTGAGATCACCTTATCTCACACTTAGCTTACATAGGTCCTAGTCCTTTAAATATCCCATTCCTGATTTCAGTATAACTAAATAAAATGGGCAACTTTATTCCTCGTTATAGACAAAAGTATTCATTTTACTAATGCCATATATAACCTTGCAAATTATACTATTATAAACTATAGAATCAGGAAGAGTTCAAAATTAAATCTTCAAATATTTCAAGTATAACTAGACACTGAGAGCTTTCTCTGCAACTAAATCTTTAGCAGGCATACTGTAGACAACTTTTGCTGTCTGCCCAAATGCAGGCAACATGAAAATACAGTAGCAACATGTTGTTCAATATTGTTTGAATAAAAACATACTGGAACTCTTTGCTAAAAATCATGATACACATCTCATCTCTTCACTTTATATAAAACCCAGCTTAGTTCAAGGATAAGGCACATTGTGAATATACTATAACTTGTTATCCTAAAGAAATTAATGAGTAAAATCTGACATATTAGCCCAGTGAGAAAGAGATTTAAAAATATTTAGGGTCGTACAATCTCCAAATTCTGCAGGTTATTTTATTTAAAAAAATACCTAGCATAACTAACTTGCATATTTCCTTTTGATCTAAGAGTAAAAAAAGGTTCAGTATTTACAGACTACACAATGGAGAATGATAGCAATACATTTCTATGCAACTTGAAAAAGTTTCCATGAAGATGAAAAAACAAATCACTTTGACAGCAGTAGCTAAAGTGTTAAAAAAAAAAGACAGGTCTATTAGCAATACTCGGATCAGGAGGAAGTTTCATACTACCAGTGTTTTTACCAGAACCTATTATTTAAATGTTAGCAAGGAAGTTCACACAGGCACACAAATGTGGCTATTCCTGAAAACTAAGGCGCTGGCATACAAATGGGTCAAAGCAGAAAGATCAAAGACCTTGACCCTGTATTTACATAAAATTTTTCATACATGACTGAATAAAGTCAGCATTATGTCAATCACTTCAGGTAATAATCATGAATTATTATTATTATGTTGATAGCAGGAACAATAATTATTTAACTGTTTCAGTGGTACATATACAGAACAAGAAACTTGCTAATTTGAACAAGCAACCATGAAATTTTTATAATTAGCATGAAAAGAAGCAATATTAAAATTAGGCAAAGTAGATTTTATTATGTGTTATTGTTTCCTTAAAAATGTCAGGATTATGTGTTGTGAAATGTACTTTGCTTCCTTAGACAACTTCAATTTTTGTTACTGATAACTGTTGGTCTAGTAAATACAGCATAAGTATAAAGAAGTTAAGACTACAGGACTCTTGAAAGTCATTGCTAACAGTGGTAAAACTGCCAGTTTTGAGTGTGGATTACTAAATGTTAAGATTAGCAAAGTGAAGATTAGCAAAATTCTCTGGAGTTATTAATATGCCTGTAACAGTTTTCCACTAGATACCAAGGGAAATGTTTATATTCAGAGCCAGAACTACTCAGATGGAACATCATCAATATTAAGACATATTGCCAAGTTTAAGGTATTTTTCTGAACTACCTACTGTCTGGATTCTTTATTTTAACAAAAAAAAAAAAAACAAACAAAAAACAAAAAAACCAGACTTATTTCCCCCTCAAACCCCAACACACTAGTATTAACCAGAGCACAGAGGGCACCAAAGCTGGTAGTACCTGAAATAAAACCACCACTCTAATATCAACATATCCGAAAAAAACATTTTTTCCCTCAAGGAAAGTAAGAGGTTTTTGTTGTTACTGTCAATTATTTATTTATATTTCTTGTGTTTCCCAAATTCTACTGAATATTCTATGCATCTTGTGAGCAAATACAAACAATTCAACAGTACCATTTGTTTTGATTTAAAAACATTCAAAACTTCTTTTACTAAAAAAAATAAAATAAAAAATCAATTAAATCCATCCTCAACTTTTAAAAAACCTTTCTATTTTTAATTGACATAATCTTCTGTATGGGTAAATGAGTGACATACTCTAGCATTCTTGTAACTTTGCTAAAACTTTTGCACAAACTCATTTCTTCTCAAAGACAAAATTATGTTGGCATCTTAGCTTGAAAATGTAAATCAATAGTAAAAAACAATCTGAATCTTCTGACACTTGGATTTATTGTCAGATAATATATAATTGTCATATAATATATAATTGTCAGAAGATTCTCATCTTCTGACACTTGACTCACGCAGTATCTATGCATTGGCTGTTTGAACTATTAACTGTTTAACTTAACGAAAGAACAAGTTTAGGAAAAAAAAAACCAATGTTCACTTTGAGATACATTAAGAAATAGGTCTTCTCTAAACTCTCCTTTTACATCCATTTTACCAATTAACAGAAAGTCACTGTTCTAAGGTTG
The DNA here is from genome assembly GCF_018139145.2 of Gymnogyps californianus. Classification (NCBI taxonomy): domain Eukaryota; kingdom Metazoa; phylum Chordata; class Aves; order Accipitriformes; family Cathartidae; genus Gymnogyps; species Gymnogyps californianus. The sequence goes on from NC_059473.1 coordinate 105,329,823, forward strand.
CTATTACAAGCTTGAACCCAGCAAGTCTAACAGCCACCAACCACTTCTTGTGCCAGTTACTTGCAAAAAATAATGGGCAAACTTAATTCAAACTGTAGGTGCATACCACAGCCCAAAAGAGATCTGAGACACTGAAGAAGAATCTGAACTACCTGGACAAATTCTTAGGAAAAACACTTGAAGGAAAGTGCATACAGGAGAAATAAAGTAGCGAAAGCATGAGAACGTGCATGGCAGTCTTTGCCAGCACAGGTAAACTCTGTGACCTTAGGAGCGGTCTGCAAAAACATTTTTTTGGTCTACAATGCTAGGCGTGAGAAGGTGGTTACTTGGGGGCAAAGAAAATTTCCCTCACTCTTTGACCCTTCTTTCATCCAGGACTTCATCATTCTTTGCAAGCATACAAAAGATCATTAAACAATCCTAACTTCATTTTGTTCCCCCTCTAAACTGGGACAATCTGTAAGACCCCGATTCTGGCTGCCACTGGTCACAAGGGATAAAAATATGAAGAATATCATAATCTCTCTGCACTGATATCACTGGCTTTTCGTACATTTTATACACTGTGTGCAATACATGCAGCACAGTACTGGTCTGGTTCTGTAGAGCGTGCAAAGACGGTCTCATTAGTGGTGGATTTGGTAGTGTTAGGTTAACGGTTGGACTCGATGATCTTAAGGCTCTTTTCCAACCTAAATCATTCTATGGTTCTATGTCAGAGCAAGACATTTCTGTATGCCATCTCTCTGAGTTCCCTTGTATGCTTTGGATGGAAACTTCCACACAGGTTGAGATAACTGCAGTAAGTTCTAATGCACCTCAATATCTATTTTTTGGATCTACAGTTGCTCCACTGCATGAACGTACCTAAAAAGATTCAGTTATCTAGATGAGATAGGAAAGGGGGAATATTTCCTGTTCATTATTCAGAGGTTGACTCTTAGAAACTCACCAGGACTCCACAGAAGGAATATGAGGATTTCCACAAGGCCAAAGGTTTGCCCAGTAGGTATTCAGTTTCTGACTACAGTAACTGAAAAGTTAATAAAAAACAAAGATGAAGAAATTATTTACAATAACCTACCCCTAGGGGATGTATCTCCCTTATCTATTAAAAGACAGGTTGGGTTTTTGTTTGTATAAAAACATATGTCGATAACAACTGGACTTCCCTCTGTCCCAAATCTGTTGCAACATTCTTAATGTTCACTGAAACATCCAGTGCTAATTGAATTTGAGGTCAATCTCAGAATTCACATTGTGGTAGCAAGTTCCACAACTGTATTTGCTTTTCTCAGTTATACTTGTTCTGCTTTTGGGTATTCACTTGGTCTGGATGTATTATGAAACTGGAACGCATGGTTTCCATGATCCCATGGAAAATGGGATGCATCATTTACTACAGTAGATATATTTTGGTTTTTTTTTTTATTGGTACCTTCTCTAAATTATATGGAGCAAACCACCTCAATATTCATTCATGTGGGATTGCTCCTTATGTATCTTGGAAAGTTTACTATATATCTCTAGATTCCTAAACTCTTTGCTATGTTCCTTTCTGGTGGTGGTGGGAAGCAAAGATTCAACTCAGTATTTCAGGTTAGAGTAGTTGTAGTATGCACAAGTGGTGTTTTAATGTACTGCATTGTACTCTCCATCTCATTCCTTACAAATATTCTTATTTTGCTTGTTTTCTTTAACTATCATCCTAACTAGAGGTCTTCACTGAACTGTTCATAATGAAACTTGAGTCTTCTTTCTATAATGTTAAAGTTAATACAGATCCCAGCAAAGTAGAGAAGTATTGTTACTCATAGCCTTTGTGTATATCGGTATCTTACAATCCATGGTAAGCCAGACTTGATTACTAAATGCTGTGGAATTGAAAGGACATTTGCGACATAATATCTCTAGTAGAATGAGATATGAATACTACAGACTGTATGTAGACTTCAAGATCAAGAGGTACCAGATAACAGAGTGAACAATAGGTAGGACTGCCTACTACCTACTCCACAGTCTTTGCATAATTGCTCAGCGTATTCTACCACTCTCATAACACATCAGAAGCGTCTACACAGAGAAGCTTATTTTCATCACGGAATACTTCTAAACAAATTGGAAATTGCTGTCAGCATCACAGTAACAGGAGTGAAAGATTAACACCTACAGCAAAGTTAACCTGGGTTTTCTCTCCCATGGATATCCAAACAAAATTCTACACATAGCCACTGTTTTTTATCTCAAACTGATAAGAACCCAACAGGCCCTTAAGACCATCAACAGAGGGTCAGATCAAAGGCCAGTCTTCCCAGTGTTCTGTCCCCCATAACTGCCAGTAGCAGATACTTGGAAAAATGCATTTTTCCATGCTCTCCCTAGATTTAAGAGAGAAGTGTCTAAGGAGAAGCAGAGTGTACAATGATGCTTTACCTGGATCCAGTAATCTATAGCTTCTGGCGGCTGAAGGACTACCTGAAACAAGTTGTATCTTTATCATTATTTTATTCTGCTGAAACAGGTGATAGGCTGAAATGCCGGACAAAGCCAGACCTTGTATTAATTCTTCTCAAACTTCACTAGAAACATCCCCATTCAGTGGTATTCCTTTTTAAGACCACATTTTCCAGATCTGTGTGTTCAGATAAAGCTTGTGCCATCAAAGAATGTGTAGAGGTGTCTATTTTTACAAAAGTTGAAAAGTGCTGGTATTGTACAGGACTGCCCGTTTATCTTTAAGAAGGAAAGAAACAGAATAATCATAAAATACAGAGGCAAAAGCCATGAACAGAAACAGTAAGTCACTACTGGAGTTGTGAAGGATATTAAAAAAGCCTGGAAGAAAAGCTTCCATTTGCATAGGCTTTGAGAAGACAGAGTGGTCTACTGAAATCTTAGCTGCCACCAAACTTATTTGTTTGCTGCTTTGGTAATATAGAAAATTGTATTTGTTAATATAGTCATTTCAAAAACTTCTGTGAATAAATACCAGTTAGAAAGAACAGAAACATCTGCCTGAGGATTAATGGTGATAACTGTTCCTGAAAATTCTCATGACTACACCAGTCTTTCTAACAGAGTACATTGGCTGTCACAAAGACTGAGCTAGACACATGTCTATAACATGCTATCGTCACTTAAAATCTGAGCAGGAAAAGAAAAAGGAAAACAACCCAACAGTGTTTACCATGACAACATAATCTGTCAACTGCAGATCACTTCTGCAAAGGCGACTGTTGTCAGCTGTCTGAAAACACATCATTGCTGCTCTTGCATTTCCAGAAGATGGAGCAGCTCGAAGTAGCTGCACTAATGGGATTAGACCACTAGCTCTGCCTTCTGCAACTTTAGTTTTCTCCCAGTATAAAATAGGCCTCCTGGTCTTCAGACATCTCACACTGACAGGAATGGTAGCCGACGTGATTGTCAATAACACAGAGCAAATCCATGATTTTTGAAACAGAACACATAAGCCTTTGCAGGTCATACAAAACACTGATTCTCAAACAGAAACCCCAGTGTTGTCCAACTCATTCTCTTTAGATGGGCTGCAAAGGAGGACACATGACACATTTATCTACGGATCCACAAATTCCACAGGCGAAACACTGAAACATGAAATCTGTATTCTGATAATTTATAACTCCCTCCCATCTCTGATATTTTTTCACTCTATAAAACATGCACCTGCATTGTCCCACACCTGTGCAACAACGTGTATACAGATAAATGCACTTTCTTCGTGAAGTGCAGCACTAACTGCTAAAAACTTTGCAAAGTGCCCCCAGCAAAGACCTCTGTTTTACACAGTCATTTCCTATTAGACTTGGATATACTGGTAATCCAGGACCAAACTGCTGGTTTTGAAAGGAGAGTGATGGTTAGAGAAAGGGTGAACCATCACAAGAACAGTGAGGACTGCAGTTGACCAACCTGACAATCAGAATTTGTGGCTTGCAATATGCTTCCATTCTGCCACCTTTCGTATAGAAGGTAGAAGATACTCAGAAACTCACCACTAGCTGCCTGTGGGTTTTCCAATAAATGGCATAAACAGCTTCAGAGGAACTCAGAAGTGGCAAGACATGAAGCCTTGTCTTCCTCTCTCCCAAGTCAGGGAGATTTCTCCACATCTACTATTTCATGAGCAAGTCTCTGCTTGCCACTTTGGAAATTAATATAGGAGGCCTACACCATGGCGTATCTGTCCTACAATTTTGCAAATTCATCTTAATATACTAAAGTACATTAATGTACTTAGTGAACTTTGATTTTTTCTGAAAAAGAGGAGGAAAAAAGGAACCTGGAGGCAAATGGTATCTACCATTAACTGATACTTTGAATTTGCCTCAGATACCAAAAATGCAAACTACAAGCTACAGAGTATCTCAAATTTCTGAAGAAGGCTACAGAGAAAAGTCAGAAATTCTAATTAAAACATTGCAAAAAGTTGATTTTTTAGTTCTTCCTTAGTTTTCTAAGTAACTCAATTAATTTACTATGAAACCATAGCAAAATTTATAGAATGTTCCAGAGGAAAATGTTTTTTTTTTGAGGCTTGAGTTGTTAGGTTTTGGTTTTGATTTACACGACAAAGATGTGAAGTTTCTTTTAGAATGGCCTTCTAAAAACTAAAGTCATATCTATTGAGCAACTACTTCTTCCTCACAAAATCACATATAAAACTTCTGTGAATATTCAGTGTTAGATGAGAAATTGTGCTAATCTGGCAAGAAAAAAATTTAAGATTCTACGCCTTCTCACTAATCTAAGCTGACATTAATGTCAATATTTTTAAAATTGAGGCAGAGAATTAATAATTAGCATTCCAGTAATACTGTGTTTGAGGGGAGAGTATGGTAATCCAGGAGATGTTCACTCTTGGGGAAGTTCATTTCTACTCAGCTAAAAACCAAACATTATGTTCTTGAGGACTGTTCCTACAGCAATACATATAATTACCTTTTGATTGTGGGTTTTTAGTCATATAAATGTTAAACATTTTTATTACCAAATTTTTTTGGAATTCCCTTTTTACAAAGTCCATGTACATTTATTAAAATTTGCAAAGCTGAACAGGTATGAAAGAGCAGTAATGAAAAGAAAGGAGAATTATTGTTATAAAGCAGGCATAGCATGTAATAAAACAGTACTAATCCAATGTGTAACCTTAAAGTTGGACAACCTTATCATGAAAGGAGTATCTCATGAAAGCCAAACAAACACCTGTCTTATTTTTCTTTTTCATACATGTATCTGTGCTATTATAAATTTATTAAATAAAGGACAAAGAAAATGAACAAATCAATAATTGACTGTTTATTAAAGGAATGCAAAGTCCAAACAAATCTCTAAAACAATTATGTGTCAGTAGATAACAAAGGAGAGGCAGATAATTAATGTTTAATTTACTGAGTTATTTCACTAGTTGCAAGGTCTCAAAGCCTTTCAATTTCAGACTTCATCTCTTAATAACTTTTCCCTCCTAAATTTATAAAACATTAGAAGTTTAAATTGTTTTTCAGAAACTATTCAAGATATAAAGCTGAATGTTTTGGGAACAGCCTAGAATCTATAATTTTATTTTTTAATTAATATACTTTGCTCCAGCATTTACACTTGCTATTTTGGATTATGTTTCTTAGAAAGACTCCAGATGGTTTGAAACTCAGGTCAGCTTTTGACATTTTCTTTATAACAGCACCAATGTTAAAAAATAAATAAATTAGAGAGATTTTCCTCAATAATGGCCTCAAAAATCATAATCTCATTGCTTCAATGTTCATTCAGGTAAATTGTGGGTCTCACCTCGGCATTTAATTAGTCACTTGGAAAAAACCCAAACAAAACAAACCACCAAGCACCTTCACGTGGGCATGTATTTGCACTGCATAACAGTTATTGCTTAATTATCTTTATTTCAGAAGCAATATTTATTCACTTCACCTGCTAAAATTGTTAGCCTCTCACAGTTCTGTGTAAATGTAATATCAAATATAAAAACGTTTTCTCATTTCCCTTTTATGTCCAATCTTCTTGTTTTCCATCCTCAAAGTGATGTCCTTAAATGTCTCTTCACACTCGCTCTTACCCCAAATTAGTTGGACAAACACACAAAAGAATAAGAAGTAAATATTTCAATTTTTGCTCTAGCGGAATATTTGTCCTTTAAGATATTTCCTGCCTGGAGCATGTACTGCGCTTTACTCAGCTTAATTCAATTCATTTTTGGTATCTAACACAGAGAAGAATGTCTTTCACTGGTTCTCATCATTCGGATACCATTTCCAATCTATCGTACGTGTGTATCATTTGAGTCAAGTGTTTACCTCTAGCTGCTTTGAAAAATATTAGTAGGAAAACACACTCACCTTCAGGCTCCCCACAGAGTGTACACTGTGACTCTGCAAAGAAAAAGAGATAAATTATAATTTCTTGATTTTAAGATCTGTCATAATTACATCCAAATATAACAAAACTTACAGAACTCAAAGTTAGCATGAAACATGCAATTCTATTTTCAGCACCCATTTTTTAACAGCTGCAAAATAACTTTCAAAACAGAGTTTTTGCAGGAAGAATTTTAAAATAGAACTCTATACATGTCTAGTTACATTTATATAACTATCACCTTCATAGACTTCAGCTGAATGCATTCATGTAGCAGGACTTTTTGCTTCCACATGACTTTTTCATATTTGTAGATGTACAATAATGCAGTGACAACATTCACTCAAATAAAAAGTTTAAGCCTCCTAATATTTTACTATTGGAGGTAGCAAACAGTAATAGCGACAGAGTTGTTATATTCCTCTCTCATACAAGACTTCCAAGTCCTCCCAGGCAAGAGGAGTAAGTCAGTCAATGTAAATGCGTAGTAATACTCTGCAAAATATTCAAGTACAGAAATGAAGGAAAGAAAACTCCATCACAACAGACATTCTCTAAATGTACAATTACTATTTTATTCACACACCACTATTTGGAAGTTGGCTGTCTTAAAAATTATTTTGCATAATGTACAAATATATACACACATGGAGGAAATATTTTAAAGTATCCCTTGAGATTGAGCTGCTTCAACTGTTAGTATCAAGCTGTAGAACAAAGCTATTGTTTAGAATCCAAATACAAGAATCAACTGAAATCACAGGGAATGTAATCAAGTTGGCAGATAATTCTGATACACTGGAAAAAGTCCTACTAGAACAAGACAGCACAGTATATTTTAAATCGCATATCTCTGAAATATCCATTTTAACACTCAGCTGAAAAATTACATCTCTAACAGCAACAAGTATGCTGAAGTAAATACATATATATATGCAGGCACACACATACACACACACGTATGCATGTATATACATTTTAATATAAATTCAGTACAAAAAGCAGTTTAACATGCCTGGTATATACAAATGCAATTCAAAAGCTTGCTGAAATTATCTCCAGCCTTGAATGACAAATAGGAGACTGGACTTTAGCTGTGAACTTGACTCGAAGGCAAAAAAAGTCAGAAACTGAATATGAAACACATACACTGAGTAGATTGAGTACTCACACAGTGAGTAGTGGCACTTTATAGTGCCACTGTGACATTATTTAGAAGTACTTTCTCCATGCAGATAAGAGGCTGTCTCACAGTAACCCACTGTTGTAATGGTACTTGTCCCTACATCTTTCATATATTTTAAAAACGTTAATCATTGGTTTTTTTACTACTGCCAGAGGCTGTAGCATGCATGAGGGAAAGGAACGAGAAAAATTGTGTTTATCCAGGCAACTCTGCTGCTGATAGGTGGATCACAACTTTTAAAAAAGCATAAAGTTGCATGATAGAGAGGAATTAATTTTGATGCAGTTCAGCACCATGAAACATGTAGTTGAACTGTCTATTGATAGACTCACAAGTGTCCCCAGCAGATCTGACAAACTGAAAACAACACCCCAATGGCAAGCTTGAGAAAAAAACCCAGTGAAAAGCATAAAAAGCCTAGTCTCAGATAACACAGGCCTGTTTCTTTCACTGCTGGATGAAAAACACACTTGCCACAATCTGAAGTGATGCAGAGGAAGCAGCTCAGAAGATCTTTTTTTCACTTCTAATTCAAAGACTGTGTGAGGTTTTACTGAGAGGGGCTGCCTGTCTGTGTGCAGTTCATTATCCTGATTGATAAGGAAGAACAAGCTGAGACTTGGTTTCTGAACTTCTGACTTTTTGCTGATCCTCTACGTCCTGCTAACAACTGCTTCACTGGTTTGTTACAATCCAAAGAGTCTACCTGACACTTTTGCAGCTCTAAACACCATCTTCCAAAAGTCCCCAGTCAACAGTACAAATTATTAGCTTCCCTCTTTTCCTCACTAACATAAATTAGTGCCAATATTGCAATCTGCAGCAGGGTAGATAGTCTAACCGCAAAATAGGGCTTGCAGCTACGACTGGTGCCAGAAAGTTGTCCAAAAGCTAGCTAGGTGTCAGCACTATCCCTGCCAGACCACTGCTTTTTTGGGCTTCTTTCAGGTGTTTGTTTAAGGTCTCACATTTATGGGCAAGCCAGGTGTTTCTTCCCCTACCTTAGCATGCCTAGGGAGAGTTCATGGGGGGATTTTGTTTTAATTCATCAATGTATGTCTTCCAGAGGCTGGGAATCATTTCAAACTGACAGCAGCACCTCTCTTTCTACACTGGTAAGAAGCAGACTTTGTGGATGTGGATGATTCACCAGTAAGGCTCTGTTTATGCATTTCCTCACTGTAGTTTGCCACTGTGGGGGAGGACTAGATACCCTTTTTGTTGTGCTTGACACATACAGATCGAGTGACAAATAAAAACATAACCACTTCTACTAGACACGTGACCAACATAACCGGGAGGTTGTACGGAGCACTGTTTTTCACAGAGTGTCTGTGTGTGAGAGAGAGAGAGAGAGAGAGAAATAATTAAGTCTGTTTAGATCCATACATTCTATGATTATTGTTGAGAGATTGCACATCATAAGTTTCCAAGACTAAAATTATATAAAACATACACATCACACTCAAATATTTGTAGGTTTACATTATACAGAAATACAGAACTCTTAAAATCCTGTAAAGAAGCTATGTCTTGAAACTTATTTTAAATTCTTTTCTCTGTAAGGAAGTTGCTGTATCTTGATAGAAAAGATCTTTCTGGAAGATAGTTCAATACTAAACACCGGTATTAATTTGGAAATTTTCTAATTAAATTTCAGTTCTGGGATCAGATGACAGCAATGAAGGACACGGGAACAGTGTAAAAAGTTACAACTCCTTCAGGTGAAATGACATTGTTTAAGCTGAGATGCACCTCACCTAAGGTTGAGTGTCTCATCATTAATGTTCAAAATCTAAACTAGTCTTAAAAGATTTACCAATTAGTGGAAATAAACAGCCACCTAACCTGCCTTAGGAACCTATGTTAGCATGAGATAAATCAATAAATCGCTTTTTTTAAGTACTCATTCCTTTTTTTGTGTTGTAAGAGGTCTTAGACTTAGGCTACATCTTCACAATAACATTCACGGCAAGAGAGAAATGTTCATTGTAAGCGATCTCTGGAGGTCATCTAGTTCAGCCTCCCACTCAGAGCAGGGCTGTCGCCAAGACGAATGCAGCTCAGCTGGGGCTTTGATAGTCAAGTCCTGAGAGCTACCAAGGATGGATATTTCACAACCTCAGTGGGCAGCCTGCTCCAGTACTGCATCAGCTTCGTAAGGTCCCACTTGAATCTCTCAGTCTGCAGTCTGTGGCCATTCTTCCTTGTTATATCACCCAGCACCGCCAAGAAGACTTTGGCTCCGTCCTGTCTGTAACTCTCCTTCAAATAGCTGTAGTCTGCTATGGATCTTCACCTCAACAGACTAAATAAGCACAACTCCTTCAACTACTCTGACCAGAGGACCCTCTGCTAGACTCCTTCCAATTTCTCCCTATGCTTCCGGACGTAGGGAGCCCCAACCACTGAACACAGTACTCCAGGTGCAGCCTCACCAGCACCAGAGGGAAATAATAACCTCTTCAATTTGCTGATCATAGTCATCCTGGCATAGCCCAGTACGCGGTTTGCCTATTGCAATGAGAACACTGTCTGTTGACCCATATGCAACTTGGTATTCACGTTCCTTCAGAAAAAAATAAATTAATAAAATCAAGTCTTAGGAAGATCAGTCCCCTGATCCAAGTCTCCCGCCAATTATAACAGCGCTAATGTATGGCACAAGGGAAGAGGGAATGTGTGGCCAAACGCGGGTAGACCAAGACTGCTCTTTCCAGGACTGGCCAGCCCATAGATTGGCTTAAGGGAATCATGAAATCTCAGCCTCAGACAAGTAACTTTTGTATGCCCACACTGGATGAAATGACGTCTAAAGTGACAGTGCTTAAGCTACTGCATGTTGTGATGGAATAGGAGCAGGGACATTACCACATTTCAAAGATATTTCTTAAGCCTTTCCTTCTCACAAATCCTAGTAATATATTATGCCTCTACATATCTGATTCATCTAAAGCATTATAATGATACTTTCACAGGAGGTATTCTTTCTTTTTAATGTGTTGCTAATCAGCTCCACTTAACAAAGATGCTCGTTCTTGCAAACACTCACACATGTGAGTAACTTTTTTGTCATTGCTCTCAAAAGTAAAATGCCTAGGATGGGTGAGTGTTCAGAGATTTGGGACCCAATAAATCAATAGAACAAGGAAAACCTATATTTATATTATTAATCTCACTCTGTCATTTTGAAATTCTCTAGCCAACAGAAATAATCTTCCCAGATACAAGAACTTGCTGACAAAATAGGTCATAAGAAAGATCTTTTGAAGAAACAAATTTATCATGAAGACACAAGCTTTTTTCCTCCCAAATAATATGAAATCTATTTTATTTTGATAGTTTTTCTTGTCTAACCTAAATGATAAGTAAGACTAAAAATAATAAACCCAGACATGTAAATGCCAACATTCTTTCTCCAAAAAGCTGAGTTCAACATTCAGTTTTAAATTAGAGTGAAGATAAATTATTCTGCTAAACGTGTTCACCTTTCCTTGCTTTCTGTATACTTTTCTTGTATGGCTGGTGCAAGTACAATAAAATCTAGTATAAAGAGCTACAATAAAGAAAGCAATATATGGGCCAGATGAAAGATACAAAATAGCCATTACAAATAAATTACAATTCAGAATACCCATGCAAGCTATATAATGTAATAAGACTAAGACAACACAGTATTAGTAGTATTTTAAATCAGTTTAAAGAAAATACTGGGTGGTATTTAATAGTTAACTACACTTCAAAGTACACTATGCTCTCAGCAGGGGTTTACCCAGATTATGGAATCCAACCTCGATGAGATTTGACCAAGATATATGGAAGTGACAGTATGACAAGAAATAATAGGCAAAGGTGAGAAGCAGTGCTGGCGATAACCTGTCACCTCAGCACTGTATTCAGAAAATGGATGCAGTCAGCCCTTCTGACTGCCCCTTGAATAATACCACACATCCAGTTTTGTATCCCCACTTCATTTGTGTAACAGACCTTTCTGTCTCTCTTTTCATCTGATACTACCAGAGACCCTTTGCAGCTCCTCCTTGCTGCTACCCTTCTTTATATAATTTTAAATTTTAATTACAAACATGTATGTTCTCTATTGCTTATATTTATCTTTTTTCCCCCCACTATTGTCTAAATCTATTTACTGAGTGGCCAAAAAAGATACCCCTGTTATATAATTACTGAGTATCCCTGCCTATTTGAATGAATTCAATGCATCAGAGGAAAATTGGAAATTATTTTTGTTTCACAGAGAAATATGGTTGGCCTCACAGAAAACAATTATTGGTTTGCCTTTTTTTCCTTTTATTTATGCAAAATAATAATAATAATTTAAAAAGCAATGAAAAAATAGATCAAGTTCCAGTGAGGGAATTTAGCAGGTAGTGCTTTAGATTTTGGTTCTAATGGCAAGAAATGCAACTGTTTCTGACACTATTTCATCAATGTCTCTTTACATTATTTTACTGATGTCAGTGAAACGAAATTCTGCGACACTTAAAGAGACATAGAGTAGCCATGCATTATATTGAGCTTTAGTGCAGCTGAAAAGTGAGGTATAATTTAAGGCTAAACTGTGAGACTTCTAATCATTTTCAGGATTTAAATCCAATATTTGTATCTAAATGTGGCTATAATAGTGCCAATAAAAGCTGACTGTATTATGAACTACGTTTTCCATTCTCTCTTTTCAGGTCTATTTTTTCAGCTACGCCTTTTGTCTTTATCTGTAGCTTGTTCCTCCTGAGGAGGTTGAAATCTTACCACTGCATAATACCATCACCTGAAATATCAACATGACAGACCTACAGGTACACTGCAAGATTTTATCATGTCCACCAAGATTCTCCCATTCACAATTATCTTCTTTATTCGACACTGATGCTAGAGCAAATCCTGTGGAGGTCTACCGCTCCGTGTTCAGTCACCCATGTAGGTAAGGCATTGAGAGACACCTACAAAAACGAACTAGCTTTTCTTCTGCAAAGCACATTTGAGCTTTACCTACAGAAATGTTTCTAAAGTGTTCTCTAAAACCTCTGATGACAGGGAATACAACCCTCTTCAGGTAAATTATCTCTGTTGCTAAACTATCTTTGCAATTGGAGAGCTTTTTCCTATATAGCCCAAACAGGCATTGCTTTCGACTATGCAGATGGAGAATAAAATTTTTAATGCACTTAGGAAAAAATAATAATATCTAATTCAGATACTTATTGTTTCCTTCAGGTCTTGTTTTTTTCTATTCTAAGCCTTCAATTTGTCCTCACAGTCATGGTTGCTAATACTCATCTCATCTTTGCCGTTCTCCCCCAGAGTCTTTCCAACTTAGCCATATCGTAAAGTTGTAAGTGCCCCACACTGAATAAAGTACACAACCTGAACCCTTCAACTGCCAGGTAGAACAGAATATTTACACTCTTACATCCTTTTTATATTTCTAAGAATGCCATTCACCTAATTTTGGGCAGCACTATTTTCTTGACTCAAATGAGATCTCATCTCATCCTTATAGACAGGAATTTGACTAGAGATACCTTGAGCAGTCACCATCACGAGAATGAAATAAGTCAAGGATACTTTGTTGGTCTGCCTTTGCAGTAAGGGCCCTATTAATGTAATCCATGTAAACCAAGCGAAATCCACAAAGCATTCCAGGTGCTTCTTATAACTTTTTGTTTGAAACTGTGAAGTGGCAAAAATAATCAAAATGACACTACACCAAAATACTGTATTTCTTACAGTATTTTGAGTGCTGACAAATAGCACAACAGGAAGAGAAAGCAACTATATTTGGACTCAGATATTGTTTGGGCCCATTTCCATGAGCAGGCATAAAAGAAATAAACAAAAATAATTTCAAAAAGAAAAGCATGCAATTATACATATATATGTACACACACATTTACTTGTGTGTATATATATACATATCTATCTTGAAACCTTTTTTCTTCTTCTGAACAATAGTATTTACACATAAAAATAACTACCAGCAGTCAGTTCATCATGCAGCATGTACTGAAAAACGTAATAACAACAATTGTTTAGAACTGTTGTGGATATAGCCAATACATGTATTTCATCCCTCTGAAACTGTTTCTACAAACACTTCTTGCTGAGTTTAAGGGCCTACTTTCCTGCCTGCCTGCCTCTCACTGCTGATCACTTACGGTATGACCACTCTCAAGATGAGATTCCCTTGTGTTTGCAATTTCAGCTTTCTTGAATCTTTCCTTTTAACTGGGGTATTCATAACAAAGGGCCTTTTACTGCCCAGGATCAGGCCTTGGGGTTAGGAAAAACAAATATCCACTGAAGTTTTGGAGAATAGGAAAAATACAATAGAAAAAACTGTTGCCTGTGAGAGACTAGCAGCTGGGCTATATTGGGAAAGACAGAGCAAGGGGAATGAGTAGCCCTGAAAAGGGCAGATACTGAAAGAACTTTAAATAAAAATAGAATACAGAATAGCCATTATTAAAATAGAATGAGCCTAAAGCAGAAGAAAATCAACCAACCTGGCAGCAAACTTTGTATACTTTTGAGCAAATGAACTGACATCCAACCAAATGCATAAAGCAACCACTAAGAGCCCATTATTTTCCCCAGATAAAAATATAAGGTTCATGCTCAAAGCAATGCCAGAACCTATTCACAGTACTTGCACATCAGATCCTTCTCCATATGGAGTTTACACATTACACGTGCATTAACCAAGCCAAAAGAGATTTCAGAAAAGAATTACGAGACCAGACAATCAAATATTTTCATAGGAAAACAAAAATAACTGAAGCAATAAAAAGCAAAATATAAACCACTCAAGAAAGAAAAAAAACAGCTAATGTTTCTCTTGGTGATCTGAACACAAATACTTTCTTTTCAGAGGAGCAGTCATAAACACAGTAATAAAATGGATGTGCTTTAGCACACTTCTGATACACATTTCAAATGCACAGTATCAAAGTAGAGAGTCCAAATACCCTGAATGAGTCCAAAAAAGACCAGAAGATGTGTTTATAAAGAGCAAATCTACATGTTTTTCTCCTCATTTTTACACTCATTTTCTAGTATTTGACGTTCGAAGGTTAAAGTGAGTCATATTCCTCACAGTCAAGGGAAAGAAACTTACCACCCCCTAATCACATTTTTGCATCTTTATGAAAAACACCAAGGAGAGTAGGGCTGGTGATAAAAAATCGTGAGAGCGAGGACCCATGAGAGTGCTACAAAATACAAAACTGAAGACAGCCTGAACCAGAGGCTTGATCCAAAAACGCTCTGAAGCCAATGCAAGTGTCATTGGAGTTCAGCAGACTCAGGGTCAAATCTCAACAGCATACTAATGCAAAACTAGCCAGGCTATCTATTACCATTCCTTTACTTTCTGTCTTTTTTTCTCTCTCTTCTTTCACTTTGCTCATTTTAAGAGATTTCACCAATAATCTCAGAGCCTCCTAAGAACACATAAAAATGGTACAAATCCAAGTCGAGCACGATATAACAAAGAACCAAATAGACAGATGGCAAAAAATATAGAATGGGACAGCACAGTTATAGAGCAGATCATGTACTCTGATACTCTGGTACTCTGAAGGTTAAATTGATTTTTTAACTCCTTTCTCCTTCTTTTCTCTCATATAGGAATCAGATTTCAAAAGCATTTAAATGGAGTGGGGAGTTGATTTGACAAACAGATTTAAGGAGGTAATTTGAAATACAAAGGGTGTACCAAAAAATGATGTAACCATTGGAAGGGGTAAGAGATCAAGTCGAGGATGTATCCACATCTGGGCAAGACTGTTGAATGATGTCCTTCATGTAAAGTCAGTAATGCATATCAACTTAGAACAGTACAGGTTGGAAGAGACCTCCTGAGGTCGTTAGAGTTTATCCCTCAATTCAGAGCACTGCCAACTTCTAAGTAACATTAGGTTTCTCAGGGCCTTGCCCACTCAAGTTTTGAAAATCCACCAGGAAGGAGAATCAACAGTCGCTCTGGGCAACTGTTCCAGTGTTTGACCACCCTCACCATAAAGAGCTTTTTCCTTGTGTCTAATTGAAATTTTCCTTGCTGCAACATCTATCTACTCCCTCTCATCCTTTCACTGTGCATGTCCGTTAAGAGCCTGGCTCCATCTGGCTGTAATGACCCATTAAGCAGCTGAGGACAGCAATTAGCTCTGTTCTCCTCTTAGCTTCCTCTTCTTCAGGCTGAACAAATCCAGGTCTCTTCAGTGTCTCCTTGTGCATCATGTGCTCCAGTACCCCACCCGTCTTGGTGGCCATCCTCTGGACACGCTCTAATTTGTCCATGCCTTTCTTACACTGGGGTGGGAGTGGGGCAGGGGCTAGAACCGGGCACTACTCCAACTGCAGCATCTGAAGTGCCAAAAAAAGAGGGGAATAATCACTCCCTTTAGCCTACTAGCTATACTGATGCAGTCCAGCGTGCAGCCAGTCTTCATTGCTGCAGATACACTTCTGAGATCCTAATAAAAGGGCACTCAAACACAAAAGGACTGTGATATACAACTAAAGCTTTGAACTGGTTCAGTCCCAAATATGTAGTGACCTCACATGCTAAGTGACTACTTGAGGAGGTTACAGCAGCAAACTCTGACATGCCAGGCAATGCCTCCCAACAGCTAGAGACCATAGCTCAAGGACTCATCTGTTGTATAAGCCTTTTCTACTGTCCTGAGAAAGAATCCACTATGGATTCCTTCTTAAATACAGGCTGGGGGAACAAGGCTTGTTTACAAGAGCACTGAGCTATCCTCTGTAAGGATTTCTGTCTTGACCAGTCTAGAATGACTTTTGAGATCTAACAACTTTTCTAAGTATATCTGCATATCTCAGGAGAAGAGCTTCCATATACTCTCTCCTCTCCATCACAAATGCTGTCTTCAGGTGGGAGCAAGCAAATACACAAGAAACACAAATTTAGTGTGAAATATTAAACTTGAATGAAACAAAAATCTGTTTATGCTATATAGTGTTTGCCACCAAACAAATAAGTGTTAATAAACCTAATCTGGAAAAATTTAAAAGTGAACTGACAAAAAATATGCTTCCCTTTCCATCTTGAACATTCTCAGAAAAAAAAAAGGGTCTGCTCTGTTGTGATTTCAAACACTTCCATCTCACTGGAAATATAAACGTGACCTCTGTCATAACCATTACAAAGGCACAAAGAGCTCATGGCAGGACTCAGACCTAAGCTCAAAATAACAAGAGTGCTTAATTTTAGCTTTTATAATAGAAAATAAAGATTCATTTGGGGTAATAGAAACTTTCCAGTGAGTTAAACAGAAAAAAAACCAGTTTGTCATTTTCTGTAAAACAATTACTAACTTCAACTCCAAGCTCCTAACTTGTTCTGGTGAAGTGAGCATCCACACCTGTACAAAGCCCCTATGCTGGAACAAGGTGCAAAATTGGGCATATCTGGAAACTCTTTATGCATGAAGTTTTCCATAGCCAACATTCCTTATCAACGTTCATAAACAAAAACAATCCAAAATTCCAATTGCAACTAAATGAATATTAATCAGAATTGTAGATACACCCTTTGACAAAAAGATGTAAAATTGCAATAATGAAATAGGAGCTGAGAGTCCAAAAATATTTCATGAAGCTAAAATTGAGATAGGGAATTCAATGACTAAAAAATAGTCTGATCTTTTTGCAGAAACACTCATAAATTCAACCTTAAATAGCCAAAAGCAAATTTGAAACAGCAGATTTAAATTTACTATTTCATTTCAACTGTATGAGTCCCTTTTCTTTCTTCAGTACATCATGTACACAGCACCGTGTACCTCTTTCAGCCAACCTCACCTTTTAGATTACTGCAGCAAGCTAGCATTCTCTGTCACTGATTTGACCTTCACTTCCTTTATACTTTTGCAATGGTCTGGTGATTTTTTTAATAGTTAGCTACAAGGAAGTCCAGATCTGCAGTATTAGGAGTCTATGTACAGAGCACAATCATTGAAAGGAGCCCTAAGGTCAAAATAAAAATTGTTAACACGCACTATGCCATAGTTGTAACTACTAAGTATCATGGATCTCTATGTGTTGCATAGAAACTTCAGGAAACCTGAAGTGCAAACACCCAAAACTCGTATGGGATGCTTTTGTCTGATTCTTAAACATCACTGAAACTAGAATCTCAGCACAAGCCTTGCAAGTATTTTAGACATTGTTATTAATATATTAAACCCTTCATAAAACTCTCAAGATTAAATTAACGTATAATATACTCAGCTAATTAAGTACAAATCATTGGCATTACCGTCATTGGAGCAAACTTTCATTGACCAGTCTAGCCTAAGGGCAGGATACTGTTAATAGCCCCATCTGAATGTTATTGCCTTTTGGAAACTAAAAGTTTTGTTGTGTCAAACATAAGATGAAGTTGTATAATTACACATCACTTTCAAGACAGTAAAAACGCAGGAGTCCAGAAAAAACACTAGTCCATATTAAGTGCCTGTAATTTCTCAGATTAGTCAACTGAGTTTAAAGTAAAATCAGTTTCTCTATTCTTCAGAACTAATTTTTTTTTCCTTCCAAATCCATTAAATAAAATTTCTACTGTAACTGTCTCTTTCAATCTTAGAATAATAAGAACTTTTCTCTACTTCCTAACAAGATACTGGAAGCAAGTTTATATGAAAAAATGAAAAGTTACAGATTAATTGAGCAGTTTCTCTTTATGATCCAGTGTTCAAAGTCTATGCCAAGAAACTGCCACCCTCAGTTTGTTTTTCTGTCTGAATATTTAAATGGGAGAAAATTTGCTTCAATCACGAGAAGTTTGTTGTTAATGCAGCCTTTTCTTTTAGATAACCATACTAAACTCTGCTGATTGACCCCTAAATAGTCACCTAAGCGAGGTTATCTGCAGGACTGGGCATGTATTTGGAGATTATAAACATGCACATTGTGTGATTTCCACAATTTTACTGGCCTCCATCAAGTTATTTACAAGATGTAACTAAGGGGTAAATTCCTGAAAATTTGAAACTAAGAAGATTATTATTACCAAGGAGATAATATTGATAATATTGCAAGAGACAAGTAATGAAAAAGTTATGATCCAGCTTTCAACAGTAAAATGATAAATAATTATACACACGTTACTCATAAATAAATGTCATAAATGACTAGTTTATAATGCTAAATTCTGTTAATCACAGGAACACCACTGAATTACTAACCGACAGAAAACAGACATACACAGGTGTGAAATTAGCTGTCTGTCAGATTTAATACTTCATCCTTAAAAAAAAAAAAAACAACAACAACATGATTTACCATAGCTATTTTTCAGCACTATTTATCTAAGTTTTCTTATTTAAAATATTTCAGTTATTGGATGATGTAATTAGACAAGTACTGTTTGACCTCAAAAACTATTGCACCTCAGATGTGGTTGAAAACCGGTAAAGCATAACGTTGGCTAAGATGGAGTCCAAACATAAACAAGTTTCCCAACATATATAATTCTTCATTAATATTTCAGGCCCTTTTAATAATCATACCATCTTCATGAAATAATCGTATGATGTACTAGTAGTAACATGAATCTATCTGTTAGACTTAAAAATGCTTTGGCTTACATGAAGTTTTATGGTATAAGTTCTCTAGCCTAGTTTTATGATGTCAATAACAACCCAACAAAAATTCATTTAACATCTAAACTACCTGGAGGAATCCAAATACTTTGAGAATATTCATAAACCATTTCTACACATATTTTTAATCTTTCCATGTTCTGAAGGCACACAAGATTTTCTCTAGGGTTGTAATTTTAGTTGCATCTGGTCCCATAGCATTAAAATAAATAATTAATTAAATGATTTTTCATAACAGTAAAATAAAATTCTGGATGTGAAATTACATGCTTTCCTATAATTACATGGGATGCAAAACCTACAAAAGCAAACAGCTAAATATTAACACTGATTTCAGCAGAAAGAAGTACTCTTTCATACGTTTTCTAAAATGTGTCTGCTTTGAAATTGGTCCAGATTAGGAGATCCTTAAATGCCCATACAGCAAAAATAAAGGAAATTTAAGAATACCTATTCCCTCCTCTTTACCTTATTTTCTGTCAATTAAGAGAGATAACAATATACATATTCTGATTATGCTAACGCAATAATAAGTTGCAGCATAAATAAATTAAGAAAATTGGAAAAGACAAGTATTCATGTGAAAAAGTTAAATTACATTTGAGAGGGGAGAAGAAATAATCTCTCAAACAAAGCTTCAGGTAAATCCCCAAATTAGCATTGCCTCATATTGCAGGCATTGAATGCGATGCTTACAATTACCATTCATCTGATATTTCTTTTTGTTAAGCAGAAAAATCGAGATCAATGGCATCTTGCTGTTGAAACAATGATTAGGAATACAAAAGAACTGGTAGCTCTGAGGAAATCCGGGTGTTTTTTAAGCACTTCTTCAGCTTGCTTGTCCAGCTAACTAGAAGCCCAAACTCTGCTTTTAAAAAGGCCTTCGAAAAGAATATTATTATTGCTGATGCACAAGATCAAATGTTGCAATAAACCTGTGTTCCTTATGACTTCATGTCCTTGCCACGACATTTTAGCCACACTGTTCAAACTAACAATTTACAAGGGTTATGCTTATAGGAAACATTTTTCCACAGTGGAAAGAAACTGTTCTGAACAGTTTGCATGGTAGGTCTCCTTTCTGTAATAGCTCCAAAATCCAATTCAGCTGATTTGGAAATGAGAGTCTATCATGAAAGAGAGATTTTCCTACGTAGAATCTAGCAAAAGATCCGCAAATATACAGACAGGAACAAAGGATAAGAATGGACTTTGTGAGAAAGAGCTTGGTAACAAGAACCAAGAGTGAAGAGACCAACTCACAAAAAGAACATATTCTTCATCAGGTAAGGTAACAAGTACCAGGAGGTAACAAGCACCACAGAATCAAAGTGTAAGGCTTAAAATAATCACACCAAAATGGTATACAGAAACACTGAGAAGCTGAAAAAAAAATCAATAGGTGCAGAGAAAGAAGAAAAGATACATATGAGAATTTAAAGGTGTTTTTTTTAAAATGCTGTAAGCATTGGCATTGCAAAACATCTGCAGAAGTTCACATATGCATAGCCACAAATGAATGCTCAGTTCATGTTTACTGAAACACTGAAGCTCTTCGGAAGTGCTACTAACTTCGTATGAATTCCCTGGAGAGAGCACTCAGAGTATAGCTAAATGAAATACTCATTCACAGTAGGAGCTTGGTCTAAGTGTGGGAAACACAGCATCAATACCGTATATGAAAATTGAGAGAAGCGTGACTCAGACATTTATTTTTTTGAAAGACGGGGATCTTAAAATGTAGAACAGTAGGAAGTGAAAGATCAGGATCTCGGTATGTGTCACCATGGCTCAGCCAAAATCAAAGGAATCTCACTGTTTTTTATCAATTATTTGGCCCAAGATCTTCCAATCTGTGGGTAATAACACAACTGGAGACAGAGCCAGTAATTAAGAGAATGCAATCGGATTCAAAAGATTTTCCATTATATTTTTGTGACTGGATGAGCAGATGGTAAATGCAGCTTAACACAGAAAAAATGTGAGATAATTAGCAGGGAAACCAAACATCAAGTTAGAGAATATGTACTAAATGGAAATCTCATCTAGCAAGCTAATCAAGAGAGGAATTTGGGGGTTATTATGAAAAATAATTAAAACCATCAAATCATTTCACAGCTGCTGGAAAAAAGAAGGCAAAGATGATAGCAGGTTACATTAATAGATAGATACTCCACAAAGTAAAGCGATATTATTAGTGTTCAAGGCATTTATTAAGAACCATCTAGAATACTCCACCTGGCTGTGGCACGCGTGGGAGTGTGTGGCGAGGCAATGCATTGCAGATGAAAATTTGGTTTGCTGTTGGTACTCCCCAAGTACCAGGCTTATAATGCTATTGAGACTGAGCCTCTCAGTCTCATTCATGACGTGACAAATTCTATCCAAACCTAAGTAGGTTATTTTTTTTTCCACTGCTCTTACAACGCTGTTTCAGAGCCTCAGTCTTGGATGGTTAAAACCATCCTACTAAATTGCAACCCACATTTATTCATGACCAGTTTATTCTTATGTTGGCAATATCATTTAGACTATATCAGTCTTCTTTCTTCCTGCTGTTTCCCTCCTTGATATATTTATAGAGAGCAATCATATCCCTTCTTGGCCTTCCCCTTGCTGTGTAAAACTTGTCAACCCATTACATTTTCTCTTGTAAAGTAAGCACTCCTCTTTCTTGATCACCACCATAGCCCGATAAGCTCAAGTGTTCACTTCTATTCCAGCGCAGATTTCTGCTCTGTGAACAGGTCTCTGTGCTTGCAAAAATCACTTATGACATCGATATCTATGTTAGCAAGCGAGGAGCCCAAGGAAAGGGACATGCTTAGCTGTCGCAGC
This sequence comes from Gymnogyps californianus, assembly GCF_018139145.2. Lineage (NCBI taxonomy): Eukaryota > Metazoa > Chordata > Aves > Accipitriformes > Cathartidae > Gymnogyps > Gymnogyps californianus. The sequence goes on from NC_059473.1 coordinate 105,351,888, forward strand.
AGCCAACAAGTCGGTCCAAGTGACTATTGGGAACAAATCCAGAACATAAGGGCAATGCATCAGCTCAGACGTATCGGTGTAAATCGCAGTACCTGGACCTGGCTGGGGAAAGAGGCAGATGGGTATGGGGCACTGAGCTCAGGAGTGTCCCATGGGAGAAGTGGAGGTGGAAAGGGTTGGGACCACAGGACTGGGAGGCTCTGGGTTGAACTGGGAGTCTGGGGTAGGGACTAGGACCAAGGCTGGGGGCAAGGCTTCGGAAGGAGTGGGGGCACTGTGGGAGAGGAGATATGTGACTGTGGGGCATGGGTCGGGCGAGTCATCTGTGGGATCAGAGAGGGGTGTATTGTAGGTAGCTCCAGATGGGCTGGGAGGAATGAGGTTGCTTTAGAGTTAAATTCAGAAATACTGGGGAGGCTCTAGAGCAGTGTCGGTGCCGTTAATCTGGGGTCCATTTGTGGACCAGGACGTACACATACAAGCTGCTCCCTTGCTCCCACTTCATGCTCTTTTTAAATTTTGCTTTGATAAGGAGATTAAATATATGTGACCAAACTGTCTGGCCATTTGGCAGTTGTCTGACTCTCCTATGCACTATTCCCACCACCTTCGCCCACTGTCCTACATTCCAACAGGGAGCTTGACACCTAGAAGACAAGTTGCTAAAAGATCTGAGAATATTGACATCTGGGCAGAGGAAACAGAAACCCAAATTAAGACCCCCATTGGAAAGGCAGCCGTACAAGCTCAGCAACTATCAGATTTGTTTGGTCTCCCAATCAGCACAAGTATTATGTTGAAATCAGCTATTATACAAGCTGCTCCTTCCCCAGCAGCTGGGATCTAGGGGACATGGGAGAGACCCAAGTGTACTTTGAATAGGGAGGCTTAGCAGATGTTACAGAGGAAGTGAAGATATTACTTGGGGTGGGACGAAGGTTGTTTATAAGGAACAGGAGGAGAGAGGACGAGGCTACTGTAACATAGGAACATAGGTCATGAATCTATAAGATACTTTTCATTAGTTTCCAGCATTAATCAAACAACTTGGTTGCTTTCCAAATACAATGTGGCATTGGAGTGTTCAGCACAAATCTAATTTTGAATTAGTAAATTACTACAAGTCATCAGAGCCAATATATTCAGCAGAAGAACTTTAATAAAATGGCTGATATATACCAGGTATTAATTACAGTTTGATCGAAGAACAGAACACATTTATAAATGTTTTCTTTGATTGCATCCCTTAAGTTTGCAGAGAATTAGTGATCTCAACGTACTTTTGAATCAATATTGAAAAATCACAGTAAAACTTTTTTTAACAGAACAGAGAATCTCTAAATTACTGTTCTTCAGAACATTTCCCTAGAGCTTGACTGTCCTTTGGAGTACTTTCAACCCACATCTACAAGAAAGAATAAGACCTTTACTGTACATTTTTGTATGCCAAATATTTTTTTCCTGTTCCTTTACCTGCTTCCTCTTTTCTACCTGGTAGGTGGGAAACATGCAGTCTTATCTTCATATAACGATACAACCATAAATTTACCTGTACCCCAGGATGCTTCTAGGTTCATATACCTGCATAGAATTACATTGCCATTTTTCTTTGGGAATAACGTATTTATTGTACAAATTAAGACTAGTTTTAAAGTAACATTCTAATTCATTGATACCCTATGTACTTAGCATCAATTACAAGGTAGGTTAGTGTCCTCTTTTCAGCTGGGACAGAGTTAATTCTCTTCCTAGTAGCTGGTACAGTGCTGTGTTTTGGATTTAGTGTGAGAATGATGTTGATAACACGCTGATGTTTTAGTTGTTGCTAAGTAGCGCTTATTTTAAGTCAAGGATTTTTCAGTTTCCCATGCTCTGCAAGCGAGGACATGCACAAGAAGCTGGGAGGGAGCACAGCCAGGACAGCTGACCCGAACTAGCCAAAGGGATATTCCATACCATAGGACGTCATGCTCAGTATATAAACTGGGGGGAGTTGGCCAGGAGGGGCTGATCGCTGCTGGGGGACTGGCTGGGCGTCGGTCAGCAAGTGGTGAGCAATTGCATTGTGCATCACTTGTCTTTCTTGGGTTTTAGCTCTCTCATTTTGGTATCTTCCTTATTATTATTATTATTATTATAATATTTTATTTCAATTACTAAACTGTTCTTATCTCAACCCATGAGTTCTGCTTTTTTTTTCTTTTCCCGATGCTCCTCCCCAGCCCACCGGGGGGGAAGGAGTGAGCGAGCAGTTGCATGGTGCTTAGTTGCTAGTTGGGGTTAAACCATGACATTTAGTTAACACAAATCAGAATTTCTAACCAATGGTAAAGTTCAACATTTCAGCAATTGCTTTTATCCACAACTGGTGTAAAACTAAAACATCAACCTGTTTTGTAGGTTAAATTACACCAAACTTGGACTAAGCTGAAATGTTTAACTTTAGTTTATCAGACAGAAAGGAAATGTTCTTTGTACTGTTTGATTTAGTTTGGTCAAAGTCTGTTTTGCTGCTCCTGTTTCTCAGGCCTCCTCTCTCTCCAACAAGTAAGCTTCCTAGCCACTTCTGTGATGCCATATAGTTCCTATGAAAACATATGACTACGTATACCATGAGAAAAAGCCCAGTTCAGGAAACTGTTCCATAAAAAGAGCATGGATACAAGGAAGGACTCTCTGAAAGGTATTCAAACGACATCAGTTCATGCAGTTCAGCGTCTCTTACAAAGAAAAGCATCCCAACACAGCACAACCCTGAAACATGGCTGATCCAACCTGATACAGAAATCATTCCTTTTCATTATGTAATGTTCAACAAATTCAAAATCTAGCAGTTTTTGATTTTGCAGGAAATTCTTTCCCCAGTCATGGAATATGTAATAAACATCATAGCTCTTCTTCACAGAAACCAACTTTTAGTAAAGGTGTCTGTCACAGGCATGATGAAACCTGCAATATGTTAAATATCATTAAAGCAAATCCATGCTTTTACCATCCAACAAGAAGGTTCCCAAATACTACTGATATTTTTATTACTGTTTCTGTTGCAACCTTGTTCTGTTAGTTTTGTAAAGAATTTTTTCAGGTAGAAAATGAGAAGAAGCAGGAAACGGATTTGTGCCACTTTAATAAAAAAATAAACTGCAAAAGGCTGCTGCAATCTGTTATGTCTCTCCCTTTGGCCCTTAGTCTAAATAATCAGTGCTGGCTACTTTTCTGCTTGTCATTCAAAGCTGTCACTCTTTCCCTACCAACCCAGCAGCCAGACAGACTGGCTTATTATAAAGGTTCCCCCAAAAAGCAGCTGCATTCTCCTTTCTCTATGAAGTTGGAGAAAAGAGCACTGTGTCTGAAAGAGTTAGGTATGTTTTACAAAATTCTGGTGCATTTAAAATCTAATCATAAAATAATGCCTTGTGCTCAAAGGTTCTTGCAAGTGTTTCCACTGTTTTGTCTCCAGTGGGTACCATCAAGTGATTTTATTTTTTTATGTTGACAGTTTACTGTTCGACAAGTAGTTAGAGAAAGGACTGTGATTTTTCTGAATGTGAACAAGTGGCCATTGGGGGATACAAATGTTACAGTCATGTGGGTATGGGTCAGAATGCCCTAACATACATTTTCATAGAGAACTAAAAAAAATAATCTTTCAGTAACTGATATTTCCCTGAAAGCCTGTACATGAGCTAGGGCATGACAACGTCTTAAGGGGAATAATGGAAAGCAAAATTCCTCTATTAGCTTCCTGGTATCAGTGGTCGTCACTCGTTTCTAACTTCATGGACTAAATAAGGTCAAAAACACAGGCAAGGGCAGACGAAATAAATACTTCCTGCTCTTAACTTTGCCCAGGGAAGGAAAATAATAATGATTAAGAATTATATTAATGATCTTTATTAAAGCTACAAAAGGGCTTCTTGCTCCTTGAGTAAAGGCTAGGTCTCTATCTGCCTTGCCTCTGTCTTTAGTGTCATTTTTGCTTTTCTGAAGGGGCATGAAGAAAGCTGATGTGCTGGCTACCAGCATATGCTTGAGGTAACGTGGTTGGGGGGAGCGGGTTCCAGAAAATTAGCTCCACAATCCTATTTGCTGGAAAATCACACCCTTCTACGAGAGTAATCTTATTAAAATTATTTGTTTAATCTGTCATTATAAAGCTAAAACAATACTGTTACAAATCAACTGAGACCATATTAATATATTAGATTGCAGTGGCTGAGGAATAAAGTAGGCGTTTATAAAACAGGAATCATGACATTCAAGTTTTGTTAAAATGGCATACAGAAAGGTCGTTAAATTATATTAGGCTTGTAGGAAAATTGATAGGCGCTATTGTATAAATTTCGTAACACCTACCTCAGATTCCTGCCAGTTACCACAGCAATATTGGACAAAAAAATCTATCCATTTAAAATATTCCAACTTTAATATAACCCACCCTCTTCCCCCTCATCGGAAGTAAAGCATACACGTAATGATCTTCCCTTCACTGCTCATGATATCTAGAGTAAGAGGGCAGTTGTTGATATGCCTATAGGTGACAGCATAGGCAAGGCAAAGTTATGCTGCCCAGTGTGTGCAGTGCACACACAAAAAATGACAGAGGTGGCAAGGAGCTACGCAAAGCAATCAAGTCACCCAAGCATGGAGGGCATGAAGATTGCAAAGACTATGACAGCAGCCACAGCTGCCTCTCTCTGGTTGCAGAGGATGAAGTATAGCCAGCCTTCTTTGATGCAAGGCATCATGCCAAACCCATCATGCCAGACAAGTGCTTTTAACAGCTGCAATTAAATATATACCAGTGTCTCTAGAGAAACGTATTTTCCTTCCTGCAAGTATATTTTTCTGCCATTCTCTCACTTTCATTCCTCCCCCATATGACACAATTCTAAGGTCCAAAATGTACAAATGAACCAGTGACAGGCTTGACATTCAATATCTGGCAAGTCCCACCGAGATAGCAAATGGCACTTCATGTTACTGGGAAGTGAACATTCCTCAGAGGATCCCAGCATATGTCTCACAAACCACACTTAAAATTGAGATTTTTGTTGCTGCTGTACAGAAAGCTAGCTTAGATCAGTTTAAGTCAGATCTTTGTAATTTCAGTTATAAAGACAAAGGAATATTTAAAAAAAAAGTCCTAGTAAGTTTAATCAATATATTACAGAGAATTTCAAAGCAGGGTTTTTTTTGCATATATAGTCTACAAAGGAATGTAGCATGATGTTTATGGTACAAGTGTTCTGTGCAAATATGTATTAATCTTTCCACATAAAGGCTGACATGAATATTTAGATAATTTATTCACAATATAACACCTAATTTTTCTCATAGCTTTTACCATATATCATAGGAAGTTACCAGGCAAAAATGAGATGATAATATAGATGGGAGAAACTGCGTCTGTAAAGACATCAAAACCATTTTTGTACATTGAAAAAGCAATAGTATATGGAGCTACTGTGCTCAACTGTAACGCACTCTGAGATAGCAAAGGAAAAGTAAAAAATGGTTACTGTATAAACTTAAAGATTAAAAAAGAAACTTTGTTTAAGATAAATTGTCCTATCTTATTTTTCTACTTCACTAATAAATTTCAGCAATTCTTACTCATAATAGCACAATTTGCTTTATCAAATTGCAAAGAAAACAAGGAGAATTACTTGAATACCTACAGCTTCTCAGAACATTGTGATTTAACCATGCTGATTCTTGTTTACAAACAGATAAAGCAGTCTTTAAAGGGTTAAGAGAAAAGCAACTACAGTGGTGTATGAGTAGGGATGCTGACTGTATTTTTCTTTACTTTAAGAGCTAAAAGAGAATGATTTGAAGTCAGATTGACGTCCCCTACTATGTCAAGTTGCTTGGATGGTACATTTAGGCTTTGGTCTTTTTTGGTCTCATAATTCTAGTCTTTCTGAGCTGAGGGACACATAAACTGAAAACAGGCAGGCTTTTGCAGTACCTGAGGTCACAAGAGAGAAGAGATGCAGATGGCAAGGCTACCAAGGCCAGCAGGTAAGACAGCAGGGCCAAAGGTATAATTCATAACCACAGCAGTGTCAAAACCTTGTGAATCAAAGCCACTGGCTCCTACCTCCTTATTTGTCTAGTTTAGATGGGGTCACTAGTACTTTATCTTACGGCAGCAAGTAATCATGAAGACTAAAACTGAGTTGTCCATGACTAGAAACTGCTGAATTTTTCAGAAATTATCTACATTTATAAGATGATTTGAATTTTAAGTCAAATATGTTTGATTAGACAAGAAAATTTTATTTGGCTAATTGTTTTTATTTTTGTGAACACAGCACACTAGAGGACAGTAGAAAATTTCATCTGGGATCTGCACAATAACAGCTCTAGAGCTGTGATATACACATACTACATTCTTTACCCAAATGAATGACACAAAGATTGCTTGTCATAAGTGAAGTGAGTGAACATTATATGGAAAAGACATCAGAACAAAGGAGATAATTTGCAGATGATGTTAGTTCTGTGAGAATAAGAGTGATATTTTATCAGTGCCGAGTCAGAACAATAGAAATAATTGGCAGATAAAGTTTGAAAGAAAAGCAAGGGAAAAAAATGGTATTTTTATCACAGTTAAAGTCTAAAGTTTGTGATGATTACTTTCCTGAAAGATTAGGATGATTCATTGCGGAAAAAGGAAGCGAAATAAATAATTCCTCTTCACCCAAAAACGTGTCGGAGGAAATCCATGGGGATTTGAAATACATTGTTCCATAGGCAGGGGCTACAAAAGCATTTGTCTTTTGTTTTTTGTTTCCAATTATGTCCTTGCTCCTTACATACCTATTACTGTATTCTAGGTTCTCCCAGTCCCTCATGTAGTAATTCCAGTTTCCTTCCATTCCTCTTTTCCTATATTTCCCTAAACTCATCCCAGTCTTTCTCCCAGGCTTCTTAATAGCTGCTGCCCGGCCGTGTGCCAGTACTATGCGCTGACTGGCCCATGGGCACACACCTATTGCTTACGCAGCTGACTTAGGAGCTGAGACTGAAGTCCTTCCGTCAATCTGATCAAATTTGGGTCTCTCTCCCTTCCCTAGCTGCCTAGCTGTAGTTACAAAACCTACAAACTTTCACAACTTTGAGATGAGTGAGTTTACAAGGCTTTTGTTAGGAAGTCCAGTCCATTCTTCCGCGAGGTCCCTCACTGGCGTTAGGGAGAGCATCCCAGTTCCTGCAACTGCCAAAGCCAGTCAGACACCAGCATGGCCACAGCAGCAACAGATATGCTGTCCTGCCACAGACTGCACTGATCATGAACAAGCTACTCAACAGGTACCCCCAAATAGCTCCAAGCAGATGACTTGCTTCACCTTATACTCCCTTTTGCCCCCTTCCCAAGCTCTTCCTTTTTACCACCCTCATCCCCTCTCAAATAAACAGCTCACTCTATTTTCCCTTTCCTCACTCGCTCTGGTTTTGCTGACTTTATATGCTTATTTGCTGATTCTGATAGGGTTACCCTGGTACTTCCTGCCTTGGTCCTCAGTTCTATTCAACTAGTGGTTCCCTTTCATTATCTACAGTGTCCTGCTGTCTCTCACGTGGCCATCTGATGAACGTCACCAAAGGACAGGACGGGTCATCTACAGGTACATCAGTCCCATTTGGCTATCTGTGGCATCCTGCAGCTCCTCATGTCATTATCTTGTCAGGTGTGAAACAACTCGGGATTAGCCACCTACACACATACCTTAACCTTTTAAGGGGAAGATTTACAGACAGACAAAATGATTGTGTATGCATATGTGCATCCTAAAACCTTGGAACAATGGCACATTGCCTTGGCAAAATCCCAAGGGAAACTGAATCTCACGAATCTCCCTAAAGACCACGGAGATAACTGATAGTACCTGATGGGAAGCAGAAAGAGTTTTTAGCTGGGATATGAGGCAGTTGAACGAGGTCTTGCTATTGCAGTAGAGTAAGAGTAAGTGGTTGCAAGAAGCCCACAGGTACTTACAAAACACAGATTTACTCATAAAATACAAATCTAGAAATTAGACATTGCAGAAAGGCTATAAGAGAAATAAGAGTGAGAATAACGGACTTTTTATCTGAATCTTCTGGTAAAATGTCAGATATTAGGGTACTAGTAAGGAAAACATAAAAGCACCTATACACATCATAGATATCACAGAGACACAGTGAAAGAAATTGCTTTTTAACAAGCACAGGGAAGGAGGTGTTGAACTGCATATCTAGAACACTTATTCTGAAATTCAGGAAGAACTGAGAACCTGTTGAATGTCTCTGGGTGGATCTAGCAAGAGAAAACAGTCATTGCCAAGGAGCAGGTAGGGGTTCAGGGGACTATTTTTTTTTTTTTTTTAGGATATATAATTCATCAAACCTTTAATGCAAAAGTTCCATAAGTTTCAAGAGTTGGAAAAAGTTACTGGGGAGGAGCTATTGTAGGTTTGGTTTTAACTAATAGGGGAATCAACCGGCAGGGCAGAGCTAATATGGGGTCATCATGAAATGATGAAGTTTACTATATGAAAAAAAGATTTGAAGTCCTTGTTCTGAGTTAAAAAACAGATTAAAAGAGGAAAAAAAATCCACAGTAAGATCTCTCAAGAAAATAATCTGAAGGATAAAGGAGCACGAGAGCCACTACCTACTGAGAGAAACTATATTGAATACACAAAAGCAAACCCCTTTTGAACTGTAGGTAGGAAAAATATGAAGAGACAATTCTAACTGCATCAGTAGTTTTTTAATGACCTGAAAATAGAAAAAGAATCATTTTAAAAGTGGAAACAAGAGCACATGATTAATGATAAGCATAACGGATAGCTCACATGCCCCATATTAAAAATCAAAAGGCTGGGGTGCAAAATGTGTTTCAATTAGCTAGAGACATAAAAGGCAATGAGGAAAAAGTCTATAAATACATTAAGCAGTCATGGGAAGACAAAAGAAAGGAAGAGATCATTATTTAGTTGGACAGAAGACAAAAATATGGATGATACACAGAGATGGCTAAAGTGTTCAACACTTTGCTTCAGTTTTCATACATAGAAAAATTAATTATAATCAGCTGCCAAACAAAATGCATTTTAAACATCAGACTAGCAAAAGAAAAGAAGCTGAAGAATATTTAGAAAAGGCAGACATATCAAGCTTCAGAGAATGAATCACTGTAGAGAACTTTTCTAACTAGCCAAAGCAGTCTCAACAGAGAGATCACCTTCAAGAACACAAGGAGGAAGTAGCAGAATAGCAAACACAACACCTCTATCTACTGGGAAAAAGAAAGAGTGAGGAAATCAGAAACACATTAATCTAGCTTTGAAAGTCAAAATATTGCAAAACAAGCTATCAAAAAAACAAGCTATAAAAAGAATATAAGACAATCTATAAACAGGTAGTAAGAATTTGCCAAGCATAGTAAAGCCAATGCAATTGCCTGCTGATGAGCAAATATAACAATGACTTTAATATGGTTGGTGATACTGCTGCAGATTTTAATAAACGATCCTGTTAATTATAACCTGAATATAACCACTACTACAGAGAAACACAACTGTGGGAAAAAAAATCCAAAACGTTCCTGCCATTATCAAGTGTCAGTCGTCAAACTTGGAGTCACCAAACTTGGAGGACATCTTCAGTGCAGGCCCAAATATGGGACTATAATGCATTTTCAACAATGATTTACACAATTGCAGAGGAACCACATTCATACCTCTCTAGGGATAAAAAGCGTTTTACCAGACAGCATCGGAATTCAAAATGATCTTGACAAAGTCAGTGTGTTCAAAATTCAGAAGATAAAATTCAACAGAGACCAGGCAAAGTACAGCTATTAGAAAGAAGCAATCACGTGCACTAATACAAAAAGGGGAATATACAGCTAGGCAAGAACTGGCTGATAGAAATCTAGGTGTGAACAGCGATCACAAAGTAAACAGCAATGCCAATGACATTTCAGAGAAAGAATGTACCTCTTTCTGGGTTGTGTTAGTAGGCGATGCCTTGAGACAGGGTGTCAGTCATTTGGCTTTGTGAGCTGGTAAATCCCTCCAAAGATTATTATACCTTAAAAAGCAGCTCCCTTTAAGAAAGCTATAAACTCGCGCAAGTCCAAATGAAAAAAACCAACAACCAAACCCAGCACATTTAAAATGGTTTAACCAGGATGCAAGATTGAAGGAGCTGTCTTACCGCCAATGCACTCATATTATATGGCATGGTGTTTCATGCAAACCTCTTATGAGTAACTGCACCATGGCATATTCTATTAAAAAATCAGTAATCAGCACACAGTTTTTCATAACACCTCTTTTAATACAATACAGAACATTCTCTGTTCTTTCTGATTCCCCATTAGGGTAATGACCTCAAACTGAAAAAAGAGGCATAATACAGTTAAGTAAAAAATTTAGCACCGCTGAAACAATGTTTGCATCAGGTCTATTTGGCAAACAGACTAGAAAGTACATTACAATTTATTGTAGCATTCTGTTTATCCTTTGAATGGTTATCAACATTTATATATACTGGAGACACTAAGCAGGGCATTTGTATTGTAGAGGCTTTTTATCCCTCCAGGCCTCCTGTAGCTCTTAACAAAAGGCTTATTCTAAATGTTTCTACGCTTCCTCCTCTTACTGTAGTAAAACAAACATTGTGCTTCCTCATCACTACAAAATGTAAAAACGTTAATGATCACTATTCACCATAAGATAAAACGTTGAGGTCTAGACTGAGGTATGTGTGAATGTAGCGGACTCCCCTGTTACAACAGGAGTACAAGTTGGATCTTGGCAATGATGACACCAGCTGTGGTCAACAGCAGCCTTACAGAGTTTTGTTAGAGTAACTGTTCAGTATGGTAATAATAAAGTCTGCATTCTAGAAGGGGTTCTTGAGAGTAAGAGCACAGGATGATAATAGGTGTCCTGAGAGAACAAACTTGGTATAACACTGAGGCCCCAGGCGAGGAAGCCCATACTGCAAACGGTCAGTTCCTGGCCACTAAAGGAGTGCAACTTGGAAAGCTCAGCAGAATTGCTTTTAGAGCACAGTAAAGAAAATACACCAAACACATAAAAGTGGCTACATATAATGAAAATCCAAAGGAGAAAACAAGAAGGTATATAATATCACAGCCCCTACAAGAATGAGCACAAAGGAAAAACAGGGAGAGCATTGCTCTAGCAGTATCTCCCCTGGTTAAGGATGCTGCACCTGATTAATGTCCCGCACTCCTTCAGCAGAGAAAAAAAATGTGGTTGCTCTTCACCACATTTTGCTTCTGCAATTCTGAAATCATATATGAAGTGTTATCTGTTACTATATACTTGCGTTAAGTAAACCAGAATTTTAAAGGGGGGGGGAGGGGTGTTTTATTCACCAACACTCTCTTACATGGCAAGGTAATCACTTGCCATGTGATACTGCAGCACCAAATCAGAATAAACTCAGATGCAACTGTATATCATATTTAGACCTGAGCTGGAGAAGTTTTGCATAGATGTGTTAAAATATGAAATGTTTTTTTTTAATTCCCCTATAGCATAATTAGTGCTGATAACTGGTATTCAGTTCCACATATGATGTGCTGGTCACATGCAGCAATGGCAGAGCAAACCTCCATGGGCTGATGTCACCAAGTAAAATGTCAAGAAACTTCCACTCAAACTGGCAAGAGTCAGGGAGGGGATACAGTTCTAGAGGCTGACCGATTCTGTTTCAGACTGCATTAGGACTGAATCCGTTTGCTCTACAAAACTATAAGCTGTTTGATAAAGAAAAATTACATTCATGGGTCTGTACAAAATTTCCAAATTATCAGTCCTGTTTTACTTGAATGACTGCACCAAAATAAAATGTTATTTATTTTCTCCAGGCTGCCATATCACATCTGGAGTCTTCTCTGTAAGGTTTAGTCTGTAAGTATGCACCCACACAGAAGAGAATGGAAGAACCCTGCAATTAGAGCCCCACGCAAACCACCCAAATTTTAGGCCTGAGTGTGTAGGAGTAAACCAGACTATTTACCTAGCTAGATCTTCTTTGAAACAGGTGAGCAGAAGGAACACAGGGAGGAATGGGTGGAGATTGAAGTCTTTTTCCAGACTTGTTGGCTAGAACAGCTGCGCCACTGCAGAGAGATACTAATTTCCAGAAGTAAATTACTATTCCCTCAGAGCAAGAAAGAAACAGAAGAGAAAATGTGATTCAGAGGAAAATCTGAGTCACCATACTTCCCCAGGCTGGCATTACAATGATGCAGTTCACAAACCACCTCTTGCTCAAGGCTATGCCAATAGGCACAATCTTACCCTAAATAAAGAACAGGACAGTTGTGTCAGCAACTTACAGTTTCCATAAGTAAGCTTTATATGCTGCTGTTTAAGGTTTAGGGGAAGATCAAGAATCTAGGAAGCTATGAGACAGAGCATTTGCTATGTTCTCATACTAAAATATCCCTGTGTCACATGCTTTGTGTCTTTTCATAGCACAGAAAGTCCCCTCTGTAGAATAAAAACCCAGATGGATCATTTTATAATGATTAGGCATCACTGTTTAAATGTAGACACCATGAATCACTCTGCAACAGCTGCCAGCGATTTGCCTTGGAAATAAAAGCAATCATCTACCAAGTTTAAAGAGCTACTTTATGGGAAAGGGATGGGAAGTATGTGTTCAATGAAACAAAAAGACAAAAAATCCAGAAAAGGGAAGTGATTTAGAAGTTTTGTCAAAATATTCTGTAGTGGTTATAGACTATCATCATTTAGGCTGCAAGGACCTCTGGAGCCATGTGGTCCAACCACCTTGGCTGAAATCAGGGCCAGTTTTGAATACTGGTATTCACCATCTAAATGTGATTAACTTTATTGAGGTATTCATGTTCTTTATTATCAGAAATAAAAGGAAGGTGCATTAGTATTAACTACTTGGGAACAAGATCTGTTTGACTTGTAACAATAAACAGACTATACTTAAAAAGAAGTTTGTTCTGTTTTGAGCCTAGGATTTGTAAGTATGAAGAATTCTCTTGCCATACATGAGAAAATAAGAGTGGTCCTACTTTATCAGATTTTCTGTTAGAAAAATGGAATAAGCATAGAGGAGGAAATACAACCGGTAGACAAAAAGTGAAAAATCCTACTATGTACATAGGTCGCCATTATATTAGCAGTGTCATAAAACTATTATGGAAAGAGTCAGCTATTCACATAAGAGCCTTTATTGTGCACATGCTTAAAACTGCTGCCATTTTGAGTTTCTAAACCAGTATCTCTTCACCTACACTCCCTTCAAAGGCTCAGAAGTAGACATGCCCAGCAAGACATGCTCAGAGTCTATCTAAGACACTAAAATCCTTTAATTCAGCAATGAGATCTCAGCATCAGTGGCAACTGCCATTGACAACGCAAGGTTGATGAGTAAGAAGGAAGGGAACTGTTTTCATCTTTTCTATACCAGCCTAGGGTTGCCTTTATCCAAGAAGCAGGAAAACAGGTCTCTTCCAAAGCCGTCTTCAGCAGAAGGGATTTTGCTCTCACACCTCTCCTTTCCCAGGAATGTAACCCAGTTATCAGGCTGGAGAAAAGGATGGAGTGGGAATAATAGTCCTATTCTAGCTGTCGTATTGGATTGTAAAGAATGAAAAAATTCAAAGCTATGTAGCTAAAACACAGGAGGCAATATGATTCTGTATCTCTGTTAGAAGGACATTGTCGCGGTTTAACCCCAGCCGGCAGCTAAGCACCACGCAGCCGCTCGCTCACTTCCCCCCCACCCCTGGGATGGGGGAGAGAATCAGGGAAAAAAACCTCGTGAGTTGAGATAAAGACAGTTTAATAGGACAGAAAGGAATGAAAAACAATGATAATGATAATAATAATATGACACTAGTAATACTAAAAGAATTAAACTATACAAAGCAAGTGGTGCACAATGCAATTGCTCACCACTCGTTGACTGATGCCCAGTTAGTTCCCGAGCCGCGATCCGCCCCTCCCAGCCAACTCCCCCAGTTTATATACTGGGCATGATGTCATATGGTATGGAATAGCTCTTTGGCCAGTTTGGGTCAGCTGTCCTGGCCGTGTCCCCTCCCAGCTTCTTGTGCCCCTCCAGCCTTCTTGCTGGCTGGGCATGAGAAGCTGAAAAATCCTTGACTTAGTATAAACACTATTTAGCAACAACTAAAAACATCGGTGTGTTATCAACATTCTTTTCCTACTAAATCCAAAACACAGCACTATACCAGCTACTAGGAAGAAAATTAACTCTGTCCTAGCTGAAACCAGGACAGACATTCAGTTGGGAACAGAAATACCTACTTTCCTGTCCTGCAGTCAACCTTGTCTATGTATATTATCCTCTGACTAACGCAAATGCAAACACTGCTGTGGGATTTGGAAAATTCATCTTACCACAGTACATTACAGAAAAAAAAGTAGGGAGGATATCATAGGAGTCCACTGTCCAAGATCATAGGTATAGCCTCAGCACTTGTTACTCGCATGACTCACTGTAGAAACAGTGCTACTTGCTAAGTTATTTCACTGATCTCTGAAATAACCCAGTGTACTCCTACAGTCACAACAGGAAACATCCAGTTTATCTTTGTTCCAGGAAAAAGTACCTGTCTGAAAATACTGACTTTCTAATAGGGCCACCTATGGGTTTCATTTTCTCTGTAAGCTTGGCTTCCAGTGTCCTTATTGATACATCTTACTTGAGTCTTCTTGTGGACTCACTTTCCTCCTGAGTAATCCTCCATTATTTCCTCACCAAAACAATTTTAACTTTACAGTAGTGATGTGGAAGGCAATTAGCCATCCCTCTGTCTACGAAGTGGATTTACTCATCGAATGGCATAAGGCACTGGATCTGAGACCCTTACCCAAAAGCTCTAAGGTGCCTGCTAAGAAGCTGTAGAATACATGAAGAAGATATTTCTCTCAGCATACTCCCCTAGAAAACCATCTGGCCTGCTGGTTAGCTCGCATCCCATGGAAAAACTGAGCCAAATGTCTCCATTCTCCACACAGCTAGAAGCATCCCATCACAGAGCTGAATGGTTTAAAAGCCACACAATCCCCATTATCACAGAATTAATTTAAAATTGTCTTTTATTTACAATACAAAAGTCACCTATCTACTAAATTGCTTCTTTAAATATCCATGTATAGGATCTTCCCGCATGAGCCACACTCTTGCATGCACAGTCTTCCTCATGCTTCTAGATAACTGACACTCAGTGAGATGAGAGATAAAAGTTCCCCTAACCACAAATAACTGTGCTATGGCTGTATTTATCTGACTTTTTTGATTAAAAGAAATCACATCCATTTTGAAATCCTGCTGTGAAAATTTAGGATCAAAATATCTGGCCCCATTAAGAATGCAACATTTTTCTATGGCTATATATTTTTGTGGACATTTTTATTATCTATGAATGTGATGTTTAATGTAAAAGAGGAAAAAGGAGAGGAGCAATGTATTCTGCAAGACTAATGGACAGCTAAACATAATTCATTAGGTGAGACAAGCAGTGTATAGAACGAGAAGTTAAATCAAGCAGCAATGACCTTGGACTGAGCAGCTTTTCTAAGCTAGTCTACTGGATTTTGAATTTACTTTGGGGAGGGGTCCTTTTTTATTACGCAACAAACACTATAGAGTGGGATTCATATAATCAAATGTAGACGATTACACTGAATTACATATAAGCTAGTTGCCTCATAGTGAAGAGAGAAAAATGGTCACTTTAAGGGCACAATTCATCTCATCTGATGTACAGACCTGAAAGAAGGCAGACCTAAAAACACCTATTTCTCAACATTCATTATAAAAGAAGGCGAAGGTGATCAGTTCAATGTACAGACATCTCTATTATACCAGTATCAGGTGAAATTAATTCCATCCAGAAGGACTAAGAAATTCTGGTCTTTATAGCCAGCTTCAGGCATCCAGCTTAAATTCCAGCCAGGAATTTAATTTTAGAACTGGGGGATGAGGAACATACCAGATATAATAACAAGGCTTACCTCCTACCTCCTTCTCTAAAAATATACAGTTTGTCTCCCAGTTGCAATATACCTCAAAATGAGCAGACTACTGAATCATTTAAGGGAAATAGTTCTTCTCAGGAATTTCTTCATTTTGGGATTTTTATTCTTTTCAATCATGAAGAACATTTTTATCCATCTTGCAAAATCTTCTTCAGTAGACTTCAAGGAAAATCTGTGAAGCTATATATTGTTACAATTTTTTCTTTCAAGAAAATATTAGAAAAATAGTAGAGAACATTACTTTGTCCACTTTCTGTCTTAGAGCCTTATTCTCAACTGCAGTCTCATTTGGCATCTGGCTAAACATACTTGTGCTGGCAACATAAAGTGTGTCTAGGGAACTAAACACAGTCACAGCAACAGGTCTGCACTGCTTAGGAACTGGACAGCACATCTTTATATAGACCCATAGGTTTCTAGTACTGCTCACTTTGGTTTGTATTTTAGAAACCAGTAAGGCTTGGAGTAGCTGAATACAGTTAGTAAACACAAGTGTCCAGCTGTGACACTGTGTTGTGGGTTTTTTTGTGTTGTTGCTACAGAATGACTTAAAAATGCATGAGCCATAGTTTTTAAACAACAAATACCAAACGAGCAATGAAACTATGAAAAATGAAGCTTTCAGAATGTCAGGTATTATTCATCTGTCAAAAGCATAGAAGAAGCTTCTTATTCATCCTTTTCTTCCAAGAAAGAATTGCTATGCTACCCACAAGGTATAAGGTATAGTGCAGTATTTGTTCTAGTTCAGCTACAACAACAGAAAAAACTTTGAATAATTTATGATTCAAAAGTAACTTTCTGAAAATGAAGAAAAAGAATAATTTTGGCATACTATTTTATGTCCTACTCATAATTATTTTAATTAAGCTTATTGGCTCCTGTCTTGTCCAAGAAATATGTATAATTATTTATTTATATGACTTTTTTATATTAAGTTCGATTCCAGTGACTGTTCTTGTGCTAATCAATATACCAGTACTAAAACAGCTATGAAACGTCTGAGTCAGTGCTGAGAACTAGTGACAAAATGCTACACAAGCTTCAAGCCGTTGCCAAGACACAGTGGTATTAAAAAGAGAGTAGGCTGAGGACAGGACTACTGAGTTCTTATGCCAGCGTCCTTGCCAGTTTCCTCTTCAGTCTCCATCAAGCTAATATTTTATTCTGAGTTTTCCATTTTGAAGGCTTTGAGATAATAATGATTAGGTCATTAGGTCACCTCAATAAAGACCGCTGAGATATACAGACAGCAAGCTTTAGGGAAATGCAGGTCATTTTAATAACACAGAAATAGATGCACATATCTAGAATACTATAAGCTTCATATTCATCATATCTGCCAAAAAATCTGTGATGACAGAAAAATAAAATTTCTATAGCATATTTCACTGAAATAGGAAAAGTAAGACATTTGCTGCTATAAAATCACCAGCTTAGGGGCCATTTTGAAAATGCCTTCAATGGCTTCATCTACTGCAGCGAAGTTCAATAAAGCAATTTCTCCTTATTCTTCTCCTTATTCTTCCATTCACCTTTTTTCTTTTTCTTTTCTTTTTTTTTTTTTTTGAGATTCACAATCACTACACATGAACTTTGGTCCAGCTGTCTAGCCTTTTGTTACAGAGCACTCCCATTCAGTCAGTGAGTTTAGTATAGAGAAATCTACAACCTCTGGGTCCTTAACATGCATTAAAACACTAGACTATAATGCAAACAGCTTGCTTGATTCCCAGTGCCCACTAATTCAAATCCTCTTAAGTATTCTGAATTTTTTTTTTCCTCGTACTGTACAATTTCTTCTTCTCCATGCAGGCACCACAACTAATATTCCATAGCTTCACAGATAACTTCACCAGAGCACAATTAAACTTGCACATTCCCAGTAAACAACCATTTGCAAAGGCATTTAGTCATAGTTCTAAAGTTAATAATTTATTGTCTCCATTAATTATAAAAAGCTGAAAATTTTGCTACAAATGTCTGTGTTAAGAAGATCTAAGGAAGACAAGCTTTGGATGTGTTATATAAAAGCATGTAAGAGCAGTGTTACATTTTTAAAGGGAAAGCTGCCTTTAACACTGGAATTCATCAATATTCACCCTTTTGAGATATTTGGCTAGGAGATAACTGACCTTGAAATAGGTTACACATCTTCAGTTTAGGATGCATAACAAGTCATGGTCAATTAATACAAAACAGAGCCCATAATCATGGAGATTATTGCCTGATCTGGAGAAAACATACTCAAGGGCATTACAGCCTAATTTAGCTTCACAGTCAAATTGATAACTTCGGCACCTCAGGTACTCAGAAACCACAGCAATGAGCACTCTGGAAACACACAGATCTCTAATAAACACTGACACTCTATAATGATGTTTAAAGATGAGCTGTAAAACTTTAATAAAATAAATATTAGACCCATAAACCTCATTTCATAACCTTGCTAATACATAATAACACGGTCCAGAACTTGTCCCCTACTGCTATTTCTCAACAGAAAGCAGTCACCCAAGACAAAGAATTCAACTCTGGGCTTCCCCTGGCCAGGGGCAAAGAGATAGTGTCCAAGAAAAAGGTCAACTGGCCAGTTCCTCACTGAGACAGGCCACTGCACGGCTCAGACCAGGCAACCATTGCAAATACTCTTAGAGCTCTTCAGAGCTCCAGATTAAGCAAGCATGATGCATTGCCACCACTCTTCTCCTCAGTATCCTCCTTTGATCAACTCAACCAGAGAAAAGACCACAGGGGCCAGATAAAGAGATGACTTAAAAACAGGAAGACAATTTGAGGCTGCATTTATTTATAATTTAGAGTGTGTAAGAGAAAATTGTTTTTAATGTTTATACTTTTTTTCTGTAGAGGCCCTGAACATCAGTAAAACTCGGCTCATTAATTTCCGCTGGAATTTTTGTGGATGGTTTTTCAATCCAAAGATGACCCCCCCTGCCCCCCCAAAAAACAGATTAAAAATTGGGTCCCAAATTACAATTAATTGTTTTTTTAAATTAGAAACGAGTTTTACATATGTCCTGAAGCAACTGAAAATAAATGAATAATAAGTAAGAATGTTTTATACTTGCAGTATTTGGAGCCTTTAATCTGAGGATTTCAATAGTGCTCTGAAAAGTATTTACTAATTAACCTTCACTTTACTACAAACAAGACAAATCCCTGTAACCTTCCTTTTAGCTCAGATGAAAAATAAGAGAAAAAAAGGAAATAAATTGTGTGATTTTTCTATTTCATGCCCCATAGTAGCTCACAATCAATAATGCGCAGCATTACCTTGAGGTATAACACCTCATTGTCATTCTCCACACATACGTCTCACAATGAAGCAATGTTTTAAACTCTAGCTACCTGTCCTACCTGGAGACAAGAGTCGAAGCTCAAATACTAGTGGTACTCCTGTTAGTAAAGCAGTGAGGAATCAGTGTACCAGTGGGTAAATTGATTCTCCCTGTTGCATCTCACGGCTCTGAGCTACAGAAAAATGAAGAATGCCTCTTCAGACTACCACCCAGAAGGGGAGATGCTGAAGTCAGTATTTCCTTGTCCCCAAGAAAATCACCGCTGCTGGCATGGCAGGACTGAAGAATCTCCACGGCTGGATGGCAGGTGCATCGAGGCACATGAGAAGTGACCTCAAACCTTTCAGGCTGAGGAGGAAAGTCCCACCCCAGACCACTGTCCTAAAAGAAGGACAAGTGGGTGAATCAGATTGCTGGCACCATCATCCTCACCTCCACCAGTGGTTTTACGGACCAAACAAAGAGTTTTGCCAGAAAGTACATTCTACTCAAATGAGTGCCTTGTTTTGAACCCTGTGAAACTGCTTTTTCCAGCAAACAGACTAATACAGAAAAAAACAAAAAACAAAAAACAACCACCCAGCCTGACTCAGCTATTCTGTGCTGTTAATCCAATCGCTTTGCTCCACTTTCTTAGTTACTTCCCAGTGTAACTTCTCTCACTCAATGCAGACTGAATTGACAGAAATGAACTCAAATTCTGTTTTTTCAGCACTCATGTCAGTCACATTCAATAGGTATTGATTCCTCCCTTTTCCACTTGAGCTGCTGGCATGGGATGGGGGTTCAGGAAAGAATAAAGGAATTTTGGAGATTATCTGAGATACAACTCCTCCTTGTCAGGGACGGTAAAGGGGAAAGTCATCTTGATCAATGAAAATGCTGACTGAAAATTTCCATGTCAGGACTCACACTGATGACAGTGAGGATTAGAAAATAACACAGGTTGCCATGCACCCTATCATCGCAAAGTAAATCATGAAGTTGTTTGAGTTTCAAAAATGATTACAGGAAGAGTAAAGGGAATTTTGTAAAAACCAAGCACAACCTGTAGGAAAAGCTTAAAGCAGCTTTAAGGTCTAATTGACACCATCAAAATAGTAATCGGAACAACACGTATGGCTATGTATTCAAAATGTACATGTACATGACAAGTGCAATAATATATCTCTGATTCCAAACTAAAAATAAAATTTCATGAAAGAAGTAGTAGTCCTCATCCTATTTATTTAACAATTGACTTAGATCACAATATTAACCTTATTAAAAGTCTGTATTTGTTTAGCAGTAATAGTTCTGTGTTTAATACTGAGAAGTTAAGACTGAGGGATACAAAACAAGATTTTATTGATTTTATCATTCCATACATTTGACCACAAAACTCAAACATTTTGTGTAATTTATTTACAAACCTCTTAAATTTTTTATTGGCTTTCAGTTGTAGCTACCTGAAGAAAGATCTTCTTATTACAAGATCAGAAATTATATCCAAGTGTTGTTTGTTTGTTTTTAAACCTGAAGCCTAAACAATTACCTACCTACACAATTTGGCCCTCGTTCTAAGGTTCAACATGCCACCTTCCCCACAGCCTGCCTCTCACCACCATGATCCCTAATCTCTGCCATCTCTTTTAACATGCACACCCATGCCTCCCCAGTTACACCTCCATCTCAAAGCACCCTTTGCAGCACCTCGTACACTGCTCAAGTTCCACATTTCACACTGCAGTCTCTCCATTTCATTCCTGTGGTCTGCACGTTCCTCCCTAACAGAGCTTTTAACAATACTCTCAAGACTTTCCATTAGCATTTTTAACCTTGACATCAGGTCAAGATACTCTATGCACTGTATTTGCCAGTACACACATGGTCATTACTGAGTTGAGTGCTACCATGTAGAAGTGATTCTAACTGAGCTACCCTTGCCTCCCATCTTAGAATCATACAATCATTTAGGTTGGAAAAGACCCTTAAGATCATTGAGTAGAACCGTAAACCTAACACTGCCAAGTCCACCACTAAACCATGTCCCTAAGTGCCACATCTACACGTCTTTTAAACACCTCCAGGGATGGTGACTCAACCACTTCCCTGGGCAGCCTGTTCCAATGCTTGACAACCCTTTTGGTGAAGAAATTTTTCCTAATACCCAATCTAAACCTCCGCTGGCGCAACTTGAGCCCGTTTCCTCTCGTCCTATCACTTGTTACTTGGGAAAAGGGACGGACACCCACCTCACTATAACCTCCATTTAGGTAGCTGTAGAGAGCGATAAGGTCTCCCCTCAGCCTCCTTTTCTCCAGGCTGAACAACCCCAGATCCCTCAGCCGCTCCTCATAACACTTGTGCTCTAGACCCTTCACCAGCTCCATTGCCCTTCTTTGGACATGCTCCAGCACCTCAAAGTCTTTCTTGTAGTGAGGGGCCCAAAACTGAACACAGTACTTGAGGTGCAGCCTCATCAGTGCCGAGTACAGGGGAACAATCACTTCCCTAGTATCCTGGTTTCAGCTGGGATAGAGTTAATTTTCTTCTTAGTAGCTGGTACAGTGCTGTGTTTTGGATTTAGTGTGAGAATAATGTTGATAACACGCTGACGGTTTAGTTGTTGCTAAGTAGCACTTATCCTAAGTTAAGGATTTTTCAGTTTCCCATGCTCTGCCAGCAAGCAGGTGTGCAAGAAGCTGGGAGGGAGCATAGCCGGGACAGCTGACCCGAACTAGCCAAAGGGGTATTCCATACCATAGAACGTCATGCCCAGTATATAAACGGGGGAGTTTTCTGGGAGCAGCAAATCGCTGCTCAGGCATTGGTCAGTGGGTGGCGAGCAATTGCATTGTGCATCACTGTTTTTTTTTTTTTCCTTTTTTTTCCTTTTCCTCCTCTTCTCTTTTTGTTATATTCCTTTTCATTATTATTATTATTATTATATTTCATTATTATTATTGTTAGTATTATATTTTACTTTAGTTATTAAACTGTTCTTATCTCAACCCATGAGTTTTACCTTCTTTCCTGATTCTCCTCCCCTTCCCACTGCGGGGGGCGGGGAGAGGAGTGAGGGAGCGGCTGCGTGGTGCTTGGCTGCTGACTGGGGTTAAACCACGACACCTAGTCCTGCTGGCCGCACCATTTCTGATACAAGCCAGGATGCTATTGGCCTTCTTGGCCACCTGGGCACACTGCTGGCTCATATTCAGCCGGCTGTTGACCAACACCCCCAGGTCCTTTTCCGCCAGGCAGCTTTCCAGCCACTCTTCCCCAGGCCTGTAGCATTGCATGGGGTTGTTGTGACCCAAGTGCAGGACCTGGTACTTCGCCTTGTTGAACCTCATACCATTGGCCTTGGCCCATCTTGCACTCTCTCTACCTTCTCCTGCCATGGTGAGTGAGGTATTCCTCTGTCAACTTTAGATATGGGTCCATAATGATTAGGGAAGGGATTGTTACACAGAGTGATCACACAAACCCAGTCTGCTTAGGAAATAAGGCCACAAAAAAGAGGCTACTGTGTTGGGTCTGTGTGGCAAGGTTTTGGTAGCCGGGGAGGGGCTACAGGGGTGGCTCCTGTGAGAAGCTGCTAGAAGTTTCCCCAGCTCCAAGTCGGACCCGCCACTGGCCAAGGCCGAGCCCATCAGCGACGGTGGTAGCACCTCTGTGATAGCATATTTAAGAAGGGGAAAAAGATTGCTAAAAAACCTGCAGCCGAGAGAGGAGTGGGATGTGAGAGAAACAACCATGCAGACACCGAGGTCACTGAAGAAGGAGAGGGAGGAGGTGCGCTGGAGCAGAGATTCTCCTGCAGCTCTGTGGAGGACCCCACGCCGGAGCTGGTGGCTGGGCCTGGAGAAGGCCGTGACTCCGTGGGAGAGCCCACGCTGGGGCAGTTTGTGGAGGACTGCAGCCCATGGAAAGGACTTGAGTTGGAGAAACTCATGGAGGGCTGGCCCCCATGTGAAGGACCCCACGCTGGAGCAGGGGAAGACTCTGAGGAGTCCTCCCTCTGAAGAGAAAGGAGCGGCAGAGACAACGTGTGATGAACTGACCACAACCCCCATTCCCACACTGCTGCGCCACTGGGGGGAGGAGGTAGAGGAATCGGGAGCAAAGCTGAGCTCAGGAAGAAGGGAGGGGTGGGGGGAAAGTGTGTTTTTCAGATATGGTTCTATTTCTCATTATTCTACTCTGATTTGATTGGTAACAAATTAAATGGATTTATTTTTCCCCGAGTCAAGTCTGTTTTGCCTGTGACCATAATTGGTGAGTGATCCCTCCCTGTCCTTGTCGCGACTCACCAGCCTTTCGTTATATTTTCTCCTCCCCATCCCACCAGGGGGGAGGAGTGAGCGAGCAGCCACTTGGTGCTTTGTTGCCAGCTGGGCCTAAAACACGACAGCTACAAAACAAAAAAGGTGAGGACAAACAGAAAACATAAAGCTGAAGAACATAATTTAAGGCAACTGCATCATCAATATAAATTTCCTCTGAAGACAGATTCACAGCTAGCTACTATTACACAGAGCACAGTGTGACTGTATCAAAGGGAGATGTCATTAAGCCGTCCTCATTAACAGTGCCTGCCAAGGACAGGTAGAGCGCAACTCATCAGAACTGTGACTCGTATCACCCAGGAGCAGGAATGTAAGAGCTGGAACAGTTCACTGCATAAAAAATATTTACCAGGTAATCAGTCAGGATGGAGATGATTTGGAATGCGTTAATGGGAGCGGGAGGATGGCTGACCGTCTCGTACCTGCAGTGGATGAGTCTGGTCTCACACTTATCTCTGAGCAACGGCAGGATTTGCACTGTCTTTCTGCTACAAGTGCCTCAACACACGCTGTGAGTCAGAAGCCCATGCAGTCCCATGAGCAGGCTGTTTCAAAAGTGTTTGGCAGTTCACTGTGATGCCTCCCACCTGATCTAACTCGGCTATGCTTGTGACTCATTTAGCCTGCTAATCCAAGGAGAGGCAGGCTTTATCTCATGCATGTTCCTGTTACTCTGGTACTTTGCATAGTTGTCTTATGCTGGATTCGAGTATGTTACGAGATGTTGCTGATTGGATCAGCTCAGCTCATTTTCTTACCCACCTTTGTATCTCCAATTTTGTGAAGACACAGGTGTTTCTGTTTCCATTATCCCACCTATTCTACATCTTGAGTTGAAATAAGCCAGTCAGCTTTGAACTGACTTCCCTCACACAACATAGGAAGTATGCAATTCGGCATAGAGAGTTTGACCCCCATTTACATCTTTATTTATTATCTCTGTATCATCTCTGCTCTGTTAACATGTTCATATCAAAAACACTGACCATATATATCACCTGATAGTGGCACAAATTTTCCTATACTTCACTCTAGAATTGCAGTGCTCTCTGGTTTTATATTAGCTAGTCTCTGTCTATTTTGATATCTGGAGCTACAATGAGGAAACCTTGGAAACAGAAAGATTCAGACAGAGTATGAGGCCATCCATCAATACTGGATATGTTTTCTGTTGGCTCTTTTTTGTCTGTGAACTCCACTAGTATTTCTGAAATTCATGGTATTGGCACTTATTTTTCCAGCATGAGTCTATATAAACCTCTGCAATCCAGTACAGACAATCACATTGTCCTGGAGGCACACAGACAGGTAGACATGTCTACAGGAGTAAGGAACAATGCTACAACCCAATAAATACATTCTTCTGTGCAGTGTGGATTACCAGGCTGGACACACTCACTAAAGTGTGATCAGAACTACCTCACACATCTGGCTGGCTCATGATGTGGGCAGAGTAAACGTGACACTTTCTGCTCTGACCTACGTAGACCTAGCTTAACATTACATGTAAAACACTAAATAAGTCCAACTTACAGATTGGGAGAAACATTTTCCTTTGGAGAGTGCCTTTAGTTTCAGAATTTCCAAAACATCCAAAAGCATTATGTTTTGAATTGAAAATTACCATTTCAGTTTCTACTACATAGATATTTCATGCTTTCTTTGCTAGAGTTTACTTTTAAGAGTCACACTGCAGATAACAGCCAGAAAAAACTACTCAGTTCATTGTTACAACCAGTCAATAATGGATGTTGCACAAGCTGATTTTCTTCTTACTCATCACAAACACCTGGAGTGTTTTATATTCGAAGTACAAAATATATGAGGGCCCTTTTGCAAAAAAAAACCACCTCCTATTTTGAAAAGGAACTGTGTCAAAAATAGTGTGGTTTTACTTACACATATGTATTTGGAGTGTGCAAACAGAAACTGGATTATTCTTCTTCAGATGCACTCTTAGGACTGTTCAGTTAAGTTCTACACACTCATACCTGTGCATGCCTCTTAAAAACATAAAAGTTCGTCTGATTTTAAGCTATTCATTTGTTCATACAGCTATATTATGGAGTAAGTGATCAGAATAATAAGAACACTTCAATGAGCAAGGAACAACCTTTATGTCCTCAGACTTGATCACTTACCCCTACATAGAACTCAGTTCAAATCAAGGAATTTTAATATAATGTTTTTAATTTTAGCTAAGACTAATTTATTTCAACAAAGCATAGCACAGACATTTAGGATCTAGAATACCATCCTTTCAGAATAGTGCTGTGGCAAATTATACAGCCTTCTTTGAGGACTTTAGAAATACAAATTTGGGTAACTTTAGGTTACTTTTGAAAATAGTGTTCAGCTAAAAGGTGAAGCTTAGATCTTGAGTCCCCTCTGAAATCAGTGTGCCCCTACACCACAAAGTCATATTAAGGAGATCTGTCAGAATGGTATAACTGGTTTTTGTGACATCCTGGGATATCAGTTCACAACAGAAATGAAACTTCCCAAATGGCGGAAGATACTTGTACTGGTAAATGCATATTATTTTATAAGAGACATTTAAATCTAACTTTAAAATATCTTTTCGTTCTGACTTCTTTGTAAGTACTTACAGGGCAGTTGTCAGAGAAAGAGCAACTACAGCTTCAGCATTTTAAGATGTTTGCTTCAGAACTAAGTACCAGCTTTCTATCTCAAAACATCAGAGGTAAAATTTTAACTACCTTATTAATAGCTAAATACTTTACCAGGTGAGATTGCAACTAAATATACTTAGAATATGCTCCCACTGTTCTTCCGCTGAAACAACCCATTATGAAAGAGACACTGCTCCCTACGCATCTGGAAACAACTCTTTTCCTCTTGTTAATTAGAACTAAGGTTTTAAGAGATGCCCACGTGTTCCTGGCAGGCATTTCACAATCTATAGTTTAAAGCACTTTGCACAATTAATTCGTTCTCTTTTTCATGCTTATAACATGAAATACAAGCTTTAAAGACCACAGGGAAATGATAGTTAAATGAAGAGTGCAATTATTAGTCTCCATTGTATCGGCTATTTGCAAGAACGCAATCTCACCCCATCGGGGTTAGATGAAATCATAAACTGCTTGTTTTCACCTTTGGCCGTGATGATCTTGTGATATTTATGTTCTCTTGTAACATAAACTTCTCTTAGCTGATCTTGAACAACCATTAAAGAAAATATGTTTTGGATTTGCACGACAGATACTGAAGTAATATAGCAGAAGGTTGTGTGGAAGACAAAAAAGAAATATTATGTTATTTATGATCTCTCTCATGGCTGGCCAACTTTCCTCTCTTATTGGAACATCTATTAGTATCTTTTCTCCTGAGGACACTTCTCTCAAATGTGTCCTCTCTTAATGTCTGTTTTTCTTGCTTCAAAATATTGAGTTTACACTAAATCTTTTTGCTTCTAAGTCACATAAATTCATTCTTTAAAGAACAAAAACAAGTGGTAACAGGCATGCTATCTTTCCTCGAAAAAAATTTATTCTAAAACCTGATTTGTACTTTTGATGAAAGCAGATACTTTGTGGACTCCCAGTGCACCTCTATACAATGGATGAGTAACATACAGCAGCCTAGAAAGTGAAGAAAATATTTGCTTTTGTTGACAGTGAGATAACAAGACTTTTCTTTTAGTTTGTGCGCTTCCAGGTTCAGTTTCCAGCTCAGAATGGCTTAGCCCATACTGGACAAGCTCATTCCTGAATTCCCAGATGTACCGGGGTCCACTGTACCATCCTGGCAGCACAAAAGCTTTAAAATAAGGGTGAATATAACTTAAACCAGATTATTTTATAGTGTTTAAGAATGGAACTAAGAAGCTGAACCTTGATCTCCAGTGACAGCTCCTATGCTCTTCACACATGGACAGCGTAACAAGCCGCACATCTGAATGTTTTGAAGCACATGTTAAACCTTTCTCAAGAGTAACATCTGATAAGAGTGCAACATGCCCAAAGCAAGCACTGTCAGCCACAACCAATTATTTGGTAAATATTTTATTATTCAAGCTGGATTTTGTTTCTGTGCTTCCCCTCTGGTAGTGTATCCTGTCATACTAACCACTTTTTTTACTCAACTTACTTCACCTCTCCTAAATGGTCTCCCATCTCTGCTTCCTATTATCCAATTATTAAATCATTTAATGTATAGCTTTCTGTCTTACAGAGAATACTCACGTTTTTGGAATTAATCAATTTGAATCCTATCTTCACAGTCTAAGAATACTATTTTGCTGCTGTTTGTTAGAAATAAATGAGCAATTCATCATATACATTTTACAGTACTTAGAAATGTATATTCGCTGCTCCACAAAAGACTGGGGAAAGTCAAGCCCCATGCAGAGAGATTCCCAGCACAATTTCTGCTACCACACAACAGATGCTGGTAGCCAACACATAGAGTAGTTGGTGAGCACGGAAATGAGCACTGCAGAACTAACTACTCAAGTTAGGAGCACACATTGGAAAGATTTGTTATTTTTCCTTTGTTTGGTTATTATTTCTAATTTAAATTCATGCATGCATTTAAGAAGTCTTTGTACAGATACTACTAAACACAGTTAAGGATGAAAGACTTCTAGATCTGATCTTGAGACTGGTTCCTTGCGGAAGCTAAATGCACTTGCTGTACAAAACAGTTAAGCATAAGGCTAGCATAAAATATTGAAGAAACTACCAAAAGCTGCACTATTACTGAACACAAGGTTTGAAGTGTGAACAGCCAACATACTAGTACTGACAATTACAGGCAACATAAAAATAATTTTTTAGCATCTTATAATGCTAACATGTTTACAGTGTTTTGCACAGTATAGATATAATGCCACAAAGTGACAAAATTTGCAATAGCCAGAAATGTTGCCATGGTAAGTATTACCAAATGGCAAAGAACACTAGAGACAATTCTTCATGTCTGAATTACTGTAGAAAGTACAGCCAGGAAACGGCTTAAATTACTTACCCAGTGTAAGGCTGGGCAAGAAACTGGAAACCTGGTAATTGTGTGTGTGCACGTGGATAATGTCTGTAGACTCACTCTCCAAATGTGGTGAGTCCTTTCACACTTCTATTGACTTCCACATGAACAGGAGACTCTCTCTCAGTACCTGGAGGAACTGCACTGCCATTGCCATGAATGAGCTCATGCATACCAATGAACAGTGAGCATTAGGACCTGCCTTAAGTGGTTCAATTGGATTTAATGGGACAACTCATATGCACCTGAAAATTTAGGTCTGGTTCAGTAAATGAGGATTCCTAAGAGAAATTATCATGCTAGAAGTAAGAAACCTGTCACAGAAGAGGTTTACATAAACCAATATACGAGGCTTACAAAAAACCAGCAGTTGGCTATAAAGCACTAGGACAACCGGTCCTTACACTGAAACAGGAATGTAAGGCTATGCCTCAAATAAAGCAATGCCTACTCTTTTTTTTAACTGACAAAATAAAATATAGTAGTAAGGATTTAAAAATCACTTATATTGATTAAACAGTTGTGGCAATTCTGAGCTATTATTATTCATTTAGTTCATAAATTTCAGTAGAGTTCTGCTGAGTCACACAAATGGAAAACCGGGCCAACTGGGTGGATATATGACTCGATTACTATACTGAGACAAAACATCCTGTTATGTTTCTGCAACATAGCTTAGCTTATTGATTTGAATACATGGATTGTGCAATTCAGATATTCAGATAGGAGAAACAAAGACAGTAGTATTACTCGGGACAGCACACAGGGGCAAGGGGCAGTAGGCAGCTGGCCCAGAACACCACCAGCAGAGACAGCCCTCAAACTATGCCTATGGAAGAGAGCACTAATGCCACCTGGACCTGTCTGAAAAAACATGTCTAGTCATTTTATACCTATTCTAACTTTATTAGACATGCTTGTTTTTAAAAGGGATATATATCCCAAGGGCAGCCTGGAAGAACAACAACATCTAAACGAATAGTCATTGATGCCAGACATTTGTCTTGTGTGCTTATGTAACTTTATCCTACCTGAATGAGCCCTAACCGTAACAGTAATTTCATATTTTAGTTCCATTGAAAACCAAGGAAACGTGAATTTCCTGTGCAGTAAGCAGTGGCTCACCACCTGCTGGCTCTTCCAGGACTCAGAAATATTTCTGAGAACATTTCACAGGTCATGCTACCTTCAGTATTTTTTTTAATAACAGAGAAGTTCTTAGGCGAGCAAGACAAACCAAATTTTCAGTACAAAAAAGGAACATACTTTTAAAAGAAGTCAGTCTGAGCAAGTTTCCTACAACTTCGGTTTCAGTTTCAACTCCATCCACTCTACCTCCACTTCCACACAGGCCACTTTGAGAGGTGACCACTTAACGAGCTGACAGGCTACCACTAAATGGTCCCGACAGCAATTAATATACAAGAAACAACTACTTTACAGCATGCACTGGGTACAAGCAGCAGGGTTCGGCAGCAGGGGCTGCTGGGCGCCCTGTGTGAGAGGTGGCCATGCACTGCCCTGCACTGGTTCCAGCTGGTCCCAGCCAGTCCTAGCTGGTCCCAGCCAGTTCCAGCTGGTCCCAGCCAGTCCTAGCCAGTTCCAGGTGGTTCTAACAGTCCCAGCCAGTCCTAACCAGTCATAGCTGGTCCCAGCCACCTCTACAATCTGCCCCATCCTGCCTAAAGAGTCAACCAGTCAGAGGGGAACATGGCACCTCTGTTCAGATGTTGTGAGGAAGAGTCCCCGTGGAGGGCCCCCACCAGAGCAGAGGAGACGAGTAAGAAGGAAGGAGTGCCAGAAAGAAACAACAAGGCCCTGAGCCCACCCTCCTGCGCACCCAAAGGGCCTGAGTGTGCCCTGCGGCGGTAGCAAGGGTGTAGCAACGTGTCCAGGCTGGAGCTGGGCCTGAGGAGGGGGGAGGAACGGTGCCTTCCCCAAGTGTTTGTTTAATTGGCTTCTTTGTTTCTCAATGCCCAAGTCAAAAATTATGTTAATTGGCAAGAAATGAAGTGAAATTCCCCAACTCAAGAATGCTTTTCCAGGGTGCACCATCATTTTAAAGCACTAATGTTTTATCCGTTAGGATATTGTGTATCTTCTGAACCTCTGCTATCCTTTAAAACATTTTTATACATTTTAAGTGATTCAGAGTATCTCCTAACAGAATATATTCTGTAACATCAGTATACAAATATACACATTAATGGATTAGCATCACTCTTGGATACAGTCATACATGGCAAACTTCATACACTATTTATGCATATATACAACTAACACACTTGCTATATTGTATGATCACACGAGGGGAATCTTCATTGTCACTCTGACAATGTACATGTGTAGCGTTTGATACGCAAACTTGTATCTTCCCCTTTGATCAACCTGCTAAATTCGTCTGTTCTCGTTCCTTTAAAAGGAGTGACAGTCTGGTGGCATCCCCTAGGAGGTGGCAGAAGCTGCACGTTTCTTTGGGAAATACAGCCGCCTCAGTTACTGCGGGGCAGAGACAGGAAAAGGCAAAGAGGGAGAGCGAGAGCACACCCGGATCCTGCAGCTCAGAGAGAGCCCGAATGATTGCTAAGAGCAGCAAAGGGCTACGAGCAGAGCAATAGGAGATACTGCCAAAGACCAATAAGCACTGTCAGAGTTTGTAGGAACACAGCAGCGAGGAGATGACTGAAAGCAAAGATCATCCTGCAAGGTCACACGGAGAAGGTGGTCACTGATTTATAAACCTTGTATTTCCATTCTGCTTCATCTGGCCACTTGGAGTTTTCTATAGCTTTTATTAATTATTCCAGTTCATAGCCTAAGAGAACTTGCCTTTTTGAACTTCAAAGCCATTTGGATCCTCTTTGGAAAGCTCTTTATAAGGAAAAGGTTCAGGCAGCACTACCTCAAAGCTCTGTCAGTTTTGGGCTCTCTCACAGCTCTCAGTTCTCAATGAAAGCTTAATAGAAAGTACGTTTTACCATGAGGAACATAATGTCTTTTACAAACTATAGAATAGAACCATTGACAAGTACAACATAAAGGGCTCGCTTGAGTATGTCCTGTATCTCCTACAGATTTGATTTACTCAGCCATGTGATTCTCCATTCATGTTGCTAATATCAAAATGGAAAGAGGTGCAGTAGTATCTGTGATACAAAAAGTCCAGGCAAAGAAAGCATACCAAGTGTCAGCAGTAAACCGACTGTGAAGCACTGAAGCTGGAGTCCAAGCTGGGATACGTAGTAACACACTACCTTAAAATACAGATACCTGTAATTGTGCCAGCAATCTGTGCAGTTGCACAGCTAGAACTGTAATTTAGTGCCTTAGATGCAGCTTTCTGGTATGAAGTCATTTACAGTATTTGGCCTTTACATATGCACTTTTCCCTTGGAGGCAAGTCAACCTGAAACCATTTGAAGTGCACCCAATAAAGGCTGTCATAGCTAGTATTAATTTCCAAACATATATTTAAAAAAAATCAATTTTCTAAAGAATATTACTATGATCAAAGAGTTCAGATTCCTCATCAGCTCTGGATCCTATGGATTATTGCAATAAATCTTAGAGAATCGAATTACCCTGATGCTGACTTGACATCCCTTCTTACTATCTGCCAGTGTAAAACGTCCTGTAAATATAAAGCACTATCTGAGAAGAATGCTGCACATGTGCAGTTCCATAATGTTGGAAGCTGTCAGTTTAACACTAACATACTAGCAGGGATAACAGCAAATAGAGAGGAAAAATATCCTTTCAGAGACAAATTCTCTTCATCTCAGTCATGAAAATTCCCTGTCAGATTAATGCTGTAGAAAACAGAAAATTTGGTCCAATGTTTTAAAGATAACTTATTTTTAAAAAGGGAAATAAAGCAATTTCCTAGTATTGGGGTTTGATATTTTCAAAGCAGATGCAGCTATACTTCTTTTGTAAAGGAAGATGTGCAGATAAGTCCCCCTGCTCAAAAAAAATTCAAATAATTTGACTAAGGAAAGATTCTCTATGAAAACTAAATAGGATATTTGGATTAATGAATATTAAAAAACATTCAAACTGTATGATACTATGAATTGGTAACTGACATTAACAGAACAAATAAAATATCAGGCTGGATTAATCAGTTTTCTGACTTTACTGATAAGAAACTTCTCATTTAAGTCCAATGCTTTGGAGAGTTTGCTTGCAAAAATATTCAGGGTTTATTCTTCTCCAGTGGCTGTGCAATTTGGGAATGAAATTGATGAAAACTGACTCAAAGCCTTTTACAGATTTCTGGAATTCTCTCAGGAAAACTGAACAGGTATTGAAACATTTTACACTGCGCAATGAATGTGAATTTACTCTGCCTCTAAATGTACAGAGTCACTTAGAGTAAGGTACAAAGCAGCATTCAATTTCATTCACCTACAAGAAGACAGATTTCTTCACAGCTCCTGGTGCTATTAGTATTGTTTTACCTTCCAACAGCAGGAGCAGTGGTGGTAGCTATTGAGATCCCCAACCACATGGCAAAAACCAGTTCATTTCCATGAAAGGCCAGTATTCTATACTGTTACAGGACCATAAAGAGGTAGAAAGCCTTCTATGACTAATTTTTCTACTCCTGTAATACTTTCCTTTCTTAAAGAATAAATATTGCTTCAACAGATGACAGCAAAGATGGCAAAGTTGTCATTTATTGTTTGTGGTTCTGTTGGCTGTGAATGTGATCTGAATTGGTAGATTTGCAAAATGGATGGCAAGCTGTTTTCCTGAGTTGACAGTGGTTGTATAAAGCAATTGATCTGTTAACGTATAAAGTTAAATTAATGTAAGATATGTGGATATTTCTTCCCACTTTTCTTTAATAATCTGTCTAGATTTCCTCATACCAGTCTACCCACACTACATTAACAACAACAAAGGTTTTGCCCCTACACCACATCTTTCAATTCCCAAATCATGAAACACATCACATTTTATTAGGTAGAGAAACCATAAGGTGAAATGCCCTCTTCTCCCCAAATTTATAAGCTTTCAATACAATAGACAGCACAAGGCTTTAAGATTTTGTCTGTTTGTCCAAAACCTTATAAACAGAGAACATATTCTGCTTGTTCATTACAAACTCTCTAAGCATCAGTACCAGTGATGTGCATCACATATAAAGAATTGTGGATGTACGGTTCTTCAGAAGATACAGATGCACTTGCTTAGCAAAATTCTGAATGGAAAACTTGAGGTATTTCTGAATATTTCAGGAGTGTCTTTTTGAGAAATGCAATGTCCTCAAGCAGTTGTGTGGTTATTGATTGCTACCATAAGAAAACTATATTGTAATACCATACAGTTTTTACAAAGCTCCTTTAATAGGTGAATGTCAAAGTAATGTATAACATAATTTAAAACAATTACAAATCCTTCAAGCATACCAAGCAAGAAAAAATTAAATAATGTTGTACTGAAGGGAGATTACTTTCAGATGGTTATTGAATTCTTCATCTCTTCAGTGAAAATCTGTGATGCAGAATGGCAAGTTCAAAAATAATAGTCCTTGACGTCAGCAAGTGTCTTTAGAAATGACAGATGGTACTTACTTTCTATTTTACATACTTACCCAGCACCTGCAACTATATTATCGGGGTTCTTCGCAGTCCCATTTACAGGTGGGAGAAAAGCATAGAGAGACTAAGTCCAGTGTCACACAGACCATGGCACTTGGGATCAAACTCAGGACCTCATATTCTAAGGGCCAGCACCTTGACCATCAAGGTGCTGATCCTCACAAGTGCCCTTGCGTTCAGTTAGAATCACCTTCGTTCTCTGGTCTGAATCCTGCAAATGACTGATGGCAAAGCAGTGTTTTGGCACAGAGCCCTAGAGACTGGATGAAGCCTTCTGGAGAATCATGTTTAGAGTGCAAATGTAAAGGTATTCAAAACTCTGTTTATGGGTGGCTATGTCTTCTAGATAAAATGGACAGTGCTGTGTGGTAAGTGCTACTGATTATGTTATATGCCTGAAGTGTGTGGCTTGTTCTCATAAGGATAATTTAAAAGAGTAATAGAGATGGGTGTGAACAACAGAAATCCTGAGAAAACTTTGAAGACTAATGGGGATAATACGTGAACAGTTTCATATTGAAGTGCTTTTGCTTCATAAGCATGGGGAAATTCCATGTTTCCTAAACTGTGTGTGCATTATTTTTGACGCTGCATTCTCACAATATGCTGTGGGTTTCATACCATAACTTGAAATGCTATGCAGTCCATGTCAACATATTTACTGAAGTCTTGCTAGGAAAAAATATTCTGTGTAGCTCATATTATAAATCACACTTATCTTGCCATTTGCTGCCATTATGTTTTCATAATTTAATACATTATGCCAAAAATGTATTTCTAATGCTATCTGGTTTTGAACATCCACTCTGGCGTTGAAGGTGATAGCAAGTAAATTCAATTCCATTAAAATTAATGGAAAGGTGTGAAAATGGATCTAACAGCATTTGCAGCTAATTTTACCTTTTTCTCACTCCTAAAATTATCAATGTAATCTTAAAAATGAAAACTTCTTAGTTTCTAATGTGATGATATGTTCCTCATCACTACTGCAGCAAGGCTACAGTTACTAATTTCCAAAGTTGGAGTTTCCTTTCCCGTTTATTATGATGCCACCCATACAATGGCATTGCCAGTCACCAAAAAAATTATATTAAATACACGTGGAGATTCTTCAGTATTCACACAGGCAAAACTCAAAATAATTGATTAGATCTTTAATTTATTAGTTTCCACTTTCTATTTTTCCTCACGGAGTTAATACCTATTCAATGAAACTTTTGAACTTTTCTCACTATTTATGTTAATGATACAGACTTTTACAATGTTCTTGATGAACTTGGTGGAAGCCACAGCTAGAACAGGATGAAAAAGAAGCAATTGTCATTCCTGGAAAAAGAGGTAGAAACAGACCAAAGATCCAGGTAAGAAGAGCTGATATAACTAAACAAAGTTTATAGCCAAACAGTGCAATCTGTGTGAAGAGCTTGTTTTATTGCACGCTTGCTATAAAAGTCAAATAAGGGAGTAAAGGGATTATTCTGACTGAACAGGGAGTGTGCAAGCTGCTTTTTAACCTGTTTATACATGTGTTTCATGAAGAAACTCGAAACAATCTGAACCACTGTCAAGATTAAGATTTTAACTGAAAGGCTTCCCCTATGTTAATAGCTATGGAGATATTTAAATACTAAAGAATTTTTTCCTAACACTAGGTCTAAAGAATAGTTATTGGAAGAGTTAAATGGACTCTTCCAGTTTGTCAACAGCTACAGGAATTGCTGGCTACCCAGAAAAAGAGTGAGCAATAAATGAAAGTATTGATACAAAAGTTTTCACCATCTTGTACCCTTTCCTCTTACAATATTCTTGATGAATTTGGTGAACTTCTGCCTTCCTCTCAAAAAATAAATAATGAAACGGTGGTAAATAAATATTTTTTGCTTTTTACTTACTAAGCAAAACAATGTTTTGAAACTTAATAACCAAATAAACTGTGACAATGT
Organism: Gymnogyps californianus; assembly: GCF_018139145.2. Lineage (NCBI taxonomy): Eukaryota > Metazoa > Chordata > Aves > Accipitriformes > Cathartidae > Gymnogyps > Gymnogyps californianus. Next base: position 105,388,183 of record NC_059473.1, read on the forward strand.
AAACAAAGGCTTCCATAAGAACCAAACAAATTTTCTGAATTAAAATATGGCAGAAGGCTACATCACCACTCCAATTTTTAGATACTTTATACTGATGTTTTATTAGGCCCCAGAAATAAATGCTTTTCATGGCATTAAAGCAGTATAATTATTGTTCCTATCCAGCTAGGTGCTGGAGGCCCATTCTGTTTCCAAAATTAACTCAGTTGGTAGGCAAAATCATTCTGTCTGCATAAGTGTGTATGTAATAATAATAACAATGCAGAAGGGAGCTCTATAAAGTTATTAGGAAAAGAACATTTGAAAACAAGTTGTTAAAATTTCCCCAATAAATTTATTCTGAAGCCAGAGTCTGGGTTTCCTGAATGTATGGTTTGCACATAGAGCCAAACCAGAATCTCCCTTTTTAAAAACTTTCAGGCATTGGAAAATCCATACCCAGAACAAAGCAAATCTGTGAAGTATGAATTTCCCTAGTAGCTGGTCAAACCTGCTAGTGTTTGGAGTCCTTTCTCTATTCAGAATGATGAAAGTTCCTGCTACGTGACACTTTAATAAAACAAAACACTAGAAAAACAGCAGCAAGGAGTAAGCTTTCACAAGAAAAAGAATGGGTTAGATTTCCTCCTGTTTCAAAGAGCTATAATTTGACAAATCAACTCTAATGACACCCCTTGAAAAAAATCCATGGAGGAGGAGAAAGACAACACGGACGCAGGGATATGCCTTTCATTGCTTCAGTGCGGGACGAAGGAAGGATAGTTGCGAAGGTGCTCCCTGTGCTGTATATAGCCTGAATGGAAGACTTGAGTAAAGAGCCCTGTCAGTCTGGCTTCCTTCAGGGGCACTACATTCATTTACACAGAAGATGACTCCTGAGACTGCATAATGTGCTAACAAGAATAATTTTTTCCCTGCCAGTGCAAGATCTGATGGTATTATTATCAACTGATATTCTCCATTCTTTTTACAGGTGGTAAACACACGCAGAAGGTGGATTTTTACAGTAAATGAAATATTTCACTGAAAAGTATTTTGACAATGCATGAATATATAAATTTTTACGTAAACCAAACTTGTAAGGAACTTAATGAATTGCTTTCATGTCATCACCAACATAACGGTTTAGGTGCCTACATAGCATGTATCTTTAATAGAAAAAAAGAAAAAAAAAGACCATCTCTAAAGACTGTGGCAGTTCTCTGAAGCTGTTTCTCAATACCTTTTAGAAAAAATGGATCCATCCAGTTCTAACAGTTTTCCACTGTCTGGATGATACATGACATGGATCTGAAAGCATATGGCTGACTCAATCAGAATTCTTGCTTGTATATGCTCAAATTTGTTAAATATTTAGTAAATTATTTTTTCATCTTTCCTTTCACCTTTTTTCCCAGCCTCTCTCAAAGACAGTAAGAGGTCAACTCAATGCAAGAAAAATAACCGCCTGAGAAAAAATCTTCAGGTGATATGCCACTTCTTAGCAACTGATGAGATTCCTACTGAAATTATTTATCTCCTAAACTGATTGATATATAGAATCATAGAATCATTCAGGTTGGAAAAGACCCTTAAGTTCATCGAGTCCAACCATTAACCTAGCACTGCCAAGTCCACCACTAAGCCATGTCCCTAAGTGCCACATCTACACGTCTTTTAAATACCTCCAGGGATGGTGACTCAACCACTTCCCTGGGCAGCCTGTGCCAGTGCTTAATAACCCTTTTGGTGAAGAAATTTTTCCTAATATCCAGTCTAAATCTCCCCTGGCACAACTTGAGCCTGTTTCCTCTCATCCTATCGCTTGTTACCTGGGAAAAGAGACCAACACATACCCTCTTTCACCAAGAAAAAAGCTAACAAAGAGTCACGTTGCATTATTTTAGTGAGCCCTTCAGTTGAAAATACTCTATGTTTTAAATAATGTCAGAATAAATCTACAATTCTAAAGTAACAAGTAAATGGGATATGTAGCTAATTTAGGTTTGTCTTAATTGTGCTTCCTGCATAATCTAAGTATAACTTGTTTCTGTGCACAACACTAACTGTACTTCAGCAGATCAGAATTCCCACTGATTTAAGTGGGAAGGGAAAAAAAATCTATAATTTGCTAAAGTTACAGCACTCAACTTACTGATAACAATTTTGTTCTCAGTTTAGGAGACAAACTGGCTATTTGTCTACTGAGAAAGTTCTGCAAGACAACAATATCCACTTTTCACCAAAATATTAAATAAGTTTCTAGTATGTAACTGTAGTCCCACAACATAATCAATGGATTATTTCCCAGTGCTTCATAGTGTGGGTGATTTACGGCCTTCTAAAGTCTTGCTTACTTTTCTTTAGGATTAAATTCACACATATTATGAGATCCACACATATTAGGATTAAATCACACATATATTAGATCCAGTTGCCATTGGGAGCCAAAACGTTTCTCCAATATTAAAAAAAAAAAAAAAAAAGATTTCCATCTCTACAAACATGCTTTTTTCCAGATTGCTCAGACTGTTTGGGAGAAGGTCTTTAACATAACATTGTATTTTATCTCCTAACAAAATATGTTTTTTTTTTCTGACCTATTTCTTCCCTCCAAGATGAACATAAATGCAAAAGTATGGTTCCATTTCCAAGCTGTACAGGATATCTCTACCATTTACTCCTTTTCACTCTACCATATAATGCCCGTATTGGTTGTAAACTGCCTTCACATAGATATGAAAGACTATTCCTATCTTTACTGTGTCTTTAAGCCTCTTTTCACTTCTCATTTTGTATTATTTTTTCTTCTCTATAATTTACTATTATATATTTGTTAGTCTGGTAACAACCTTGATGATACACCATTAATAAACAGTTAATATATCTAATTTTATACCTATATATTGCATTTCATTCCAAAACAAGTACTTAAGTTGATAATCTACTAATAAATGCAATTCAAGTATTAAAATGCAATTATGCCTATGGCACAAAAATGATGAATATAACAAACATAACCCTCCTACTTGGGGGGGGGGGGGGGGAGGGGAATCAGTATTTTTTTTTAAGTTCTCCAAGCCTCCAGGACCTTGTTTTTGAAGTTGTTATATTTACAGCATCATAAAGTTAATTTTCTTTAGCATTCTTGTAGTCGCCTGGTTATTAACACTGGCAATTTTCTTCTGAATTTTAGACTCCTCTCTTGCACTCTCTGAAATTCGCTGTTTTCCTTCTGTGTTTCTGTCATTTAAGTACATGAGTGTGATTTGCTTACTAATGCTTTCCAATTAGCAAAGCATTTACTGAGCTTTCACAGTCAATACTCTGTGAGGGCAGAACCAGCTCCTGAAGAACTAAAAAGTTGAGACCACAGCCCACTATTCAAATAAGTCATAAGATGATAGAGTAAAATATATAATCACCAGCTAGCTTAACATTTTTTAATACATATTGAAAACAATTTTGTTGCAACTGGCAAGGGGACACTAAGCAAAGCGTAATTCCATTAGAGTCAGCCAATACGAATATATAATGGGAATGTCTTGCATAACTAAGTTTATAGAACTCTTTGAAGATAATGCTGCTGTGATAGTTAAGAGAGTGACGTGGACAGTATGTATTTTTCAAGAAGCATTTGATAAGGCTACACGTCAAAGATAATTGGTTATTGTAGGGAAACCTGACACAAAATATAACAAATTTTAGAGAACTGGAAAGTGCATATTGCCATTAATACACAAAAATTTTTGTCTTGGTAACCGTAAACTATAAGACAAACATAAGACTATTAGTAGCACAAACACCACACTGGACGCATGAGAACACAAGAGCACCAACCCATGGAATTTAGTACAGTGACATTCTGCTACACTGAAAGATACAGGTATGTATTTCCCAAGATTTTAGTCAAGAAAGGCATCCTTTTCTGGACCACTATTGTGAATAAAAGTTAATCAATCTTTTCAACTTCATGCCAGGGCTTCTAAGAAAAATAATGTATATGGGGGTGTAACAATGAAGTTATGCTTCCATTTTTTTAATTGGAGGTAAGAGGCCACTTGTCTACCGATATTTTTTATTTGCTCTTTTTTTTGTTTATTTGCCCCCTTTTTGAGAAGCTGAGCTAAGACTAATTTAAGATTATTAGGAAGCCATACCTAGCAGTGAAATTTATTGGACTTTAGAATAATTTCTATATAAAATTACAGAAGTCTTTAAATGCCTTTGCAGAAACTGTATAAAGCATTACGAAAACATACCAGGGTGACAATTCCTGCAGTGCAGTGAGAGAGATTAGATGGTTTAAGTGTTCTCTGAGCTGTGAATGATGAGATTCACAGGTGGTCTATCTCCTTTGAAATCAAGTCCCCCTAATCTCTGAAACTCCACCACTGGTCAGCTCATATCTTCAGCATACACTTTCCTTCGAGACTGATGAGTCTATCATTCTTTCAGAGCAAATATATGCAATCCTGCAGGGTCAGTTCAGTATTCAGGAAGTGTCATCAACATTTTGTAATTATTGCTTGAATTGTTACACTGCTGTTTAGGAATGATAACCAATAAAAATGCGATTTATTCACAAACATTAGAAAACCTAAACATAGCCTTTGTGCTTTTGATGAATGTTGAAAAGTTAATAGTTATTCTTCACTTAAACTCATATGACAAGTTTTTACATCTAACCTCTGAAATTGTTTCATAATGAGCTCTCAATAATGACAGACTCCACTGATTTACTGTCTAGAATATCTATTGACTGACTGAACCCATGATGATGAAGCAATTGTTTTCCCAGTAGCATCTATGCTTATACAGCATATACAGTAATACATCTTTGGTTTGATTTTATTTAAAACCTTATTCTGAATTCTTTTGCCTACTTTCCATATGTCTATATTTTTACAAGAAATCTGGAAGCGTTGAACCTAAGTGCTTATTTTATCTACCGATCCTATTAATCAGCCCTCTACTACAGGCTTGCAATCTCTCTTGGATATACTTGGTTTATGTCTACCATAGACATCTTCTTTATTCGGAGTTGTTTTAAAGAATATTTTACAACGATGTTATTTTAAAGCTATATCCTGGTTATGCCAGTTGTTCTAGTCAAATTCTGATAAGATTGGAAGGAAAGATGACGAATGTCAGGATTAAAAGTTGTTTACTAGCCATTATGTTCCAGTGGTCTTCTACTGCCATTTTTGCACCAATATGGAGTAAAAATTCTAGAGAGTAGACCAGCAAGGACATGCCTAAACTGTTGAGAGAGCATGAAAAGAATGAACTCTACCTCTTATGCTTAAAAGTATACTTCATACAGTTTTGCTAGCTTTGACAACTTTTACTATTCTTTCAAGTTTCTGCCACATTACTGGTTTTGGGCTCTTAAATTTGAAGCATCTGCTTTTTAGCAAAATATGCTAAAAAGCCTTGGGAAAAAAAAAACATGTTCAAGCTTCCCACTCTCACAGATAATTTCTATTCTTTCATGGCTAGAATGAGCCCTTCTTTTGTTTCCACAGACATTTTTATCTAGCAAAAGTCCACCTATAAAGGAACCAGTGGGAAATATTCACCTGAGAGAAAATTAGCTTTGCAGTTTAGGAAAAAAATGAAAGATATTAATGGGAGGGGGGGAAGCAAGATGTTGTTTACTATTACAGATTAAAACATACTGTATAACAAGTTAAAAAGACCTGTCTAGTTGTGACAACCATAACTAAAATATCATGTAAAGATACTCCTCAGAAAATCAGGAAAGGAATATGATCTTATTTTTTAGTTTATCCTCTTAACCCACCTACTTTACCAAAGTTCAAAAGTTTCAGTAAGATGCAAGTTACTCCAGAATGAACAAGAGAAATTATAGTCTATAGAAATCAGCCTTAGTATGATATGTCAGTCCTTGCCATCATGCCCTTGGGTCTTCAGCATGGAATTTAGCATTTATTTTGACAAGAGAACATTTAACTTCCAGGCCTTTTGTATTTCATTGCATTCATAGTTGGAGTCAGTGCTTCCATATGAGTATGCAATAGCTTATAGGATGTAGCCATCATAAACTGTTGCTCAGCGATTCCATATGACAGAGACTCACAAAAATGTCTTCCCATACAAAACCATGCAATTCAAACTTATATTTTAGTAGATGTATTCATAGAATTAATTTCTGATAATTTGATTTAATTCAATCATTTTAGATGCTTGGCTTTGTAAAACAGCTCAAAATATATTTTGCTGCTATTTTGCTGCATCGATTCATATCAGTATAGATTTGAATCAGGAAACAAGCTTTTCAGAATGGATATGAATGAGTCAGAATACATCTGACATTAATACATGTACACCTGCAAAGATAAATACACAAAAATATCAAAAAATTTCCTTGTGATCTCATTTATATTATCCAAATAATTTATCAGTCAAAGACATACATGAAAAGGACTTCTATTATACTCACTGGCAGTAGCACAGTGACAGAAATATTATATTCAGGAAAACAGGATGAACACAATTATGAAGCATAACTTGTGCACTGTAGTGAAAGAGATAAATTCAACATCAAAAAAGACTCATGTCCCTAAAAATCAAGCTAAAACAATACTTGTAGAGGAAGAGAGTGCCTCATCTTCCCTTACTTGTTTTATAAAGTATTAATAGATATTAGAGAAAAATAAATTTTATCATTTGTGGTGGTAGTGGTATTGCAACAACAGATAAATCTTAAAACCTTAAACCATTTTAGTTTCCAGAGATTTCTGCCTAATAATAGCCTTACATGTCTTTGCCACTCTACATTGCTGTCAAACAGAGCAGAACACTAACTTTCCTTACAGCTGAGATCAGGACAGTGTTAAGATTCTGTGGAATTGCAACCATATGAACAGATTTTTTTGTAGTTAACTCACACCTCACCTCTCCATTCAGAAAGTTTTGTAGAGTGACATGAGTATTTCTGTTAACGCAGTTATCAAGAATATTGGTTTCTTACAGAATTTCAGTTCTTTCCACCTAACCTTGAGCATTTCCATAAGATGGAAGCTGGAAATATTCCCCCCCCCTACAGTGACTGGGGAGAGACAGAGGTAAACCTCCCTCACAGACAGTAAAGGGAGACAACAGAAACTAGCTATTAGCTCTGCCACCTTAAGCAAAGCTCTGAAAGTTACCTGGAATAAATATTGGCTATTCTTTATCTTCACCCCATTGTGTGAGCATGGGATTATTTTAAATTCTTCTTCAAATAATAAGAAATTATTAATCTGTTAAATAAAGGAGTTTCTTATAGACAGCAATCAAATCCACTCATATATGCACTGTTGTACTCACAGATCACCAGATTATGACATAATGGCTGCAAGCCATCCACATATGTGAAGTATTATTCGGCACTACTCTGATGAAAACAGTGGCAGCTGCTAAAATGCTCACAGCAATGAAAGAAACCATGCTGGATATTTATCCTTTGCTCTATATATAGCCCTGTAGAATGACCTAAGCTTGTGAATTACAGTAACAAAAACTGTTGGCTTTTTTTATAATAGATGGTGGAGAAAGAGGTTATTGTCGAGAATAATAAATGTGATTCTGAATAGATTTCCCCAGTAAAACATGTATTATGAATGGGCACCAGAGGACAGTCAAAATCTTCACTGATTTATAGGCATTAATATTGTGTAAATAATGCACTGTGGTTGCTTTCATGCTTTGCTCTCAATATTAGCCTGGATCATGATGGGGATAACTTCCTGGGTCATGAACAACACCTGAAGGCTTTTGCCCTAGATCTTCATCTTCCATACTTACTTCCAAGAGAGAATGAGCACTTCACCCTCTTGCAGAAGGATATATTACTGACCAAAGCATGGTGATATAGGCAATTGTTACTACGCTAACAAAGCTACTGGGACAATCCAGCTCCTAAATTATTCTGAAACAAAGGAGAAATACTGCTGCAGTCCAAAATTACACAGTACCTGATTTTCAGTCTTGTAAGATAGTTGGTTTAGAACGGCATTGAATACAGTTGAGCGATCTGGATGCATTGAACTTGTTCAGAGAGCACTTTGAAAGTGAAGGATTTATTTGACCCCTCTTTGCCAAGGCACAGAGAGGTAAGCAAAGCATCAAGTTCAGATGTTTCCTCACATCTACTCTCTACTAATTCGTCTGCTCTTTTTTTTTTAAAGACTATTGATCCAGATTTGAAGTAAAGAATAGAGTAATGACAATAATGATAGTTTTATTTCTTATATGTTCCTCTGTTTGTTTCGTAAGTAATACAGTTTTCTACAGTTTACGAATTAATAACTGTCCCTCTGTTATACTCTTCTCAGTGGTATCAAGTGACAGGACAAGAGGCAATGGGCACAAATTGAAATACAGGAAATTCCACTGTAAAATTAGAAAAAACTTCTTCACTGTGAGGCTGGTCAAACACTGGAGTATGTTGCCCAGAGAGGTTGTAGAGTCCCCATCCTTGGAGCTACACAAAACCCAACTGACATGGACAGTGTCGTGGGCAACCAAATCAGGACCCTCCTTCAAGCAAGTGGGTTTTGACTGGAAAATCTCCAGGGGTACCTTCCAAACCCAACTATTTCTGTGATTCTATGAAATAATTCCACTTTAAAGCATCTGCTGAACATGCATTCCCAGCATAAAAGCTCAGATCATGATTGTGTTCCCAGAAGAAAACTGAACAGCCAGGAGCTCAAAGACATCTTTGACACTGGAGGTCAGTATAGTATTTCTTGCCTGATAATGTTAGACTTTACGCCGAAGTTGGTGCTATCGTTGCATTCGCAAGGCAGCCTTCTGGGGCAAATGTTGGCATGGAAAAAAACTTTTCCAGTCTAGGCAATTTCTTTAAATAAAGATAGTAATAATATAGCAAGCTTATATCCACTAACTATTTTCTTTTAAAGATGGTTCTTAACTGAAGATTCAGTCCACCTTCTTTTCTTGGTTAATCCTTCTCTTACTGAATGCCACTCTGGAGTCAGGTAATTGGCCAGTGTTTGAAATAACCCAGTTTTGTACATCGAGTTTAGAGGTCACTGCATGGTCAGAAAGGTATTTCAGTACTGCTTTATTATTCCATTTATAGAAGCCTAAAATAATAGAGCATAAGCTGATTTTCCATCAAACTATTTTTCTCCTGCTTCACTACACAGTTTACCTTTGCAGAAGCAGTTTGCGGTTTCTTCTGGCCTACCTGAGCACACTTAGCTACACTGAAGGGGACAAAAACTATTCCAAAAGTCAACTCCTTCCTTATTCCAGGCAACCAATACTGCTTCACAGATTCAAACCAAGAGCAGATTCCTTCTTCTATCCATATTCGAGCACAGATGTTGTAAGAGAATTAAGAAGCAGAACTTCTTTCAGATCCATCCCTTCTTTGCCCATTAGTTCAGCTTAGAGTGCCAATCACTTTCCTGCCCATGTATAGCTCATGAGAGCTCACGAGAGCGCTGGGTGTGAGGAATATTCCTTTTCCTTACATCCTGAATGCCATAAAAGTCAGGATAGATGTTTATCATTAGTCATTTAATATTGCTAGGTAAGTTAGAGTGTCCGAAACACATAAAATAATAGTACATTTCCCCAAAATTTGGAAGTCAGTGTATACCTAAATGTTTAACCCTCTTGGATACATGAAAGCTATTATTTAAAACACTTGTTATTTCATCTGCTGAGAAATTTGGCAAAACTCGTCTCAAATTTTTTGCTAAAGCTTCTTCCTTGATTTCAGAAACATTTATTCTGTAGAAATAAAAATCATTAGTAGCCTTATAAGAGGTAGTAAACAGTTTTCAGTACTTCTTGCTTCCCCTTCTACTCTAACTTTACACTCTTTCCAGGAAAAAGAAAAAGTCCTATAACCAGGAAGCAAAGCAGACCCAACAGTGGAACACGTTGTGCCCAAGCACTGCCAGAGCAGGGAACCACGTGTGATATTTGCATTAAACAACGCCTCTGAATGTGCAAGGACAAGAAAAAAAATCTAGTGAAGATTGGACCCTTCTAATACACTTTATTATACAGTAATATTTAAATAATATCTTCAGAAATTAAAATGAACATATTAAAGGGACCTGGTTTTATTTCTGTCTGTGTTCATAGCAGTGATGAAAAGCAAGGAGATGAAGTTCACATTGGGAACTTTGTGGGTTTCTAACAGCTGCTGTGACTACAGAGCTGGACTCCCACAGTGTCCTTGACCAGAAAGGCACTACTGGAGAAAGGGGAAGGGCTGCCTCAGGAGAGGGAGGCATTCCCCACAGGGATATAAATGATTGTGGAGGATAGAGGATCTTTCCTTTTTTTTGGCTGGAGCACCTCAGAAGGAAGAAGATAGCAAGAAATGATGTTTTGCTTTGTCCTGTCTACTCAGCATTTAAACCTTTCTGCCTTCGGTGAAGTGTTATCTACTATACCTTCTGCACGGCAGAGGTGGGGAGCAAATACTGGAGCCATCCTCTGCCACTCTGGATCACTTTCTCAAGGGAAAAAGATTTGCCTTCAGTCCTTTTCTCCACCATTGTGCACATTTATCTATTTTCTAACCCTAGTGACCATGGAGGAATACAGACGGTGTGGAAAGTGAAAAAATTAGGCAACTAGGGATGCTTAGTGCAAGGGACAGGTCACACATAGTAAGAGGGAGAAGGTACGCTGCTGGCACGACCTGGGAGAAGGGAAAGGGACAGAATTTGGCAAAGACAGATACTATGCAGTAAGAAAGCCTTTAGTATTTCCAGTTACCAGCAGAACTGCTGGCAAAACTCATGTCAAAGAGCCCTTAAATTGCTGACAACATTTTGTTCCCCTTCAATCTGATCCAGCTGCAGCTGGGTGAGCACTGTAGTGAACGAAGTGTTGAAGCATTACTAAGACTTGCCCCGTGTATGTCAGAGAGGTATTGCGAGCCTAGAGAGGGCAGTCAGAGCATATAGCAAGCCTCATAGTGACACGTGACAGAAGAGTGCATTTGTTGTTTGTTACTCCAGTTTGCTATTAGTTGGCTAGATTCACTCTGTTTGCACATTTGGATAAATCCTCAAATAAGCAGTATAAGAGGCAGCTTTTCTTCCTGAAGTGCTGCCATGCATAGCTTTATTAATGCCAGCCTGAATTTCTTCATGGCACACTATGTCTTATATCCATTGTGAAGCTGATGCAATGCACCTGGTAAATGGTATATTAATACCAACACATCAGCTTGTATGGGCTGCTGCTCATTTCCAAGTAAATGGTTCATTTTTACATATGGACTTTTCAGCAACCTAGATTGTGCTCCTACTTCTATTCTGTTGCATTAGCAATGAGCAAAGGCATCTGACTTCAAGAAAATGCCCAAAACAGGTAATTTCTATATTTCTATATAGAACCTCTTTTAAACATTTTTTTCTAGTCCCATACTAAACTGTATCAACTTAAAAGGGATCCCTTACTGTTCAAAACATCCACAGAAGGGAGAGAACAAAAACACATGCCAGGTACTGGGAAGAATATCATTATGATTAATTCCTTGGTTGGATAATTTTGTCTGGTGATGGAGTTGTGATTAAATAGCTGTGTTAATTATTTATTTAAGACTCTGTTTAAAATATAGGTCATGGTTTCCAAATGGCTGAGGAAAATGCTTTCCATTAATCTATACAGAACAAAATAAAGACCGCTAGAGTCATCAGCTGTCTAGTCTATCCTTAAGCCTAATTTCTACCTTGCCCTTTATTTCTGTTGAGTCACGTCAAGGCTGCAAATTGCACAGGTGCCTTGGGATGCCAAATTCCCATTCACCTTCATAGGTGCCCAAGGCCTTTTGGATGTCTGAAGAAATTCTGACATCAGAGTATCTGACTAATGTAGTGGCACCCCCACCGCCCTTGGGGGTCCGCAGCTGCAGCTGCTGCCTGCCTTGACTGCCTGCCTGCCTGCCTGCCTGCAGGGCTCTGTTCTCACTCCCCTCACTCTTCGGCTGCCAGCCAGCTCTCCCTGCCTATTCCTCACAGCTCTTGTTGCTCAGCCATCGACATCTTCTAGCTGTCCTAAATCCTACAATCGGATCCACTAAACAATTGTGGTTACCTCTCTCCCAAGTTTCCTCTCCTACAAAAGATAAGATTGCGCTTCTTAATATCTAGCTTCATGCACAATTCAGAACATTTCTGAAAGTGGTGTTGAGCTCTGTTCTCTAGCAGGCAGGACCAGTCCTGATCCTACGGAGTCTCGTAGGAGTTTCTGGTTTAATTCACTGGCTTTAGTGTCAGTTAGAGCAGAATTAAGCCATTTGATACTAAATTCTCAGGATGTGCCTGAATAAAAATAGTACAAATTCAAGCTCTTCATCCATAATATATTCATCTTGAAGTGCACAGCTGCCATGCATATATTTATGTAACTGCTATCTGTAGAAATATTTAAGCATTCAGTTCAACTCTGAAAAAAATATTCAGAAAAGTTAAGGAAGGCTAAATGGTGAGAGCAAGGGAAGACAGTCACGAGACACATGTCTTCAGAAGGCAGCAAACTGCTAACATTTTCATCTGAATCACTGAAGAAATATAGCATAGCTAGAAAATGCACAGAGAGGGACAAGGATGACTAGACATATGGAATAGAGGGGAATCTAAGCAGACCACACCTTTTCAGCCTATAATTAGGCTGCTTAACGAGGCAGGGATAAGCATCTCTGCGAGATATACTGTTCACTTTTCACAGTAAAAACACTTGAGGCAATCCATAAAATCCTCAAACAGGAGGCTTAAAACAAAGACAATGTGATTAATTTATAGAAGCCATTTCCATAACATGTTTTTGAAATCAATGATGTAAACAGGTTAAAAACCAAGACTGGATAAATTCATGAACAATTGAGACATCAGAAGCTTTTAAACACAGTATGACCTCCAGCCTGAGAGGACCAGACACAGCAGAAGCTGGATAAGGATCAGAGAGGAAGGCGGCAGCACTCCCTACAAACCCCCTCGCCTGTACTGTTGTTCTTCACCATCAACTACTGAGACCTCTGGTATCTCCCATTATGGCAGCTGTCACACACTTGCCCTACCCTGTTCCCAACCTTCAAAGATAAAAATGCTGCCAATAACCTGGTCTATATATGCAGTAAGCACTGGGGCTGCAGGAACATCTCTGCCTCCGCACTCTGTCCAGCTGATATAGCTACGCAGAACCTCCTTACACCTGCCTCTACTTTTTCCAGATTTCTGTTCCCTTCCTTTTTAAACTTATCTGTGACAAAGTCTTTAGTATCACATGGTGTTACAACACAAGCACAGTCATGTTAATCAGCAATATTTTTATTCTGTTGCATCTCTGGCAGGCTCCTGGCAGTATAGCAACAAACATCCCAGTAATGAATGAGCTTTTCAGTGCACCAGACTTTACTATTCAGCTGCTGGCATGTGGTCTCTGATCAAAACTTAACTTATACAACCCCTGTATAGGCAGCACACCAAGTAGCAATAACAGCAACAACACTAATAAACAATGTAATACACTGCTCTGACCTCAAGTTAAGAACACAGGTCAACTATCTTCATAACTATACCAAAATCTATTACTTCAGAGGCTCTTTTCCTAAGCTACACCAATACACTACTGAATTACAGTGAAGTAGGTAAGTAGGAGCACAATGCCCATTAAATCTCCATAAACAATTAACTTTCGCAGCTGAGCTCTACAACAAAACACCCTGCCTGCTGACATGGGATGTTGCTTCACTTCATGTAGGTCATTGGTGAGGTAATAGACAGTTTTAACCAGCAACAGCAGAAAAGTAGCAAAATCCCAGCACAACACATCCTTTGATAGGTCTTAATAAAAATATAGATCAAGTTCATAGCAGAAGAAATAAAAAAAAAAGCAATTACCTCACTTTCATGTATTTTAAATGTTTTTAAAGTATACAGAATTTTACTGCTAAAAATACCCCAACAAAACATACATTCAATGTAAAAAAATGCCTTAAACTTACCTCTTAGTTTACACTGATTTAATATATTTTTTCTTCTACTTTTCAACTTTCCTTGCATCTTGGGAATATAGTGGTTTTCTCCACCCGCTTCCTTCCTCTCACCTCCTCCCCCTCCAATCTGGCCTCCTTTCCTTCCTTGGAGGTTTTTAAGCTTTAATTTGAGAGTGTAAAGCTGAAAAATATTTGATACAATTTTTTTTTTTAATTAGAGAATTGAGCTCCTCACCATGGTTGAAGCATTTCTGGGAACAGCACCAAAAGGCTGGAAGCTACTGCACTGAGTAGCCACAGCATCTCTCTTAAAATCATCACTCATTTATTTTTCCCAGACAACTAGTGTTTCAGCATTTTACTTACAGACATGACTGCAGTTTAGGAGACTAAGGCTAGAAATGAGTCCGAGTCTCTTTGTTCAGTTTTGAAACGTGAAAACTAGATTCCCAAATTCCAGCGTGGGCCCATCTCCAGCTGGAACAGGAACAAGACTCACCAAGTGCGATTTGACAATGTATGAGCTGAGGCTCGAGTTAGTCACATTTTCAATGAGCTCAGAAGGGTATTGATGATTATATGTTCTAACTGGAGGAGGCAGTTGTCAGTCTGCCTGCAGCGTGCATGTCACCACACCGGGTAAGGGGAAATATTTTAGCTTGTGTGGGATTGGGCTTGCTGAATGGAGTACTTGGGAAGTCTCCTCTCCTATAATTTGGATATTGTTGGGGAAGGAAAAACACAAAAAAAAGAATAGGTTAGATCTAACAATGTAGGGACTCTGCAACATGCATTCACCCTGAGGGGTGTTGAAGAGACTCAGCATTTCCATATGCTAGTGAGCGGCAGCCTACAGCCTATTTTAGGTTTCCATTAATTGACACTAGGTTGTGCTTTACAGCCTCTATGTATTTAATTTTTAATTCTTGATGTAATATGGTAAGAGGTTGCTTTCACCTAATAAAGAACATTTTCCTGATATGATAGCAAATTTGTGGTAATGCTAAATAAGTCACATTTTCTCTAAATGCTTACAGATATTTCAGGCATGCAGATTATAGTAGTCTTCCTCTCCATTCCTTGTTTGCTTGGTCATTATATTGCAGTCTTTCCTCTTAAATCAGTCTACTCAACCACTGATTTTTATTTGCTGCTGCTTGAACAACAGCAAATTGCTCCTACAATCCACCTATTTGTGTAAAACTCAGCAATTACCTGTCTGCTCTTTTACACAATCTACCTACACATTCTTCCAAAGGCAGTATTGCCCTTTTAGGTATTACACTGATCATAAACTGGACCTTTCTCAACCAGAAAAAAAATGTTTTAGTGTAATTTAGTGTGTATATTTCTGTATACTTAATATGTATTTGCCATATAAAATCAGTTCTGAACTAATTTATCCCAGATGCATTAGCTTCTCTTTTTTCTCAATCTGAATATGATACATTGATAACTCCTCTTGCTCATGTTTCTAATCTCTAAGTATCTTCTATTTTCTGTTTCCTGCTGTTTACATCATCTGCTGACTTCATTAACATGCTGTTCACTTGCTTTCTTTAATACTATTAATGAAACTGTTAAATAAGGCTGAAACAGAGACCAATCATTATAGTAGTACATTGGACAACCGGAATGTGTCATCAGCCAAGTTTTCTGCAGCAAGGCCTAAAAGCCCATTTGTCAAAATCATTCCTTTTAATTGGTTTCAATAAGTCACTATTTGTAGAATTGACTGATGTTTAATTGTGGCATTACCAGAAAGCCATTTGGGAAACCTTGGCATAGAAAAGCTGACTGCTTATGTATTTGTTCTTGTTTAAACCAAACCTACAGGAAAGTTTGGATTTGCTTCAGAATGGGTTTTAAACTATTTACTGCAGTTCTCCTTTCTATTTACTTCTTCATACTCACTATTTCATACCATAGTTTACCCTTACAGATTTGAGATATTTGAATTAACTCCATGCAATTGATAAAACAATTAAGTTGCTTAAAAGCTGTGCAGAAGGGTACATGATAAAAAACAAATAATATTAAATAGAAGATAATATTATTTACTTAAATAGACGCACAGAGCGTGACTATATATGAATGTACAACAGACACAAACAGTTCCAAATACGTTTCCAGCGTAACTAAAGGAAGCACGAGAGGTGTCTCTGTTAAACATCACAAACAGATAAACACAGAGAAGGAAAAGACCTATTTTACCTAATAGTTACGGGTGACCTGCAAACAGACTAACTGAGAATAAATTAGGCTAGAAATGAGAAGGTATATAACAACCATCAGGAACGTGAGGCTTCAGATAAGTCTTCCAGTGCATGTAGCCAAGGCAACGAAACTAATGTCTTTTATACAAAGCTGGCTTGGTTCGCAGAAGGAGTTGTCGAGTGGTTGCTTGAAAAGGCCGTGTACCCAGCCCTGATCTCAGACATGCCTGTCCCTATCTTCCTTCCAGCTCTAAAAGCACAATGGTGAATATCAATGAATCTGAAACCCTAACTTTGTCTTTGAAATTACTGATTGTTCTCAAGCACATTTTCTTCATACTGAAAGTCTGAAATTAATACTGCTCTCTTTTGATGCACCTAAATTGCCTCATGGAATCTAAAAATAAGAAAATGAAATTATTATTCTTCATTACCAAGCAGACATTAGCAGCTAAATTTTTAAGTGTCAAAATTCTGGCCTCTAAAACATTAATTATCAGTAAATACACAAGGGGGAAAGTTTCACAAGCAAGGGTCCTCCTGAAAATAATGGACTTGAGCACTGGCCAAGCTCTTTGCTGAACAGCTCAAGTTCACCACTCCTGACATAGAGCAGCTATGTTGGGGTCTGCTGCCTTCCCAGTCATATCAACACAGACCTGGGGAGAAAGGAAATAATCTAGACCACAAGAACACACCCTTGCTCTTTGTTCTCCTTTCAGTGCCAAAAAGCATGGAAATCTCTCATGCATTAGAAAAGATGGAAAATATTTGAATCCAGGTCCCCAGATCTATTTTGGATCTCTGAGGTGTCAGAGCTGATAGCAAAGGAAAACTGGGCATTTTTGTACTCATAACATTTTGGGTATATAGGTCATTTCATTCTGAGGTTTTCATCTCAGAAAACACTTCCAGACATGCAAAAAATTCAGCAGATCCCTTTTTATATATTAAAAACTAGTCTCAATTAAAAAGAGTATCAAAAGATTTGCTTATGGATACGTGTGAGATTTCATGGAATGAAGTGTTCTTGGTCCTCCTTGGACCAAGTTTTCTCCTCTAAGTTTTTAACTTTTATCAGTGGAAGAAGGAGCTTTGGTGAAAGGACCTATTTAACCTTTATAGTGTATTATTTACATAGACTACTCAAAGAAAACTAACAGGGCTGTTACTCTAGGTACGATCTCTTTATACAGCTGAATAGTTCTTGGCCTCTTGAAAGCACACGATTCATTGTTTTCATCAGCCTATGATCATAATGATACAAAGAAAAATCACAGTAATTATAGAGCAGTCTTCATAAGAGCTATATTTAATAAGCTATGTTCATCTCTGTTCCAACTCCACTAGCTTCTGTCAAAAGCAAAGATATATTTAACCATTGTGTGCTAGCTTGCATAGCTACAATTATTATCCTTGAGAAAGCAGTAATGCTCTGGTCCATTTAGAGGTTAAACCTTACTTTCTGTCTGTTAACAGAAATACTGAATAGTTGAAATAAATTGAGAGTGCAATAAATGTTCATAGAGTTCAAACAAAGCATTCTTTCTGAAATCTCATCTAAAAAAGGCTTAATTGTATTTTTTGCTTTTCAGTTTGACAACAAAAAGGGTAACAAAAGGCAAACATATACATATATCTGTATGTATGCATGTATAAATATATATACAAACATATTGACAAGAAATACTAGTCAGCAGTGTATCATCAAAACTCTTTGTTTTTCATTGGATTACTAGTTGCTGTAGCATTTAAGAACTACAATTCAACTTCCGAGGTCCATAAGAAGTTGAAAAAAAAAGGAAGACAAAAATGTACTCTTTGTCTAGAGGAGACCACAATCAACGTATGAGACAGCAGGAGGAGACAGACAGCTGCATAGCACAAAGAGAAAATGAGAAAAAACTTGCTCAGCATACATCTCAGCACATGAGTACATAAACTGAACATTATATGTAATCTGTTGCCATCACCAGGTGGTTTACGTAAACATTTATCAGTTATGAGGCCTCTGCAAATGCTATTTTGAATTGTTACTGGAGATTTATTTCAATAGAATATGAGCTAATAACAAAAAAGCTCAGGGCACCAGCATAGCCTGGTGCTATTTCACCTGTTGAAAGTAACTGGGGAAAAATAATTCAGACTACCTTGCAGGAAGAAAAGGCTTGTTATTGACTTCAAAGGGCTCACTAACAGTAGCATACAACTTCCAGTTTGGTGTCATTTAAGTCTCACTGATTCTTGATAATTAAAAATAGTGTTTACTTCATAGTACATTTTTAATTTAAAAAAAAAGTAAATTACATAGTTTCTTTCTTATGCTTTTTGCAAACACTTTGTGTTCTGCCACACAAGTGTTTACTTTCCACTGTCCTAAAGAGGAAGCCTTGCGCATACAGGGGAGGAAGAATATGGCTTGGACAATTAGATCTACAGGACCGTCATGCAACAATTCACCATTTGGGGTGGGAGGGATGAGGGGCGAAATTTCACATAAAAGTTACGAGGGAGGCCAGACAATGGGGCCAAACAATAACTTGGATAATATTAAGAGAATAAAATTCAAAGATCCCAACAATCTGTTTTAAGGCCATGCCAGAACTCCACATCTCCTTCCTATTATTAAAAAGCATGAAGTATCATAAAATCCTCCCATCTCATCTACTGCATACAAGATATCCATCTTCCCACCCTGCCATCCAATACAGCTCAGAATTATGGTCTTATAAGCCTCAAGATAAAATGTGCTGTTCTCTAAAATAAAACTGCAAAAGCATACATTGTGTTTATAGGCTGGCTCACAGTCACAGGGATCATATGTGTCTGTGCATGTATATGTGAGTGTATGAGTACCGAACCTATTGATTAATTTCTAATTAAAAGAGAAGAGAGTGAAGCACTGGGAAAATTCTGAAGCAACCTTGTATTGTGATATGCAGAAGAATGCAAGCTGCAGTTCATTGGTGTCTCCATAGAAACAAGACATATTGGAGGGTGTAAGACATTGTCAGAGGACTAAAAAATTTCAGCTTCAGCAGAAAACAGAAAAGCACTTGAGGGATTTTTTTAACCAGGAAAACAAAATTAATTATTCATTTCCCATATAGGAAGCATTCATTTTTTAGATGAGTTACTTAACATCAGGATTAACTTATAGACTGGCTAATCCTATGATTTTCTAATCCATAAAATGGGTAGAAAAGGCATGGTTACACTTCTAAGTATAACGCCAAAAAGGAATATAAGTAGGCTCTCAATGAATAATTGAAAGCTCTATTCAATGTTCTGTTAATTCTTGGTACCATTTTCACACTTGCTTTAGACACAGTGCTTATGCATTCATATGAATATTGGCCCATATGCAGAACCCTGTCTTGGCCTGTGCAAAAGGCAGCCCCAGGAGAATTAAAGGCAGCGGGGAGATGTTGCTTCAATAAGACACTACGCTGTAAACCTGCTCAGCACCCCTCCTACTTCAAATGAACAGAGACTCACAGCGTGCAGCTGCAGCGACTATTTTTGAGAAGTTGAACCCACACACAGGATGGATTAAAAAAGGCTCATCTCCTTATGCCAGACCTGAAGCTATAGGCAGAGGATTTTTTCATATGTGACCAAGAGACCTGTGCCAGCTGGTAGCTTCACCAACTGGGTTGCTGTTCCCTGATTTTCTGCCCAGACCTGGCTACTGCAGCCTCAGGGACAGTCTGCCAGCTGAACTGACCTCAGCACCCTCAGCCCCTCTCCTAAAGATATTCCTTATCCGTGGAGCTCCCCAGTGCTGGAGGTAACTCTATCTCCTTTTGTACTGAAACAAAAATTCTGGGGAAATTATCAGTTAGCAGTTTCCCCATCAAGTCTTTCCTGTTCCATTTCCTCAAAAGAGCAGAAAGACTGTCACGCTGCCTCCATCGCCCGGGGTACAGACGAGGTATATACATTCCTGCTTGTGCTACACAAGCGAACTAAAGTTGACAACTGCCGTTAACTTTTGGCTGGAGGTCACTGCAGTTTTAGGGGACTCTCTGTCGGCTGCATTAAGAGAGTGCATGTCAGACACCAAGAGAGAAAAGGTCCTTCAGAATAATCAGGCCTTTTCCTGGTGGCATGTGTGCCACGATGCCACGGCAATGTCTAACCCTTCCACAACAACCAGCCACTTTAAGGCTGCTTAGTCAGGAAGACAAGGGTTAAGAAAATGGATGAAAACTATGAGACTTCCCAGCTGCAAACAAGAATTAAGGGTTCTAAAAAGATGTATCAGTGAGTGGGAAGGAAAGAAAAGGTTTAAGTTAAAGTGAAAAGAGTTATTTTGGGGCTTTTTAGTGTGCATGTCACACATAATCAAGTTCTGTATAGAGCACCCATGTTAGTAAAAATATTCAGAGGACATACTGGAGACTAAGTATTATGCATCTTTTTTATCAGTTCTGATCTTCACAATAAATATCCAGCTCTGCCAGAGGATGCAGACTGATTCTCTAGCTTTCTGCAGACTTGCATCAGGATGCGTCTAAGAACAGAGACAATCCTTTAATTAATAAAGCATGGCATCTTCCCATCAATTGCCAAAATTGATACAAAACACAAAAATGGGAGTAAGAGTGATTATGGCTCGTTTGTGTCCAGCTGTGCTTTTTAACATTCGTGAAAAGACAGGAATTCAGAGAAGGGTGAATGGGTAGACACTCATTTACACTACAGGTTTGCCAGTCTGTGCACCAGAGCTGAAAGCAGTGGACTTGCTTACAGTCACTTATCTTTCACAGACAGGATCACAAATACATTGCTGCCTGCATAGGGTCTCCAGAAAAAGTTAAAATTTATGTGTATGCATGCAAAAGGAAAATACTTTAAAAGAGATGCAGAAGATGATGAGAAATAGTTAACATTGCTGATTTTTTCTAAGGAGAAGAAATAAAAAGACCTGGGATTTATTTTTGCTCTTATGAGGACTAGTGCAATGGCCCTGTAATTGACTTTTGGGCTTTGGATAATGACTGATATCATTCTATACCTTTGCTTATATGTGCCATTCCTGCCCACATAATCGGTCTTACTGATGTTAAGGCCATATCTCACACAAGTAAAATTTACTCAAGGAATAAGAGATACCAACAAAAGCATGTTTTTCTGAAGGACATAATGCTAGGCTGCTCCTTTAGGGAATCTCTTAAACTCCTGCTTGTTACATCTAAAGGAAAAGACAAAAGAGCTAGCTACTCTAGCTTCACATCCTTCACTGTGATCACAAGTTTATGCCTCCTGATTACTCACAGACACTGATGTAAAATGAGAAAAGGGTACAATAATTTGAAGTCTTTTCCCCTTTCCTGTACCCCTTGCCCATTTCCCAAACAAGGCAACGAGAACGGGAAATGATTAACATTTTTCACTAGTCATGTTACTTACTAATAAAAGTCAGACTGAAGGGACACTAAGAACACTCAGAAAGGAAGAGCGCACCACACCTGATACACAATTGCTGAAGTGTACACCATGATCATATACTACTGCAATTCCAGATTAAATTAGATGGAATGGTGTTGACATATCTCAGGAGAAAATTAGCTATAGCTTAACCAATAAAGTCTTTATTATCCGTGAAGCACGCTTGACACTTATTTTTACTAACTATGATACTTTATAGGATGCTATCCAAACACTCTGACTAAATGCTTTATTCTGTCACAGTGTATAGGTGCGTTCTTTGATATTAGATCTATTGCACCAAAAGCACATATCTGCATCATGCAGTGACGGAACTTCAGCGTGATTTTCACATTAGTAATACACATTGAGTTCCCAGTAATGACTCAGTGTGTCATGCTTACCTGCACGTATGAAGATGACTTGCACATTGGACAAACCAGAAAAGCCCCTTCCATACACTCTCACTATTTCAGCTAAGAGGCAAATCTATCCCCAGACCTAAATGGTTCGGGTTTATGTAGCAAACATCAGTGATCCTAACAAGTTGTTTGGTCCCAGGACTATGTTAGACATATTGCAGCGGGATCACAGCTGAATTTTCCTAATCTCTGTTCTAGGAACAGTGAGATCAAAGATCTCTGCCAGATCTTCTGTGCCCGCAGATGCACACAGACCCAGATTTTCCAGAGATTCAAATTATCTGGGTAGCCAAGGCTGTCTGAGTCAGCACAGGATATATGAAGTTTTAGCACAATTACTGGAGAAAACACACTGGCCCTGTTGGCTGTCATAGAATTTTGTCACACACAGTTACCAGATGTGGGGAAAAAATCATGAATAACTTTTATGAAAGACTGAAGACTACTGCAATGTGTCCATCATTCAGGTCAGTGGTTATGGCTGTAGTGTGAGACTGGTGAATAATGGGTTTAATTTCATGCTTTGCCAAAGGCTTCTTAAGGGACATGAGGGAAGTTACAGAGCCTCTGTTTAATTCTTAAAATAAGGATAATGATCTTTCCTCACTTCGGAGGTACGCTCAGATGAAGACTGAGGCAGGTTGCTGTAGTGTGCAACAGGTTCACATTAGTTTGTTCCTATATATATATGTACACATATACATACACACGTACATGTACGTACATAGATTCTCAGCAATGGATCAACGTCAAGGACCTCACACAGTGAGTTTAGATAAACATCCCAAGTTCACGTGCTTTCCTAAAATTTGCAGGCAGCACATCTTACTTAGAAGGAGAGATGATTTTGTAAATATAAACAGCTTTGCAATATACTTCTTAAATCCATCCAGGACAACATAGTGCAATATTCTTCCTTTAGTTATTTTAGAACTTTGGCATATAACATATTGATTGTGAGCATATTTAAGTGAGTTTGTTTGGGTTTTTGCATTTTGTATATTTAATGAAAACTGCTTTGAACAACTTTACTTCTTTCCTTAATTAAAATAAAATAAAGCAGAAAAGGGACACATTAATTTTCCTGCCAGAGTTGCATTTAGCCCTAAGCACTTTGAGCAAGGCACAGCGCTGCACATATGTTGCATAGTAACTCTGCCTGAGGAAAGCTCCTGATATTAAAGAATAACCATGCATCCAAGAGACAGTCAGCCTCAGATGCAGACAGATTGACACAGCATGGTGCAACATTTTTGTCCAGAATCTGGAAATGCCTGCTTGTGAAACTTTGGCAAGAGTAAGTCTGCACCATGTGCATCTCCTTGTAAGTTTAATTGTCTGTATACAAGCTATTAGTCTACCTTCAGGAGTTACTTTTCTTAACATTTTCCTCCATCTTTTGCAGCATTCTGGCTAAATGAATATGATTAAGTCAAACAAATGAAAGGCAATCCGTGATAATTTGAGGCTTTTGACCAAGCCTGCAGTCAGAGCTGATGAATCTGATAAATAAATAAATAAATAAATCTTTGACTCTAAATCAGTACTGCTGTTCCACAGGCTGAATTGCTCAAGGCAGAAGTTCCTTTAGTGTGGACCATAGCTCTCCAAAGCGAACGTGTTGATCTGCCATCATTGCACCATAGTGCAGATGTCCTTCTCTTGTATTCCTTATTAATATCTTCTCACTGTAGTAAATAATTGAGCTATGCTTGATGAAAATGGATAGAAAAAACCCCATCTAATAAAAAACTGCACTAAGAAACAGTGGTCAATCCCATTGAAACTGCACAACAGATCTGCAGCAAAATCAGAGGTTTCTTAGAAGAATTTGCATGCTGATTACTCAGTGGTAATAATCAAAAGAATGCTATATAGATAAATCAAGACACCTATAAAGAAAAGGCATTAACTGAAAATAGGCACAATACATTTCACATCTCCACCTTGCATTTCAGTGCCACAGCACAATCATAAAATCATAGAATCATAGAATCGTTTAGGTTGGAAAAGACCTTAAAGATCATCAAGTCCAGCCATTAACCTAGCACTGCCAAGTCCACCACTAAACCATGTCCCTAAGTGCCACATCTACACATCTTTTAAATATCTCCACAGATGGTGACTCAACCACTTCCCTGGGAAGCCTGTGCCAATGCTTGACAACCCTTTCAGTGAAGAAATTTTTCCTAATACCCAATCTAAACCTCCCCTGGTGCAACTTGAGCCCATTTCCTCTCGTCCTATCGCTTGTTACTTGGGAGAAGAGACCAACACCCACCTCACTACAACCTCCTTTCAGGCAGTTGTAGAGAGCGACAAGGTCTCCCCGAGCCTCCTTTTCTCCAGGCTGAACAACCTCAGTTCCCTCAGCCGCTCCTCATAACACTTGTGCTCTAGACCCTTCACCAGCTTTGTTACGCTTCTTTGGACATGCTCCAGCACCTCAAAGTCTTTCTTGTAGTGAGGGGCCCAAAACTGAACACAGTATTCCAAGTGCGGCCTCACCAGTGCCGAGTACAGGGGGATGATCACTTCCCTCGTCCTGCTGGCCACACCATTTCTGATACAAGCCAGGATGCTATTGGCCTTCTTGGCCACCTGGGCACACTGCTGGCTCATATTCAGCCGGCTGTTGACCAACAGCCCCAGGTCCTTTTCCACCAGGCAGCTTTCCAGCCACTCTTGCCCAAGCCTGTAGAGTTGCATGTAGAGGTTGTTGTGACGCAAGTGCAGGACCTGGCACTTAGCCTTGTTGAACCTCATACAATTGGCCCCGACCCATCGATCCAGCCTGTCCGGATCCCTCTGTAGTGCCTTCCTACCCTCAAGCAGATCAACACTCCCACCCAACTTGGTGTCATCTGCAAACTTACTGAGGGGGCACTCGATCCCCTCGTCCAGATCATTGATAAAGATATTAAACAGAACTGGCCCCAATACTGAGCCTTGGGGAACACCACTTGTGACCGGCCACCAACTGGATTTAACTAACTCCATTCACCACCACTCTTTGGGCCTGGCCATCCAGCCAGTTTTTTACCCAGCGAAGAGTATGCCCGTCCAAGCCATGAGCAGCCAGTTTCTCCAGGAGAATGCTGTGGGAAACGGTGTCAAAGGCTTTACTAAAGTCTAGGTAGGCAACATCCACAGCCTTTGCCTCATCCGCTAAGCAGATCACCTTGTCATAGAAGGAGATCAGGTTAGTCAAGCCTTTCATAAACCCATGCTGACTGGGCCTGATCACCTGGTTGTCCTGTACGTGCCGTGTGATGGCACTCAGGATGATCTGCTCCACAACCTTCCCCGGCACCGAGGTCAGGCTGACAGGCCTGCAGCTCCCAGATCCTTCTTCCGGCCTTTCTGGTAGATGGGCATCACTTTTGCTAGCTTCCAGTCAACTGGGACCTCCCTGGTTAGCCAGGACTGCTGATAAATGATTGAAAGTGGCTGGGTGAGCACTTCTGCCAGCTCCCTCAGTACCCTTGGGTAGATCCCATCCAGCCCCAGAGACTTGTGTGTGTCTAAGTGGTGTAGCAGGTCACTAACCATTTCCCCTTGGATTATGGGGGCTTCATTCTGCTCTCTGCCCCTGTCTTCCAGCTCAGGGGGCTGGGTACACAGAGAACAACTGGTCTTACTATTAAAGACTGAGGCAAAGAAGGCATTAAGTACCTCAGCCTTTTCCTCATCCTTTGTCACTATGTTTCCCCCCGCATCCAATCAAGGATGGAGAGTCTCCTTAGCCCTCCTTTTGTTGCTAATATATTTATAGAAACATTTTTTATTGTCTTTTATGGCAGTAGCCAGATTAAGTTCTACTTGGGCTTTGGCCCTTCTAATTTTCTGCCTGCATAACCTCATGACGTCCTTGTAGTCCTCCTGAGTTGCCTGCCCCTTCTTCCAAAGGTCATAAACTCCCTTTTTTTCCCGAGTTCCAGCCAAAGCTCTCTGTTCAGCCAGGCTGGTCTTCTTCCCCACCGGCTCGTCTTTCGGCACATGGGGACGGCCTGCTCCTGCGCCTTTAACATTTCCTTCTTGAAGAATGTCCAGCCTTCTTGGACTCCTTTGCTCTTCAGGACTGCCTCCCAAGGGACTCTGTCAACCAGTCTCCTAAAGAAGCCAAAGTCTGCCCTCCGGAAGTCCAAGGTAGCAGTTCTGCTGACCCCCCTCCTTACTTCTCCGAGAATCAAAAACTCTATCATTTAGTGACCGCTATGCCCAAGACGGCCTCCAACCATCACATCACCCACAAGTCCTTCTCTGTTCAGAAACAACAGGTCCATCAGGGCGCCTTCCCTAGTTGGTTCACTCACCACCTGTGTTAGGAAGTTACCTTCCACACACTCCAGGAACCTCCTAGACTGTTTCCCCTCTGCTGTATTGTATTTCCAGCAGACATCTGGTAAGTTGAAGTCCCCCACGAGAACAAGGGCTAGCGACTGGGAGACTTCTCCCAGCTGTTTATAGAATATTTTGTCTGCCTCTTCATCCTGGTTGGGTGGTCTATAACAGACTCCCACCATGACATCTGCCCTGTTGGCGTTCCCCGATTCTTAGTCATAAACACTCAACCCCATCATCACCATCATTAAGCTCTAGACAATCAAAACGCTCCCTAACACACAGGGCTACCACACTGCCTCTCCTTCCTTGCCTATCCCTTCTGAAGAGTTTATAGCCGTCCATTGCAGCACTCCAGTTGTGCAAGTCATCCCACCATGTTTCTGTGATGGCAAATATGTCATAGTTTTCCTGCTACAGGATGGCTTCCAGCTTCTCCTCTTCGTTGCCTGTGCTGTACTTCAGTTGGGCTATTGATCCCACCACCTTTTTGAGGGGAGAAGCCCTAATTCCTACATGACCATTCTCAGGCACGTCCGTGGTTTCTAATACATCAATAACTCTTGCATCTTTGCTGCCGCATGGATCTCCATCCCTTACCTCCACTGAGATGACAGACCGAAGGACCTCGCTAACACACCGTCCCTCAAACATTGGTGTGCCACCCCCAGGCTTATCTCTAGTGAGCCTGGTTTTATCCCCTTCCCCTTCAACGAATCACCGTGTGTGATTGCTTCTTTAGAAGGCATATCTATCTCCCTGCTAAAAAGGATGAGCACACCGTATTCTGTCCTGTGTGAGTCTATTCAGATAGTTTAACTGCATTACAAACTGTATAGACTATCCCTATCATTTGCATGTGTTGTCTACATTGTTGTCATCAGGATAGTCCCAAGATATCCCAGTCACACTTTTTCTTGGTGTCTAACTTTCTTTTGGAATTATAAAGTTTTCTTGGATATTTGCTTTGGGCTCGGTTTCATAGAAATCATAGTTTAAATAGGTACAATGTTCATTCTCATATATCTGTAGGCTACACAAGGCTACATGTAGGCTTCTGTGGACTTACACAAGTGTCACTGCTAGCAGAAATCTGAAAAACATGCAACTGCGTAGTTCTGCCATTGCTGTGGGACCTCTTTGAAGACGTGAACCATTTTGTTCTCTATATATGCGCTTCTGCACTATGGGAAGGAACTCAGCATTGCTATCAAGTTGCACTCAAAGTGATCTGGAAGATAATCTACACCAATACACTGCGGAGCAACTCACATCCAAGGACACAGTCAAACCTCCACTTGTGAAGGAGGAGACATGCTGCCTGGTGCTCCCTTCAAAGGGAAGCTCCTGAAGGACAAGATGCTGTAAAGTGCCCTGAAAGCAATTGGACAGGCTCCCTGCTGGTGAGGCATTTCTCCTCAATCTGGAAGATGTTCCCTGTGAGCAACCAGGGCTGGTCCCCTCTCTAGCACTAAGGAAAGACTCTCATCCTCTCTTTGTGGGCTGAGGTGAGGACACAGAGCCACACAGGCTGCTCTGATGCCCATTTGCTCTGATTTCTACTGTGTTGGATGCCGTACAACCTCTTATGGTCTGGACCATATCAAAGATGGACTAAAAAAGGCATGAATATTATTGCTTCTACAAATATATTTTTCCTCATATTGAAATGTTTTGGAAATAGTTGATTCACACTGTCAAACTTGAGGATTTTTCTCTAAAAAAAACCTACAGGTGAATAATACTTAAAAGAGCATTTTTATGAATTGAAATACTATGAAATTTATCAAAATATAGCTATTTTGGAATACTTCACTAAAAACTGGGTTTCCTCACCTGGAAATTTTCTGTGACACTTTTAAAAATCAGTGCAACAAAATCTCCAAAGACTTCAGAATAAAATAGATTAGGTTTTAAACAGAAGAAATTCAGGACAACTTTGACATTTCAGATCAGGCTTTCATTTTTCATCCAGGTCTGCCCTACACTCTTTCCCTCTCATGAGAAAAAGGAAGGATGCAACTGCAGAAAAAGCTTACATTACTGAATCTTCTATTTGGTTTGCCTACACATCATTACCTACACACCATCCATATTACCTAAGGCTTTTTAAATTGCTGCTCCATACTGTGATAATCAGATGTATTAAGAACTTTTTATTTTAACAATATTTAAACAAAAAAGCACTGTACCGGGTGCAGGTACACAGGTATTGGGCCGTGGGGGCTGCAGGGGCGGCCTCTGTGAGGAGAGGCTGGGGCTGCCCTGTGCCAGACACAGCTGGCTCCAGCCGGCTCCAACCGACCCACCGCAGGGCACAGCTGAGCCCGGCAGCCAAGATGGTGGCGCCTCTGGGAAAGTGTATTTAAGAAAGGATAAAAAACACTGCACAAAAGTGAGGAGAGAAGAAAAAAAAGTGAGAGAAACAGCTCTGTGAGCACCAAGGTGAGAGAAGGAGGGGGAGGAGGTGCTCCAGGCACTGGAACAGAGATTCCCCTGCAGTCCATCGAGAGGACCATGGTGGAGCAGATATCCACACTGCAGCCTGTGAAGACCCCATGCAGAAGCAAGTTTATCCTGAAGGACTGCAGCCTGTGGAAGGACCCACACAGGCAGGGGAGACGTGTGAGGAGGAAGGAGCGGCAGAGAGGAGCTGTTATGGACTGACCACAACCCCCGTTCCCCATCTCCCTGCACCACCTGGGGTGGGAGAGGCAGAGGAGTCAGGTATGAAGGAGTGAAGTTGAGCCTGGAAAGAAGGAGGAAGCCAGGGGGAAGGTGTTTTCATTTGTCTTTGTTTCTCACTATCCAAACTTATTTTTAATTGGCAATAAATTAAATTAATTTTCTCCACGTTGAGTCTGTTTTGCCCATGATGGCAATTGGTAGGTGACCTCCCTGTCTTTATCTCATCCCACAAGCTTCTTCACCTTATTTTCTACCCTGTCTTGCTGAGGAGGGGGAGTGAGAGAGCAGCTGGGTGGGCGTCTGGCAGCTGGCCAAGGTCAGCCCACCACAAGCACTGAAATCAGAAATATACACTGTTCTAGAAATTAAGTACAGCATCACATCAGATATTTTGTTAATTAAACAAAAAGCACTCCTTCAAGTCATCAATACAAAAATACATCACAATTGTAGAAGTTTGTAATTATAGCTAAGAATTACAGAAGAGGTTAACAGATGAATATTTATCTGTCTTTTATAACAACAGTATTTCAAAAAATTGTTAGATAGCTCGGTGGAAAATACACTGCTTCTTGTTATTTCTGCAGACTGGAAACAGTGAAAGCCTTCCCCTGCTTGAGGTTATCTAGCAAGATTTTGATAGCAGTGTAGGGAAACGGATTCCAACATTCTGCCTAGACAACTAATTTTGGTATTGGAAGGGGCACGTTTAACCCCTCTAGTACATCAGTGGCAAGTGACAGAAGAACACCATGAGCAGAGTAGGTGGGAAATGCGCCATTTTGTGCGAATAAGCAATCTAGTCCCTAACACATAGGGAAATCAAATCAACTCTCCAGACTAAGCCTTAGTTACAGCGATGTAAACTTGGAATAATTTAAACTAATGCCTTAGCAATTCAAAGGATAATCTGCTTCATATAAATGCTAAATCACTAACCCCTCCACCAAACCAGATTTCATGTTTTACAAGAAGATGATATATAAACATGTTCGTATTAATCTACATGAATCAATGTCATCTTGCTGAAAATAAGGATCTTTCAGCTCTCAATTCACATTTATGCTTACTTCTTTGGCAAAGAGCTTACTTTTTTTCCTCCCTCAACAGCATATGCTACTCATATCTTATTACCGCAATACATCTGTCCAATATCTTTTATTCTTGCAATACACTAAGCTCTTTTCTTCATTTAATGTTGCCGTTACCAGTGCAACACCACTTTTCGTCTTATTCTTGTTTTAATAGAGAGAAAAGAACACCATAAAAAAGTCTCCAGAAAAAGTCTCCAGCTGATGCAAGATTGTTACAATTCTGATTTGTCCAGGTCCCTTTTGATGCATAAAATGTGTGAGGAAAACCAAGTGAGTTTTAGAGCATGTATTTTAAAATTTTCCGTGAGCATTCTCATTAATATTTTGTCTAACCTGGTTTTGAAAGTATGAAGAACAGCTAACAGATTCTCCTGGGTTCTTAGTTTACTTGCTAACCCCATGAATACGATTTTTAAGAGATGCTTTTCACCAGTCAGTAAGGGCTGAGGCTGTAGCTTTAGGCAGCAATGTGTTGAGCAGAAAGAACCACATTTATGTCTTCTAGGTGGACATCAGGGTACTCTTACATCCGATTTTGCCTACTAGTAAATACCCCAATGATTTGACTGAGAGGATCTATAACCCTTTGCTAAAAAGCAAACGAAAATCACACAGACATCATTTTGAAACCAACCTATAGAATACTCAGTCAGACGTCTGAATCTATTGATTTTGTAGGTTTAGGGAAGCTTTGGTGGATCCCTGCTTCCCTTTACTTGGGCACATCTTTATTTTATTCCTCATATTCTATACAACTTCTCTGTAAGACTGTCCTTCATTTGAAGGGAACAGCTGCTAGCACGGTAATCACAGTGTCCCGTTCTGTGTTGGAAACAGTAGGTAGGAATCCTGTTCTCAATTGTTATTTTTCTGTTCATGACACATCACAGCTGCATGAATAAGACCACTTAAATTTAAGCATGAAAACATTAATTTAAAATGTTTTGTTTGGAGGAATCTCTATTATTCAATATCCAATACTGTTTTGATCTGTTCACAGATTTCAATGTCTGAAAAAATTTCAAGCATGTCAGCTTTGTCTGAATTCCCTTGCAGCAGGGGCGCAGGTGCCATACCCACGTGACCAGGAGCTATGCAGTCCCCTGCAATTCCACGGAAATCTCATCTTTTCATAACCAGCTGACTACTTCAAATTGGATTCTTAATGGCACACCACATGGAAATTCAAGTGCAGCCTCTTTTATTTTCAAAGTAACCCATTTGAAGACAGACAGTTAAACTTACTTGTTACGATCATTTAACATGAGTGAAAATTCTAGAAAGCAAAAAAAATATTATTTCACTCTTGGGGGATAGGGAGATATTGTATTCAGAAAACTGGCACTGCTAAAGACAAAAAATTATAACGGTTGATCTCCTGATATCCAACTGCTAATAGAATTTGGAACTGAAATCAGTAAAATAGAAATTGTGCCATTAAATTAACATTATAGCAATACTCTTTTGAAATAAAATTTTAAATATCTGAGTTGATTTCCAGGTGTCCGTGCTACTTGTGGGTATGACTTCTCCTCTTTCATTCTCATGCCCAATGGAGTAGGGCACACATGGTGCCTTTCAGGATAGCTGGTTTTCTCAGTGCTTCAAAACTAAAATACAAGTAAGTATAGAATGTGTTAAAGAGTTGCACTTCCAAGTACTTCCTTACGATAGTCTTAAACCAAATTTCACCAGTGGCAGTATCTTCCATATATTTTCAATTTTAAAACCTTAATTTTTGGAAGCTAATGCAAATCTGCATTCTTTATTAGGTCTTTAAGTCTGCCCCTTCTTGACTACTGCTATAATTTTAGGTTTTAAATCTAAAGAAATAGAAAATATGGTTGAAGAGCAGATTTGAAAGTGAGCGCATCAGTGGCCAGGTTCCCTAGGTGTCTTCACTGATTTTTGCATGCAGAGTCTCTTTCACTGGACTTCTTCAGAGTCCCAGCAAATTGACAGAAGAGAATCAATGGAAATGTCTGCCCTTCTGTGAGGATAATTTCCTCTTCCTCAGCATAGACAGAAACATTTATGGACACCATCAGATATAATTTCTATCAATTTATGTTGGTAGTGCTTCCCAAATATATCAAGTGGGCAACTCCTGCACTTTTATCTCAAAGAAGACAGCCTTCTGCTACTTGGTAAAGTATTATCATCCATACTTTACAGAGGAATGACTTGTAAAGAAACTGCATGACCTGTTAACAACCAAAAATGTTTTCAGCACGGTCACATCTCCACCCTCCACCACGGTGCCTGACAAACTCATCCTGCTCTTTTTTTATCAGGAATAATGTATATCTCCCAGAATTTTTTTCCCAGATATCTGAGTAATTTATCATTCTATTATCTGCTGTTAATGGCATGAGCATATAAGTGAAATAACAATACCTGAATCAGAGGGATTAATCTGTAAAAAGCCAGTATGACTCTTTTGTTACTTTTCTGAAAAATCACATATTGGTCCCACAGGGGCCTGGCTCACAAAGATCAGAATAAACAGTGTCATTGCATGAAACAGTGAAGACTGAAGTATTTATGAACTGGTTGAATTGCAGCCCTGCATAAGAGTTTTGGGGGAGCCCTGCGTGAGAGTTTGGGGAGGTTAATTATTCATGTATAAATTAAGAGTGGAAATTTTGAATTTACTTATCAACAGTCTTATCCACTTCAGAATCCCATCACTATACAACGATTATTAGCCCAAATCCACCTTTTACTGATTTGGTTATTTAAAATTTAAATGGCTGCTGAAAGGGCTTATCTAAGAATTGCATACCCACATTTAAGAGTTAGGACTAGAACTGGAGTCCATCGCTAGAGCTCCGGTGTCAGGCTTGGGCACTGATTGCACTGTGTGTGCGGCCACGGAGCGGGCAATGAGCTGAGTGAGGGAAGGCACCAGACGGTTTTTAGCATCTCCCCTGGCTTTTGTGGCCCGTGCTATCTGGCAGTATCTCGGAGGAGGCACACACTGCTCTTTCTGCCTCTCTAACCGAAAGAGAGTGTGTGTGCACGCGCGTGTGTGCGTGTGTGCATACGAACAAATGCCTGCCTCTGCTCACACATAACAGCATTCCTGTATGAGACCAGGTACAGTAGACATGAGATCCTAGGAGAACAAGAGAAATCAGAAGTGAATCTCAAGATTACATTATAATAAATACATATCTGTTCTTGCTTACTGAAGCACAGACGTATCCATAAACCCCTACGCTCAGATCAGACAGTGAGGGGCTTAATACAAAGCAGTTAGTGTCTAGACAGCTTTGTCCTATCTGGGAACCATGAGAATGATAAGAAGCAGGCACTTACCGCACAACAGGCACATGAGGGATCCATCAAAGTAGTACTACAACTGGCTTCAAGGGACACCCAACACAAAAGGCTGAGAAGATGTGCTCAGTCCCGGGAAAGGGAGTTTCCCATGTTAGAAAGCATTTCCCTTTTCCCGCAGAGCCTTATCCCACAGTCCGCTAAAACCAAGAGGAAGCTCATACTCATTTGCATCTAGAGTGCACCCAAACTGTTACTACTACTGCTTTCTTTATAAGGCAACATTCCATTATAAGACACAATGCTAATATTGACATGAATATAGTAAGAACCATGAAGCTCCGTGAAGGTCTGAACTGCACCAAAATCTGTAGGATTTTAGAGCATGGCTATGGAACTGCCTTCCCATGAAGCCCGTGCAGGAAACCTGAAGAACACCCACAAGACTGCACAATGTTACTACATACTATTGCTGACAAGTGTCCTATGCCATCCAACTTCTCTACTACATATTACATTAAAAAAATTTATATGTAAGTAGGTTTGCTGGTATTGTTAGCTCACCATCCCAAATTTGGATTTTATCTATTTCATCACCCTGCTGGACCCATTTTGACAGCTGCAGTGTGAACGCTAAGGACAGGGGTTCACCTTTGATTCCTGCTATAAAAACAAGGTCTTACTCAGACAGTGCTTAGTTCCATGAAGTCCTCATCCTTCATTTGCTTTATAGGTGCTGCTAGAATGGAAATTATACTGATAACCGAGCCATCCTGTTCTGCAGTAATATTGAAAAGAAATACTGTATCAAAATTGGTTGCAAAAATCTTGCAGATACTTCTCCCCTCACAAGAGGTTATTAATTTGTTATGAATTCAATCTATTTTAGGAATCCAACATTTAGATCAGGTAAACTTATCAAGCTTGTTAATATTTCTTTGACTGTAGATCTGATTTAAGAGGCTCTTACTGGAAGTTAGTCTTACTCCTAGTTCCAGATCTTTTCCTACATCAACCTCAAAAGCCCCAAGCTGTGCTAAGCAACAAGTTATCTGCTGTGCTTTAAAATGGAACTGTGAAACGGTACATTCAAAGAAAATGGAACTACGCATGCACACAGAAAAAGAAAATAATTTTAAAAAAAGGCCTGTTCAGCTTGTCTCTGCATGTTTTTGAAAAAGCCCATCTTGTCAAAGCTGTGGTTTGGAGTATGGCCACAGAAAGAGCCAAGTCAGCACAACTGGGTGCACTTTGGGCAGGGAGTGGGAAGGAACAAGTGTCTGTGGGCAGGATGTGAACCTCTTCAGATGGATCTGGTAAAGCAATAATCAAATGGTGCCACAAATTCAGTTAAAATATGGGGGAGATAAATGCTTAGACGGCAGTTCAGAGCAATAGTGCAAATTAATTGTCTAATTGTAAGGTATAATTTAAGCTTTTACTAAGTCTATCAAAATGTATACAGACTACATATTTATGAGAAAAATACCATTGACTCCATATAATCAATAAAATCGAGAGTCCCTATGAGATTTAGCTACTTAGCCTGCCAATCTTTATGACATTACAGTATTATTCCTCTTGGTTTAAAATGTTTTCTCCTTTCAGCTGCTACTATGCCTGCACAAATGGGAAGAAGCCAAATGATTGCACTGAGGAAATAGTGAGGCTGAACAGATACAAAATGCTGTCAAACACACCGAGTGAACAGAAAAAATATGCCTTTAATTTCTTTTACTTCTTGCCTATTACTTCTATCAGCAGTGGGGCTGGGGGAAGGAAAATAAATCAGATGCAAGAATGATTGACCAGATGAGAATATTCCACTTAAAGAGCCATTGATAAAATTTATAGGACTAAAAATGCATGAAGAAAACTGCGATTAAAAAATCACCTCTGGAGAAACGTATAGAATAGCCTCCAAATTCTGTGCCCCCTCCTAGCCATGCAGCTGATGTGAACAGTGAGGTCTGTGAGGCTTGGGGGTGTTTAACCCAGGCCTTGTCTCTAAAAGAAGAGAGCCAGCACAAAGCAGGGCTTTCTAAGAACAAGCACCTCCTAGGAAAAGCCTGATTCCCTCAAAAACAAGAACATCTGAACTAGGCCCGCTCCTCAAAACAATGCCGAGCTCACTGCCCCCTCCAACCCCACAGCAAAATTTCTATAGGAGATGAACTACCTCTGGTTGGGTTTCCTTGTCATCACATAGAGGAGAAGCCACAGCGAGGGACTCACCACGGCTGTGTGCTGAATTTACATCTGATCACCAACACTTGTTTTCCCTTTTGATCCTCTGCATTCAAAGCTCAGGACTCCACCGGGGTCCTGGCAGGAGGGGCACGGTGCTACAGATAGGCACGCTGCTCCCCGGCTGCGCAGCCTGAGGAGTGCTGCACGCTGGCTCCCCTCAGCCACGCGCTCACCAGCTATGTCATCGTCTGCACTGTGTTACAGGAATATTCCTCTCGACGTGCCTGGCCTGGCCTTGCCCTTCCTCTCTCCACTGGTAAAGCACACAAGGTCTGGAAGAGCTCTTCCTCTTCGTGAACTGCTGTGAGATTTCTGCCCGCAGGAACAGTACCTGGATCTGACAAGCGAAAAAGCAGCCTGATATTTTCTGGCCTGTATTATTAAGTGGTGGGTTGCCTTTATCACGATCCCAGTTAAGCCAGTAAGTGTTCTGCCATCAGCTTCAGCGGAAGCGTGTTCAAGCCCTAGATACCAAGGATTTGATGATGGCAGGTTCACCTAGAAAATGAACTGAAATTTATAAAGGATGTTGTTGCTTTCATATCAAAAGACAGATACAGTGGTAAGAACTGGGAGGACAGACAACACATGAGTGTTTTCACAACACGTTACTATACAGATCAGCTAAAACTTGAACCTGATAACAAAGAATGCCTTTCTCAGAAATGGCATGGAATTGCATGATCCTTAAGTGATTTTCTGCTTTGGATCTCTTTCTCACTTTCTTTTGATGGGCAATAGTCACCTTTAAATCTTTGACTCTGATACTGCAGGTAATTATTGCACCACAAATGCTGCAGTAACATTTATTAGTCGTACACTCTTTCTCTTAAGATATTAATGGTGACTATGATGCAGTTTCACTTTCCTTCAGTAAAAGAAAACTATGAACTACCATGTGGTTTTCTCTATATATCACTCAACGCTCTACTGTGCGGGTTGTCTGACAGTAACAGACTTGTTACCCTATTTGTACCTTGGTAATGTACTGCTAAGAGGAATAAATAGCTTGCTAAGCAGAACTACTTTGCTGCTTTCTGTATGCTTTGCTGGCATTCACATTGTCCTGTATGATTTTCAGGCTTTAAGATCAATTTTGCAAGTGCATCTGTCAAAGACAACTAAATTATATGACAGATATAATTCATATTGGACCAATCCATGCAAATCTTTCATTGTTGCAGGTATGAATATTTTATATTACACAATGAGAAACTAAAAGCAATTCAATTTGACTTAGCCATGGGGTCTCCAGTCAAGGATGTGTGGTTTTGTACATACTCCAGCCCTTTACACTGACCTTGGGCAGAATTTTTGAAGCATATATAAAAAGAA
The DNA here is from genome assembly GCF_018139145.2 of Gymnogyps californianus. NCBI lineage: Eukaryota > Metazoa > Chordata > Aves > Accipitriformes > Cathartidae > Gymnogyps > Gymnogyps californianus. The sequence continues at coordinate 105,425,228 of NC_059473.1, forward strand.
AAAATGTATTGCCTGTGGTATTCAAAGAAAATGAAGCTGGCACTCACAGACCCTGTGCTATACTATACTCTTATCAGTGAACAGAACTTCCTTTTAAAATGAGTGTAAAAAGCCAGCTAATTTTCCTTACTACTCTAGAATAATTTATTAGGACTTTATTTTTGATAGCAACTAGGAAACATGGAAATGTGGATCCCATATTCCTTCTTTTGTGTGCACACTTAACTCCCTTTATATTCGTATCAGAGACATCTATCTGGTCTCATTTATACTACACTCATGAAACTTGAATGTACGGAAGTCCAGTTATTCATGATTTTCCCTGATGTACTCCAGCTCAAATTCAAGCCTTTCACCTCAAAAACAGAACCAAAATATTAACTATATAAACTTACTGCAATGACAAAGCTAAGAGCATAAAATTAAGTATCTAAGAACAAAAATTCCAAGCATATAGATCAAAAAGTTTTCAGAAAAATATGGCTGAGATTTCTAACATATTGGCAATAACAGAATGCAAAAAATAATAAGGAAAATTTATGAAGCATAACTAATATGACATAATCTATGTTACAGAGTTGTATGACTCCTGTGTATATAACTTAAAAACTTATTAGATAAAGCAAAAGTGGAACATTGTATGCTCTGTGCTATGGTCATTCCTCCTTCTCTGTATTTGTTAAATTCATTTCAGAACTGTTTATACTGTTTTAAACATAATGGATGGAATGCTTTTATTTGTATGTCCTTCAGTATGCTTACTACTTCAATAATGTTAATTATCTTTCCTATTAATTTTAAATTATTTTATTATTTTTGAAAAGTTGCTGCCAAATCTGCTTTCCTTTAGTGGGAAATTATAAGAGAGATGCAAAACTGGTAGAAAATTATTAATGTTTTTTTTTTTTAAATAAAATTTCAAAATAGTAGGCGGACTACAAAAAGCAGTGACTACACAATCATTTCTTTATGTTTATTCTCTAAAAGATGCACCCTGCAAACTGCTCGATATTTGAAATTTGATCAGCTGAGCTACATAACAGTTGTATGCCTGAATCACAGAGCATGTAATTTGGCCTCTACATTTAGTATATGCCACTTTCCTTCAGCTTTTGCTTAACATGCATAAATGAAATCTGTGGAAATGTCTTCATTTTTCTAGATCACTTTAAGAGGCATTTACAGTGAAATAACTTCCATGAAACATATTAGGCAGATCTAATTATGCAATTATTAGAACAAAATCGTCTTTATTCTGTGGGTTTTTTGCAAAAGCAAAGGATAATGTCAGGCAGAGTGCTGCTGTTTAATATGCTCATGTGCTGAAGTACCTTCACCTGCCTTCTAGCATTTTAAAATAGCACGTTTCATTCAAAAACGGATCCCAGTAGTCACCAACTTTGCTAAACACACATATTTTAAACACCTAGTAAATATTGTTTAATTGTTTTCTTGTTTCGGAAGATACATTTTAAAACGTACTGCACTGGGCACTACATGTTCATGTTTATCACTTGTTGCTAAATAAAAACGATGTAGGCTGTCTCAAATGACAGGGAAACATGACAGATATGGATCCATGAACTAATTATGAGCAAATGCAAGAGCTGATATTAATGCATGCCTGTAAAATAATCACATTGGTACTACAGAAGTCAAACCTTCAAACTTCTCCACAGAAGTGAAAAAGCAATAGTAATTACAACTTGTGAATTGATGACAGCCAGCCTGTACCTTTGTTCTTATTTCATATGTACCTCACTTTTTTTTTCCTTTTTGGCTTTGTTCCTGCAAAAACTTTTAAAGAGTGAGCTATTTTACTTGAACATCAGAAACCTATACAGGCAAATACAAATTTATTGATTTTTTTGATAGGCATGTCCAAAACTGGAAGGGCTAATACTCATGGGGAAAAACCCAAAACCTCTACTGTTGAAAAGTTTAAGACATGAGAGGGAAAAAAAATACATGCAGAGAATACTTCCCATATCCAAACATTTCGAGCCATCTGAACACTGTTCACTTGCTCCAAAGTTGCCAATTCTAAAACCAGGATTGAATGAATCTTACTAAAGGAGACCCAGTAACCCAGTGATCCTCCAGACCTCTGCTTAAAGGTAGGTTTCTCTAAAAAATTCTTATATCGTATCTTAACCCTTACTGTACAATTAATGTTAGCTATCCGAAAGAGTGCATACTATGTGTGTGATCACAGCACTTTTTTTAAAGCTCTTTAAAGCATATTTCTGTTCGATAGCATTTTTGCTAGCAACAATTCTATAATTTAAAGGCTCCTATCACTGTGCAGCAAATATGTGGGGTTTTTTGCTCTTATCTCATGTAGTGCACTTGATAAGGGATACTACTGAATCTTCTTCTGCACACTGCATTACAAAGAAAACTGTCTTTTTGTAAGGCATTTTCTCTCCACTGCTTTCACATAAAATAAAGGCTTTTGTAAATGGATGTATCTGAGTGTATTAATACTCAAATGAAAACTGAAACCCTTCTACTTTATCTGAAGTGTAAATCCCCAAAAAGATTCTTGCCTTTCCAATTGTGTTCGCTGTAATAAAGGTTAATATTGAACTGAACTTATCGTATTCTAGCATCACATGTTAAGTTCCAAATCTGTGTGTGTGATCTGTTTTCTTTTTTATTGTTGAAATTAAAGAATAGGAAAAAATGTTGGCAATATTATTAAAAATAACAGAGCAAAAGCATTTTACTTAAAGACAGTTCAAACCTATTGCTTTCACGAGGAGGAAAAAAAACATGGTGCAAAGTACCGGGGGGAGGGAAGGGAAGAGCATCTTTTGAAAATTAACTACTTCAACGTTAATTAATACATAATTTTCTACCTGATGAGATGGTGTTGTAGAAAGTATAAATTGAAGGCACAAGAGTAAGAAATGAGTCATCTTTGACTTACCGTATCAAAGACTATTGCTGTATTGCAGTCAGCATCCAAACACAGAGCATGAAGCTTCTCACAAATCAGAAAAAATATACGATCAATGAACAAATCAAATTCATTGTAAAAATAAAGGCCAGAGATTAGAGTATGTATCCAAGGGTCTGGTTAGTCACAGCTTTGACTAGCCTGCTACAGAGCTCTGCAAAACAAGTATACTGCAGCAGTGTGGCAAGCATAGGATTGCAATGCATGTCCCATATATTCAAGCATAATAGAAAACATGGTCTGGAGCTTATTCCATGTGGAAGTGGGGTTTGTTTTATGCAGGCAGAAAAAAGAGGGGTTTTTTTCCCACATAATAGAATTAGAAATGAAGATTTTTCTTGATTATTGTACACAATAATTCCCCAGGATATCAATTACATAAAGCAGGTGCCTCTGTCTCCTCTTTCCCAGATAAATGCCTGTAATCTCATTTCACAAATGATCCTATTTAGACAGGAGCCACCTATTGTGATGATATCATTTGCTCTAGTATCCATAAATGGGCAACTTCCTACCAAGCGTCATGACCACTGACGACACAAATTTTTATAATATTGAGTGGGCAGGGTGGTTGATGGGGTCCCATCAATCTACAGCAGCTTCTGCTGATGTGATATCATGACTCCTGCATAATCATCTAAAAGGCTGAAAACGAAGAGAAGCATTAAACCTGTCTGGTGGAGCTCATTAAAAAAAACCACCTAAAACTGGAAAAAAAAAAAATCCTAGCGAGGTAGTAAAGGCAAATAAAACATAACCACATAGCAGTGGCACCTTTTCAAATGCCTTCTGCACTCACAAGGATTCTGGCAGATAGGAACAAAATCACTCTCAGTTAAGAAGTGTAGCTGTCAGTCTCTTTTTAACAAATAATAAGGACTGTATATCCTCTTTCCTTGCAAATGCAAAATATATATTGACAGTAAAAAGGACCAGTGCTTCAATGATGCACAAATTAGCCCACTCTTAGTGCATATTTTTAGAATTAGCAACTGCTTGTCACAGTAGCTTGGAATATGAACTCTGTAACAAAATATCCTTAGACTGTTTGAAATCCAGTCTGCTAGACTGGTTTGCTTCATGCTCTAGCTACATGGATTCCGTTTCTCAGATCAGTGTTTTTTTAAGAAAAATCATTCCATTAAATATACATATTTGGGAAATGTTATGATACTCACGGTTAGCTGAAATTAGTTTCCATCTGCCTGCTTTAACACATAGAGATTTGAGGAGAGTTAAAGGTGAAACAAGGTTCACTTGCTTCCCCACCCTTTCCCCAAGGGACTCGGTTGTGCCTAGTGGCTAAAGCAAATTGCTTAAGAACTTTGTATTTAATATTTTTCCTGGCAGAAGTTGCTAAGAACTTCAAAAGAAGGTCCCCAGTTTCAAAAAATGACCTGAGGGCATTTTTCAACAGGATCTCCACAAATCTTGGTTTACAGACTCCTGCTTTGAACAGACTGAGCTGCATCTAAACAACTTCTTAATACACAGACAGAAAGGCATAACATTAGGATCCACCCACATTAGTGTTTGGACAATGCTCACCAGCATGCCAGTCAAGCTGGGGTTTCAGGGTAGAAAACTTTAAAGCTTAAAAGCACAACACCTGAGAGGACTTTATATACATTTCCACTGATGTAGTTCCATCACAAGAGAGTCCAATTCTCAAAATCCAGCCCCTCCATTGTAGATGGCCCTTGTTATACCTTGCATTTACTTCATAGTATCTTTTGGGCAGGGACCACCCTTTACTAAGTTTCTGTATTACACCTAGGGAGGGTCCCAAAGGCAAGCGGTGCAAATGTTAATAATAAAAGCAACTCTTTCAGAGCTGACTACCACCACAGTGACTCACATCAAGTCTAGATGGGGTGAAAGCAAATTCTGAGCACAGCATCCATGGCTCCAAGACACAGCTATGCTGTCAAAGCAGAAAAGTCAATGGGCTTTCTAAAAGCACCCTAAAGAGAAGAACTCCTTCCTCAGAGACTGAAAACAATGGAGAAAACCATTTCAGAGCACTGAATAGTCATTTAGACATGAGCAGGTGCTTCCCTTCTCCCTCCCTCCCTCCTGTGCTCATCTTCAGGATAACACTAGCTGATCTCCCTAGATATGCTGTCTAGGCAAAGACATAAGCGCAGCTATGACTCTGGGGATCATAACCTCTTCATTTCAGTACTGGGTGGAAGTAGAAAAGCATATATTCTGTGTGTCCAGATGGCATAAATATTTTTCATGTGTTTCCATGACAAAAGATAAAGATAACGCAAGAAGCAGTTAGAAAGTGGAAGCGTATGTGAGTGTAACTGAGATTGATGGTCCAGAAGTTTCTCTCTTGGCTAGATAAAAGATGATGAAATGGGAATGAGGAAAAAAAAAAGCAGAAAATAACTAAAAAGAATATTCATCACTGGTCCATCAAATTCAGTCCTGCCTTGGGAAACGCCAAATGTCAGATTTTCTTGGTAACGTACAAAGACTTTTAAGGCTGTTCCAGGACGTAGTAGGAAAGCGTGCATTTTCTTAAAACAATATCTTTTTCAGCATCTCAGCCAAAGGATGTCACCGCTCTTCCTTAACCTAGTTTTGAGCTTACCAAGCACACAGTGATGAGCTTAGAGCACAGCTTTCCCATGCAGAGGAGGATGTTAAACATGGTCCAGTGGAAGATGCCCTGATGGTTCTGATCTTTGCTTAAAGGCCTCTAGGCTTTATAAAAGATAGTGCTAAAGAGAATGGACCATCATTCCTAACGGTTCCCATTTGTGTAGGGAGATACTGTGAGAAAATACCCCAAACATATTACTGTCTCAGGAATGGCCTGAAGGATTATACTGAAAGGACGAGTCAATCCAGTGAAAGGAAAGCTGTTGTATTCGGTCCAGGGGAGACTGTCATAAGCCACAACATCTAATGTTAAGCAAGCAAACAGTGGACATCTGACAAAACTGCAGACCACACAACAGAATATTCTACCCCTCTTAATGTCTTTGCTTTACGTTTGGGATCATAAAAAAAACCCCTGATATCCTAAAAAATAAGTCTAAATGTCCTTAGACCACATTTGAAATTCCTACTGGTCTTCCTTTTACTGGGCTTATTCTTTCTAGCATACTTAGAAATTAAATCTCTCCAGGCATTAGGGCCAGTCTACAAATCTGCACATTCATGGGCAGAGAATAAGCAGACTGGATCTTCTTTAAAACGTCTACACTTTCCACTAATCAGAATTGAAACCTAAGTCATAAACCACCAGTGGATTATTGAAACTCCATTCTGAAAGGTAGGAGACAGAAAGATGCTACCTTCTAAAACACCTACTGATATTTTAGTAGATAGTCTCTTCAAAGTAGAGACGGAAGGAGCAGCTTCAGTTACATGAGCTTGTCTGCTGATTCAAGTAGCAAGAAACCCTGCCATCTCCAGTAAGTGTCACTGTAACTTATATTAATTAGTGGGGAAACACAAAACCAACAAAAAATTATACTAAAAAAATTGCGATGCTTTCCTTTTAAACTGCAAACAACCAACAATCAGTACAAATAAAAAGTGAATTCTTAAATGTCATCCTTTTCCAGAAACAGAGTAGGAAAACAGTTACCGCACATTGTGTGATGCTTCCTTTAATTGTGTTAAGAATTGTGTTAAGCCTTATAAGAACTTGCACCTCCACTCATTTCTACAGCAAACAAACAGGAAAATTAAGCAAGGGTCTTGGACAAGGAAATTTTAGTCTGCTATCCTTTCTAATGTTTACAGCCAGGATCAGAAATGCTAAGGGCTAAAAAGTGCATCCTCCTCCTTTTAGCCAGGTCTGCCTGTGTTTAAGATCTCTTGAGGAGCTGAACCTTACTGATAGGACACATTGGACAGACATTACAACAAGATGCATCACACTGCTGTACTTAAGCAAAGATTCTTCCTTAAATCCCTCTGAGATTCATCACTATTGCTTTTCAACGAGACCATGGAAAACTCCAAACAGGGATTTCAGCCTCATAAGGGCAAATGTAATTTGTCATAATATAATAATGATGATGAAGAATAATCTGCAGTTTTTAATTACTTGTCAAAATCCTATTACCCAACAAAAAGCTAGAAATATCTATTGCCAATATCATACCTAAATAAATTCTGAAGAATAATAATCACAATAAATTATTACTTAATGGCTAAAACAATCAGGAAAAAGCCCTGTTCATAAGCTCATTTCTATACCACCAGCTGCAATGCTGGTATTCCAAAGAAAACATGAGTGTTCATTTTAATTTCACACTCCATTAGGAATACAGGTGTAAAAAAAATCTACCAAATAAAAAGTGACATGTTCCGATGGGAAAACACATAATTTTCATTTCCATATCAGTATTAAAATAATTGAGAGCAGAAATGTTTTAAATTTTTAAGGAGGGCTTTGCTTTGTTCTTCAAAGCCTGGTTAGCCCAATTGTTGATTGATAAGGGACAACCATGGTTTGCATCTAGTGACCATCCTAAATAAATCACCATTTTTTGGAAGAGTGGAAGAAAAGGATAAAAAGTTCTGTCTGATGTCATTCTGCCTTTGAAACTGTGCATTTTACTAAGTCATTCTCTTTTCAGTGGAACACCCACTGCTTTGAAAGGGAGCTGTGTTGAAACATTTATGGCCCAAATATTCAGGCAAAATACTGTTTAATATAAGCAGTAACTAAATACTCTCTTCTGCCATAGACCTTGATACTGTAGAATGTCTGCTAGAAAGAGCAAAAGGTCAGATGATTGGCAGGCTTCATCCTCATAGCCTATAAATCTAATTCTTAGAGCATTTCAGATCAGGATTCTCTATAAATTACAGCTATTGTGACAAAACATTCCCATTGGCGGACAGGTGATTTATGGAGATAGTTTTCTTCATTGAAGATCAAAGCTATAAAACGGTCCTAACATTGACCATGTGGTATGGTCATAAACCTGTGACATGAAAAAGAGGGTTCTTGCAGGTTAGGATGTAAGAAAATCTTTATATTCTGATATTACCAAGGTGGAAGATGCATCTGTGAGCAGGACAGCTTTGTGAACAACAATCCCTTGCTCATTTGGAGGCAAGACTGCAAAAACTTCTGGCTACCCTTCAATGCAAGTATTGAAGAATGGCAATAATAACAACAAAGAGAAAGACAATCCTGAAAGACCATATACCAATAACACAAAAAAAATGTACCATTAATGCCTTCTTTTAAAGACAATGAGATTGATTCAAAAAGTTCACTATTTCCTTCTTACCAACATCTCCAGAGGGCTTAATTTAGAGGCTGTTAAAAGCCTACCCTTTCTTTCTTCCTTTTTAGAGCTTCCAGCCTTTTCTTTGCAGTGGCATTTTCCGAATGTACCCAAGAACTTGGTATCTCAAAATGATTATTGGAAAAGAAAAATAAACAGTAAACATCTGCTCTCCCTGTGGAGATGTGTAAGCTTACAGCAGCTAAGAAGTGTCTCAACTTTGCACTGTTAAATTTTAACAAACTTTATAACAGGGGCATTATTTTTATCAAACCTACAAATACTTTTCTCAGGTAACACTGTCTCAGAAACCACTGGTCTGAGAATGTCAGTGTGGATTTTCTGAGCCTTTCTTGTTTTGAGTAAAAATAGTTACCAGTGACTTGTGATAAATGACAGGTTTTTATCTTTCTATCTTTTTGTTTTATGATCTATGTCCCATGACAAACACAGTTCTTCCATTTGCAATCCAGTGTCCCTTGCCTTGACTTCCCCTTCCCCTTCTCCTTCCCAATTTTCTAAGTTCAAATAGACGAAAAAGTGATGTGAGACAATCTTTTCCTATCTGGCTGTGGTTTTTACACATTCCTGGTGTCTTTGAAAGATGACCGGTAGACTTTATGACAAAACTGAAGATGCTGCTCTAAGAAATCATTCTAGAAACCATGGAAAAAATATAACTAAGATGAAGGACTTGAAGATGACCAAAGGATGATCACGTTCTGGCTAAATCTCACACCAAGAAATCTGTTCTCCCTTGACAAGCTGATGATCCTAGTACATCTTCAAGTAGTACAATTTTATTGGCAGTTTGTAAATGTGATCAATAGCAGCATTTCAGAGAAAAACACTGGGACAGGACTACAGGCTTATGACATGCTCAAGACAGCTGTGTGTAAGGGGGGAAAACATTCATTTTCTCTGAAGCTAGAAACGTCATTTTCACATTTGACTTCAGTGACCATGAATGACAATAATGAAAAGAGAAGATAGCAATGGCAAAGACTGGAATGCCTTGGTTTGAGGTTTTAGGTCTTAAATGCATGGCGTAAATGCTTGCATGTTTGCACAGAGCACTATAAATAACCAAAAATAGTTTGCTCTTATGTGTTAGGGAATTCAAACACAGGCAAAACATCTTTTATACATATGTGAGATCTGTATTGCAAAAAGTTTGCTACCATTTATGCTCAGCCACAGGTACTAAGATTAATAAGATATTGGTAAGTACTGAAACTACCAGGATCAAGCTTCTGGTTGAGCCTTACCTAGTCATACAGTTTGAAGTCAAAAATTCCCCAACGAAATTGTTAAGTCTGAATTCCTGGAAATAATGGTCAATAAGATTTCCTCTACTTACCTCTGTATTGAGCTTAATTATTTTTATGTCTTAAAAAAAGAAATAGGAAAAAGGTACTCTTCACTTAGAATACAAGCTGAACTTCTGCTTGAAGAAGAAAGGAGGAATCTGAGGTTTTAGCCCAGGGAATATGAAGACTACAACTTTGAGATTTGGCTTTGTGTAAGAAACCAATGAGAAAGCATCAGGGAAAAGCAAAAGCAGATAAATAAGATTTTGGGGAAGGGGGGAGAGAGACGTGTGCTAGCAGCTGCAGACAGCTCGGAGGCTTTTCTCACACATGTGAGGCTCCAAGTGGAAGCACTGTCTCCAAGTCACAGAGAGAAGAAGTAGACAGCCTACAAGTTCTCATTAACATTTCTTGGCTATTTGCTAATAATAACAATGTAATCTTGATTGTCTGGTGTGTAAACAAAATTCTGCTTCACATAACCTATGCTTTGTACCTCCAGTATGCAAATAGGACTACTATGTAAGCCCAATGTTAAATACGTGCTGTGCTGCAACAGCTACAGCACTGGAATTTGGACCTTTTCAAGTTGAAACACTGTGGGCTTTGACATCATGTTCAGGTCCTTGTTCTGGCTGATACACAGTGATCCGAGATGACAAACTTTGCTCTGAAGGTGAAACAAAGTCAAGTTCTGTAACCTCAAATGTTGCCATGAGACAAAACAGTCGTCTTCTGGCCATATCTCATCATAGGCACTGGCACTAATCCATTTCCAGGCATCACAGCTCATAAACTCAGAACTATTATGGACTCGATAAAGTCAATCAATACATTAGTTAAGTGAGATGGAATGATTTAGCTCTTAGGGAAAAAAATATAGGGCTCAGTATTTTTCATTGCTGTTTTTGAGCATCTCAATAACAAATCTCAAGAAAACCGATTTCAGACAGACACCCATGCCTTGGCACATTCACTTGAAACAGAATCAGGAAAACAAAGACTTTTTGTTTTGTTTAGATAAATTGAGAGGTCTTCAAAGCAAGGACTGCTTCTTGCGATCTGTTTTACAAAGCCCTCTTGAAGGGCTTTTCTTCTGAGACCCTAGTTCATACCGAATATGTGCAACAGCTTGACAATGTACTGGTTTTGTCCCCTACAAATTTGAAAAGTCAAACTCTGAAGTATCAGCATATCACTGGCAAGTTTTTCAAAGGCGGAAAAACCTATAGTACTTAAATGACTTTTCCCCAGTGCCAAATCTGAGCTAGATATAAAAACATGGTACGGTGGTAATGGGAGGAAATGTAGTACACTGGATGCCACAATATGCATTAAAAATACATTTTGATGCAAATTCTCTTCAATCTTACATGTTAACTTAAAGTAATAAAGCTAAACAGCTGCATGTATTTACACACATCAAAATAATCAATAATGTATGTTGACTTACCACAATCTTTACAAGGCCTATTTTATCAGCGACTCTGCCTTTTATTTTAGAAACTAATTGAATTACATTTAATGCTTCCTTTTTTGGAGAAGAAAAAATATTCACAACATGGGATAAGGAAACTGCATTTTTGTAATGAAAGAAACCCCAGAATACTTTACTGAAATTATATACAGTACTCAATATTGCAATATTCAATACGCAAATATACAATAATTTCATATAATAGCAGTTAGATCTTCTGCCTCCTTTGTCAGCCTACATTTTCATTTCAGAGAACCTTGCTGCCATCCCAAAAGAAAGTTCCCAAGCTGACGTACTACAACTTTTAATTCATTTTTTTTAGCTTGAATAAATCCTAAGGCTTCTAGCATAAGCTGTAGCAGTTAAAATGTGCAGTGAAAGGACTGTTTAGCATGACTGCTAAAAATAGTGAAGTTATTTCTGACACAGCAAACCAAATAGTAGAAATATTCTTTCAGTAGATTATTTCTATTAAGTTTCATGTTTCTTGTGGAAAGACAATGTGTGCAAGACTACTCATTAACAGTGGTAAGGAAGAAGAAGTAAGATCCTCTAGCAACAGCTCAGAAAAGCATATTACAGTACATCTGTCAACTGGCTCTTCTTTAAGTGTGGCTGAGGGCCAGAGAATGATATGACAAAAATGTGGGTATCACTGATAGATTATTTAACCCTGCCAGCACGCAAAGGAAAAGCATCAGCAATAACATTAATATTCACAGTGGCAACCTCTGATAATTTCATAATACAGATTTGACCTCAGTGAGAAACTTGGCAAAAGACTGTTGTGTTCCTGTGATTCTAGTCTTTTATGAAAGGACAATAACCCCCTTGCATCAACCCTTCATCATGATTGCCCAATAAAAACCTACAAATGTTTGATAACTAGGATTTTGCGGACTAGAACTGAAGCACACTGGCAAAGCTGATATGTGTAGAAGTCACTATGGTTACTGCCTACACTTGCTTTGCCTCCAATAAAATCTTTCATTTCCATAAGCATTAAAATTCACCAAATGCACCAAAATTATTCAGACCAAAAAAAAAAAAAAAAAGTCTTTGGTTTATAAGCCTTTTAGCTGTGTTGCTTTTATCTTTTTAAGATTAGACTCTTAGCTGAGGCATATTATTACACATCTGTGTATAAGGACAATTATTGCAGTAGAAACCTTGCGGTGGAAAGGCTTCGTTAGACCCCAGCTTCAGCAGCGTGTGCGGAACAGCTCTCTGCTCTTGGCCAGTGCAAAGCCGAAACCCAGAAAACACTGTACAGGATGCCAGACGAGAAGCACTAGCTGGGGATTTCGCAAGCCAAATTCAGATGAATATACTTAGTATTATTCTAAATCTTCCCAATTCTAAGAAAATTAAAAGTTGGTCTTCCCTGATTAGATTCGCTGTCTGTTGTAATAAGAAATAGCTATATGTAAAACTGTTTTTTTTTTTGTTTGCTTTATCTTATAGTAATCAGCATGATTCTTGCTTTCAGTATTCTTACATAAATGTCAAACTGGCTAGACCTTACAATATTTCCTGCATTCACTGTCATTTGGTATACCATAAAACTGTTCTTTAAAACTGTGTCCAGTGGCTGTGTCCTCGACAGTTACTAAAAAACATTTCTTACTTTTCTTCTTTTACTGCAGGTAGCTTTCTACTTAAGTTCCTCCTAGCATGCCAGGTGATTTTGCTCCCTGCTACTGCCTGTTATTTTCAAAACCTGCCTGAACCACCATCGCCACTCCTCCTATATCTAAGTAACCTATTCTTCCTCTCTTCACCTCAATACCTCCTTACAGCTAATTGCCTTTAGTCACCAGGTGACATACCTGACAGAGGTAGATCAATGCACTCTTTATCAGTTCAGCTATTTCCCTTCCTTTTCCCTGTATCTGATTTTGCTGACGATCCCTTTAGGTGAAAGTTTTTAATATTACTCTTCATACCCTCAATGAGGTCCTTTGAGAAGGTTTCACTGAGAACCTTTTCCCCCTTTTTCAGGAAGGGCAGAGTCCTCACTGGGAACAAGACTTGCAGGTAGAATACTTGAAACCTTCAGCAGGAATTACCCTGAACTATAGCTGTAGTTTGTAAAGAAGCAATGCTGTCAGAGGCTTATTCCTGCCTCTGAGGCAGGATATATAGTCCCCTCGACACCCAATTGCACATAATCTCTTCTAGCATTGCCAGCCCCAAGTACCCAAACAACACCTCCAAAACTCACAAACAGAGCTTTCCCAAAACAATAAATGCTTTCTTAAAAGATAGATATCCAAATTTCACTTGATACTGACTTTTTAGTTGGTAGTGTATATTCAGATCAGACTTCCATCCTGCAAGAACTAAGAATACTGTCTGTCACACCATTACTTTCTTAACCCAACTGAAAAACAAAGCTTCTGTAATCCCTCATTTTCAGAATAACAGACTTTGGCCAATGCATTAAATGTCACATGAAACAACAAATCTGCAATGGTCACTTTTTCATGCACAAGTTCCATTTAGGTACATTAAAGAGGGAAGAAAGTGCTTCCTAGAAGTTCAGAGGACTCAGTTGTTGGTTTAAAATAGTTTAATCCACTGCCTGAAGTCTCCAGTGTTCAAGGACAAACATGTCTCAAGGCAACTACTTTATGCCTTCAGCAGAAGTCATCAATATCTATGTAAGTCATAGAAAGCGGTATGAATAGTATTGAACAATTCTCTGCTCAAAATTTTTCAATATAAATGAGAATGTGAAAAAGGTTTTCCTTCTGATGAAGTCTTACTAAATGCACACATGTCCAGGTTTCAGCAAAAATAGAATAGCAGTTTAGTGGGAGCTTATAAAAGCTGGGTAACTGTGGAAGGAGAGTACACCAAAAGGCTGATATTTATTGGTAGAGTGCTGCTCTGACTTTTAAGCTGTTTTCTGTTACTCTTGCCTACTTACTTGCACTCCTGTCTTCTTTCCTGGGAGAAATGCCAAAAAAATAAAGTGACCTCTGTATACTAACTATTAAGTATGTCACTTCATGCTACTTAAAATATGTTACAAGTTGGTTGGCACAAACCCACATTTTCTTCTGTTGGGAACACATATACCCAGTACAATGAAAATTCACAGCCCCAGCTTCTTGAGAACCAAGCAGTCAGCCCTAAACATGGCTTCATATAGGGGTTCAGCTGCAGCATTACAAGACATGGCAGAGTATCTTAATCCATAAACAAGATAATTTATAATGGGACAATATTTAAGACAAATACAGACCTTGTTCAGATTAAATTAATCCAAGTTAGGGATCAAATGATCTGTGAATCTATGAATTATGCTTTAGAAATCATTCCAAGTAAGGCTACAAACACATAGAAGACATGTCCCCACTTTACCTAAAGCATAGACATATATAGTGCAGATTCACAATCATAGTAATTGAGTACACAGCATAAAGAAAACAGAGCTATAAAAAAGTCATTATCATATAGAACACAGCTGGCAGATAGATTTAAGGAGACAATGAGGACGCTGAGGAAATGGCAACTTTTGTGGGCCTGGAAGATGCTAAGAGACAAAGTGAGCTGTAAGTGGTGAACAAGAAGAGGGAGTAGAGAAAGCCTGTGAGAAAATAGCCAGGGATGGAAGCAGGGATAAAAGTTTTTGCTATAAACAGTGAAATCTGCCCTGCAGCCTATTTTACCATACCCACATCTGTAAGACAGGCAGAGGAGAGTTTGTAATTCTTATCTACTGCCATGCTTGAGCCGAGCATCTGCTGGCTGCAGGGCTCTGCCGACCAGTCTTCCAGGAGAAAGATTTCATCTTTAGTCTTTATGCTTGCAGTCAACTCCGTTGTAACACAAGTGGACAGCTCCATCTAGAGGGCAAATATTCCTTCAGCTGTTAAAATGGCATAATTGCAACTTTAATGTCTTATTTATCCACAGGTCAGCATGTACTCAAAATAGCACTCCAAGCCACTGTCCCCTTGGCAGGGATTTCCAGCGAGACGGAGCAAGCCTCAGCCACCTCACCTTCTACAAAGTGTGAGCAGCTGAAAATAAAACCAAGCTTTCCCTGAAACCTACCTCTTTGTTTGAATGGTCTCCAACATGAAGCCTGCCAGACCGATTTTGCAGCATCCATAAAATGCCACAGATTGAAGGCTACCCTCATTCTGGTGAAGAGAATGGGTCCCAAAGGCAAAGGGTTCATGAACTCCTTACCACTAGTGTCTCATAAGAAATAGACAGCCAAAGTATTTCCTTCTAATATCTTGATAAACACTTCTATATTCAGTAGCAAACAGAGCATCAGTAGTTAATATGCAGTTAAAGAAATGTTTTAAAATGCTGATATTATCAAAGAGGATTTCTATAATCCTTTCTATTGCAAAGGTTTTCTCTGCTGCACAAAGAACAAGCTATTCTTTTCTATCGATCAATTAACAAGGATCTCCAGCATCATACTAATACTGTTAAGGAGCCTGAGAGCACCAAATCACACACTTGAAAAATGACATGCAAGTCTAACTTCATCCTCTTCGTTGCTGGGATGTGGGCTCTGTGCCAAGCTATTCTCACAGAATAGCTCCTCTTCTGCACTGATCAGGAATAAAAAAAAGCCTTTGAGTAGATGTCTCTGAACTCCCTTTTCTCTAGTCACAGGCCAAAACATGTATCGCAATGTAATTTGAAAAGCTTAACTCCACTGTAGCTTACTGTACTCCTGTAAGGGCTTATTCAAATAGGCAACCAGTTATATGAATATTATTCTTCCCGTTCACTGTTTTTCAGGCTCATGGCATATGTATCACCAAATATGCACTTTTTATAAATCAATATATTTAGATTCAGACAAGCTGTGTATCTGAGCAACAGCAGAGCAAGGAGAGACTGTTGTCTATGCATTACATTTTCTCAGATTACTCATTTATTATACAATAGTGTTCTAAATTTTACCCATCACTTTCTTCTGGTGTTTGTTAGTGAGGAAGAAAATTTTGACTCAAACAAGTTTACCTTTTTCATAATGATGCATTCTGCAAGTTAGGTATAAGCAGTTAATGTGAACCAATTTAAGATTAAAACTGCTGAGCTGATTACCGTAAGCAAGACATATTTGGGGGAAAAAAAAAGAAAAAATGAATGCTCCTTTTCCTATAAAGTTTAATTGCACAACTGCCTACTCATTTCTTAACCTGTTCTTTTTCTGTGTTTTTCTCATTTAATATGTATTTTTGCAATAAGAATACAAAGCTAAATACACAGAAGCAGAGGCAACAGATTTTACAGTTCTAGGTTTGGGGTTTTTTAAGGGATTCATTGCTTAAAACAAAACTAGCAAACTACACAGTCATTTCTTCCCCGACTTCTTCCTACTTTACGAATTCAGATCCAGTTCGCTGTTATTCAAAACAAAATTAGTTGCAGTGATGAGTCATATTGTTATGGTAGCAAAGAATATAAGACGTACGTCTATTTATGTAGCACATGTATAATAGCGCATTTGAAGTTTTTTAAGGTCTCTTCTAACAGAAGTGCAAGGGCATGGATGAAGAGCAAGCTCAGTGGTGGCAAAGAAAGAGCCCAGTGGACTCTCACATGTGTTTGCAAATACATACCCATATTACTCAATGGCACTGAATCTGTATAAACTCTCATGGTAAGAGTTGAGTATCAATCAAATGAAAACACTGGAGCTGATGTCCAAGCGGCTCTACTGATTAGCAATCACTTATGCTCAAAGACATTCCCACCTTGCAAGCTCAGCTTCGTCCCTTGGCTTCAAACCCAGAACAGACCAGTCCTCGAGCAAGTCCTACCTCTTTGCAGCGTCCGGCTTTGCAGTGTCCGGCACTGATTTAAATCAATGTCTCAAAAAACAGCGGGCTAGGTGGCCACAGAAGTGGCACCATTAGTGTACCTCTGAAACATACCCCACAGTCCCAGTCTTTACTTGGGTGGTCCAACACTGAAGAAGATACAGGGGAGAGATGGACAACAGACTTCCATTATTTCAATAAGTTTTTGGAGGCAGTCTCTTTATGAGAACCTGAATTAATCTAATTGGATAAAAGAGAAGAACAGCTTAGGTCAAGGTACAGTGCTCAGAAAGGTGAATAAAGTATGGAGGACAAGGTAGAGTGCTCAGAAAGATGGAGAAGATGGTCTATTACGGTATATATCTAAAGAAGTGGTATAGGGTAGAGATAATTTACAAAAATTTAACATAGCCCTCTCTATGTGTGAGGAACACACATGACACACAAAATCCTACCCTTTCTGTGGCATTTGGAATGGTTTATCCCTTTCTTGCTCTACTTGAAAATGGTAGAATATATGAACAGTGGCTTCCAGAGACTGAACTACAGAAGTATCCACAAGTGTATATCCCAAAACTTCAAATGTCGAAATCGGAACAACACTAAGACTATTTCAGTCATTGTAGATCTATGTTCCTGGTCTAAATTAGTCAGCTGCCTGTTATGCAAGATCATCCTCCCTGCTAGTCATTCTCACAGGGTATTTACAGAACACTATATGGGAATGGTGAGAATCTGAGTGAAGGTACTACCAGGAGGAGGCTACTTAAAAAAGAATATACCACATGCATTTTCAGGCAGACATTTAAGTAGACATTTCTATAAAGCATTTACTTTTTCACATTCCATTATATACGCACACATACATACACATATACACACATGCACACATCGTGCTTGCATGTCATCGCAGGTAATGTGGGAAGGAAGGAAGGAATACATAAATATGTTTAAAAAAATCTTTCTAGGGCATGAAATATTTCTGTTACTTCTGGATAGCACAGACCTATTTGGAAATAGCTTTCAAAATGCAGCCTTTGGAGAAAAGTATTTCACAAATCAAACTGATTGTCTCAAAGCTTATTTTGCCATGATAATATTTACTGGAGTAGGAGGAAGAGGGAAGAGAGAAATCAGGGAAATTTGTTTTTATATCATCCCAGTGGATTCAAATCTTTCCTCTTCTGGATGTTTGATTCAATGTCCTGAACAAGTTGTAAACCATCTTGTCAAAAAGATCACAACCAAATGCACACAAGATATTTTAGCACAATGATCTGTTGCTCTTCTACTCCCTTTCTATCTTGCACTATCATTTCCTTACCCTAGCTGGCTTGGGGTCGAAATATAGTTTCATCTGTATGGGATAATTCCTGCCTGCTTAACTCATGCTAAAAGACTCCTTTTCGGAAGAAACATAACAAGTGAAGTGAACATAAGGTGGACTAGCTCGAAAAATCTCTCTGAATAGCCTTTTGCTGCTTGCATCATATGACAGCATTGCTCTGTGTGCAGAGTTATCTCAATTACTGTCCTATCAATACACTCATAAAGAAGCCAGGGAAGAGAAGTCAAGCAATGTTCTGATTTGTCATCGTTATTTTTACTGTATGTTTTAATTTTTATTTCTTAAGAGGTATAGTACATGAAATAAAAGAAGTTTGATTCATTTTATCTACACAGAATACAATCTGATCTGCACTGATTCAGGGTCCATCTTATTTGCTAAGGCACGGGATAGGGAACTGGGATTGTTGAACCAAGCCAAGAGTTAGGCTACTTTTGTTTGATAAATAGCATTTTTCAATAGCACTTGACCAAAAATGCAGGAGTTTCAGCAAAGCCCGCCAAACTCCAAATGGACTGTCTGATGATTTGGCACAACTTGAGGTAACGCTGAAAGCAAGTACGGCCAAATTAGTACTTGTATTCAGTTAAAATGAAATGGACTATAATATAAATAGATCAAAATTGGGCCCAGATCCTGCAATTCATTATGCAGGCAGACTGTCAAGTGCAGAATCAGCATTTTGGTGAGCAGAAATCTAATGAGGAAAAGCTCTAAAAAACCGAAAAGAATTGCTAGAAGAAAAAGTATTGAAATCCTGCACATCACTAGAAATATTTGCTAAATACCACAGATGTTAATAAACAATTTAAGAGCAATTACTTCCAGCCTGTAAATGATTCTCTTAATGTAGTGAAAAGAATTTCATGCAACAACGTGTCAAGTCGGTTCGGAAAAAGCTCTAAAATAAGGCTGACGACTATGTTTATCCACAGCAAAGCAAGTGTTTTAATAAGTATTAACCAGTCCAAGAAGGGGTGCACTTCCTGAGCACAACGAAAGTGACATAGATTTTGGAAGAAAAATAAAGATGAGAGAGAAGAAGCGAAAGGTTAAACATACAAATCCGAAAAAGAAAGGAGTCTTTAAATGCTGGGCTTTTTTGAGAATTGCAGCCTACAATGCAGTTCCTCTGCTTCATGTTTGCTCTGAATTAAAAAAAAAAAAAAAAAAAGAAGCAGTTTGGTATTCTTAAAGAACCAGTTTTATAGAGAAATCTATTTACGTTAACACGATAGATTGCATCATGTTATATAAATAAAACCTTATACTGTGACACAAGGATCTGCTAGGAAAGTCAGAAATTCGGTTGAAAGAGATGCTGTGAAAAATCTGCAAACCTGAACACCAAGGAGAAAAATGAAACAAAGAAAACAGAACAGGTTTCTAGACATTTTACAGAGAAAAATATGTACAAATAATAAAGGAACAACAACAACAACAACAAAAAGCCTTACCATGATGTTTGCACAACTGTGTGTCTGTAGCCCATGCTATAAATGTGGATACCTTCTATTTCCATCATCTCAGCCCCTCTAGTGGCCAGTACCTGAAGATCTTGCCTTCAGGAGGGACAAGATCTATCAGTATGTACCATTTGCTGCTGCTCCTGTATCTTGTCAGAGATTTGTTTCTTAATTCTGTAATTTTTTCTGGAGATATAACTTGTCACCTTTTATTAGCATTTTTGTCAGTGCTGCTGCTACGTGCATACATTTAATTGCTAAGCAACAAAGAGTAAGCTCTGCACAGCACATTCAATTACTGCATTCCCTGTGCCATGCATTGTTACTAGTGCACTTACATAACATGAAATACAAAAAATGGTAAAAATATTTATTTCTGTTTCCATAGCATCTAGAAGCCACAATCTGGAATCAGGCTCCATCATGCTAGCTACCAGGCAGGGAGCTAACAACTGAAGATGAGTGCAAGTGAACCAATGCAAAGTCGAGAAAAGTTAAAAGCAGAGCTGAGTTTCAGCATTTGCATAGATGAATAGGCTAAGCTCAGAGGTGACTACCCACCTACAGCGAGACAGTCGTGATTTTCAGACATTAGGGAACTACCCCTGTGGCTAAAATTCCTCAAATTCTTGAGGCATTTGTAAGCGTGGTGGCCTCAAGGCGCAAAGCAATAACACTTTGCAAAAGCTTATCACTTTGGAAGAAGATATACATCTGCACTGTATCAAGAAATAATCTCTCTTTCCTTTTCTCTTTAAGGTGTAGAAAAAACAGGGCAGGCAGTATTTTCTCACCAAAAATTACATTTCACTGTCTACTTCTCCTATCCAAATGTAGTTGCCCCTGTAATTGAAGGGTGCTGCCTCCGAAATCTGAGCTTGGCGTGAATGTGGATTATTTGAGTTTATCATAAAAGAGACTGCAATTCTATCTTTCATTTAGTGAAGAACACATATGTTTACCAAAGAGTTCTCTTTACTCCTGTAATGTAAAAGGACAGTGATCCATACTTGCTCTTGGCATGATTACTAGCCATTATACCCACCACAGTCAGCACTGCATTTCTGAAGAGTGCCTCATCGGCAATATTCAGTGGGAAGAGCAGCTTGGAAAACGAAGCCATTATTGTGTAGGTGTAGAAACTTGCACAACCACATACAACTATTTTTATTTCTGCAGTTACATGGGAATTTAGGTATTGGGCCTGGCTCTTGCTGTGTCCCTTTGATATCTCCCAAGTAGCCCAAACAGGACGCAAGCTGGCTACAAAGAACCAGTTGGGAAGACCTGGTAGAGTCGCCCCAAACTTTATTTCAGAATACTATATACCAAGAATTATAGCAGGTATACTTTAAGACAGGTATCTGGTCTATTAGTCCCAAGGATCAAGAGGACTGCTAGCAAAATAGGCAGTTGCTATTAAATCATGGACAGTCATGTACACAGCCCTGCAAAACAGCACCAGTAGTTACTCTGGGTTCCAACATTTTCACATACAAAGAAACTGAACTTCTCTAATAGCTAGTGAGTCCTGTCTCTTTTGGAGGGACTGAGACAAGGGCTGTGGTTGTGTTCAGGGCACACCGTCCTTTATACTCCCATGGGAAGACCAAACAGCGTTTTTCTAAATGAACCATAGCAGGAGCCCACAAAGAACATTATCAAATTCCTTAACTAATTAATTAAAGCAGTACTTAATCATACAAAGTGCTTCTGCATTACGCTACTCAAAACATTAATTACTTAACTCCTAAAATATCTTTGTGAACATATTCTTTTTATTGTTATTTCATAAGAGGGGAGATGGATGCTTGGAGAGGCCATATATTTCCAAGAACTATGGAGTCAAATCCTATAACTTCTTGATCCAAAACAGATGCCAGGGGACCAGCTGCCAACTGGGAGACCCCATTCCTGCCTCCTAGGTGACTTCAGATTAATTCAGTACAGAACTGAGACAGAGATTTGTGAGATAAATACAGAAGAAAATGACAGACTTTCCAGCTACTAGAAGGAGATCCGTTATTTTCTTATGATCCAGAGTCCTATGGCTTCTCGGACTAATGGTTCCACAAAAGGTAGCACAGAAAACAAGTCTTGTGTCACTGGCTTTTAAGATAGAAACTTCGAAAACCCACTGAATGAGGTAAATTAATGACATATTACATTATACTTTGTGTGCTGATAACAATAAGAACTTAATCTTTTTCCTATCATTTAACTTCCTAGCATCCAAACACTACTAAACGAATAGGTATGTTTCTACATTTCATAACACATAACTCATTTCTGAATTCTTACATTGAACATTAATGGTTTCTCCTGCTTAGCTCAAGACAGCAGGATTACCTTGTTTGATGGGATTTTCCCTAAGCATCGGTCTAAACATCAAACACATCTGGGCCTAGCATAGCCTTCTTGAATATGGTGACACAGACAATCTCACAAAACTTTCAGGGTTCAACTCTTAGTGATGACTCCAGCATGACTGTGAAGCATTCGGTGCACAACACAGTCTCCGAATTTGAGCTGCAGTGACAATATGTGCAATACAGCCAAGAGGGAGGGAAAAGAAAGGTTACATACAACCATTTCAATCACACACTTTACAGCACACAGTTCTGATAAATGCTTTGTTATTCCCACATTTTTAAAATTGCCCTTTCATTCCTTCAAAGAATTGTAGTCATAATCTGTTCGGCTTCGAGGAGCTCAAGAGGAAAGCATACAGGTTAAGCGTATGTAAGTATACAGGCCCTTAATAACATGCTTGCCCTTTATAACATGCTTTAACTTTTGGTCAGCCCTGAATTGGTCAGACAGCTGGACTAGATGATCACTGTAGGTCCCTTCCAACTGAAATGTTCTGTTCTGTTCTGTTCTATTCTATTCTATTCTATTCTAAAGTGTTGGTCACAGCAGCACAGACTCCAGGGCAAGCAGGGTGGTGCTCCAGTCCAGCTGAGGGGCTGGGGATCTACAGCAGCGATGCAAGAGCTCTAGGCTAATGGGATTCGGCAAGGGAACTTTCTTTCCCTATAGAGCCCCATTACAGAGCATGCCTACTTACAATAATAATGGAAGGGAAACTAAGTCTGGACTTTACAGACTCTTAGCCCTCTTTTATTTAAAAGAGCACTGACAGCAGCAGTAGCCTTCCCTCATACTTCCCACATCATGAGGGTTAATGGGGCCACCCTTCTAAACGAGGTGGCAAGACAAGCCTTACTGGGCTCAGAAAATGATCTTTTTTGAAAATAATAGAATTGAATAGATTTCTCTCTATTACAATGGCGTTTTTCAGGGACTGGATTCATCTTACATACACCACCAGCAATAAGATAATTTTCAGCCAGTACGAAGCTAAATATATGTATATATTTCTAACTCAAAACAACTTCAAAGATGCGTCACGGAAGACTGAGTCCAAGCCAAATTAGAACTGTGGATTAAAAAGACATTTTCAAAAGGTGTGTGTGTAAAAGGCTGAAAGATATTTCTCAGTTCAGGAAACAAAACTTGCATTTTGGTTGCTTTTTTCCTTTGCAGACAGATCATTCAAAGGAAGCCACAACGACACATTCACTGAGAACAAGCATATGGAGCCCCCAATGGGGTTCTTCCTCAATTGCAGTGCTTTAGGCATACTTAACACCAACAGCTTCCACATTTTTTCTTCAACTATTATTTTCACTTCTTCTATATCCACCATTTTTGTGAGGTATGTCTTTAAACCAATCTGTTAACATATGTAATCAGTGTGCCCCTTTTTTGCCACACCACTGTGGGGAGAGAATTTTATCCTTTATCCAGTCTGGAAGTACACACAGGACAGACAGCAACCAAATAAGGAGCTGAACAGTAGCTGTGAATTTTGTTGTTCTAATATTATTAATTTAAGCCTTCTATAAAACAGTTTTTTAGGGATGGGCATAAGGGAGCGGAACATTATAGGAATTTCTGTAATTTAGTACCTCAGAGCGATGAACAGTACAGCACATCTTCAAGCACTTGTCTCCAAATCATTGCTTCCTTGCTTATAAGGTAGAGGCAGGGAATGTTTTATTCACAATACCTCAGAAATGGCTAAATGCAGCTCAAATGACAAAACTTTTAGAATACATACTTTACTTTTAGCTTTGAACCTGTGGAATCTGGTAGGATTTACACATTACAGAAAAAGGGATCTTCAGCTCCTGAAATAGCGAGGTGTAGTCAATCTCTATTATATTCTAAATTTTGCTGTCATTATAGTAAATGAAAAAATCCGTCTCAATCCCAAATGTTTCAGTCAGTTGAAAGTGCGTTATGGGGTGGGGGGACATCCCACACAATCAGCATCAATTGTATGGGGGTGAGGGGGCACCAATAAAATTCTAGGAATAATTCAAATCTTAGAGTAATATCTCTCTGCATACAGGCAACAAATATTTGATGAAATCTTCTCATTCTGTAGAAAGCGCTTTGTGACGTACGTCAGTGAAAGAGGTCTTTGTCTGCTGGCTTCATTTGCTCACGACAACAAGAACAAAACACCAAACCCGATGAACACGAATTTTCAGTGGTCTTTATTAAGACATACATATTTGCATATTCAGGACAAAACTGAAAGGCTCTCATCTACATTTCCCAGAGGAAAAAGAAGGGAAGAGGTAGGAGTTAAGACTGGTTTGAACGTAGAACTCTACTCTCCGTAGCTGTTGCTATCTACCAGCTCTTATGCCCATGCCACTGGTTGCATGACATTTGGTAAGTTTGCTTATGTCTTGATTTAGTCCAAATTAGTTCTGCATGGGATAAAAGACAGGAGACCTGTTGGGAAAAAAACAGTAATTAGAAACTTTCAGATATTGAAGATCAGACTGATTTTCTTCAGAAAGAATACTCACTAGGCTGAAGAAAGCCTTCACTCATTTTCTAAAATAATGAAGGTATTGGATAAGGTGCACTTCACATTCTTGACTGTAATAAAAGTGGGAACAGTTTTTTACCGTATGTTCTAACGAAGAAGAAAACTGTGATGTTCTACTGGCATGCAAAAAAGGTGTATCTGAAGTAGTGCTGTATTATGTACAATATAAAATTAAGTACAGCAGAATTATGCAGTATGCTGTCCCTCACCAGCACCGATAAACATCAAGTGTTTTCACAAATGGAACAATAGCATCCATTATGTTGTCTCAGAATACGTATGCTTCATAATTAGCATTATTAGAAGAGGAAAATTCTGTTCTGTAAAAGCAGTGCAGTTAAGTGACATTCAAAATACCTACCATGCAGTCCATTAACCTCAGCAATTTTAGTCATCCATGGCATTTCAGATTTCTCACAGCTTCAAATCTGTGGGCAGCTTCACAAGCTTTTTACAAAGTTTCTCAAGACTAGGACATCTGTAAAATTCCCTCCAGACCTTTCTTCAATTCATTTCTTGTTATGCACTCAGTAATTCACATCTCTGAATAAGGATAAAGGTAAATCCTTAAAACCATGCTCTACTGAACACAATATCTTTTTTAAAAAACTTACTGGTAATTTTAGGTGCTGTAAGATATCAAAAGCATACTGTTTCTTAATCTTACCTTTTTTTCCCATTTCAATGTGAGTTTTTGATGAGCAGTGTTCCCAGTTGAGTCTCATAGAGAGGAGTCAAAACAATCAGATATCAATCTTCTGGCTTTTACCAACCAATCCACCAATTAACATAGGTGTCTTCAAAGGTTTTAGCGACTTCACTATTTAGGTGAAAAAAAGTATATATTTTATAGTCATATGAAACAGTGCAACACTGCCTGATGTGTTGCTTAGAGACAACAGCTCAAAGCAGAATCCTAAAATATTCAAGAAATTACAGTATTGTGTGAGTATCAGTGGCTAATATTTTAATGTTCTGGTTTCATATTTTGTAAAAGTGATTTTCAATCCAGAAGACAGCACAGGGAATCCACTTCTTTTTAGGTAAATAGCCATTGAAAGTTCTCTTTTTTGGTTTTTAATTTCCACTTCATTGCTCTCAAGTTTGGCCTCTCTCCTGAGGTTCATTTTGCTGAAAATTTTTGTTATTCAATAACTGTGAAAGAAAGAGTATTAAATATTGCTTCACTGTTAAATTTTCTTCCTGAATATGTACTCGGGAAATACGAAAGGGTAGAACTGGGATGTTAAATTTTGGCATAGTGTTTTTTGTTAATTTCTTTAATCTGTAGAGGGAAGAAATTGGTGCATCTTTGTTAATTCTGATCTCACGAAACTGGTATTCTTTTCCTGCAAGGAACTGATTCAGATTTCATTATCAAAATTGAAGCAGAACTGCTATAACAATAACACCTTTAAGTTACCTCTGTTAAAATGTACTCGTAGTCCTGCCTCCTTGACATAAATACTTTTGTATTTCTGACACAGATATGTGAGAGAGGCCTATCTGAAGAAACAGATGATGATGATGTTAAAGGAATTCAGAGATCAGCATGCACAGAAAAGGATGTCATCCCTTCCTCTCTGGCTGGCAGCACTAAATAATGTTGCACTACGTAACTCAATGTAATACAATATGAAAAAGATATTTAGATCCTAAGAACATGCTAGTGTCTAAGAAAGAAATACAAAATACACTGGATCTTATACCCCAGGGCATACACCCGATTTACATCAGTGCCAGAGGAGAAGAGGCAATATATGCACTCTCTCAGAAGTCAAATCCTACCTATCCAACTTGCTATTCACCTTGTGTGATGCAGACTCTAGATACAGAGCCTCCAAATGGCATATGAGTGGACAGCTTTAACTGGTCTGGATTATCCATAAAAAGCCCCGTGTCTGAGCTGGTTTAGGGTTTTGAGTCTAACAGTCAGATTGCAAATACCAGAATTTTTAAGGACTACATGTACTTGTAGTCTTATGAATAGGGATAAAAAAAAAAAAAAAGGATTTGTGATCTGAATACAACAAGGGAAAAACAGTTGCTTTAGATCTTGGTTGTACTACACAACTAAATTTGCTAAACTAAAAACTAAATTTGCAATGGCTCATTTGTATCAGGGTAGTTATAATTTACCAGCTCCTAGAGAACACAGGCAGCAATCATAGCGAATGGCTTAGCATGGTTCGTTACAATTATGCCATGCCAAAACCCGCTACACCAGCATAAAACTCATTTTGGCCTGGCAGCTTTCCTACTCTTTATATTGGCCCTAGTTTAAGCACACTTTTTGACAGAGAGATGCCTTAAGTCTCCAGGGATTTCTGGAAAAGGGATCTCTAGAAGCTGCTTGAGCCGCTGTGTCCCCAGCCGTGCGGCAGAGCCCATTGAGCCCTGCAGAAGGCTGGGGAGACAGCTGCGGCACCACTTTCCGCTCTCTGCAGCTCCCACGGCCGCCTTAGCTCCGCTCTCACAGCCCACGGGGACGCTCTGAGTCACAACTCGTAATGTAAAACCTCCGTCTGCAAGAGAGTTCCTTCTTTGCAAGCAATGGAAGATGATACTCTGACTAGGGGAGAAAAAAAGCCAGAATGTGGCTTTCATCTGAGGAATGATGCTGTAGCCAATGTCCCGCATCCTCAGTCAGCTCCATGTTTGATTTAAACTTGTCCAAATGGGGGGGAGGGGGGAATTTCATATTTGCTTGACATGCAAGAGATGACACCCCAAATTAAAGACAAATAATATAGAGAGAAATATATTTTTGTACTTTTTAACATATACCAGTGCTGTCTACAAGTCACTTTTTTTTTCCAAAGGGAACTGTAAACTAACTAAACACTAAGAATATGTTTGATAAAACAGAGTATCCAAATTTGTAAGATACACTTTCTAAAGGTCATTTTCTGTAATGTTACACTGATCACCACCTGATTAAATTGCCTACTGCTCTGAATTTAATGAGAGACTGAAAATTCTCAATGGTAATTGGGACAGCCAATTCTTTAAAGAGAGAAAGTGAGTGGGTAGCCAGTTGAAGCACAGAAGAATGCTTATTAGTGTGGAGGTGGAAGAAGTCTTTACTGAGAAAAACAATTAAAGACTATTTTATTTGGAAAACATTGAATTTTTATTTGTGCGACTTCACTGGAGTCCTGGATACAGTATCAAGTCCAAAACAGGTGGGGGAAAAAAGAAAAGAAGAAAAAAAAAAAATCCAACAACCAATAAGCCAGCACTCACTCTCCTGCCTACAACTGCATACTGTATGGTAAATTTAATGATTTCACGTTTTTCAGTATAAGTATTGTCAGGAACTAAGTGATTTGTGTCTTGCCCTGTTTTTCTTAAAAGTAAAAAGTTTGTTACTCCAAACAAAGCCATTCTCAGAAAATCCAAATACACAGAAAGATATAAAGACAAAGACAGTAACGACTATCTGATTGAACACTACAGAACCACTACATTAGGAAATAATTTCAGCTTAATTAATATAAAGTCCTATAAAGACACTAGGTATTATCTATGCTCTTGCAATAAGATTATCAAAAAGCTTTACTGGGGATTGAAATGGCACTAAACTAAACTGCTGTTAAGTATATGGCTCAGATGTGCATTAGGAACACAATGATAAAGGGACAGTTCTTATTAAAATGACTGTACTTTTTAAATCATAATCAGATTTTTTTTCCGCCTAAAAGATAGAGTCCATTTCAAGTAAGTATTATTTAAAGGAAATCCCATGAACTGCATTATATAAAAGATCAAGCAAGGCAATTGCAATAGACCTTTTGAGTTCATAATCAACAGAATTACTGATATTTTTATGTCTTTAAGCCTGCAACTCCATCTTGATATCCGTATTTTACCCTGATTGCAAAATGCATATCAAAAGTCCAGACTGACTTATTTGAAGTTCAAATGTGCCATAAAAGCAAAATTTTAGTTTATTAAAAAAAAAAAAGCAAGCACTTAAGACCCTGTTTTAAAAATTTCTTTGAAAAATGGTAATTCAGTGGTTCTGAATTAAAGGAAAAAGAACAGCATAAGGAAAATCTTTTAAATCTGTTTTAGCGCTGTGAAATGACTAGTCCAGCCACCAGGAGCTATGACAAGTCTGGGATCCTCAGGTCACAGCCGGGAGGACCGTACAAGTGCCCCAGCAGAAAAGCACTCTTTCAGAAGCTGTATTTGATGTTGCTTGTCCATTCTGTGCCAGGAGTATGTCAAAATACAGATGAATTGTGGTTCAAGACTGGGGTTAAAATCTGTCCTCAAGCATATGACCGCAGGTTGTTGCTCAGTTGAAAAACTGACTTGTTTTCTAGTTCCCAATTTTCTTTTCGTTCAGAGCAGGTATTTTATTTAGTCATATCTGGCTGGGTGAAAAGGACAGACATCAACTGCTTGTTCATCAGTCCGGCATAATATGTTTAACAAGGCACTGGGAGAGTGGCAAAATGTGCAAAACTAACAGCTAAGTCAAGCTATAAGCAGCAGAAGAGATTGAAGTATGAGCAACCACCAGCACGACCAACCTGGCCTCTCTTCCAAGCAGCCAGGAGAAACGGACTCCAGTAAAATGTTATTTCCTTTTTTAAGAGAAAGCAAATGCAGGTTCAGGCAATTCCCACCAGGCCTATTATCATTTACAACGGAGGTAGACATCACTCTTGGTGTCCTGCTCAAGGAGAACAGGAGGAGGGGTGAGCTCCAACAACTTTCAGCAGAAGAGAGACTTAACTCTTCACAGCACAGTCATTCTTGTGTGCAATGAGAGGGACTTCATGGCTAATTATGGCTTATTAGTGCTATAAGTTATCATAAATAATCAAACAACAAAAAAAATTTAAAAAATGCCCAGGCACAGTAGTACTTTCAGATTACCTAGAGAAGGGGTTCAGGTTAGAAAGCATGTTTTGAAAATATTCTGGCTTATGTTTCCCTGAAGAGACTGAAATCCTTTTGCCTATACCATGAATCAAAATTACCTTCCTCTAGCCAAATGGTATTAGTCTACCTCCGCAGGCTTGGAGCAGCTACCCCAGTCCCTGGCAAGAGGTCTTCTCTGCCCTCAGACCAAGCAATTTGTAAGGCTTTTGATTGCAAATGAACAAGGAAGAAATCTTTGCAGACCCCTCTGCTCACAGGAAGGCTACCCTTGCACCAGCTCTTCCCCTGCCCCCAACCCCTCATTCCCTGCGACAGGTACGAGGGACACAGCAGAACAAGATGTCTGCGTAGGCGAGAGGTTCACAGAGCTGGCATAAGCTGCACAGGAACCTTATCCATCAATAATTCAAGTCAACCCTTCAGCTCTTCTAACTTCAGGAAGGGTCACATATCACTTATTCCCTTGTCAACCTCATGTGCCTGCGACTGGAGATCAGGAAGAGGGATGGCACTAGCTTGGGGCTTATTCTGATGCTTGGAACATGTCATAACCTTGCTCCAACAAAAAGGAAGCATGCTACATTAAATATCCCTTTACTTTACCGTATGCCCTTACCAGGTGGGGGTTTTTCGGACCTGTTTGAATGTGGTTATGTAATTATGATTGAACTCTGTTTTGATGTAGAGGAAGTTTGGAGAGGTTCTCCTCCCTCCTCCTTAAGCATGGGACGGTGAGGAGAATCCATGGCAGAGCCTGCTTTACTTGTTTGAGTCTTCCCTCACTTTTCAGTCTTTGAGGAAAAAGAAGAACCTAACAATGTTTCTGCTCTAACTGAACTTTCAAGTTTACCAAATGGTTTGTAATTCTGGGAGGAGAAGGGGAAGGAAGGAAAAAAAAAGAGAGAGAAAGAAGAGAGACTGTAAAAGCTAGGTTAAATGCTTGAGCCATAATAGCTCTAAGACTGTTTCCATACTGCCCAGATTCCAGTGGCATTACAAGATCACCATTCAGTGATCAAGTGTGCAAATCACTGCCTTAGAGAAAGACAATCCTGGACAGAATACAGAGAGGAGAAGCAGGTAAGAGCAAGACAGTTACAATTACTAAACTACACAGTGGTTATTCATTTCACCTCTAAAGAGAAAGCATATTTTATTATCCACTCTGTCTGAACTGTTCTGTAAGCCTGGTTCTTTTATACACTGAAGACTACATTACTGAAGTACTAAATGAATATAAATAACATTTACATTCAACTTGTAGTTCCTATGTCACAAAGCTTAAGAATGCCAAGTAGATAAATCCAAACAAATCTAATTTCACATTTCATGATAGAGAGATTCAGGAATAATAAGCATAACAATATAATAGTGGAAAGGAAAAAAATAAATCCCTGCATCATATTGGGTTTCATTTTATTCTCTGAGAGGTACACATTGCCATTAATTGTGCAGGCTATACACTAAACAAGGACATTTAGTCATGAAAGCACTGTCAGTGAATTGATAACTGTCAAGAATCTGTTCATCACAACACTTGTTTCTTCTTGATTCACTTTAACAAAACTGAATATTAATGCACAACAAAAATAGTAGTCTTTGCATGCAAAACTTATGTGTTTCACTGAAGACACCCCCACTTCCTCCTACCAAACAGCTGTGTACAATAGTATATTCCAAAAAATTTTCTTTAATGCTAGAGCACCAAAGAATGGCTGAAGTAAAAGGAAGTCTTTTTGTCAAATGCCTTGTTTAGTGAAGGCACTTGAATGTATTTTTATTTTATTTACCAATTAGAAAGCTGCTATCACATTTTGTAATTTATTCCAGGCCAGAATTAATCTACAATAAAGCTATGATCTGAATGAATCTTTAAAGAATTATCGGCACTTTCTACACCATCTATTGGTGAACTAGAAAGAGGCAACAAAAGACTTCTTACTAGGAAAATAAGCATTATGGATAGACATGAAAACCTGTTATTAATCAACTATTCATGTGTGCAGGGGGAGCAGAGGCACATCAAGAAGTGAACTTTCGGCCCAAAATAGCAATAGTAAATCTTAAAATAGATATATGAGCCAAGAACAATAGTTCACAGTATTTATCTTGTGGCTAATTGGTGCACCGAATAAAGTATATTATATCTTGCTATGTGCAAGGACATGGTCTGAAACACAAGGCTTTTGATAGCTCTGTTATTGAGAAAACTGATATGATGGTGGTACCTCTTGTGTGGATGTGTTAAGTCCACAAGCTCATGCTAATGTCTTGATTCATTTCAGCCTGCAGGGAGTTTGTGCAAAATGACATTAGCCAATTCAGGGTAGTTTGAATGCTACAAAGGGTGGTTCTGGGATGATTTATTTCAGGACAGGTTTTTCATCCAGTGCAAATTGCTACTGCTTAGTGATGTATTGAAGAGCTTCCAGGCTGGAAGGACATGCAATGACCCAGTGTGCAGAACCAACACCAGTTTTCTTTTATACTGTAGGAAGTTAATGCATGGTGACCAGGTGGTATTCTCACAAGTTCGATCTATTTTTACTAATAAAGTATTCTTGGTGATCAACAGCTTCCTTTAGATTGTGCGCTGGGCCTTGTCTTGACTAATTTGCCTGTTCGTTATGTACCGTCCTGAGTGTGAACACACTGCTTACCCATTTAGCACTAATTCAGGTTTCCAGCAGAGAGCTGAAGAAGCCATTTCCTTACTGAAGGACAATGGAGCTGTGGCTAACACACCTGAATGAAATGGCATTGTGCTGAAGCTTTAGATGCAAGACAGTCATTATTTGTCTGTACAAAACTAAAGAAAACAAAAAGGATGCTTCAGTTACTGATTAGAAAAAGTATTTGTTCCCAAGGCTTTACTTCGAGGAAAAGGTGACCAAAAGCAGTGCATTGGCCACTAAAGCTCTTGCATCACTGAGCAATGACAGAATTAAGTAACTTCATCTTGGACCACCACAATGAACTCATCATACTTCAGCAAGGGGATTCCCAATGACCCAAACTTCTCCATTCAACACAGGCAGCAGTTAGGATCTCATAGCAAGCACTGCCCAAGATGGCACATAAGTTAGGTCAAGTCAGAGCTTGCGCCTGACACCAACATACAGCAGCAGCAAGAGGCAGAGATGAGAAAAGGATAGGGTAGAGGGAGTCCATCATATATTTTTAAGGAAAATAGACAACATGTTCCCCACGGACTGGACACAAACGGGACAGAGTGTGCTCTGTTGTTAGCTAGCAAACAGAAAAAGGTTGCACAGAATGCAAGAAGGAGAAAGAAAGGAGAGCCTGTTGGAGATGATACTTGTTCATCTGACAATTGCACAGGCAAGTGGAAAACCTGAGACAAGAACTACTCCTAAAATGAAGCTGTGGGTTTCTCCACACAGACTTTCCACATACTGCGACCAGTTCTGTTCAACATCTTTATCAATGATCTGGACGAGGGGATCGAGTGCCCCCTCAGTAAGTTTGCAGATGACACCAAGTTGGGTGGGAGTGTTGATCTGCTTGAGGGTAGGAAGGCACTACAGAGGGATCCGGACAGGCTGGATCGATGGGCCAAGGCCAATTGCATGAGGTTCAACAAGGCTAAGTGCCAGGTCCTGCACTTGCATCACAACAACCCCAGGCAACTCTACAGGCTTGGGGAAGAGTGGCTGGAAAGCTGCCTGGTGGAAAAGGACCTGGGGGTGTTGGTCAACAGCCGGCTGAATATGAGCCAGCAGTGTGCCCAGGTGGCCAAGAAGGCCAAGAGCATCCTGGCTTGTATTAGAAATAGTGTGGCCAGCAGGACAAAGGAAGTGATTGTCCCTTTGTACTCGGCACTGGTGAGGCTGCACTTGGAATACTGTGTTCAGTTTTGGGCCCCTCACTACAAGAAAGACTTTGAGGTGCTGGAGCATGTCCAAAGAAGCGTAACAAAGCTGGTGAAGGGTCTAGAGCACAAGTGTTATGAGGAGCGGCTGAGGGAACTGGGGTTGTTCAGCCTGGAGAAAAGGAGGCTGAGGGGAGACCTTGTCGCTCTCTACAACTGCCTGAAAGGAGGTTGTAGTGAGGTGGGTGTTGGTCTCCTCTCCCAAGTAACAAGCGATAGGACGAGAGGAAACAGGCTCAAGTTGCGCCAGGGGAGATTTAGATTGGATATTAGGAAAAATTTCTTCACCAAAAGGGTTGCCAAGCATTGGCACAGGCTGCCCAGGGAAGTGGTTGAGTCACCATCCTTGGAGGTATTTAAAAGACATGTAGGTGTGGCACTTAGGGACATGGCTTAGTGGTGGACTTGGCAGTGCTAGGTTAATGGTTGGACTCGATGATCTTAAAGGTCTTTCCAACCTAAACGATTCTATGATTCTATTCTATAAGGGAAGCACTACTTGAACTAGTAGGCATGGAAGAGAATTCCTTCTTGTTTTGGGACTAAGGTTTGCAAACATGATCATCAAATATCATAAAAGGGCACTTTTTTGCTTTCAGGAACAGCAGTCAGAACAGATGTTTTAGGTAAAAAATATAGACTACTGGCCTCTGGTGGGGGTGGTGAGAGAAACTGAACTACAGCTAAACATCAGATTCCCAGACAGTAAAGTTGATTTAACAACCTGATTTTCAAGATGCTGAGTTCAGTCAGTTATATATAATTTTCCTATGAGTTATATATAATTTTCCTATGCTTGATGTTCACTTTAACTGAGTATAGCTATGCTAATTATAACCTCACTATACTCTCTCTCTCCATGGGGCTCCTCCTTTGCATAGGGACACATCTTAAAGAGAATGTTTTCTTCTGTGCCACTGATACCCATCCAGACCTCCTTGCAGAGGTTTCGTCTGGTCCAACTGTGTACATATATAACAAATGGGTGCAAAGGGGTATATAGTAGGTGCAGCTCTAACATGACTGAAAATAAAACTTCAGCCTCTCTTGCTTGCAGGCTGCCTCCTTTTTCTACTTCAGCTTTCAGAGCATTGTGAACACTGGAATTAATAATGTTTCCTGCCTCTGCTTTTCTCTTTTTTCTAAAATCATGCTGTAATAACATTGAGACTTCTCCAGAAGTCTCCACAAAATTCAGATGATGAGAGATACTTATATTAATTGACAAAACTGAAGTAAGAATAGGAAAATGACTTCTTCCTCAGATCTCAAGATTTCACTGAAAGAAATTTGCATTTGGTATTTTCCTTACATGGATTGGCCTTTTGGGCATAGATCCAACAGGACAGATTAAAAGTTAATTATTTCCATTCACCTTGCGATATTCAAAATATAAGGTGCTGCCATGCAGAATGTGTATGGGACCTTAACTGGCATAACAATAATAAGCCCTTTTCCTTCTATTCCCAGGTAGCAGAGAAATAATACTAGAGATAACATGAAAAATATTCTTATGTTAATATTTCATTGAAAGATTTTGTACATTCAACAGAAATTTGAAATACTTATTTCCTGTTTGTATCTTAATTCAAAATAACCTAATTAAATTTCTGTAAATGGTAATCTATGTTTCTGTAAATTGCAATCAAGAGAAAACAGTTCATATACTAAAAAGGTAAAATGCTGTAGGCAAATCCCTTCTGCACACAAAGGTTTCTTGACCTAACTCTATTGTTTTGTATTTCAGGTTAAAAATATTGGTCATAGGTGATCTTGGAGGTGTGCTACAGTACCCTCCACATCAAAAAGATCGGCACTAAGCTGCTCAATGAACATATAGAAACAGTTCAACTAACCCAGATGTCACTGGCCTAGGTGACATGGTTATCATCGTCCCCCTTTTAGCACCAAATCTACGAGTGGAAAAATTACGGCCTTCTCAGTTCCTCCAAATTCTCTGTCTATATGCAATTTTGCCATTTTCCTTAGAATACAGAGGTAGCTACTTATAGCCCCACTATAAAATGTGTATTTCTGTTTTAATTAAGTTCATTTGGCAGAAGCTGAGGAACAAGCTGGCAGAATTGGGACTCTCTGGAGGACATGCAACAGCAAACACTGAGGCACGGGACACTCCTGCCTTGGCAGGGCAGTAGCAGGATCTAATCCTGCCCTTTCCCAGTCCTGCTAGTCCATCCTTGGCTATTCTCACAGATGCTGCCAGTGCATTACTACTGTCATTCTAACATTTAAGCAAAATTCTTCTAAGTGAGAGCAAGCTGTAAGTCACTGTAACTATTTTTCGTCAGAATACAACATGTGGGTGATTCAGCATCCATGCCCTTTTCAAATCCCAAGTTCCCACCAGTTCCAGCAGAGGCACTATCGCTGTGCCAAGATGGCACTGTGGAGTGTTTGCTGCGAGTGATCAAGTATTAGGAAGAAAGATGAAAGCACTTGAACAACTCCTGCTAAGAACACACAAAAAGTGGTTGAGCCAAGAAAACGGCCAAAGATCAGTACAGAAAATATGGCATTAACAAAGTTACCAATTGAAAAAGACCTTTAGAATAATACAGCCTCTACTCTCAAACAGAATAGGTCACTGTCAGCTTCATTTGCCTTTTTATTGGAGTAAACAAGACGACCTCAGATGTGCGTGTGACCACTGTGAAGAAACAAAGAATTCAGGGCATATGCGTATCTTGTATATATTATAAGAGTTTTCTTGAGAGACTTGAATGCCCACATATGAGCAATGCCCGTTATTATTATTATTATGTGTGTATATGATTACCAAGAGGTTGTGACCTTTTCTTCCAGGCACTAAGTTTTCTACACAGATATACAACGTGTCAAACAGACTTTCTAGTGCAATGTCAGCACCAAGGCAAGAATATATATCACTTACTGTCTTGATCCCAACCTTTGAAGGGTTGGGATCCCAACTTTGCTTTGGTTGGCTCAGATCACTACTTAGAAATCTTTCTTAAAAAAAAAAAAGTATACTCTTACTAAGAACAGCCAAACTAAGAAACTGGGTTCAAAGTACTTCTGGTTTCCAGGGAACACCAGTATTGACTGCAATGGGAAGTTCAGAGGTGGAAACTCAGACTTCCTCAGCAAGGAGCAAACCAGGACCGGGGAGCCTGAGGAGGAGAGACAGAGACTGAGGAAGTGAATAGCACTGAGACGGAGAACCAGAGCTGGGACAGGCTGGAAATGAGACAGAAGGGATAATCCTGATGATCACCAGGAATTTAGGATACTCAGCATTACTCTTCTAGTATCACAGCAAGAACCTCTGAATCTGGCTTGCAGACAGACCCATTGCTATTCAGTCCTGGGCCACAGGCTATAAATAACCTACCCCAATGTTGCCTGTTCTGCTCACAAAGGTCTGTGCCACATCAACACCAGTAAATAAAATTCACCAAGGAACATTCTCTTACTGTGAGGCCAACATGCACATCCAGACAACTCTCTGGACAACTCTCTCCTCCAAAATAGGGTGGCTACATGGAAGCTGCTGCTGATGGGTCTTGTTCTTAGCCTCAGCCACCACCTGTCCCTGTCTAGGAACTGCCTGAGAGACAGAGAGTTTTAGCCCCAAGCAAAAAAAGCAGTGACAAAAACCCCTATGCTAACAATTTAACAATATGGAAAATAATAAAATCTGTGGATTGGAAAAATAACACTATCTCTAGATCTGTGGACAATATTAAGATCTGCGCACTGCATGGTTTTGTTTACTAGTATAGATGTAGCCTAAGTCCTTATTTTCAGTCTTATTGAAAACATATCTGTCATTTCTAATTGAGGAGAAAGAGGAGAAGAGGAGGAAAAAAAGCTCAGAGAAGCAATGTGAAAAACAAATCAGCACAAAATCTGTGTTAAAATTATACTAAGGCAGTGGAACTTGTATGTACTGTCAGATGAAGAAGAGCTCATCTCAAACTGCTGCGAGGGACACAAATATCTAGCTACTGGCCCTGTAAAAACAAAAATCCTAAAGTTTTGCAATCTTGGATATGAACAAAATACTCCTCCTTTCAGTGTTAATAACATTGTTATTTGGACTTCAATCTGAGAGACATGACATGAGGAGAAAAAACAACTTTTGGAAATTTAGTGAGTAGCTATTGAAAAAATATTAACTCTTCACTTTGCGATAAATCTTTATCGATACCTAAGACTGCAGATCTTGGAGTGCTAGAAGCTGGAACCTCACACAGTACTGCTGAGAGGCAGCTCTGCTGCCCCAACATTTGACCACTTGGTTCTTGTGGCTTTGCAATGGGACTTGCAGCTGCACAACTGGGAATTAATACAGGTTACAAGAGTGAGTTTTAGTCTGGATTGGTTCTTTGCTCCTCTTCACAACGGGCTCCCATAGATGTTTCCATGAGCTTAGCAGTGGGGCAGTGTAGGATCCATCAGCCCAGCTCAGGACTGGCTCTTCCCGTGTCAGCATCAACGTATATCACTCATGGGACCACAGGGCAAGGACAGGCAGCCAAAGCCCTCTCAAAAGTCCCCTTGTGGAAGCAGCTGCACATATAACTCCGGCAACGTGAGCCCAGGTTTGTGGTGCTGTCACTGGTAAGTTTGTAGAAACATTAATAAGAGTAATCAGAAGTTCCAGAAGACCTTTGGGAGCTACCACAGAGCAAAGAAAAATGATATTTTGATCTCTCTCTTATTTAATTTCTCACTTTTGGATTCCAATATCACTGCTGGAATAGGATAGTATCACAGGCCAGTATTGGTACTATGGGAAATTAATTTATGACTGAACATGAGTAGTTCAAGACGTGTCCTGCTTTCAGCTTCCCCCCAAAAAGTGGACTGCATCTCCCAGTTGCCTTTCCCTTGCTGCACTCGCAGCAGATGTAGAGACAGCTCAGGTTTGGCAAGATTTGGCCCTATTCTCCAAGAGGGCAGTTTCTTACTACCTGTAGTGCCTCTGCAGCACAGCTCACAGATAATTACTGCCTCATCAGGTTTCCAAAATGTTCCCCATCCATCTTACCCATTCTTTTCACCAGCTATTGTCAGGAGCTTTACATATTTGATAGTGTAATCTTCCTTTGCTTATTATTTGTTTTTATTATTATTGTACCATTATAATCTCATTATAGTCTTTTCTAGTTTCAATTATTGCATTTATTTTTTTCTGAGTCACTGTAATTGCTTTTAGTTTTTAATAATGTTTAAAATTTCCACTCTCCAAAGCACACATTATCATTCCCATTATAAAATTCAGTTAAAAGGTTGTCAACAGTCTTGGTTTGCTCTAGTCTTGGATTGATATTTTTGCAACGCATGATACATGGAGCCTGCCTTGCCAATGCCTCCAGCCTACAAAGGTAGATTCACTTTTAAACAACAGGCTCATCAGCATATAAGAACTCATAGGAGAACTGGTCTTCATAGTTGTATGGAAGAGAAATATTTTATAACATCCTTAAAGCCTAGGAGCATTATAGACTTATTTTCCAATCCATCCAACTGTGGAAATTCCTGGTTTTCTACTCTGGGTGTGCTTGGTAAAACTACAATTTTATGACAAGACTCTGAACTTTTGTGACTGAGTGACCGTTAAGCTTACAAAACATAATCACATCAATAAAATGTAATAAAGTAACTCCCCTCTGACAGAAAATAAGACGACATTCTCCTCATTTCCCAATTATTTCTCTCAAATGTGAGATTAAGTATATAGCCACCAATCACACAGACCTCCAAAGAAAAATTAAGTAAATAAGATCTGAAAATCAATCATGAAATGTTTTCCTGCACAGGAATCCTGTAACCTGTCAGGAACCCACTTAAAATCAGTACAGCTTTAGTCGGTTGCATAGATTGTCCCTGAGAAATGTTTGCAGAAGCGTTGATTCAAATTCTAATGATGCAGTTATTTAGTTAACAGAGATACCTTTGCTATCACATTTGATTAAATTAATTTACATGTTTCTGATTTACCAGGATTGATGTTTTCCTAGAAATAGAACTAAATGCAACTAAAATGCATTGATATTGTAATATAGGTTGGGTTAGTTTGTTTTTTGGTTTTTTTTTTTTTTTTTAAAGCTTAATTACTCTCTTGTGTAGGCAAGGCACTTATGTAGTAAAAATACTTTTAAAAAATTAGGGCTTCCTTTTTTAAAATAACTTTGGACCTGAATTCATCAACAACTTGGCAACAACCTGAGCCCTTCTTTATCTATGAACATTATTTACAGATGTGCACAAGTCCCACTGTAACAACGACAGAATTTTCTTATGCAACAGGAAAAATATTGGACTACTCTGCTCAGGAAACACTTTTCAATGTTTTGAGAAACATGCCTCAGCACTTAATCCCATGCAAGTCACATTCATCATAGACATCATAAGTGTGTAATATTTGCATACTTTTAAAATTTGACTTTGAATTCAGCAATTAGATGCTTTAGGACACAGCACATGCATTTAATTGTGTGCAAAACCAGATTAGAAAAGTTTGAGTATTTTGTGATACAGGATCACTGGAAGGGGGAGAAGATGGCTCTAGTGGATGGGTGTACTTCTCAGCAAGGCACAGCTTGACATCCTGTTATTCCTTATTGCACTTAACAGCCAGATTCATTCAGAGGTACTGCTATGAAATTGCTCTTCAGCTTGTTCATCTGCATAACTAATGATCACTTCAGAGACAGAAAGATCCATCCATGATAACATCAAGATAAAAGTTAAAAGCTCTGAAGTTACAGACAGCTGGGAATAAGATAGTAATTTAAGTGTAATTTTCGGGAGAATAAGCAGGCTACATTGTACAGGTAACAGGGTGTGATGAAAAAAGCATTTTGGCCTGCTCCTGAAGCCCTTAATTACCAGAAAAGCAAATCACATACAGTTCATTGTTTCACAAAGAGCTGGAAAGGATCATTAAATCATCTAGTTTAGTCTCCATTTCTGCACAGACATTTACATTTTACACAAAACCTCCAGTCAACTTGGTTGTCTAAATCATAACCTTTTAAAGAGGCACACATCAGGTCTATGTAGTGGTCTTATTGGCAGCAGCATCTGCGTCTTGGCCACTGAAACACCAATGCCCAAAGCATTTGCAGAAAAACTACACAGAATAAAAATGAAAAAAAAATGCTGTAGATGGAATAACAAAGAGAAGGGGAAGGGAATTCAGTATTTTTAAAATTTAGTGCTTACCTCACTACAGCTAATATCTAGTTTTATATTTAGCAAAATTGACAAACAGCAATTACAGTCTTAAAGGCAATCAGTGTATGCACCCAGCTATGCAAGTAAATAAGTAAAGCAGCACAGATAAAGATCTTTAGATTTACCTGAAGTGTATTAGCAAGGTATCTGAATGACAAGTACCCTGCAAATTCCCATAAACTGAAGTCAGAAAGGCTAAGGAGCCTGGTGTTCAAAAGTGTTATCATTTGGCTAGGTATCGTAGTGCACGTCTCATGCATATTCTAGAAATACACCCCTGACTCGACAGGCCTGGCCTTTCTGAGCTGAAAGGGTCAACCCAAAATTCCTCATCTATGACAGGTATGAGACAAAAGAGATCTGAGTGGGCAGAGATGAAGAATTTGCCATGGGAAATGGGTGTTTCACTGGCCATTTCCATCACCATCCTCACCACAGAAAAAAATATGCCTTATATGCAGTCTGTCTTGTTCTACTTTTCTCAGATAAATTGAAGAACCTTGTATTAGATGATGCTTTCACTCTGGAGTGATGCTCATCTGGTTCAACCAAAATACACCTCTGTTTCTGAAGAGACAAAGATCAAGCTCTAAGTCTGACTGAGGCATTTTATCCAGATCTTAAGGGGTTTTCGCATTTCTGCATGCCCATCCGTTTTTCCAAGATGATCACTTAAAAAAGGCAAGCAAGAAAAATGGAATGTACTAATATCAATTTCAAGAACACCATTTATAATGCCGAAACCCTCTTCCTGTTCACTAGTCCTCTATTTAAACACTGTATCAGTAAGTTAGCCCTTCAACTCTCAGCTTGATCTTAAAACTATGTGTTGCGTCCCTTGTCCAGTGCCACAGAATAGAAAGAGTTGAAACTTCTGATAACGTATTCTTTGTTACTCTAGTATTGTGACCTTCTTTTCTTGGTCCCAAAGGGCCATTTCATCTTCCCCTAAATCAAAATGATTTTGTTGAAAGGTGTCCAGCTTACTAGACCCAAATGAGATTGATTCATACAACTGTCCACTCTATTCACGGTGTTCCAATTGTTTGTTTCAGATGATATAAGATTTAGAAGATTTTTTTCATATTTACTTCCATTTTAGTGCTGAGTAGGGCTGAACCTGGCTCCACTTGTTGCACAGCCATTCCAGAAACAGCCTTGCTTCACTGCCATCACAACAACCTTTTGAGATCTGTCTTTCAACCAGTGTCCAGCCCATTAAGTCTGCGTTCTGCTATAATGGAGCGATGGTTTTAAAATCATCTGCATCAAGTCAAACAGCTTACAGCACTCTATACACATTTGGCTGAAATTAACTGAAACCTTGAAGAAAATTTCTGTTGGCAAGACCTAGTCTCATAAAAACATGCGAGACCCCCTTACAGAGTCTAAACCTGTAACTGCTTACTAACAAAAAAGATAAGACAGGACTCAGGTTTTATATCAAATGAAACTAATTTGTTTCTGGAGTCATCCTGATTGTTACTTTGAATACTGGTATAATACCGACACACTTATAGAGTTTTCTCAGTTATCCTTGAATTATTCTAGTACTAACAATGAACCAAAAAACTTTCTCAAACAACCGTTTCAGACTCTTGGATATAAATGACCTGACCTTACAGATACTGACATTATTCCTAGATACCACTGGCACAGAAAGTCTAACTGACTTGTATAACACAAGGCCTTGAACCTGAAAAGTCAAATACAGAATAGAAATATTTATTGAAACCCTCTAATTTCTTTTATCATCAATACTGTAACTTTCTTCAGCTACAATGGGTTTACTCCTCTGCTAAATTTTTTTTTGTTCTTAATTTATTTAAAATCCTCCATTATACTTTGTTCTGCCAATTATATTTTTCACTGATGCCCTTGAGGGAACACACTTTTAAGTGCTTTGCTGTATCAGGTCCTCATCAAGGAAGGAGTCAGGCCTACAGAAACTTTCCTATCTGTGATGACAGAAAGCCCGGGAGCCAGTTCCATATCATTTTAATCTACACAGCCATATTTGGAAATAATCTTTGCATTTGTTAACCAACCCGAGATGATCTTGAGCAAAGACAAACCCATTGAACTCTAAAATATTCCATTAATAGATTCCCCAGAAGCATTAGTGAACATCCCAGACAGAAGATAAAGCTACTTTTGGATTGCAAACCAATAGTTAGACCTAAAATTCAATAGAGAATTTTAAAAAAAAAGATAAAAAAATTGAAGCAAATGCTTCCAAAGACCTCAAGAAGTTAGAATTCAGCTATAGTTTCTTCAGGCCCCTTCATTTCAAAAAAACCTAACTAGCACACACGTGCCAAAAAAAGTTGATTAGGTTTTAATATTAAGAAATCTGTAGGAGAAAAAAACCTAGATGAAAGGCAATTATGCAGCCTTTACTATATGCACATATGCCCTTTAATTCATTTGCATAAAATACTTAATGTTCAAAATCATCACTGCAGCAATATGCCTAACTGGATTTGTTTATTTTGTATAACATAAGAAAACAGAGTCATTAAACTCCTACAGATTTACTTCTCAGTGTGTAATTTGAACGTGAACATATTCAATTAAAAACAGTTAAGTAATAAAACTAAGGATTATCACTGGGATGGTAGTTGTTTTATAAAAATATGCCAATATGAAATGCAGAAATAGTCAAGGGTCACTGTAGTCAGTCAACTGATTTTTTACTATCATTTACTCATTGACTGCTGAACTTCCAGTATTATCTGTGCATCCCAAAGTCAATAACTATAACATAAATGGAGCTTTCATGTTAAAAATTCCAAGGCTGAAATTAATGAGAATAGGCTAAATGCTTTTCCTTGCCCTTCTGCAAGGATCACTTCTAAATTAATTCAATGGAATGAACTAGATACTATGGTTAAGCAGATATACAGAAAGAAGAATACTTTTTTAAAAAGTGCTCATTTTACCACAGATGGAGGGCTGGGGGAAGGAAAGAATGGAGAAAAATATATTTGATAATGAAGAAGTTATCATGCCCTAATTCCTATTTAAATGGAAGACAATCCATAACTGAATATATAACCAACTTCTTAAAACTGAGCTTTTAAACTAGGACTTCCTTCTTATGCTTCCAATTCACATACCTTAAGAAGGATTAATTTGTTGGGGCTGCTGTGTTGGCCTATGTCATTTGCTTTTCAACTAATATCAGAAAGAGAGGCAAATGTTTAATAAAATTTTTAAAAAGTTTTAATTTGGGGTTAAAAAATAACTACAGGACAAACATGCTTGTGATCTATGAACTCTGATCCCATTTTCTTACCTCTGAAAGAGGAAATTTCAATGCACTCACATGACACTTGAGGAAAGGACTTTGAAAGAAAGAGTACAAGACAAGATTTACCTTTTTCCAGGAGGTTTAGAAAAAATGGTCAAGGGCCAAGAAACTAACTCAACATTTTTTTCTTGGAAAAGAGAAACCTCAAATCAAGGGCACTAGTTTCCAGATACCTAAAATGCCATTGCAAAAAGAGATAACAATCATCTCTTCTCCATGTGTGTGGTGGACCGAACAATAATATTAAGTTTAAAGTTGCAACAGGGTACATTCGGTTTGAAATATTTTGCACGA
The DNA here is from genome assembly GCF_018139145.2 of Gymnogyps californianus. Taxonomy (NCBI): domain Eukaryota; kingdom Metazoa; phylum Chordata; class Aves; order Accipitriformes; family Cathartidae; genus Gymnogyps; species Gymnogyps californianus. The sequence continues at coordinate 105,469,390 of NC_059473.1, forward strand.
TATCTAATTATCTAATAGTAAGACTAACCAAACAGACCTACATTGCTTCAGAAAGTTGTGGAAACTGTCATAGGCGGCACAACCATCAGGAATGACCTCCAGGCAGGCACACCCGACGCAAGCTCTGTTCAAGTGGAAGAGACTACATGATCTGTTCAAATCCTCCTCCAGACCTAGAGGTCTTCGGTGATTATTTGAATGAGTTAAAATGGAAAAAGGACATGAAAAACCTGTGGCTATCAAATCAGACAGATACAATTACAATGAAAAATGCAGTTTTGTACTGGATTAAACAACATGCCTTTAGGCAGAACTCTTGCATATATCACATTCTCCAAAAAGTCAAAATTATCTTAAAATTATTTGATTAAACTATATGCAGAATTAGTCATCAATTCCATAAGAAATTGGGCATATAGGCAGATTGTGTTATAAGTTAACAGTTACTGTCTACAAGGAAGATACCAAATGTTACAATACAGAACATGCTCGTGAAGACACAGAGAGAGACACTACTCAACCATACCAGAGAGCCTGAATTATGGAAAAGCCTTATCGTGATCTAAGAACTTAGGAAATGCCAATCCAGGGTACTTGGAAAGGAAGAATATTTCTGAAAAAGAAATCCCTGGCAATAGGAATCAATTGTGTTAGAGAAGACGTGCTGCTTGTGGGAGCCTGGAAACTAAGTCTAAAGAGCAACACCACTGTGGTATGACTTCCCTGCCTTCACCCTGGCTGGCCAGAGTGCAAATAGAAAAGACAGTGAAGTTAAAAGAATAGATGCAAATTCCATCCTTAACTTTATTGCCCACCCACAAAAACAAACAAACAAACAAAAAAACTCCCACCAAAACCCAACCACCCAAAACCCCAACAACAACAACTAAAAACCCCATACCTTTGTTTCTGTTGCAAAATGAGCTGACTCTTGGCACTCCCATCCCACCCTATTCATATGGCTTGAGAGACAAAATTCAAGAATTAATGATGTGCTGTGCACATGTGTCCAATGCCAGGAGGAGGCAGGGAGGAACGAAACACCAAAATATTTGTACTGCAACCTAAACCTCCCAGGTTCTCCTAGAATGCTCAAGGTTAAGCCTTGGCTAACATCAGATTCCTTGAATGGCAAAAGAAATATTTCTGGTACAGTATTTATACCTTAGTCAAAAGATCCAACAGGAAGGCAACAAAATTCAAGTTAAATAATGACACAGTTTTGTAGGAAGCCATACGTCTTCTAAAATGCGAAGCAAAGATGTCAGTGACAGTTAAGGATGCTCTGCAGTTTACAGTTGAGAGTAATTTGTCAATAACTTGTATGACAATATGCTAAAAGATTTTTTCAGAGAAATCAGCCGAGCACTACACAATGTCAAATAGCTAAGAATCTGCTAGCCCAAAAGACTACATTACTGATGTGTAAGTATAGTGAATATCAACCTAGGAGGTGTTTCTTATGTGATTAAAATAAAAGAGAGAAAGAAAAATTCAGGTAAGTTATAAAGAACAAAATTAGAAGATCAAAAAGGCAGGCAGCAAAACCAGAGAGACAATAATAAGCGCATAAAATCCTATAGGGAACTGCAAAACATTAGGCATGGAAATCAGCAAAATATCTAATAAAGTGATAAAGCTGCCAAACAAAAAAAAAAAAAAAAAAAAAAGGATGAAAAGAACTACCAACAAGGGAGAAGATTGGAGTTATTGACTATGCTGAGTTATGAAAGGCCCTAAGGAAAAGGAAAACACAAAACATCAGAGAACATATCTGTGATCTGTGATGCTCTTGAGTTACAACTCAACAAAATAAAAATAATGAAATGGCATAGGATGTCTTCCACAAGGGCTTAAACGGTAGAGTTTCAAAAGAAGAAAGATGACTACAGCCTCCTCACACATAAATTACTTGAGTAAACAAGTCAGAGACCAGCTCTAGCAGAAAACAATGAATGCAGCCCAGCAACTATTACTTGTAATGATTTCCAACAGAGTAGTATCTTCATGGCTACAAGGCTGAGATTTTGAAGATGTCCACCTTAAGGTCAAAATCTGCTTTTCACTATGAAGGTGAATCTCACGTCAATTAAATGGACAAGCAATCAAATCTGTCTCAGAGTTTACCCTTTCTTGAATTTTAATTCCAATAACATGAAGTCCAACCAAAACCAAAAAGTCATAGAATCATAAAATGGTTTGTGTTGGAAGGGACCTTCAAAGATCATCTAGTTCAACCCCCCTGCCATGGGCAGGGACATCTTTCACTAGATCAGGTTGCTCAAAGCCCCATCCAACCTGGCCTTGAACACTTCCAATGATGGGGCATCCACAACTTCTCTTCTGCCAGTGTCTCACCACTCTCATTGTAAAAAATTTCTTCCTTATGTCCAATCTAAACCTGCTCTCTTTCAGTTTAAAACCATTGCCCCTTGCCCTGTCACTACAGGCCTCGGTAAAAAGTCTCTCTGTCTTTCTTATAAGCCCCCTTTATATGTTGAATGATGTATGATGCAATCTACTTTCTTTCAAGTTAACACAAGAAATGGAAAGACAGCCATATTGAAGGCTTACAATCTGCTCCCCATGAAAAAAACAAGCAAAATAAAACACTATTATCTCTTTCAAAACCATCTTCTCTGCCTATGCAGGCTGATGTGCCTTCATTAGCACCTTGAGTTCACAGTTATGAAGAAGCTTGTCTCAGCATGGGAGGCTCCCTCAGAGCCAGTCTCTCTGAAGTGGTGGAAAGTATCTATCTCAAGAGTCCCTGTTAAATCTGATGGCCTGCCTAAAGAAGCTGTCTCATTGGATGATACCAAGATGCTTGTGTTTGCACAGACAGAAATAGATACCTTAAGCACCATCCAACAGTCTACTTCTTATTGGACATCAAAGCATTCCGTGCCTTTGAGGAGCACTATTCATCGCCATTGTATCCAAAATCCAAAATGTTTCCAAATCAGATAGATTACCTCATTCCCTGTAGCAACAATGATATTCAGAATACTACTAAAGAATCTGAAAAGAAAAACCTACGAATTGGGGCTTTGGTGTCTCCCACCACCACCACCACAGCAAGGCTTCGAGCAATGATTTGTGTTTCTCCAGATTAACATCTTTCCTTCATTAGCCCCCCCCCCCCATCCCCATCAATTTCTCTAGAGCATTTTTAAAAGCGACTACCATTAAATACAGTTATCAGCTGGTTTTGTTAAATACTTAACACAGCAGGTCTTCAATGAAATAAGCATCATCAATTGTCCATAGCAAAGAAAAAGAAAAGTATCTTGCTTATTGTATGGCAGTTCTCTATAAGTTGCTGAAGTGTATTTACTGTTACAAACTGAAGTAAAGGTGACTGCCTCATTGCCATCCTGCAGCCCAGAGGAAGAGTTCAGAGTAAATTCCCAGTAACCTGAGTGCCAGCAATCTCTTCACCACACCAAAATCAAACAGGCTTCCCCCATCCTAACTTTGACTATTTGAGCTTTGACTTTTTCACTCCTCATAAACCACTCCAGAAGTACAGCATAGGCATATCACTGAGCCACTTGAACAATTTATTCGCAGTTTTAATCTTTGAAAACCTGGCTACCCCTTTCAGCAGTAGTAAGTCATCTTGCAACTGGTTTCACAGAAAGAATGTTCATTTCTAAAACAGAAGGCAAGATCAGTAATCGTGCTGGAATTTAATCGTATCAGTGAGTACGAAGTTTACCTCCTCAACTCAAGCTCCCCGGTTCAGCACATGTGCCTGCAAGACACACGGTCCTCAGGGCTGCAGGCGATGCACTGCATGCTCCGGCCTGCAACCTGCCAGTCCTGCCAGGTAGAGCAGGGGTAGGCGGAGGTCAGCCTCCTCAGCCTCTTTGCAGCGTTTGGCAGGCCAAAACATACAGAGCTCTCATTGCTGCGCAAAACACTTCAAGGACCGCAATTGTGCATTGCTCCAGAAGATGACACTCCACTTTGTGAGATGTAATTTGTTCCACAAAAGGCATATTCTTTATTCTTAGACAGCAGGCTATGCCTTTCCAGCTATGCTTCTGAAAGACCACGCCACATAAGCATGTTCAGAAGAATCACAGGCAAAAGAAGTTCTTATTTTCTGCATTAGCTAGCAACAAGTGTACTTCTGCACTTTAAGATTTTTCTATTTCTGAAGCACTTTATAAACATTACTAAGCACTCACTACTCTCCTCTGAGCTAAGCAAGTATTACCAGCAGTAATGTACTAACCACTGGCACATACCACCCTACCACTGGGTTAGGAAAATGATTAAAGACCGAAGTAAAAGCCCTCGAAGCTAGAAGATAAGCCCTCAGTGAAAATGAACTAGATACTTTACTGTTCGGATGGTCAAATGCACAATACCTGTCACCAGGGTGTGGACGGATTTTAATAAATTTGGACGGATATTAATAAAATGAATGTCCTGCTAAAGAGGAGGCTTATAATACAGTGCATTTGTTTACTGTGTCTTCTTATTATTACAGTTTCCATAGAAACAGGAGAGAGCTAGAAAATTTCAGCACTGGGCAACAAATTCTAATGATCTTTTTAAAAGAATCATTATATATATTTAGTGCAAACAGAATACATCAGCAAGACTTATACTCAGGTATATGAAACATGGATCACTAGTCCTAATGCAGAGGTGCTCATGACTGTACATGATTTCTAAGTCTTTATGGCAACAAAAGAAAGGACACTTCCTTTAACACACATTAGTAACAGTCCGCACCATGCTGGTCCTTCCTCTTCAGGATTTTCACTTTCATATTGCTTCCTCCAACTGCCCTCGGAATGAGCAGGGGAGCAAAAGTACTGAAGCATTTTCAAAATATACTTCCCTTTCCCTGAAGCTTATGTGGTATCTTGTCCCTTACATTTATAATCACCTACAGCTTAACCATGATGTAATTTCTTATGCCTTGTGGGCTGATTTCTGTGACTCACAATTTCCAAATATATTTGTGAAGGTGGTTTATGAATTAAACTTCTGTCAGCTGAAGCCTCCAGCATTGTTCTGCCCATGTTCAGTATGGAGGCTCCTGGCTCACAAGAAGTTTTAATGGTACAGTACAGAGGATCAGTCCTCGGTTTATAAAGGACATTCAAGAAGCCATTATATAAGGTAAGAAAGACTGCAAATGCCCCCATGGCTTTTTGTCATGCCATCGTTATTCTTTGGTAAGTTTAGGTTTCCTATATATACACCACTGAAAATGTTCAGATGATTCATCCCTGGGGTTTGCTGTCAGATGAGCACAGTTGTGAGGTATGCTTCTCGTAGTTTCTCTGGTACTGTACTCTTACCCCTCACTTCTTCCCTGATTTTAAGCTGTGTCCAGGTAAGACCTGGGGGACCCTGGGACAGCAGCCTTGGTCAACAACAAATTCAAGCTTCCTCACTTAAGCATTTAACTACCCAAGTCTAGCAAACCAACATATTTTAATAAAAATAATGTAATCTACAAGTGGCAACATGCATCTGATCTTCTAGAATTACTTTCACAGAGGTATAGTGAAATATTACCTTCCTTTATGGTGAAACATCTTCACCTTCTCTGCCCCTTCCCTGCCCCAATGATCTTTGCCCCAGGAAGGATAAGCTAACAGGAGAGCTTTTGCTGTACAGTACCTCTGCTTTTCCCTGCTTAACAGCATCACTCCTCTCAGCTGGCAGTTTGGGAGAGATTCTCTGGAGATACAGCTGATGTCTCACCCAATGCAGAGTCATACTGAGACGACTAAACCACATGCGTGGAAGCATTTGATATCGTTTAATCTCAAGTGCAGAGGGTGCAGCACGGCCTCTGGTAATATACTTCTACAATAAGCACCCCTAACAGCTTTGGGGATCATATGCATTATTGGTGCAGAAGTGTTTGATATTTCCCGTCATGACAGAACGGAGACAAGTGGTTAAATTACTGCCTGTTGTGCACGATTGTAGACATTACCAGGTGTTATTTATAGTGCCTATTATGTTATAGCATCCCAAAAGACAGGAGAACCATGTCATACAGCATTACTACAAATAAAATCATCCTAGCACAGAAAAAACATTTTAAGCATAGACAATATCACTGTAGTTTATCTTTAAATGGAAAGCATGAACAGCTCAGATGTTTTGATAACAAAATGTATGTTTTAGTACTCCTACCCCACCAGCTAATACAAGAAGAAATAGGAAGGACAGGAAAACTTGTACATTAATAAAGTCAGCTGAAAGAAAAAAGGTACGTCTGGAAGAAGTCTCCACCAGTACGTCAGTGGGAGTGGGATGTCCTTTTCTGGAAAATGCACAGCTGGAAGAAAAGAGAGCTCTCATGGTTTTAATCATGGAGAGGCTTGTATGCTACTTCTTTTTAAATCTGTTATTCAATCCTAGGGAGTTAAATACAAGTGGCAGAAAGTTAAAGTTAAAAACTTTAACAAGTTAAAAACATGTGGCAGACTACCCCAAATTAAGCAGCATGCTTTAGAGCAGACAAATATTGTTCAGGCATCTTATGAAAATAAAAAGTTATCTAACACTATGAGCATCTTAGATACAGAACCCAATTCCCCATACTCTCCCACTCTTCTAGTAAAAAGGGGTGGTGGGGGAGCAGGGCAGGTGGAGAAGGTCAAAATAAAGCAGACGAGTTTATTGAAATAGATTTCTTTTTAGAAGTTAGCAATGTGAATTCTAGTTCTTATTTTTTCTAACTTACATTCTTTTTGCAAGAAAACTTTTATGACAAAATCCATTATTCCCACATCCCCTGAAAAAAATGTTTTGCTCTTCAAAACCTTGAGAGCTTCCACAAAATTGGGGATTACAATACAGCTGAAGTGAATCTGGGAGAAAAGATTGATGGTCACTTCCAATGCTGTTTCCATTGCTTACTCCTCTCAGGACTGGGAGTCTTCCCGGATCATGAAAGGATATATTTTTAGGATAACAATCTACTTAAACAGTTGAATTGCAGTTTAAGGGAAAAAGGAATATAATCAACATGTTAAGAAATTGGTAGCAAATAAAACATATCTATTACTTCTATACTTTACACAACTGAATTATGTATGATTAACACGTACCAGTCAAGAGATCTGTCCTTGCTTCCGAGTTGCCTCAAAGTAGCTGGAGAGAGGCAAGACATTACTGAAATGTGTAACGCAGATACTTCTGTGTAGGCACCCCTGAGACCTTTAAAAGCTGAGGGAATAGTTTCTTTTGGCCCATGATCAAATTCCTCTAGTGGTAATGAAATATCAGTGTAGTCTACTGTACCCATGTGAAACCAATGAATGCCAGACTCCTCCAGCATTACAGCTATATTCCTCTGAGACCTATATGAATTCCCTGTGCTCCTCACCATTGACTGGTAGTTGTTCTAGAAAACAGTACTAGCATTTTACCTTACTCACTGTATGAGTAGAAATGTCTATCTTTCGATTTCTCTGCTCAATTACACGCTCTTTAATTCTACCCACACACTGCACTGTGTTGGCCAAGTTGTACGTTTTGGCAGTGGACCTCAAAACCGTGTTCCTCCGCAAGAGAGTACCTGTGTATAGTACACTCACACACACATACGCACCCCCTCAGTCCATGTGATTTATATACTGCCTGGGCAACCGTTTCACAAAAAGATGAAAGCACTAAAAAATAAAAATCCCAAACTCTGGCATATAGAAATCAGTCATTCTACATACTGCTTTCATTTAGCAATACTTGGTCACATTACTAACATGACCAGTTATCAGAGCTGCCTGCAGTTTTTGCTGCTGCTGATGTACACTTCTCCCTTCCTTCAGCAGCTGAGCTGTACGCATTGGGAATGCTTTACGAAACATTTCAGAAATAAAGGTCAAGTAAGCTTTCTTGCAAGAGATGCTGTTTTCTGGAGAGAATTTCCTTCCTACACACCTTCAGCCACCAGGGCTCTTATGATGTTAGGCAAAGAGACTGCAAACACACATACTCACTCACATTTCTGCCTCTAGAATTAAGCTTCACTGAGTTAAAGCCCCTTCTTCAGCCCCTGCTCCCCGCACATATATGAGGGTGAGACTGTTGTGAAAGTCCTATTTTACAGCTAACAATTTATATCCAGTCCCGAGAGCACAGGGGCTAGTCAGCACTCGCCTTTCAGGGGAACACATTTTATTGATCTTGGAACATTTAACGTGACATCTAAGCATCAGTGAAATCTCTTGCTTAGTTTTTTAAGACTACGTAGTTTTGGGTGAAGCACAACCGTGACTTCTCACAACAGTAATAAGAGGGGAAAAACATCTCTCGGAAGGAGCTAATTGTAGTGGAGGACCTTGAACTCCAAAAAGGACTTTGTACTATGCTAGCAGCCAACTAGGACACTGTGCAAAGACTGAAGCACCAGCGCACTGTGCTGTGACCACGCTTCTTACTCCGTAAGCAGAATAGCACAGAGATCTGCGCCAGCTGGAGTCTTAAAACAGTTTTATGTTCACATATATCCAGTCTCCTGGCCTGTCGAATTATTTTAAGTGGACTAATATGTGTTAATTAGCTCTATACCTGGAAGTCTTGATACTGAAGTCTGAGGATCTATCGATCTTGAGATAATAGACCTGATCCCTTTGAAGTCTGAGTCTACCCCAAACTGCCTATATTTTTGCACCACACAGAGACCAGATTTTAGTGGATTAAGCTGGACAGTCCTAGTTAGATACAAAACCAGTAAGACAAGGCAGTCTTCTAGCTAGTTTGAGACTGAAAGTATATAGTTCCTTATTCTAGCTAGACATTTAGCAGTACTAAGAAGTCTAAAATGATCCAAAGGATGCAAACTAACTTTAGAAGACAATTTCTTCCACAGCCTGCAGGTTTCCTCTTAACATCACTGCAAACTATCTGCTTTTCAGTGCCAGTTGTGCCTTATCCAGATTCTGAATCCCTGGGAGAAGTGGAAAAAACGTCCTGGTCCCTTATGGCTATTCACCCTTCTTGTGGTTTAACCCCAGCCAGCAACTAAGCACCACGCAGCCGCTTCCCCCTCCCCCCTCCCAGTGGGGTGGGGAGGAGGAAAGGAAAAAAAAAGTAAAACTTGTGGGTTGAGATAAGAACAGTTTAATAACTAAAGTACAATAAAATACACTACTAACTAATAATAATAGTATAATAATAATTGTAATGAAAAGGAATATAACAAAAAAAGAGAGAAATAAAACCCAGGAAAAGACAAGTGATGCACAATGCAATTGCTCACCACCAGCTGACCGATGCCCGAGCAGCGATCCACCCCTCCTGGCCGACTCCACCCTGTTTATATACTGAGCATGATGTTCTATGGTATGGAATACCCCTTTGGCTAGTTCAGGTCAGCTGCCCCGGCTGTGCTCCCTCCCAGCTTCTTGTACACCTGCTTGCTGGCAGAGCATGGGAAACTGAAAAGTCCTCAACTTTTAGGATAAGCGCTACTTAGCAACAACTAAACCATCAGTGTGTTATCAACATTATTCTCACACTAAATCCAAAACACAGAACTATACCAGCTGCTAAGAAGAAAATTAACTCTATCCCAGCTGAAAACAGGACAAACCAGTGCTGCTGATCTTCTGTAGATATGAGAAAAGCTAGAGAAAAACACGGATGAAAACCAAAGTTTGGGTAATAGGCTGATATTCACTTTGTAGGCTGTTGTGAGGGGAAGAGAATCAGGAAAACAAGAAGTGAAAACCCACCCACTCAGGAATATTAAAATAAAAGATCTTGGTATCTTTACTCAAACCTCCTGGTTTTTAACTATTTAGGTTACATTCGTTCCTACTATAAGATCACCTTTCCAGAATTGAACTAGTACTAAAGAAAAACAAGTAAACAAAACCCCTTTCTTTTTCAAGTCTCTAGCCAGTTTTAACATACTCACCCAAGTCAACCAAGTCTTCTGGAAGAAGAAAGGTCACAGACTGAAGTATATGAGAGTTTCTGTAGTGTAAAAATGGGACATTAGATACTAGCTAATCAAAGATGATGCCATGTTTAGGGAACCGTCACATGTCATGTTAGAGAACTGCTACACTGTGCATTCTCTTCTGAACAAATCTGGCGGGTGAAAAAAGGCTCATATTTCAGTAAGTTACAATCAAAACATGTCAGGTTTAGATGTACACTAGTGCAACATACACAAAAGAGGTGAGAAGTGGAATTTGTTAACCTAGATGACAAAATCCAGCGAGAGGGAAGACAGGATAAACAGCCTTCAGGTATATAAAAGGTATCTGCCAGGAGCTGAGAAACAGGAGGCACCCACCGTCCACACAAGTTAATGAGCTTAAGGTGCAGCAAGGAAGGCTCAGGCTATGTATCAGGAAAAGTTTTCGCTGGTGAGGTTGGAGGAGCTGAATAAAAGGCACGGAAAGGCCACACAAGCATCTGTCAGGAAAGAGGTGGGTATAGCTGATCCTCCTTGGGGCATGGCGTAGGCCTGCTCCCTCCCTGTGCCCGACTTCGTGCTAACTTGACTGGTCACTTCTGGCCAAAATAAAAGAAACAGAGGTCTGGCCTAGAGATCCCAGATCTCCTCTTCCCAAGGATAAGCTAACACAAAGTCATGGCTGGGGTTCAGCCACTGGGGAAAGGGCAGAAGAGTGTATATAAGAATACGCTGCTTGCAGTAAGTAGAAATTTTACCTCACCATACACCCATTTGTACGGCGACTGCTCCACAGTCCTGACTTTGCTGATATGGTAGTATCAGTAACGTGGAGGAAAAGAGGAGAGCAGGAATCTCTAAGGAAACATGAGCGCCCTAAATTATGTTCTGAATGCATTAGATGATGTCTTTTGTTTCAGTTTCAGTCCGGAGCATTTAAATTAGATCTTCTCTGAACTGGATGTTTTCCTCCCCCAGGTTCATGTGGCACTATTCAATTAATTACTGTCAACATTTTTCACAATGCAAGCTACGTCTGACAAGAAGTTCTGTCACAGGTTATCACCTCTGCCACTGGGTATTGCCTCACACTCTTTCATCAGTTTATCCTTGCACAGTCCAGTTCAGTTCTCCCTTCTTCATCCTTTAATGGTGATCCCCGACACCTCTACAGAGTTATAGTAACAGGTATTGCTCATCACAGCTCTAATGACAAGTTTTATTTATTTTTTATTTTGCAAAAGTTGGCATCGTATGTTTAGCCAACTAAAAGCAAAACAACCTTGATACCAAGGTATAAGAACATCCGGATTAACTAGAAGATTAAGAAAATACTTACTCTTGCTTTATTTTCGCCCCTCTAATTCCCATTTCCGTGGAAACCAGGCTGGAAAGTACCAGCAGGCAGCCTGCAGCTGAACATCTGAATGAGAACGCTCATATTGAACTCAGCAAGTAGACAGCAGGTGAAATCTGCAGGAACTGTCTAAAAATCTATAGCTACATCTTGAAAGTAAAAGGATAATCTCAGTTTAAGAAAAGAATTTCTAAAGAGGATGATACATAACCCTAGTGAATATTCTTGCATTGCACCAGCTGATAATCTGATTTTCTCTTCTATGAAACACAGGAATAAAAATTCTTTATCTCAACAGCACAAGACAAAAATTCATCACAATTAATTAAGTACTTCAAAATGTTCAGATGGAAGATGATATGCTAATGAATATGGTAAGTTATTTTTGTAACAGGACTTTGGCTTCTGAACATTGTCCTGTAATCCCTTCTGTGAAATCAAACTGGCTGCTGTACAGTTCATACATACGCATTGTGAGCCCAGTCATTTGGATGGCTCTTCTTACAAATATCCATTGCATTTGAATAAATATATATATGAAAAAAATTAACTAGTAGTTAGTAAAATATTTGCTAGTTATAAAACACATTGGTTTTGAGCACCAATCCACACTCCTTTTATTTTAAAAGCTACTAAGGCAACACAGTTGTAGATATAGTTAAGGAAAAAAAAAAGCAATGTTAACTTCTTTATCCAATTTAGTAAAGTTTAATGCAGGAGTTCTTTTTAATACCATCTTAGATTTTTCTCCTGTTCAATATTTGCTCTTCAAGCAACAGGAAGAAAAGCAAACAAGCTAAGGATGAAACATTACAGTCTTGGGCTATACTTTACCCAAAGAAGAGATTGGTTATTATTAAACTCCTGCTTTTGTATATAAAGCAATTACTACTCTCTCAAGCAGATATTACTCATTCTTTGCAGAGAGCAGAACATTGGTCACACTTTTTTTCAATGTAATTTTAGCCAATGCAGTGAACAAAAGAGAATGATTATAACCAAGGATTTAACATCTTGTGCAAGAGAATGATTATAACCAAGGATTTAACGTTTTGTGCAAGTTCAATATCAGCACACAAGAGCTGACCTGAAAATGGATGATTAATAAACTTCAGATGGCATAAATCTTTTTTTTTTTTTAAGAGTGTTGTTTAAAGTTTAAAAGAGCTATTTATCAGAATCAAGTCAGTGAGATAGGTGCAGATGCTTTTTATTGTACCTATGTTCTCCTTCATTATGAGAGGGGAAATTCAAGCTTAAAGCATCAAAGAATGAATCAACCCAAGAAGCTGTTAGTGACTATTGATTCATTCCTTCCTTTGGGATCTTCAGTGGAAAAAATGAGCCCAAATTTGCAGTCCACAACATATTAAACTCATGGCTATGAAGGAAAAGGATAGTACAGAAGCTGTTTGTGCAATTCCCTTGCATGACAGGAAACTACTAACTGTGTACTAAGAGTACAACAGCAGCAGACAAAGCACACAACTATCAGCATCTCTGCAGTGCAAGAATGTCCATTTAACAGCTGCAGCAATGGTAAAAATTGCGGAGAGCACCTTCTGGTAATAAGTCCCATCGATAACTCACATTTTACTGCACCAAGTATATTTGTGCTCACCTTGAGGATCATTTACTGTGCTAGATCATGATACAGGGAGCTCTGGGATAAACAAAAATCAAACTCCAAATAATTCACTTATCTGGTCTAAGACTGCTTAAACACAGCATACACAAAAGTATAATCTTTCAGATATATTTCCTCTTTTTATTTGTATGAAATTATCTATACCTAAACTACCCACATGTACTGCCTGAATAGTTCTATTCCAAGCAAGACTGGAAATAAAAATAAATTTAAAAAATACATAAATTTAAATAAAAAGCAGCCCACATCAGGGTACATTGACTTCTCTGTTTCAAAGCTGCATTCCTACCTCTCAATTTTTGATTTTTTTTAGGAATGCCAAAACATGTTGTATTTAATGGCTATCTTCATTTCGAGGGTAGAAACCAAGTGTACTGCTCATACTGTGTGAACAGCTCTCTAAACCATTATCATAACTAAGAACCTTGCTGAGGGGGAAGGGAGGGGGGAAGGACAGCCTTAGCATCTGTCTAAGGTTTACAGAAGTGATCACGCAGTAACGAGAGGGACTTCTGACTTGGCTGAAGAGCTCCCGTTAGCAGGGGATGGATCACTGCTGGGAAATATTTATAAAGGGAATTAGAGCTGGCTGCCTGTGTACACAGAGGGTGGTGAATGTCCATCAAAAGGGGTGGGTTATTTCTCCCAGCTGGAGCTGGAGAGAGAGAGGGTTGTAATTCAAGAAAATAAGCAAGCTGCTCCCCACCAGGTCATTAGAACCTTCACACTGTTTCCCCTTATGATCTTGGTAGTAACACCTGTACAGAGCATGTAACTGCTTTTCTTCCAATTAACATTATAACCACTAATGCATCCCAGTTGTTGCTGGCTGGTTAAGTTATGGGAGATGGAAAGAAACTGAGAAGGGACATCAATACAGCTCTTACTGTATGCTTATGGCATATAAGAAGGAAGTGCAGAATAAAGGTGTCTGGTCTGGGATCTTTTGCTTCTTGAGGCATAGGGTATGTAACAAATACAGGTTCTGGATACCAGCTAACATGATAGTGAACACGAATTATGCCAGTGCATGCTATATGAACTTTCAATTTAGTAATGAAAATATATTTATTATTAATGGAAAGCCACAAATAAATTAACACTTAAGAAATGAAACACCACTGTCTATTAGAAAAGCTTAATGCAACCAACCAACTAGCAGCACTCAGTGTTTTATGCAGAGATTGAGATTTTGTAAATGTTTTACATGTTTGAAAAATGAATCATTCTTTAACCTTTGAAACACCTAATCTTGTTAAATATGTGTCTTCTTCCAAAACTGCATTGCTGTGGAACAGCTGAATTACTTTTTTTATCCTCCCTTTTGAAAGGCTCTGCAGGAGATGTTTTTATAGCCAAATTATAAGCACTGAGAATAAAAGTTCATGCTAGAAGTACTAACACACTGTCACCAGGGGAAGGTGATCATCACTCCCATGTACCTTTCTTTCCATGCATAGCTCTCTTCTCCAGCTTACAAATACAGAATATCAGTACTGACAGATTAAGTGTTGCCACTTCAAACTCTTACACAGTGCAGGAAGAGACAGTGGGACATGCAATTTTCTAGGGTTGTCATGGTTTAACCCCAGCCGGCAACTAAGCACCACGCAGCCGCTCGCTCACTCCCCCCCCACCCAGTGGGACGGGGGAGAGAATCAGAAAAAAAACCTCATGGGTTGAGATAAAGACAGTTTAATAGGACAGAGAGGAATAAAAAACAATGATAACAATAATATGACACTAGTAATACTAAAACAATTAAACTATACAAAGCAAGTGGTGCACAATGCAATTGCTCACCACTCGTTGACCGATGCCCAGTTAGTTCCCGAGCCGCCCCTCCCAGCCAACTCCCCCAGTTTATATACTGGGCATGATGCCATATGGTATGGAATATTCCTTTGGCCAGTTTGGGTCAGCTGTCCTGGCTGTGTCCCCTCCCAGCTTCTTGTGCCCCTCCAGCCTTCTTGCTGGCTGGGCATGAGAAGCTGAAAAATCCTTGACTTGGTATAAACACTACTTAGCAACAACTAAAAACATCAGTGTGCTATCAACACTGTTTTCCTACTAAATCCAAAACACAGCACTATACCAGCTACTAGGAAGAAAATTAACTCTGTCCTAGCCGAAACCAGGACAAGAGTACAGGCAATCTGGGGCCATACTACTTTTAAGGCTAATTGCATATATTCCCCAAGAATCAAGGTTAGGCTAGGTCTGAAAGGCAGCCAGATGAAAGGATGGCCTAGCAGCACTGGCCTCATTGTTTCCAAGGGCTCATTTCTTTCTCTGGGGTACAGCTCCTGTGCTAACAGCGTGACAGAAGCTGGTCATGGGGGCAGTCTTGAACGAGGAGCCCAAGACCCCCAAGCTGGCCACGTGTGAACTGTTGAATGGATATAAACAAGTGGGGAAACTACTACTGCATCTCTCCCTTTCACCCATCCCTACTCCCTACAGCATGTGTTCTTCCCTAAAGGTTTTGTACGTCTTATTTTATGCTTCTTCCCCTCTTTCTTCTCCCATCCCTCCCCCTAGTCCATCTCTATACTTCCCTCCTTTTTATCAGGAGCAACACCTAAGTCTGCACATCATTGTTAAATTCCTCCAAATAGCAGCAGCCCAACACAGACATAGACCTACAGCTTGCAATCAGGCAATTTCTCTGGGCTCACTTAATGAGAATGGAGCTGGACAAGATTGCATTCAAATGTATACATTTGAATGCAAATAGCATGTTCCACATTTACACAAATTTAATGAATGTTATCTTCTTAGTTTGGACTAGCTGATTCAGACATAATCAGACAAGAAAATGGTTCACCTATCTCTAATAGACTCAATGAATCAAACTCAAAAATTCAGTCATTCTTTTCCTCCAGAAAGGAGCTGAAAAATCCCCCATGTCCTGTCTGAACTCTCCTTCTCCTTCTCTCTGCCAAGTATTTAAACACCATAAATGGGGGAAATGGGGAAAATGGAACACAGACATCATTTACTTTGCACCTGCTGGCAACTCCCAACTATATAATAGGTAGGCATAAAAATACTTACTGCAGCAGTCACACAGAAGCAATAGAAGTCACAGTTATTTTCATACCTAAGTGTGCTTGAGTTGTACAGCAGTTGTTATGTTCCAAAACCTGATAGGTTTCCTCTTCAAAGAGCTTAGTTCAAAATTTTCAAAACCAAATTTTACATTAGCAAGCTCCTCCCTTCTCTTATGTCCAAATGGAGGGACTTTTGAAGGTGACTGGGATTTTAGATAAATGGGTTTCTTGATATTGATTATAAAGGCATATTTCACCCTCTTTAGATAAATGGTCAGTCTTACTGCCCAACTCCAGGCCATCACTTCAGGTAACACTGGCTTTGATATCCACTTGATACACTTCTGTACAAGTCAAGAAGAGTTTGGTCATCAAAGGAATCTGGATCAAATTCTCATATTACAAATAAAAGAAAAAAAAGATAATTGGCACAGGATATTAGCACAGGAGCACACAGACTGGGCTGAGGTCATTATACCATGATTCCTTAGTCCAGTTTTCAGGAAAGCTTGAAATAAATATGAAGGCCAAAGTCTGTCTGCAATCTGTTCACTCATTATAAACTTTCACGTTCTTGCTAGAAGAGGTGTATTTTTAACTGTCTTGCTATAGTACTTCTCCCGTGTTCACAGATGAAAATGGACATGAGATTTTAAATTTCATTTGAGCCGTTGCAGGTAACCACAAGTCACACTACAGTTCAACACAGTTGTCAAGTTCTCTATGCAATTACCCTTAGTGCAAACTATGCCTGAAATACAAGTAATAGCAAGCCAAGGAACAAACCGGTTTATTTTAATGGTAGCTATTGGGGGAAGGGTGAATGAAGCCTTAAGAGCTGCAAGCAATCACGTATGTTCTATTAAGAAGATATCAAAAATAAGCTATATTTTTTCTCCTACTTTTCTGAAATTAGTCTGTTAAATCAAACTCACAATTGCATATGCAGTTACTTTCACCCAATTTATAAAATTTTAAAATAGGTTTTTAAACTATTTTAAAAGAAATTGTTTTTCCTGTAATAAAAGAATGTAAAATTAAATCATCACTTTCTTCTCATCCATGTTATCGTTCTCATCAATTGATTTTTCTGGTCACAAAGGTATTACTTTAAGTCTCCTCCTGCACAATAGCAAGGCATCATTAGTGATACTCCTTCTGTCTACTCCTCTAGTTTCTGAAAAATAAGGATAAAGCAAGCATTTATCTGCAGTCAGAGCTATGCATAAGACTTACTGCTTAGCACCTTTGTGAATCAACAGGACTAGACTGCAGACTCCAGTATTAAACCGCTTTTCTTGCCAAAATTGTAAATTTATAATTAACAATAGAGACACTTCAAAAGTTCATACAAATACCTTTATAAGCCAGACCTGATAGCAGTCTCTACAACAGCAATAGCTCCAGAAAGGTAACAGAATACACAAAATCTTCACAAGAAAGCAGGTAATTTAAACAAAACATCCAAGCAGTCACTCCCTAGAAAAGAACTTCAATGACAGTAAATAGCAAACAAGACTTCTCTATATTATCCAATTTGTGTTTGCATTTCTCTAATTCATATTACAACATTAACTAATTAAGAAAAAAGTTTACCTGTGTTCCTGTCAGGTAAAATACAGCAATGCTTCTGCAGTATGCCAGGCAGAACCTGTTGCAACAAAGAAAAAGACGTTAATGTACATACGTATTTTAACATCATATGAAGAAGAGCCGATGATTGCTGGAGTGCATATGTGATCAAGCTTTGTGCTCTCATACTGCATCCAAATCAGCTATCATGCAATGCAAATGTGAACCCCGCTCATTAGGAACTGCACACAGAGAAGAATCTTACAAAATTACCTGCTTACTACCTGCCTGTAAAGTTACTTTCACCCTCTCCCATAGACTACAATATTAAGAAGTTGAGTAAAAGAACATAAGACCATAATTAAACATATTCAACTTAGAAAGACAGTATGTTATCAGTCAACAACACTGCTGTTCCTCATTTTGCACATGTGGACCTAGGGTTATGAGATCTAGCTTTTCATAAATCACTCAGGACCAAATTCCAAAGCATAGCATTTCCCTCCTCACACAGCCAGTTCCAGCAGACAACACAAAACCCCAGAAGCTTGAGTAGGAACCTCAAGGGAACGGGGACAGGGAAGATCCCAAGTTTGTGGTTCAGCAGGTCCACCATGCTGAGACACTGCTGGCAGCCAGTAAGAAATGCTGCAGAAGCCTCCTACCACCACTGGCCCTTCCTTACAGGCAGGACCTCACCCTTCTTCACAGATTTACCCATTGAAGTCACCTGTTTTGGTGCAGACAACCAGCTTTGGTGCTTCTACGAGCAGCAACCTGTACTTGAAGCACCCAAGACCTTATTTTAATCTGACTTTTAAATGTATAATTTACACCCTCTACAATGCTGTAAGCATTGGTAAAACTGTAGCTTATAATTTAATGGCTTTTCCTTTCCTATTTCTGAGAAAAAGCCAATTAAAAATCATGCTCTGAGATGGCTTCTTTAAATTGTCTCTTGGAGGTCAACATGCACCCTTTAAAGTCTGAAAATTAAAAAAAAAAAAACCAGTTAGTTTCTACAGACAGGAGGCCAGCATAACCACTGTCTGGAAATGCTGGGCTTCTAACCTCTAAGACCGCAAGCACCACCACAGCTTGCACTGAGTTTTGGAAATTCAGAAAGAAAAATCCTTTAGGGAATAGAGACATTTTTATTTTTCACAAAGACTGCTATTGCTGTTTGGCCAAGGTTAATAGCTAGAGATGAGACCACTAAGAGTCAGCCATGTACTGCCCCTGAAGCAGCATGATACGTCCCCATCCCTCCCTGCAGGACTTCTCCAATACACGCTCCAGTAACCCCAAGGGGATGAACACCTTAGCTTGTGTGTCCTCCAGCACAACAAATTAAAGTCTTAAGAAACTTGCTGCACCATGCTTCCTCCTGAATGCACACATGCAGAGGCAGGGCCATTGCAAAACTGTGCTTTTATTGCCATTATAACTTGAAGAGTCAGCCTGTGGTCAGAAAGCTGCCCTGGACAAAAATCAGTGGGTAGAACTGACAGAGATAAGAACAGTTTCCTCCCCAACTCCTCTGAACTCTACTGAAGGCAGAGCATTTAAATGTAATTCTTACAAAAATAATTCACTTATTCTGGCATAATTCTAAAGTTAAGCTTGTGGATAAAAGGGAAAACAAATTGGGTTTAAGCAGCGGATGTTAGGCACAGGGTAATCAAGTCAGTTCCCCAGAGATACATCTCAGCAGATGCCCCCAACAGCTTATCAGGAAACCGCTTTGTTGCAAATAAAATTTATGGTCACATTTGGGGCTTTATCACATTACTGTACACACATCTTGTAAACGTGTCTGACTTGCTAAGTAGCTTATTTTTCTCAAATTCCTTCTAGCTCACTCTTTCACACATGCACACACGCAGACTTTTGTCCTGGAGAGGTGTAGGTCTGTAACTGCCGGTGCTTCTGGAGGCTGCCAGACCAGTGCTTCCTTCCCTAGACATGACACAGGACCTCACGGGTCACCCACGGCCACTCTTGAAAGTCCACAAAATTTGAGGGAAGAAGGAAAATATACGTTAGGTTCACAGCCACCTGCTTCCAAGGTATGCACTGGTCTTTTAGTTCACTCTGTTGCAACCCCGTTTAACCAGCTCCCACCACCCTGAAGTTAAGGTACTTGACATTACAGGTCCCTGGCTACAGAAACACCCTCACCAGGAGGCAGACCAAGCTGAGGCACACGTGTGGACATCTCGTACTTCCAAATTTCTGCATGCTCAGTTATACCAGCTAAGTACCGTCCTTTCTCATCTCTTTTGGTCTACACAAGACCTTTCAAAAAGTAAATTGCTTCCTTAAGTAGAAATCCTTCTCCCTTGAAGGAGTCTCAAAACTAGCCTGTTTGCTTCAGGGAGGACTATTTGAGGGAACAAAGTAGGACTTGAACCAAAGTATCAGCTTGCCTTACCACAATTCACAGGCAGCAGGCAGCTTGTATTTTAAGAAGAATCAATAGCACGAATAACAATCTTCTGAAAACCACACTTATCATTCTACAGTGTTTCTTAAATTTTAAAATAAAAAATCCAGTAATTCTTAGGGGTACAACGTCATATGTACAAACTATAGCATTTTCCTTATGGCCACGGATATAAATAACAGCACAGTCTTATAGGCATTGAAAGCATAAAAATTAGAAGCAGAGAACAAAGAAATCCTAAAACGAACAGAGACAGTCTTTCAAAGCAGTGTAACATAAAGACTGAATTTTAAAAAAACAGTCTTACTCAGACATAAAGTAACATTTAGTTCCTAGTGAATCTGTCACATTTTCTTCCCCACATCACGAACCATGGAGAAGCATTATGAATTTATTATGAGCACCCAGTTAATCAAATTAAGACTGAAATTAAAAGAAGAGACAGAAAAAGCAGGTCTGGAGTAGCAAGACAATTTCAATGGGGGAAAAAAAAAGCTCTAGAACATAATTTTTCCTTCCTGGTAGACTGGATATAGATAAGAGAATAGTCATACTGAAAAGCACAAGCTGGAAGAACATTTATTTGTCTCTTCCCTTCACTCTCTTAAGTGTAAAGTAGGCAAACAGCATGGCAGAGGCTAAAACAATGCTTCCTTCTCCCAGCCCTTTAACATGTTTACGCTGCACAAAGCCAGTTTCTGGCTGGTAGGAGTTTGATATCAACCTCCCACATACTTATCTACAGTATACAGATTTTTACACTGTACCCATCTCCATGGTATCCAAGAGCCTCTTCACACTGCTCTCCTCCCACTTTCTCTCCACTCTGTTTCTCTCCTCCCTAGGGAAAATGACAGGAGAATTCCTCAGCAAAACTGTCACCTTTCCCTCTACATGCCTCTCCTTTCCCCTGCTGCTTTCCTTTCATTCATTTGCATGCTGTAATCCCCAGTTTATGCCTTAAAATGCCTTATGCCTCAGAGCTTTTTCTTTAATTTCACAGATAATCCCTAGATTAATTTTTTTTTTTTTTTTTTTTTTTTTGTTTGAAACTTTACCTACGCAGGCAATTGAGTGAGAATCTTCACCCAGGTCAGACCTGGAGTGATTTCTGCTGTAGAAATCAAAACATGGGAGCAACTGGAGGGATTTACATGCAGGGAAAAAACGACAGAGAGAATGGAAGATGTTTTTAGAACATTCTTCTTTTCCCTCAGCAAAAGAGAAACAGGTTTCAATTACATTAACCGGTGATTTGACCTTCAGCTGTTTTATAAACTCTCAGCTGGGAGCTAAGACATTGCAATACTAAATTAAAACTGGACGCATAGATGCAGAAACAGAATAAATAATACAGCAGGTGGTATGTCCTTAACATCAAGGTGCTTCCCTCGCAGTAGCCAAATTAGCTCTGGTCCACAGTATACACTTCGGCAGTTACGTGTAGCAGGAACATAGTCTTTGCTCACGGTGCCAAGTTGAAAGCTTCCTCAAATTCAGTGAAAAATTCTAATTGATGTTGGTGGACATTGATCAGGACCTACTTACATTTGTTTTCACTACAGCTTGCTGTGCTTAGAGATATATAAATATATAGCTGCCATAATTAGTGTTCAAATTTTTACTTGTAGGTATATGTAATATAGGTATGCAGAAAGCTTCTTAGAGCAGCACAGGGTAGTTACATAGCTGTTTACAATTTAGTAAAGCTCATATTTTTATATGTTTGCTTGGAAACTTTCCTTCATTTCATAAAAATAAAACATCTGAGTCCTCTGAGTGTTCAGCATGCAATACTTTTTTAGAGTGGTTTAACAAGAACTAGAACTAATTCCTAAAAAATCATGTTAAGTTTGGAAAGTACTAACCTCTAACACAATTCAAAAAAAAAAAACTTACAGAGAAGCAGAAACATGTGAAGCAAAATAATTCTAGTATGGACAAGTGCCTCTGTGAAATGGATATCTACTCACTTAAAAGGATCTGCTGCACAAAGATGTTCAGGCCTTTCTATGGTACTGAATGATAAAAAATGTTTTGCTTTCTACTCCACTTATAATTGGACTGCTAAGATGGCCACAGAAAAGTGAGCTGGATACGATTTTCCTCTGTCCATTTACATTTTTTTCTGCTGAAAAGTAAATCAACTGAAAATGAATGTTTAATGGGTCCAAAATCACAGAACACCCAACTCAGGAGTCCGAGTGCTCTATAGGTGAAACTCAAGGCAGAAGTTAACAAGGATTTATACTGTGGTTTGTAACTTGCCAGAAGGAAGGAACCTCAACTTGAATTTCAGGTCCCAAGCTGAGATATGATATTTGTCTCTGCTTTTTACATCCTAGAAATCCAGTAATCCCAAAGACTGGAAAGTCAGAATATACCCTTTTGGCCATGCCAACCACACAGGCCATGTTTGTGGCCCTTGTGCTCATGTTCAACCACTTCCAAGGACTGCCTCTGAGATAGTCCCCTACCCTCCTAACCTCCCTCCCCCAGAAAACTATTACAATTAGCATGTGAAGCATTTTGATTGCAAGAATATGGTAATATTCAGAAGAAAATGTGTCAAACATAGTGGGCAAATACACATCGATTTACAAAATTTCAGAGGAAAATACATTCCGGAATTTGAGCTTTACTCATGCACTGGTGGTTACAAAGAAATGGTCCTCGGGCAGAGTCATCCCATCAAGTGTGCCTTGCATCTTCTGTGGAAGCAGTACAGTACTGGAGAGAAGTGAGGTTAGATATTTTGGTGTGATCCAGTGAGTGAGTTCCTATCTTTTTGTCTTTCAAATGTTGTGTCACTTCTTTTGAAAAGGTAGGCACCTCCCAGACCTTGTTATCTGCACTGCTCCATGCTAAGCATTGCTGCATTCCTACCTTCCACAAAAATCTTGTGGAAGGAATTTTAATTGTTTTCACGCTAAGGATCATATTCATTCTATCGCTGTATTTGCTTTTCCTTATATTTGTCTCAGGGCTTTTGTTTTAGGCAAGATTTCTTTGTCAGCTACTACAGAGATGTTCTGAGATAATGTTTGTAACAACTAGATCTTAAAAACACTGGAAATCCTGCACTCGCACTTCTCTGAATGTCTTTTGTTGCCTCCTGTCAGTACAGGGGCATATTATATTTTGGGTTTCCTTTTTATTACTGTTTCCTTCTATTTTGGACTTCATACCTGAGGATTTTAGATGTCTCTGTCCCAGTGACACTGTTAAAAGGAGAAGGTCTTACCGTTCTGGAATCAAATCCCTGCTTCTTCTTAAGCAGAAAGGAAGCACTGAGGATTTGGCTGTTCACAGCAGCCAGCTATCTAACAGGTCTGTAAAGGTATCTGCCTTCAGACAGGGCATGAAAAGTAGGCAAGGTTTCCCGTTCACAAGCTGTTGGGTGACACAAACCATCACAAATCAAAGGTTTTTCATTATAGCATTACCATATTTCTTCTTTCAGAGCAGACAGGTTCATGCAACCAGGTGCTGAAATGCTACATCAAGCTATTGCCTTCAGCTTCCTAACAATATGCAGTTGGTTCAACCTACAAGAAGCTAAATCTGAACTTCATTCCACTCTCACAAGCATAATTATATTTGGTTATGCTTTTTAAGGGGTATCTAGGGAGTGTATCAACAAATATCTGTTACCGTTTCAGTTCCTGTAAGAACTCAAAAGCAACCTAAGATTACCAAGTGGGTCTCTTCTGTGTCTCACTTGAAGCTGTTATTGATATGACCCACACCGACATCAGCAACAGTTCCAAGTTACTCGTAAAATCAGTCCTTGAAATATCTGGCTCTGGAGGAAGAGAGCAGCAGGACCAGAGGGACCTGCCCTCCCAGGGCTTACCTAAACCTGCATGTGTTCCCTGCCAGAGCAACGTGGACCCCGCTTATAATGGCAAAGCTAGCGCAAACAGAAAATATTAAGACTCGATTTTTTTGTGTATCTGGTACTGCTGAAAATAGTAGAGATTTTGCAAGACCTTTCAATCATTCCTTGCTAGCTGTCAGTTCCTCTGCCCTCCCAAGGAAACAACCTTTCACCGTAGCTCCTGATGAGCTGCACCCCGCTGCAAAGGCAGCCTGTGCCAAAATATCTCCCACCCACAGCAGTGCGAGTAAGAAGTCCATCTTGTCAGTTTATTTCATTGTATTCTGATGAGATGGCCCAGACTTGTCCAATTATGTTTCTTCAAGATTCTACTAGATTGCTGTTCTCCAATATCCAATTTCACATATACACTGGTGAACCTTCATGCTAATTTAATGTCAAAACAGAACTTGCTAATGATTCATCTGCTTTGTGAGGTTTTTAGTAAAAGTATTTTCTTCTCTTATCATCCTCTACCTTAGTCCACTATTCCCAATTAGATACCAAGACATAAATAAAACATCATGATTTTGTTGAAAGGACAAGTTACACTGAAAAAAGATAAATTGTATTTACCATATATCAAATACTTTGATATTGTATCAATGTATTTATCATCTCATATCAAATCACATTTAAATATGTATATTGTCTCCTTTTCTTTTTGAATAAAAGGAAATGTTGGGCTAAGGAAGACAAATCTCAGAAATATTCTGAAAACATTACAACACCCATACTAATATGTGTTCTTTCAGATTGTATTACATCTCAAAAAAGGGAAATTTCTAACACCCTTTCTGTGATTAAAGGAAGTATTGACATCAACAACAGAAGCAACGTTTCTTTAGCAGAGTTTTCAACTAAAAGTGACAGACATTTAAGTAATGAGGAACTCACTGACTGCATAATCTATTTTGTATATCTGAATCAAAACTAAATAAGGGAAAGCAACCCTAGAAGAAAAGGTATAGTGCTGTAATGATCCCAGATAGCATAGCTGAGCTCCAGGCACTGTCTTTGGCTCCATTACTCCTTTTATCTAAGTCACCATGCCAAGTCAAGCTCAAACACACGTTTGATAATTTTTTGATGGCCCAGGAAACAAAACATGAATATTACTGTGACACATTTCAGATTCATGTTAGCATGAATCTGCATTAGCATGAATTAATTATAATTGTCCTATGATTAACAAGTACTTACAAACATGAATCTTTTAAAAGTTATAATCTAAAGTATAATCCCTCCACATAGCTTTCATCAGAATATAATATGCAGACTAAATAGAGTAACTAGGCAAGCCTGTGGGGAAAAAAAACCCTATGTACTCTGGAATTAGCAGCACATCTAGCTCTGAAGTGATCCAAAACAATACCTTAAGACAGTCTTTTCTCTATTTAATAGTATAGGAAAATAAGTAGTGGTACTAGCAACAGCCACAAACCCTATTTGTTTCTGACCTCCTCTTCAGAATTTAGACACTTTGAGAACAACACATCAGCAACAAGAAAAACTCTTTTATATCTTTCACTTTTCAGAAGTTTACATTCCTTGGTGACAGAACAAGACTTTGCTATAGTGATCTATATTTTTGTGAACTCCAGGTCCAATTACCGTAACTGGCTGCACTTACAGGAGCATCCACAAATTATTTAAGATGCCTCAGACTAAACACGGCATGATAAATACAGGTCTATTGGGAACACTTCAGTTTGTTGTTCAAATAATTGCACGATTGCACCATTGTCCAAAACTAGGCCTTCAAAAATCTGGAACAAGCAATGTCAGAGTTCTCTGAATCTGAGAGATGATGATGTTGCTCCTCCCAAGGTAACATTGCTGGGAGGAAGAGACCAAGACTTTTCAGATCATGCTGTAATTTCTTTTTCCAAAAGCAAATGAATAGGAGGATAAACTTCAGGACAAAACCAATTGTATTTTCAACTTCCCTTCAGATGAAGTATTCCTAACCAACTCATCAGATGTACAGTCATTGCACTACATGTCAAGCAACCAACATAAACAAATTCACTTGGTCCTGCAATTGGACCTGAGAAACAGGTTTTGGCGTAAACCAGAAATCACAAACCTTTCTTCTGTCTGTTACGACCATGAGCAGCAGTAGCATCTCCTACCTAACAGCAATACCCAGATGCAAGTTATCCTATCTCTGGCGTGGATCACGTGGATCGTGGGGCAGAAATAACTGTAGCAGAGCACTAATACTCCAAAGGTTGGTCACAATTCTCCACAGAGACTTTGCAGGGGCAAGAGCCCAAGCCTCGTCTTGTGCTGAAGGAGGGATGGCCAGTGACTACCCTCGAAGGGAGGGCTGACAAAAACCCTACAGTGGTGGAAGGTGCCAGCTAGTGATTTCCAGGGGCTGCAAGATGACTGAGCCTGGTCCACAGGTCACAAAAAGGAAGTAATGGGTAATGGCGGTTGGATATTCCCTTCTGTGGGGACAGACACGTATCTGCTGACCGGACCAGCTGTCTCAGGAGTTTGCTGCTTGCCTGGAGCCCAGGTCCTGCATGTCCTACAGCAATTGCAGAGGTTCACCCAGCCCCTGCGCTACACCCCTGAGCTGCGCATCCAGGAGGATCAAGGAAGGGATCACCTAAGCTAACTGGATATAGCAAGTCCATGGGGCTGGGTGGAATGCGTGCAAGGGGTCCAAAGGTGATGACTTTGAGTCCTCTCTCTGTCATTTTTGGAAGGGATCACCTTCTCAGGGCAGGAGGTAGGGGGATCCTGAGAAAGAGAAGAGAAGAGAAGGCTAAAGAATTACACTGAAAGCATAATGGACAGAGACAGACTCTCCTCATAGGTGCACAGTGAAGGGACACAAGGCAGCAGTTTCAAGTTGCAGCAAAGGAAATTCTGACTGGACATCAAGAAAAGAAATCCCAGAGATTTTTTTTTTTGTGGGATCTCAATCCTTGAAGATTTTCAAAACTCAGATGGACAAAGCCCTGAGAAACCTGCTCTAATTTTGAAAGTAGCTTTGCACTGAGCAAAGGGTTGGACTTGATGACTTCTAGAAGTCTCTTCCAACGTAAATTATTCCACAATTTTAATATATTATAATTAATGTACTAATACAAATATCACACTAAAATATAAGATTAAAATGCAACAGTTCCTCCATCCTCCTTCATATGTATTTATAATTGACATATGCAATTTCCATTTCTACTAATGAATCTTAAATTTTAATAATGAGCACATTTACATCCACCTGCAAAACCCAAAAGCCTTATAGAAGCATAGCAGCTTTAGGAGCCAGCTAAAGACAGCTATTCCCTCAGAAGTTACAAAGTTGTCACCCCAGGGCTGCAATTGTTTAATTAATTTAAGAGTAAGCCATGGAGAGTGATTTGGCGCAAGAAGTTGCTTATGAAAGAAATCTTTGACTGAGTTGTTATGATCTATTTCTCTTTAAGCATCTGATTGTGTTTTCAGCAAATAAAAATTCTAGAGCTTGCTATATATATTGCAGCAGAACAAATATCTTCATTTTCATTCTCTAAAATACAAAACATGATAACAATAGTTCCTTTTTTTCCCCTGCACTAATCTATTTAGATACAAAGTATGTATGTGCCTTGCAATGCCTAGACTGCGAGGTCTCCTAGTCGGAGATTATGGTACTACAGCGGTAGGGATAAATGATGAGGTTGCACGTGTGAAAGCAGTCCTCCTGGGGAAAAGGATGCCTTAGTATTATTCTTGTTACTACAGTACCGTGAGGGTCCACATCGAAATGGTGCAGATAAAAGCGAGTATAGAGCAAGGCTACAGCAAATCACAGTAAATGTTTTCAGCCTAGGGAATTTTAAGCCCTTTAGCAGATAGGTCCTGGCTACCTCCCCGCACTTGTCACTTGCCGGAGTCGGCTGACAGGCTGTCAGCATGCACACATGCACATGCACTGCAGATACTGCTGCCGCTGTCTCTGCCGCAGAGATTTCTCGTCTTCTCGGTTATTTCTCCCAAGTAGAAGTCATAGTCCTCCTCATGGGTCAGCTTGGATCCTACATGCCAAGCTGTTCTTTCCACAGGGCTCAAGGCTGAATCCCCGCCAGGCAGAGCTGGCTGGGGCTGCAATAGCCTGCAGCAGACCTACACGCAGGAAAAAAATCCTCCTGACTCAGGAACAGCCTCCAGTGAGCACACCAAAACCAGTGCTGGAGAAGTGGAGGCGTCTGGCCATCGGGGAGAGGGCAAGACCTGGTGGCACCAACCTGCACCGTGCCCCTGGTGCCTCACTGGGCAGTACTTGACCCCTCAAAGGTTTCGTGAGAGGAGAGGTGAGACGTCTCCTTGCTTCCATCTCACCCACACACTGCTGAACAAAGTCAGCCATAGCTTGGTCCCTCAGGTTTTAGTCTGGGGGAGTGTTGTGGAATATATTTTTATTGTGGCTTGTCGCAAGAAGTCTTTTTAATGCACAACGTCAATAAAATATGTGATTCAAAAGCACAGATTATTCAGATAATAATAATATATACAAGGTAAATGCCAGGGAATCCCAAGTGTTACTTCTCCTTGCTGCTCTGGAATTGTATTTAAGATTTATATATGAAGCACATGGACCTTAAAAGATTTTGATACCTGTATTTGCACTGCAGAAGCAAATCCATTACACACGTAAAATAGAGTAATAGTCATTCCCTGCATCTTTGTTAGAAAGAAACTAATCTTCATTAAAAATTAAAGTGTATGGTTTTGTACTAGGACTTGGCAACAAAACTCTCCCAATGGCCTGCTTTATTCTACTGTGTAGGAGTCACAGATATACAAAGAAATTCAGTTCAAAAATTACGAGTAAGGTGAGAGAGGATGTTTTAAGTATAAAAGTTACCACAACAAAAACAAAAAAAGGAAACATCCTAACTGTTTACCTGCATTTACGGTCCTGGTATCACAGATCTTTCCCACTGTGAATCAAAGAATAACTCATGTATCAGAAGTGGTGAATCATGACTTGAACTAGCAAGGAAGTCACCTAATACTTTATAATTTATTAGTAGGTTAACTATGACATATGGTCGCTTTTAGAAGCTATTTGCTATATCCAATTTCAAGTTTATTAATAGCTAAGAAAAAGAAGTCACCTATATAAGTGGGGGAAGCTGAAGTCCCCACTGTATTAGGACCAGAGTCTATCTGTTAAAACTACCTGGTATTACACTTCAAAGGTAGCTTTTATACGTTTGTCACTTTGGAGAAGTTGAGACTCTAGACATAAGTAGCACTCTCTATCCTTGATGGGACAACTACAGAGATGAATCAGATGTCTGCAATTTCATCTAGCCATTCCCCTGGCCAGGTGAAAGATGTCCTGAAAACTGGAAACCAGGCATAGTTTTTCCAACAGCTGCTTTGTTGTTCCATGTAAGTCAAGTCCATTTTGTCATCTTTGGCCCAACACACGAACTGAAGTAGCAGCACGCTACAGAATTCAGGCATACACAGAACTGGGACATTTCACTCCTGATGGACAACAGCAAGTGATGGCAGAAAAACAGAGAAGGAAGGGTTGTTTTTAGGAATACTTATTTAATAGATTTAGGTTACACAAATCTTTCATGCAAAGAGAACAAACAGAGAAGGATGCCTGTGCCTTGTTCATGCCCTTGGCAATGTTTGATAGCACAGGGGGATATAGATTTCAGAACACAAAGCGACTACCCACACCTCCATCCCCAACAAGCAGGGATTCTTATGGAAATAATAGATTTCTCTTTAAGACAGAAATTTGTCTTTATTACCCATGTTTCATCCAATATTGAACAATATGATAGCTTATTGTGAGCCCCAGTCATTTGGGGAGATTTTGCTGAAGGTGGGATAAAACAAGGATAGGTCTCAGTAAGCAGGTTATAATTTTTTCAATTCTGGTTGAACAGTTATGCTTCTGGCGAGGATTTTTGAGGAAGGAGATTGCATAATTTGTGCAGTCAGTTTTTGAGAATACAAAATGGGAAGAGTGGCAGGGCAGTTTTAATCTGTGAGCTGATGATACCACACTGTTAAAACTATGTAGCTTCAATCGGTTGCTCTAATCTTTAATCATCTTAGAGTCTACATACCACTAGATGACCCAAAGATGCATACACAGAAAGGGTATTTTTCATGCCTATAAAGGTGAAAAGATAGATGTAAAACACGCACAAATGTGCCTATTTCTCTGCAGTTGATGTTCCTCCAGTGCTGTGGAAGGAGCCAGGGGGAGCCTGGGGAATCCCCAAGAGTGTTACAAAGCCAGCAGTTGTCAAAGACCTGATACACTCTTGGGGACAGTCTTAAACTGAGCACTGGAGACGACAGCGCTACCTCACCTCTTGAGAAACAGGCAACACAGGCACAACTTATCTACAATATGGGAGACTGAACTGCAAGTCAAACATCTGCCAAATAGAGATGCTAGACTCTTATCTTTTAAAAGGCTGCCATGATCAGTTATTGTGAGATAACATTCATCTTCTCTGACAAAGATTTTCTTGATTTTGCACAATTAGCGAAATGTTACTCAGATCAGAGAGCTCTACAATTTAGCGGTCAGAGGACTTGCTAAAAAAAAAAACAAGTTCCTGCCTCTTTGCTAACACTCATTTAAGTATTTTGTACATTGCAGAATTACATTCACAGAGAAATGTCCCCAATGTTAGAGCATCGGAGTGGGTTACAGCACTCTCCCAAGAACAAGGATGACCAAAGGTAGACACCTCACTTTGAATATATCAGAGGACTATTTGGACCTGTGCCATCTACATCCCAGGACAGCATGCTAAGTACTCCGCTAAAAAGAAACAATTACCCTTTTCTTCAGCTCTGTATGTTCTGGGGGTTTTATAAGGCTTGCAAGGGGCAGTGGGGCTACACAGAGTTAATTAGTTTTCTGACCTGGACAAATTTTTTACTGTTCTTTTGTGATGCTTTTCCCATCAGAGAAATAAGTACAAGAACTGGTGGAAGGGTAGGGGAACATTTTTTTGTTAGTAAATGTATACATGGAATGACAGAGCTTTTATGTAATGTGTTTTCTTAACTACAAGCTAAAATAAATGCAGTTTTAGAGGGATTTTTTTCTTGCTGTCTTGGCTATCCAGTTGAAATAGCTTGCTTTCAGCCTGTTTATTTTTAATTCTTCCTTTCATGTTGCTTTCAAGGAAATGTCACCTCCCAAGAACAAAAGGTTAAGTCATGCAATGCTGAACTATATAATCAGTCTGCTTGACAAGCCTAGTATTAAAGAATGAGGACCTGACTAGTAGACAAGCCATCTCCATTGACATAAGTTCCTGTTTCAGTATTTTAATTATTCTCATGGGTCATCCCATCTTCAGACACGTCAGCATTGATGTTACCTCATCACCAGTAAACACCAGCAATTTGTTTTTTCCAAGGACTGAACTCTGCCTCTTCAAACCAGAATCTAGAATTAGCAATGAAATTGCTTGAGCCTGTCCCAATTGCACTGTCCTGATAAAAGACTAAGGGGCTCTGCCACTCACTATTCGTATTGTTTACTGTAGCCAAAATGCTATTAAAAAGCTACGAAAAATGTTGTTTGATACCAGCCAAGATTCCAAAGCGTGAAAGTGGCCTGTTTATTTACACAAATATTCTCTGCAACTAGTGTAACATCCCACTGAATTTCAGACTGCCTTAGATCAGTTTTTATTATTCAAACACATAAAAAGCCATGAGGTAACTGCAGCTAATTTGCTGTTTGGAGTGCCTGGAGTAAATGTTATGAAAAGTTGGGTGTTTGTTGCAATCAATACAGATAGCAGAAAAAATAGTATGCAATCAAATGCTAGGAGTCTTTGGATGTTTCAAAATATCACCCTAGAATCTTGCAATTTTTAAATCCTTCTCCATTTTCCTGTAATTATTTTATACTATCGCATGGAAGTAATGGCAATTCGTTTTGTTGCACTATCTCATTACAACATCAACAGGAGATATTGTGATCTATGAGCTAGAACAGAAACATTATTGTTATGTGACGTAATGGGGAAATTCATATAAATGCAAATGTGAAAAAAATAAGTGTTAAATAAAATAAACTACTACTTCAATACCTGTGGATATTTCCCTTTGACCCAGCTTCAGGAAAGGATGCTCCTTTAAATACCATACTGATTTTTGTGGCAGGTAAGTAAATGTTTCCTGCCTTTCATAGGTGACCTGCTATTCGCTGTCCGTATTTTTTCATATCTAAAATAATGAGACCAGGAGGAATAGCAAAATTATGTATATGATCATACAAGGCAATACTTAATTTTCTCTACATTGTGTTACCGATGAAAATATGTTTGAAGACCTTCCTCCTATTCACTTATATAACAAAATAATTAATTCATGCTGTAGCCTATTCAGATTCATGGATATGACATGGTCTATTCTTGATCACAAAGAAAATAGCATGAATGCTGGTCCACTCCGCAGTGCTGGATTCCTCACTGACATGCATTGTGTGTTTGTCATCCTTCCTAACAACGAATTCGAACAATTGGAAATGGGAAACAGACACTTGGCATTCTTTGCTGGAAATCAGACATTTAAAAACATGGAAAACTGAAAGTCTGAATGTGGTTACAGATTTCACAACAGGCATCAGGGGTGAAACAACATAATAAGCCTTTCTTGAAGGTATTTGCACAATAATGTCAGCACAGAGTAAGATTCACAAAAATTGACATATAACAGGAGGCAGCATGTAACAGAATAGTATTAATTAGCCTCAGAACAATACAATAAATATTCCAGGGGTCATGTGTGTTTGCTCTTTGACTCAGCACGCAGATGCTCATTACAGTTTAGTATTTTGTTGTGATTAATATCCATTCACAAGTCACTGACTCGAGCCCTGATTCAGCACTATGTCCACATTTAATCCCATGCTTAACTTTAAAGTATATGCTTTAGCATTTTGTTGGGTTGCAGCATAGACGTTATTACTAGTAAATCTATTATTAAATGAATAAATATTTAAATTAGCGAATCGAGTCACATTCGCCACATACATGTTTGGGTCACAACTTCAAAACCAATGTGTATGAGTATTGCAGCTGAAAAAATTAACACACAAGTACGT
Source organism: Gymnogyps californianus (assembly GCF_018139145.2). Classification (NCBI taxonomy): domain Eukaryota; kingdom Metazoa; phylum Chordata; class Aves; order Accipitriformes; family Cathartidae; genus Gymnogyps; species Gymnogyps californianus. The sequence goes on from NC_059473.1 coordinate 105,502,371, forward strand.
AATGCAAAAAGTAAACGATTGTCTCCATTTGCTACCATTTCATAGAGATACATAGCTAGGATGCTGTCATCAGTACCCACGCAGTTTATATGTTTGGCATACCTTGCATCACGCTGTAGGTACCAGCCTACTTCCTGGTGGCCCTGAGCATGGTTTATTACATCTCTGACACTTTTGGAGCCTTTTGCCAAGAAAGAGAAATACCAGACTGGACACCAGAAGATTACAACTAATTGTCTACTGATTGATTGGCTTATGGAATCCATAAACAAGGCTTTGAGTACTGCTGCTTTGAATACTCAACAAATTTCAACATTCCTCTGCAGAAGCAAATTAGAGGAATATACTGCCGATCTCTGATTATTAGTGCCTTATAAATATATACATATATACAGCAGTATTATAAATGATGATCACCCTTTCATTTTTGCTCATATAGGTAAATGAAAGTTCTCAAAGGTTTGGTCAATATTTTTATGTTTTAATGTCTAAGGGTAAAATTCATCCTTCAGGCACTGCTTTGAGAAAAGGATAAGGATAACACTCACTAAAGCAGAAGCAGTTCCACGAGGACGCTTTGCAATTCCAGAACTGTACCAACAGCAACACCACTACTGCTGACTCAGTTACACTGAGCAGGTGGGTTTGGAATAAGAGGATAGGTTTTGCTGAGGGTATAAAGGAAAACAGGAATATATAGTGTATATTCCCGTACATATGTTTATAGTTTTTAGTCCATACAAAGTTAGTAAAATTTAGGCATATGCGTTTTCTCTGAATGCGTTTGGGGGGTGGGGAGAGGTTGTAATTGGCTTATTTATAATTTTTAAACTAATGCTGGCTGTATTTACATATTTTTTGATGCCCACTAATGCAAACGAGATAAGAATTTGGCCCTACTCTCTAAAGAGCTATAACAACTTAGGAAATGCAGAACAGAAAATAAAACATGTAGCACCTTTCCTGGGATCTGGGGGATAACGCTTTGCTCCCTGCTGCTTTGCCCAGCACCACAAGTGCAAAGAAGCAAAAAACCCCTGAAGTTCAAATAATTCAATGGTCAAACTTGACTCTACCAAGTGATGCAAAACTATCATTACCAAAAACAGCTAGAGCATAAAAATGAATCTGGATATGGTTCAAATTAACCCAGTAGTCTTTCACAGTATCAATACATTACTGATGACATTTGTTACAGTAACAGCTAGGAATAATAACCTTTTGTTCTTCTAGTTTACACAGAAAATTTCTGATTTACTATGGTGAAGGATACTACAACAGACTAGTGGTGCTTTTTCAAGGAGGGGTGATCAGGTAAACAAGAAGAGCACAGAAAATGTGAATGCACAGCCTAACATGCCAGAATTTTTCATGCTTTCTGATACTTCAGAAAAGCATTATCAGTTTGTGTTTTTTCCAAACATGTAATTAGCTTATATATTTCCATATACACCTTTACATTCTACATGGTATCCTAGATATGTTATTCAATAAACCCTGAAAATAGTAGTGTAAATAGACAAAACAGTAACTCCTTAGTCTTCCCACATTTTTTAACTGATTAGACAGCATTATAGTTTTCACAGCAGCAAATACTATAATTAAGTCTATCAATTTCATTACAACTTCACTATTTTCACCTGCTCATTCTCCTTCTCCAAAATTATCCTTCTATAGCTGGTTTCATCCAAAATAGCATCTGGAATGCATGATTATAATTTGGGGCTTATTGTGAATGCTGTTTTTAGAAAGTCCATAAAAAACCTGTTCATCCCTGCGAATTGGGTATACGTGATGAAAGAAAACAAAGAGGGGCTCACATGCAGCCTTGGGGACGGTCTGCCTTGGGAAGGCTGTTGTGGTTCCTGCCCCTCGCTACCCACACTGTCCTTGTCGCAGAGGTTACATCTGCATTGGAGGTAGCTCAGCTATCAGACCACCAAGTAGTAGCTGCTCAGCTGCCTCCCCTTGCAGCACAGAGTACTGGGAGGTGACCAAAAAATGGGATGAGCTAATGCTGCTGCTAGCAGAAGAGGCTGTCCTGCTCCTCCCACCCACTTCTCTTACGTTCATTTGGCTGCTTATCCAGCCCGATGCTGAGCCCATTCCGTTCACTGAGCTGGCAGAAAACAAATCCAGGAACAAATGAAAAAATAAATAAGTTAATTTCTGCTGGCTTACTGAGCTAGAACCTGGCCTCAGTGAGAGGGCAGGACCACACAGCCAGGGATGAGGGGGAGGTGAGACACAGGAGCAACACCTCATTTTACATCAGCAGGACCAGTGGCTTGAGAGAGATGAGGTCAGCGTTCTCTTCTGACCTCACCCCGAGTAAAACAAGCACTGATTTCAACAGTTAACACTTCTGTTGTTAGGTGTTTAAAAGTTAAACCAAGCCCTTTAGACAGGACAGCCCTAGAGCTGAGGGGACAATAACCTCAGTGGAAGGGTGAAGGCCACAAGCAGGCAGAGGTAGGCCAGGGCAGGGGCTCCCTTGCCTGGCTGAGCTAAGGCATTCACAACCATACTTCTCTTGAGAGAAAACTTAAAAGAGCTTAATCTTAAAACATCAAAACTTAAGAGAAAAGGTAAATAGTTACTTTGCGAGAATTGGAGACAAGAGCAGAGTCAGGAGAGTTTTCAGCTGCAACTTTTTGCTTAGTGCCATGAAAAGCAGGAACCAGATCCGGCGGCACCAAACACTCCTGGGAGGAACCCACATCAGACTCCTTACACAGTCAGCTACACTTTGATGGGTACAAAGGTCATTTCTCAGAGTACTGATACAGCCAATAACAATGTATTTTTAAAAATTCAAACTAAAAATCAAGTTTCCAGTAAATTATCTTTGCCCAATACTAAGGTTGTTATTTTTCCTTAAAACATATCTGAATTTTTTCAACCCTCCAGGACAGTGAAACTACTCCGTGTGAATGATTCCTTCACGTGAAAAACTTTCCTATGCTCTGTAAGCATAAAAGGAGCTCAGAAATTATGTCTGACGAAGTGGATGTCTCTTCTGAGATTGCCACAGGAATTTATGTGCAGTTTATGAAATGTGAGTGATGTTATAAAACTGCCGTATCACTGAAAGCCTTTATGTTTGTGAAATCTGCATTTCTGTCATTTATCTCCCAGGCCAGAGACAGTGAACAATTATTACACGTAGAAGACATCCACATAGGTGAGACAGTCGTGAAGCAAAAGGCAGGCTAAAGACCAGGCATGACTTGGTAAAGCAGTTCCCTACCTTTTTCTTTAGAAAGAACATTTGAGGCAGTGAAATTTCCCTGGATGGCTTCCAGATTTCGTTCGATGACTATCTAAATAAAATACCCAAGGCAGTGCAGGAAGCAGGGCTCAGAACCACACACCTTTGCTCCCAGAGGAGCGCCCTGAACAGACAGCAAAATCTTCCTTATCTTCTCCTGGAGAGTAGCTGAATTTCAAAAGAAACGCAGTGCAGAGTTTTTCTTCTCTAAAATGACCCATAGCAGTTACAAGACTTATGACTCATGTTTATACCTCCAAGGGCTGAAAATTAGACTTCCTCAGCTGCCAGGGACGGAAGCTACTCTGTAATAAGCTCAGGCTTAGATATACCCTGTGAGTTCAGCTCCCAGAGACACGCACCTGACTTAAGATCCTTTTTGGGTACGGACCCAAGAGTCTTAACTGCATTTCCCCGGCTGCATTTACTAACTAACATTATTCCTAAGTAAGTCAGCTGCTCCAAAGCTGGTCTTGTTCTTGTACTGCACACAAAGATCATTTTTCTTTAGGCAGTTTGCTCTTGAATTTAATGTTAGATGTTGTAGTATATGGACCCATTTGCAGATAAATTCACAATATCGTATGAAATTCTGGCAATGGAATAACATTCTGCTCTCTGTACTTTGGCCTCAAGAAATCTTCTTGTTCACTAAGTGTAAGTATTATAATGTTAAAATGAATATACTTGTTCTCTCATTCTGTCATTAGAGATTATCATTATGACCTTATGCTAATGTGCTATTTTCCCCATGTCCAGTGATTTTCAAGACTGCTTCATGCCTTGAAACAAGCAATTACATATACAACAAAAGCACTATAGCTCTCCATTCTCAGTCTAATCATGTATTGCTGCATCTCTGTTCTTTCCCGAGGCTTCTTTGTTTTCCGGAAACCCAGGGCTGTAGTTACAAAAACCTAATGTACCTGGTGCCTATCGCTCTGCAACATCCCGTATAAGATGGCAGAGGACAGCAATAACACATCATTAAAATCAGAAATACACAGACTCACTTTTAAAAATCTTTTTTTCTTTTATTAGTCAGATAGTTGTCTGGAAGAGGAAATGAGCAACAGTTCTTTAAAGCATCTTTAACAGTTCTTTGTAGTTCAGATCTAGTCTGATCCAAAGCACTGCTGGCAGCTGCACTATTAACGTGCATTATCCAGAGAAAAGAACAGAGCAGACTTCTCCTTTGCTACTCTTTTTTTTTTTCTTTTCTCCCAAAAATGCTCTGAAGCTATTACAGAAGTCCCGATCCCATGCTCCAGGTGGGAGAGCAGAGAGGAACATACCATGGCTTACTCTCCATTTATGTGTTTGGGTTTCTGTCCAACAAACAGTGCTGGTCTGGCCTGAGTACTCAGTTGAAGGGACTGGGAAATGCTCCAAAATCTCCCAGGTCAGATGTGCCCAAAGAAGCTCTTATGGCTGCATTTACTCTTAGCATCCTTTGCAGGCCCTACTGACACACACCTCACACTGATTTCAAAGGGAAATTATATGAATCCATACTGACGCTTTCAACATTGACACTTTCAACACACTGACCTTATGCTTTTATAAATGTAGCATCTTTAGCCCTTCCATTCCAGCACAGTGGCTAGAAACAGGTACTTTGGTGACTTGTTTGTGATAGTGGCTGCTGCATGAACTCAACTAAGTTACCCCTCCAAGTCATGTGGAAAGGCTGCTGAGATAAAACACTGAGAAGAAATTGATGGGGTGGATAGGAGGCTACTGTACAACAGCATTTGCAACTGCGATCAAGGAGCCTGGAGGAGATATCTGGTCTAGGCAGAGTAACAGAGGAATAAATTGTGATGCAAAGTAAAAAACAAAGCTGACGTGAGAGAGAGGGAGAGAAACCACTTAGGAGGTGTCCATAGTGCAAGTTGCTGAATCTCATTCAGAGCTAGCTCAGGTGCAGTGCCGCTTTGCTAGTGGTAGGTAGAATACAGGGCTCCAGTGGTGCTTTCGCTCTAGCCACCACCCTGAGGGTAGCTTTGGAGGAGCACAGTGGCAGCCAGCCCGCCCCTTCTCCCCGTGACATGGTGAGAAGACATGTTGCAGCATGGGGAATCCCTGACTTTCACATCAAGCAACAACTATGCAAGGTGTGCCGGGAGGCACTGCACTCTGTCAAAGCCATCAGCAGTGCCTCAGAGGTGAGTGAAAATGCAGTGTGGGTCTGCCCACAGAGAACTGTAAAACAGGCAGGGGTTGCTGGAGGATGAGCAGATCAAGCAACAAAGCAAGATCTGAGCATAGACCTAGGGTGTGGACAAGGCTGGGAAGGGAATGCAAATTCTGGAGCCTGTCAGGGGACCACAGTCCCAAAAGAGTGCTGGCTTTGCCACATAAGCACAGCCCCAAGTCCTGATACTGGCTTTTATCTTTCCTTAAAGTCTGATGTCTTACAAATAAAGAGAGGAAAGGTGCTACAGGGGTGTATGTATCATCTGCTGCCTGCTAAACACCACTACCAAGAACTGAGCCACCTGGAGGTATCTCCCTGCCTGTAATGCTCGAATCATCAGCTTTTGCCCAATGGAAAAGTAGCTTCAAAGTTGCCCAAGCTTCAAAGCAGCAGCTTAACTTGTGGAAATGTTAAGCTGCATGTCTTGGTGGTGATGGGCACTGGGATGACCACAACTTGCTCTAACACAAATGCCAGAAATAGAGGGACATACAAGTCTTTCAAAAGATTGTTATTGTCAAGTAAAGACGAGCCTTGCAGTACCAGGGGTTAAACAGAAGGTCTCGGAGCTCAGTTCTAGCTAGAATTACCTACAGGGACTATTGGTGTCTCTGCTATGGAAAAGTCAGTGGGGTGGAGAGAAAAGATCTGCTGGTGAATAGAGGGGAGAGAATATTCAGAAGCTGCTGAAGATTCCACTGGCTATCATTCAGGCTAGGAACAAATCTTCAGAATTTTCAGTTTTGACAAAAAAAAAGGTTGAAATTCTAATGATCTGTGACACAGGTAAGCCAAATGGTTCAAAATATACTACTGTCATGTTTCCTTATATCTATCACAATATGACTTAAATTGGCCTGTCTGTACTGGAACACCTAGATATAGGTAGCTTGAAGCCTTCCTTGCCCATTGCTAGGATAGACTGCTTTGGGTTTCTTTGCTGGCTTGGTGTACTGTGCTGCAATATCTTCAGAATATCTGAGGACCTGCTCATAATTCCTGTTTCTAAACAAAAGACAAAAAAAAAAAAAAAAAAAAGCCTTAGAGGGATGAAGCAAGAGGTCTGACTCAAAAACTAGGTTCACTTCATTTCCAAGGTAGATTCAAGGAAGTACAGCAGTTAGGTATTTCAAAGGTGACAATTAATCATTCTTTAAAATTCTTCAGTGGTCTGTCTTCTAAAGAAAGCTGCATTGATAATAAGAAGAAAAAACTGGTTTTGAAAGAAAACACTGGCTTGTGATTAGGGGAATTTGATAAGGAAGATATCTGTGTGAGACAAAGGATTTGGTGCAGGGTAGCCAGCAATGAGGAAGGTGAAGTCTTCCAGGGGATTTACACTGTTCATCTCAGGTTTCGCACCTTTAACGAAGCTGCACCCGGTATTGCTTATAAGGAATGTAAGATAAGGTAAACATGACATTTACTTTGCTTTCATGCAAATTTCTATTACTTTTACTTAGATTACTTGCTGTAACGGTGACTTTGTATAGATGTACTTTCTCCTAGACAAGAGACACTTATGATTTGTAATGAGCAATGCCAAAAGGTTAACAGAGTTCAGAACTGACAGCTGCCTCACAGTCATATTTAAAGGGTTTGCTCAGAGCAGACTTTGCCCTTTTGTGCTCCTCCACTATTACCCAAGTGGGGTGCTGGTGATGGAAGCAGCATCAGCAGCTTGGATAAGTGGTGGGGAGCATGAAAAAGGAAAAAAGTGGTTACATATCCAGAAGCCCTCTGTCTGGTGCCTTCAAAACCTGAAACCTAGACACCATCTCTCTGGTGCCCTCAAACCTAGAAACGCAGAAACCCTCTGGTGCCTTCAAACCAAGGCGGGCCACGAGCCAGACAGCTAGTTCTGGTGGCAGCGAAGGTCATTTCTTCCTTGAGGACCAGAGGTGCGAGAGATGTGGCTGGGAGCAAGCTGGATGTCTGGTATGCAGTTGAATCCCACATCACCATTGAAAAGAAGCCATGGGGAGAGGGTGGTGTGAGCTGTCCTGGCAGGTAATGCATGGATCACAGGCTGGTCACACCAGATCTAGGAGAATTCTTTGGGTACATTAAAGCACAAAGACGCTTGAGTGATTTAACTGTTCAAGGATGGCAGCCCATCACTGCAAAGATTATATTTGCACATAAACAGCTGCATTCATATGAAAGGCTGATGGCCAGTTCTCTAAGAGTTGCATAGATTTTTCTGTGGCTTGATTTATTGCCCATATGAGTGAGTTAGCCTCCTATATGCACTTTTTTTTTCCCCCAAAGGCTGCAGGGACATCATTACGAAACTGGAGCCTAACACTTTTTAGTGTGAAGGCTTTAAATTGTTTGAATTTAAATAAACATGGAAAATTGCTATGTTTATTCATCTTTTTTTGGTATTCCTTATTTTCTGTGTCAAAATTTTCAGTCATTCAGTAAGATAACAGAAAGTATAGTATAGCACTGTCAATTCTTGTGTTTTTATTTTACTTTCCCTAATTTCTTCTTGAGGATCCAGATCATTAAATCAGGAGACTGCAAAATAAACATGACTTCCTTTACTAAAAAGTGTTCTAATCCACACTTGCAAAGAAAAGCTTGAAAATGTGAAGCAAATGAAACCTAAAGGCTCAGAAGCCAAGTAAAAACCAAATTGCAAAAGTATTTTTAATAGGAAAAAACCCACATCATTTTTAAACAATCCCATGATTTTTTGAGGCTGACTCATGATTTTGTAATGTTTAAAGTTGGCAATACTGATACCCTGTGATTTAGATGACTAATCACACACTGAAAAGCTAATAATCAAAGTAAGCAGTTTGTGAAGTACCCACAGACTAGAAAATATGTATCTCAACTACTCAGCAAAGGCTTATGCATAAATTGACAACAAATAGAATCAGTTTATATAACTGCTTCACAAAGAGAGAAAAGAGCTAATCAGTTAATCAGTTATTTTATTTGTATCACATAATACTACCAGCTGCAGTAGTGAGTGTGAAGAGGGAAGAGTATGGAATAGAGAGAATAACAGGGTGAAGAGGGAAGAGTATGGAATAGAGAGAATAACAGGGTAGCGCTTCAGCAATGCATTCACAGGGAACAGGGGAGCATGGACGGACTTCAGCAAGCCAAATGCAAGACTAAAAATTGACTGAAGGAAGGCTGCAGCTACACTGCATGCCAGACAAGAAAATACCTGGGGGAAGGAGGGAAGCAAGCACAAAAGAAAGTCAGGAGAGAAGTGGTCAGCTGGCTACAAAGAGTTAAATCTAGCTGCAATGTGCAGTCCATGGAGGATGACTATGGGAAGGAACAAAGAGAATTAAAGCAGCAGAGGAAAGGTCATTCGAAGACAGGTGGAGGTAACAGGGGTGAATCCTGGCTTCTCGGTGGGTTTTCTGATTAGATCACTTGTTTGTGCACAGTAGCTCTCAGCTGGGCTCTTTCCAATCTTTTGTCTTATCTGATATTAAGCAGACGGCAGAAGGAGGTGTATGTAGCACATGCTTGGCACCAACTATGTTTCCTAACAAGAAGATGGATTCTTTTCTGAAACTCTGCTCATAGCAAAATGACGTTGATAGAAGCTAAAGCATCTACACGTATTGATGCTGCTCAAGCAGCTTAGTTCCCTCAAAATAAAAACGGCAAGGAAGGATGATTTCTAATTTTCAGGCATTAAAGAGGAATTGAAGAAATATAGCGAATATGGTGGGACTTCATTTATTGTCTTGCAAAGGCAGAAAATAAAACCATTTTGAAAAGAAACACTACACATTTATCTGAATAAGTATTTTTGTAGCTACTTCATTGCAAAATATAAAGAATATTCGGCATTGGCCTACAACTTTGTATCCTCTTTATATAAAATTTATATCTTCTTTATATAAAATTTATATTCTCTTTATCTAAAATTAAATAGAGCTGTTGTTAGTAGTTTCAGAAAATTCTCCTGCAAAGGCATATTTAATTACAAGTCTGCCAAATGGGAGTTTCATTTTCTTTTGAAGAACCTGTTACAGACAGGATACTACATTAGTAGGATCTCTAGTCTGATCCTGTATGGAAGCTCCTATATCCCTGGGAAGAGAAAAAAAAAAGCCACACACTGTTTGAAAACGAAGGTCAAATCAAAGCAAGCAAAACCAAGAAATTGGAGTGAATGGAGCGGGATGATCCATCTGTATTAGGGCTTTCTATAGCAGCTGTCACCGACCAGCCATCACCGTAATGTCTAAGGTGCTGCGTAATTGGAGTGGATACCAAAATTCGAGGGGAGATTGCAGACTAAACGGGAAAGACAGAGGGACGTATTTCACAGCTGTCAGCCAGATAGGAAAGATATTCCACTCCTTACTCCAGATGGAGAGCGGCTCACATTTTGATGCAGTGAGTGAGGGGGTGACTGGAATGCATGGATTCATTCATGAGCTGCACGTACATCGCAGCTTTTTGAAAACGCTGTAGTAATGCACAGAAAAAAGGCGGGGGGGGTATCAGCGTAATTAATCCCTTAGTGTAGCAGACGTAGGGGTCACTGAAACTGAGTACTGTCACAGGATACATGCCTCACATTCAGAGCCTCTCTATTTTGCTTTTACATTTATTTTTAATAAATGCTTCAACATTAACTATGGCACTCTAGCCGCAGGAGACCATTCTCTGGTGACAACTTTTGACCTCTGTTGACATAATTTCTTAATTAACTGCAAGTGCGAGATTTACTCAAAAATATAAATATTTTTACAGGAGGGCATGCAAGCACACAAAGGAAAAAATATTTAAATAAATATGTTGGGGGGGAGTTGACAGAAGAGTCAATGACTAAAAGCCCTAACAATGTGTCATGCAGAAAAAATGGAGAGCTCTGACATACATACTTTAAGTGGACAGAAGTTGCTATAAAGATTCACAAAGAGCAACTCACCAAGCAATACACTGCCAATATACTGACAAAACAGCCCTGTGTATTTTCAAGGGGTGCTTTTAACATCCAGAACATTTCAATGCATTTATTTTAGTGAAACAAACCATTCATAATATTGATGCAAAACATACAAAAATTAAAGCGAAATCAATCTTCATTATTCTGCCTTGGTATACAGACTTTGAACAGCACATCCTGCATATTCTACGTGCTCTTACTATTCATACCATCTAATACGTGTTTACGTGATACTGTATAATATTGTTCCACCTAGCTCACTTCTCCCTAGGTGCCTGTAAACTAACATACTGATCTAATGGTAGACATTAAATATGACAGTTCGGGGATCTGCCTAGGGGAACTCAAACATTTCTATTTTTTTTCATGAACACTTTGCAAGCTTGTACCCTTGTTTATGGTTTTTATTGCAACCTTGCATCATTTGTTTTGTTTCAAGGAAAGGAGATACTGATATATGAGGGGTGGTTTCATGTGCTTCTCTCTTGTATTTTGCCTAAGAATAAAGTCTGATTAATGTAATAATGCTTTTGCCAGGAGCCTCCCTGTCCCTAACTGAGACTGTCACAGCCCCTGCAGAATGAAACGGCAGTCCAGAATAGGCAGCATGGGGGAAATATGAAGGAGTTGTGCGTGAGCTGTTGGGAGAACAGAGTCTCAACATGGCTCTGGAGGGCAAGAGGAACTGCACCACGGAGCTCAGCCCTCCAGAGAAGACCTCAGCCCTGGCCTCTGTATCCTCAGGAGTCTTTGAGTGCTGCCAAGGGTCAGGCCAGGGCATCCAAGGGTTTGGACAGAAGTCAGGGAGTCCCAGAAGACCAAGATCTTCTCAGTACTAGAGGGATGGTTATGAGGAGAGATCAGGACGGCAGCGGATCCCACCCCTACAGTAACAGTAGTCCAACAGCACTGCCTGGTGCAGCAAGCTCTGGAGTCATCCTGCAGAGGAGAGGCTCCCACTAATGCTCTGAAACCCCATCAGAACATCCTTTATCCCAGGGAACTGTTCTGACCTTACAATCATTAGCTCGTTGTAGCTGTGTATCTCTACCTGACCGATTTCTTTCTTCCCTCAAAAACTGCAAAATGTGGATGCAGAATGACAATGAAATCAAAAAGTTGGCAGTGCTTTATGCATGAACATGAATTCTTGTATTTCAGCCTGCATGACAACCAACAAAAAGCTGCCTGGTATCCATCAGCACCTCCTCCTGGTTTCACTCCCCATGCTCACATCTCTGCATGCTATGCAGCCTCTCAAATGACCACTGAAGCCTCCATAAGTAGAGTCCTTTGCTGAAGACCTGTTAGCCTTCAACAGATCTGTGATTTTTGCTACAGAAAGAAATAACAGGCAGCCATCGTGCAGTACCATTAGGGTACATTTAATCACTGAGAACTGCCAGGACATAACCCTTAACTCCTCCACTGACGATGATGCTGTTAGGTCCCCTGACACCCAACTAACAGATTGTTTAGAAACAAGTGACTGTGCCCCCAAGGAAAACCTAAAAGCAGACAACCAGCATTGCTGCAACGCAAAAGCTCTGGGCCAAGGTCTGCGGTGGGCGAGCTCGTCTCATAGCAGCGGTGGACCTGGGGATGAGACTGGGCCGTGGGCAGGAGCCCGCCGGGCAGACGGCGGGGACCACGAAGGGCCACAGAGAGCTGCCAAAGAGGCTGGGAGTAGCAAAAAGCCAAACCACCACAACCATATAGGTGCTGTAGATATAGCGGAAGGGATTTGTATGATTCATATTCATGCTCTCTGTAGGCAACAGAAAGAAGCAGGCACCCTAAGAGAGCGATCCAGATGGGTTTCTATGGCAGACAGATGAGCCATCTCTGAAAGCCTGTTCTCTCCATTGACTGCAAAGGCTGACTACACAGGATCCACAGCAGAGTATTCTGCAGCTCAAAATAAATGAAAATGATTTCACCAAAGTTAGATGAACTCTATTTTTTAAATATACGCTTCATGCTGGACTTCTATCCCTCCTGAATTTTGAAAACAAATTGCTTATTTCTGATGGTTTAAATACTACAGTCACCTGCCAGTCAGTTTTGTATTTTGCTTCTTTTATATTACATGATGAAAGGCATGGAAGATTTTTTATTATAATATTTATATTTACAAATATATTTACACACATTTATTTAGCCTACACATGCACACATGAATGTGAAATTTTTTAAAATTCCATTGTCAGCCTTCACTGTCAAGTATAACTGTTTTTTAAAAAAGCATTCATATGAATATTTACATTTGAAAGTGTGCTACTAGAGATTTACAGTATGTTTTTAACATGCTGTATCTCAAATGCATATAATCATCTATATCTCACTATTGTTTTTTTCAATAGACTTTAGCATAATCCGTTTTATATTTTGCTGGGCTCTTCTGCAGCCTTTGAAACAGCAATCAATTTGCAGTGATTTCAAGGGGCTTTGGATTGGACTTTGTATTATCCTATTAAGAGAGGTAGCCAGGTTTACTTCTATTTTAAAATTCTCCATAGGTTGGGAGCTAGAGTAGTAACACTGTCACTCTGAGAAATGCCATACACCTCACCTGAGAGGCAAAACGCACGTCTTGGACGGACGTGTTTAGAGATGTAACATGCACATTTGGAAAGAAGACTCTGTCATCGTCGTAAAAGTCACAGGTATTGTGAGGTTTGAAGCGAAGAGTAGCAAATGTGGTGGCTAACCTCAGCCTTATTATCTGCTTCATCCTGCTGTATCATCCATTTCTACCTAGGCTGATGTTCACGTTACAAGCTCTACATGGAGAGTTGTGGCTAAATCCCAAAGTCCCACACCAAAGCTCATGTTAATTTAACTTAATTTCCAGCCATAGGTTCTTGCCGTGCCTTTGCCTGCAAGGCAGAAAAGCATGCTCCTGTCAGACCCCTTCACTCTGCTCAAGGACTCGTGTTCAGCGATGTGGGACCCCTCCACCTCCCCTTCCACACGAACAGATGTTGCTCCTGACACGGCCTCACAGAGCTCTGCACCTCTGCTGCTGCGGACGGCCCCCCTGGGATCTCCATCCAGCACCTCCACGTCTGCTGGGAAATGCCACCAGCAGACCGCAGCACTCTAATGGCCACCCTACCCATTAGGGACAAAGTTTCATCGCAGCTTCTGCCTGATACTCCTCCCTCGTATGCCTTCATTCTTCGTTCTCAATTATATTGCACTTAGATTAATTAAAACGAAATTTGGAACAGAAACTATTCAGAGAAGAATTCACATCATTTCAAAGCATCTATGTGCCTTCCTCACACTTTACCAGCCATGTTTTCATATAGATCATTGCCAAAAGTACTGAGCTTTCAGTCGATAACCAGTCTCTGGAGATCCTCTTGAGGAAAAGACATGGTCAAACCTGTAAATGAGACAGTTGTTTATTCCTCCTAACACAGCTGTAGGTTTTAATCAAAATACCCTGTGATACCAAGCCAAATACTTTGTAGAAATGAAATTGCTTCTGTATCCACACAGTTGTTTCCATCACCCGATCTATAATCCTGTCAAAGAAAGACAACGGATTTATTTGACAAGTCTTCCTTGCCATCAAACCATATAGACTGGCATTATTTATATTTGTTAATCTATCCTTTCTGTTGGCTCTTCCAAGCTAACTGTTCCAGTATTATACTGGAATCTGGATTCATGCAAGGGGGGGTTTCTAGGTCCCATTTTCTACTCATTTTTGACATTTGAACTGCATTAGCACTTTTCCAAGTCTCTGAAATTTTCTTAGCTCTCCAGGATTCACATTAGTGTTCAGAAGCCACCTCAGCTATTTTCTCCATAACTTTTGGGGGGGAAAATTACCCAGAACTGACAACCTGGAAAAGCTTGGAAGATTTCCATGATCTAAGGCAGGCTCACAGCTACCATGGAGAGCTGTCTGCCTTTTGCTGAGATAACAAGGAGAGCTCGGCCACTTCTGCCACAGAAGGGGAGAGCTGGGGTTGGAAAAACAGGGAGCGCGCTGAAGAGTCAAGGTTGTTGTACCCATTGTTGCTGTTCCTGTGCACACCTCCTCAACAGGGAATGCACACCTTTATTACCATTTTGCCATTTTCTTCTAAATACAGTTGTAATTAGTGTAATTATTATTCGAAGAGATCCAAGAATTTGCCTCTGCTTCATTGTTACCTGCCTGCCCAGGTCGAGCAGAACGAGCATACTTCCAGATGGGTTTCTCAAGGTGAAGTGCTGCTGGTAATACAACTGCTGCTACACCTACTAAATAACCATAAATTCAATGGGAGAAAATGAGAAAACCTAACTAGAGCTCCAGTAGGAGAAAATAAGGAGAAAGAATTCAGATTTTATTGTAACGACAGGGAGGAAATCAAAGGACAGTGATTTGTCTTTTGTCTTTTAAATGCAGTATTTTGTCTGTCACATTCATTCATCTTATACAAAGAGCAATAGTATACATTTCCAAGATAAAATCAATTATGCATTATCTTAAAGTTGTACAATATCATTCTCCACAGAGGCCTTAATATGACTTACATGTAGCATAATTCTTATTCCAGATCTCTGAACAAAGCTAAATTTCACTGACAGTCCATTGTACAAATTCCAATTTACGGTCAGTTTTTCCAGTATTCTCAGAGAGTATAAAATTGCAAAGGCCACCTCTGCTTGAACTAGAATATGAATTTTGAAATCTAATGAAAATAAAGGAGCAAATTAAGAGACTCGTTTGATTCAATTCATTACCTCAGAGCACTTTTGCTTAAAATACCCTCCTATATTTTATGTCAGTTTTTTAAATGAGTGAAAAAAGGCTTTGTTCCTCAAAAACTCCCAAACTGTGGCCAAGTTAGCCACACTTTAAGTAATTTCTTAATTTATCTCCATTATGAAATAAAATAGGGAAATAACTCTTGTTTCTGTATTCCATTAAAATGTTTCTGTACAAGTTAAAGACTATTTTGTTATGATGGTATTCCAAGTTTCAAGCAACCTATTTTTGTAAAAGCTAAAAATAATATATCACACTTTAGATTATCTTCATTTGCCAAGTTTTGGCAGAACTCACAAAGGTACAGCAGAATTTGCTGGAAAATTTGCAGGGTTTACAATGCTTAGCCCATTTTCAAAGGAAAAGATAATCCCGAATCAGTTCATTTCCATTTCCAAGAAGATTCTTTCAGAAACAGCTCACTTTCTTTTTTTTAGCATGAGGCATTTCAGGCAGTTGAATTTGAGCTTTTTCTTGACTATCCGAGCTGTGATCATGTTGTATTTCAAGAGTGCTCTCACTGGCAAGACCGTGGCCAGCCTGTAAAACATTTCACTCATTCACTCTGAACAGATCTATTCCCATTAAGTCATTGTCGTGACATCTCTTAGACAAATCGGCAACGGAAGGACAGCTGCAAGCTACCGGGAAAGTGAGCCTCCATGCAGCAGGGCAAAAGATACTTTGAAAGCATGAAGCACCAATAGGTAAGTTCCTAACCTGGACAAAATTTTGCTTTGAGAGCAAGGACAATGTAAGGCACATTCATTCAGTGTGTCCAGGGTTTTATTTTTAAAAGGAACTATCACCAAAAAAACCCCAACCATAATCATTCAGTCTATTAACAGAAGAGCTGAATGGTGTGCTTACAGAAGAAATGTGAAATCTTAGGCAGGAATGAGAGATGTGTCAAACCACCTATGTGAACTGTGCTTTCTTAACAATAAACCTGAATTTCTAACTAATTAAATATTTTCCAGAAGGTCCTCAGTGGTAGTATTTTATGGGGGGAAATATGTCCAAAATAAAGTGTAGCATGTAAGCAATGATCAGAAGAGCATTAATTGTAATGAACAGTACAGAATATGAAGATACTCTCAAGTCTACTTGATGTGGGAGTATCTGATGAGAAGGAGTGACATGTACCCAGCAACCCCTGCAAGATACAAAATAGATTATTTATGCAAAAGAATCTGGCAGAGACTGATATTCATAACAACCACATGACTTCTCAGGTAGTCTGCACTGAAATGTGATTGTCCAAGTTGAAGAGCAAGACTATTATCGCGTACAGCTTTGATCATGGCCATTAGAAAGGCACTACCTTAAGGTCAACACGCTCAAGCCCAGCCACTTGCTGCCAGCCCTCCTCTCTTCCCTGGTTTGGCTTCCAGGTTCCTGGTCAGAGCCACCACCATGCTTGCGCCATTTGCTGCCTCTCTGCCTCTAGTGTCCCTCAGTGAACATGGATCAAGCACACATTTAGAATAGTTTCCCTAATAAGCAACTCTGTATTTTGCATAACTGTGATATTATTTATTTACTGCCCACTGAGTGCTATATGTTTTATTGATGGATAAGGAGACAAAATGGGAGACTCATTTATGGGCTCAGGTGCTGCAAGACTCAACCGTCCACTGGTTGCCTACTGCAACCAGGAAAACTCCATTAGGGACCTAGGAGTGCATCTTCTCTATAAAACTCATGAAAACAGGTGCATAAAATGGGAATCATGAGACCGCTGCAGCGAGTGGGGGCATTGCCTTGGCAATGGAAATAATTGAGGGAGAAATGTGACCTGAAGCCTAGTTCTCTTAGGCACTCAATTTCAGGCTGCTGGACTTCCCCAGCTGGAATTTTCTTCCATACATGGGTGCCTATGGCAGCTCTTTCCCACAAAATACAGCTGGAATGTTTCAGACTCTGACAGGAGGTGAAAAAATGGGATTTAAGTTGTTGCCATAGCTGACTAGATTCAAACAACCAGCATCTTCTGTCACTGAGGTGAATGCTCTTCTTATTAACTGCTTGATCCCTCTTACTACAGCTCTTCCATCTTCCATCAATTATTTTTTTTCTTGAATTATCTTTTTTTTTTGGCAGAGAAGGACAAACACACAGAATGGGATATTTGAAAATTAATTCTTCCTATAGTGCGTATGGAGCTATTTCAGTGAGTATGGTGCACTAAGCATTCACAATCGCAGAGACAACACAGGCATTCCCTTGCTGAGACAAGTACTCCCAACAACAAGCTTTAGCATCTGTTTTTTCTCTCTCTTACCCCATTAAGATTTAATTATTTTTGCAAAAGGAGAAACTCCAAAGGATGTCCTCCAAGAGAAAGAACTAAGACACTCAGACCAATTGCCAGTAAACTGGAAGACGGGAGGCTGAGCCCCTTCAGACAGGAGAGGGAACTGAACACCGCTCCATCTAGCTGGGAATGCTGCAGCCGTTCTATTGCCAAAATGGGGTCTGCTCTCTGGCATGCTTTCTTTGTGCAGAGTACTAGTGGGAAAGCGGTTTCTTAGAATGAACCCCACAGGTAAATAAGTGTGTATTTTATAAATTCTAGGATTTAGGTGGGAGACCTCAGCTGCTGCAAAATAACTTCCTATTTCTATCATATCTCCTTGAGGTACGGAGCAATTTGGGCTTTGATAGAAAGGAACTGTCTTTGAAGAGCACTGCTGGAGCGTAGTTTTGTGGGCATTGCTGCTCACAATACAAACAGGGGAAGGAAGAGGGTAGTGCAGAAATCAAACCCAGCAGCCCCAGGAATCAAAATGACGTAGCAGTTTTTCTCCCGTCCCCTGAGAGACCGCCTCCATCAGCACAAGGCTGAGTGTCCATTCAGCAAATGAATGAAAGGAGCCAGGACCTTCTGATTCCCGGTAGACTTGCTCAGTGGGTTGGGGTTTTTGTGTTATTGTTGGAGGTTTTTTTAAATCCCCATGAGAGTTTTTGCTTAGTCAGTGGTTAGGATAAGTACACTCCTTGCTTGACTTCGTCTAGACTCTGATGAAATAGCCCTGTCTCATCATCTGCTGTGTCTTTGTCTACACACAAACTAGTTAGCATTTCTAGTGTGGTATAATGCAGTACTCTATAAAGGAAGAGTAAGTGGCACCATTTATCAATAGCAATCAAACTATACTTTACAAATCTTCCAGCATATATAGCAAACATAAGTCAGAAAAAACAGGCTAAGAAGTATATTTACACATACTTTAGGTTAAATCTACAATGGTAAATCCCACTCAGAACTAATTTCCTTATTTGAAGCTTAAGAAAATAGCATACAATCCACATGATATAATACATTCATTGACTGGATAATAGCTGGGGGGAAGACAGCTCACATAGAAATAGATGAGAAGTAGTGGTGAATTCTGCAACAGGTACCTTAGCATGCATATATATACATTTATATGTATATACACACTTACACAGTCTGGTAGCTGTAGCTAACTGGACTAACTAAATTATCCTGCAAAAGCTCCAGGCTACCTAGCTAGAGTTTAACAAGGCAAAGCTAACCTCTAGGGACATGGTTTAGGGGTAGACTTGGCAGTGTTAGGTTTACGGTTGGACTTGATCTTAAAGGTCTTTTCCAACCTAAATGATTCTATGATTCTAGCTCTGCAAACATGCCATTAAATTCTGTCAGGTAAGCAACCAGGAACCACAATATTTGACTTAGATTACATTGTTTGAACACGTGGTACAGCCTGACCATTTACGACAATTTCAGCAAGTCACTTTTCTATTAAAACTTGCTGGACATTTACCAAAAAAAAGGCTATGCTTCTTTTAAGTGTTTAAGAAAACACTGTCATTAGAAAACTGTAGTCTTTCAGGTATTTTTTGTCTTTGGCGTTTGTTTAGGATCATGTATTTCATGTTTATTTAGAATAAACAAAAGTGCGTATCACAGTAGTTTGGCATAGTATACGGGACTGGTTACTTGTAAACAAAAATGTAAGATTATAAGAAGACAGTTTATCAAAACTTTGGAGCACCACACAGACTGTGCAGGGTCATTGTACGTATGATCCAAATTATGCACTGCTTTATAAAGCATCAGCCAGACTCAACAGGGAGTCAGTTAAACTCCCGTATCGCTGGAGTTAGTTACTCATTTCAATCTATTTCAACTGCATTAAAATAATACTAGTATCAGTGTGCACGGCCTGTGCAGAGCTTTATTTCAGGAAGTGTTGCAACAGTCAAACCGCGTGGCTCTCCAAGGGAGTTCATAGGCTGTGCAGCCCTCAGACAGCACTTCATGAAATCCACAGTAAATATAAAGTAATAGCAATGAAAGAGGATTTGGGACTCAGAATGAGTAAGACTGGCTGTAGCCTACCATTAAAGATAGATGCATTTCTAGCTTTGCGATGGAAAGTTCTGATTTGGCCACCGTAAACAGAAAACATGCTAACTGCAACAGATAAGTAACAGCAAGGCAAGCCTGAAGTGGCATTGCTTGTCTGCTTTTATGTGCCATTCATCCATAACTTCTATTCTTCCAGGGCACAGGGCTACAGTGGATGCAGGGCGATCGCGTGGAAGCAATCCACACTCTCCTCCACGCGTACAGCTGAAAAAGAGAGAACAGCAAAGAATACAGCAGAGCCCTCATACAGCTCCGGGAATATTTGTGCAAGCCAAAGTGCTGTATATTAAGATCCAGGAAGCAATTTAGGGCCTGGTTCCCTGCATCTGAGCTCGCCAGGAAGGGGTGGCATTTAGAGAGCAGGTTTGGCTTCTCCAACTGACAGAAGGACCAGCTCCAGGATGAGTTCATGTGACTCGACTGCATTAATCTCAGCCACTGACATGAAACACACTTGAGACTTTCAGTGGTCTGCAGAGAACCAGATCTGCTCTCCCTCACCTTGCCCAGGTCCTTCCCACCCCCTTGGTGTGTGTCCTGCTGTGCTGGCGGAGAGGCTGGATCCCCGCGCTGGTTTGCCCTGTGCTCGCTGCTAAAAAAATGGGTTTTCCATTCCCCTGTGGTGCCTTGAAGCGGCTCCTCAGCGCAAGCGAAGCCAAGGATTCTGGCTCAGGGTGAGCTGCACACCGGCAGAGCCAGCTGCAATTCACCACGGGTGCCACCCCCTAGAAAAGGCCCATAATAGTATTGAAATTGCCATGAAAAATGGAAAAAATCTGCCCCAAGCCCACAAAGCTAGCTAATCTTAAGTAAAACGTTTCAGAGATTTGACACATCCTGGCAACCCAACTGATATTTTGGAAATCAAAACCTGTGGTTTTTGTGTTTCTCCTCGTTTCACTGCTCAGTCATAAAACTCAATAGCTTTTCTTTGGTACATGTCGCAAGGCAGCTCTTGCTTCATTTTAAGGCCATTTAAATTCTCCTCCTCTACCCGCTACCCGTGCTCCAGCAACAGAAGCGTTTCACCTTTTCAGTGAGCAAGACGCCAGCTAAGCTGACCTGCCACATCTCATCAGAGCCGCCCAAGCCCCAGCACCTGGCTCACCCCTCGCTGGGGGATGTCCATGCCCCCCGGGCTCCCGATGCTGGGTGCCCAGCGACACCCCACCGGGCCTCCAGCTCCCTCCCCAGAGATGCATGGCTCTACTGCAGATCCCGCACCAGCCCCAGTGAGATGTCATGGGCACCCTCGAGCATCTCAAGAGTAGCCAGAAGACGCTGGCAGCTGGATTGAGCCCTTTGTGTTTAACAGCCCTTCACACACGACCCTGCCCTGAATTCGCCCATTTGAAAGCTCTGAATCTCCCAGCACCTGAAGGACCCTGCAGCAAGGAGCATCACAATTGCTCCGTGCACTGTAGGCAGAGCCCTCACCTTTCACATCTCGAACCTGCCACCTGCAAATTTTAGCTGATGCTGCCTTGCTCCCACATGGGAAGAAAGAGGTTTTCCTTGCTCACCTTCCTCCTGTCACTTGCAACTTTGAGACCTCTCCCAGCTGTTTCTTTCCCAGCCTGACCCATTCCAGGCTATGTAACTGTTCAGAAGCTATTCCAGATCTTTCTCTATCCTCTTTCCTCTTTGCTGTGGTTTTTCCACTTCTCCCAAATCTTTTTCAGATGACCAGCTATAGGAAAATCAAAATGTCTGCTTTTTTTTTGTCAGTGACATATTAGCTGCAGCCTTTGTTTGAGTAATTCCAAGCTTGATTACTATTTATTTTTATTTTTAAAAGGAACGGGTGACTAATGGGCTTAGTTTTCTCTATAATTTGCATCTGTGGTGAATTTCTGTGTGACTGGATTTGAATACAACAGGAGAAGTAAATAAACAGATCTGTAGTTGAAGTTTACTACACGCACACCAGAGGGAAAAAGTCCTTTGTATTGGCCATGAGGATAAATAACATCCATGTCCATACTCCTGGAAACCAGTTGCTTCTGCCTGAAATTTAGACTATCACAGTTCAGCAGCCTAACCAAAATGAGACACATATCCATGCTCCACTTCAAATGACAGCAGAGTTATCAGCTCTTGTGGAACCGTTTCTGTAAACTTTTACTCCCCTGGTCAGAAAAGGTATAATTTGACCTTGGAAAGTAACTAACACATAAGCTGTATCTGCATGAAGCTACACTGAAGAAAAAGCACTTTAGCTGCATCAAGAGGTAAACTAGGCGAGGTCAACCACACCAGGTGTCATTCGATCCTCAAGATGTTTCACCTTTTGAGGAAAACCCATAGTGTTTTCCTACAGTGACTTTATCTCAGGATGGTTTGTGTCAATGAGTTACCCTGCAGAAAGAAACCACATTTTTCAAGCCAAAACTACATGCTGTAGTCAAGGACAAAGAGCAGAGATGAAGACAGCAATCAGCTCCCTCTTTGGTGTTTGTTGAGTGTTTGAGCCTGGCTGGCAATCGGACACAAGGCAATTATTGATGTGCAAACAGCACTTTGCACTCAGTTTTAATTTATATATTTAAATAGAAAACACAGATTCCACTAAATCTCTTATGTGCTTACCCTTCCCCTGCAACAAAAGATTACTCTTGCAAAGTAAATTCATTTGATTGCAACATGAAGGTTCAGTACCATGCTCACCGAAAGCAAATATAATACACTTCCCCTGTCCCAGGTTTTACTTGGTGCCTTTCTTTCTAAAGAAGCACAATGTTGCAATGTTTTCCTGGTTTTCATGGCTTTTTTTTTTTTAATTATTATATCTGAGGCTGGAATTATTCCTACAGCAATTTATATCTCCCTTCCCCCACATCAATTGCCCTTCCTTGTCCTTAGCAGTAGCCTAGCAAAGGCGCTAACATTTATGGGGAGATTCCCCAAAGCTCGCTCTGCTGTTACATCCAGTCACATACAGAGAAGGTTCAGAATTGCTGGCTTTGGTGCAAAACAGTTTTGGGGCAAGGGGACAATGGAAGACCCATGAGTTGCTTAAGCTCTGCTTAAGCCCTCAGAAAGCACAGATTGGATCCCAAGTCTACAAAGACATAGGTTTCCTACTTTCCTTGGTTAGCAGTGGGTTCTGTGCACAGTGGGTGCATCAGGATAACTGCATGCAGATCTAGCAGATACTAGATATTTTGTTAAGTTGCTAGAGTTGTAAAGTATCTGATGCTGAAAATAATTACAAGCTGAAAGGTAAAACAGAACAAAATGCAGTTCAAAGGCTGCTGTACACTGGTGGCACATATACACAGACAGTGAATTGAAAGCATGGTTTTAGAGGTCATTGTATGTTTGCAGCTGGTCTGCTCCACAGAGAGTGGAGAAACCACAGCATTTGGTAGTTATGTAGTAAGCATCTAAGACAAGAGCATTGAAAATATTAAGATTTTCATCTAGGTCAGCAAGAATGGCTACAAAAGAAATATTAGAAAACAATGGAATAAAGAAGATAGCTTTCAAGATTATAGCTACCTTATATTCAACCAAATATATTTAAACTGCTAGGTTTGGAAAAGGTCATGGTCTTTATGAATCATTCATAATGCATTTCTTACTGGGTTACTTTATATATGATGACATGTATCTTCCTCTTTATAAGGACATGTATTTACATCTCGGGCACAGCCTTTGAATGGAAGGCTCTCCAGTAACATAATTGCTTATATCACTGCAAAGAGAAGTAGCTCACTCATACTAACAGCCAATAGTTTACTTGCAAAGCAGATAAGGAACTGAGAGCTGTTAAAACTAATACCCCTCAGTATTTCAAAGTTAGTGAGTCTATAACATAAAGAAAACAATAAGCTTCACCCAATCTGAAGCACGTATCTGGGCTTGGATTAATTTCCTTTGGTATATTCATGTTTGCATATTCCATGGAATTCCTGTATTGTGGCCTTAATTCATCCAGAAACACTTGTGATATCAAAATGTATTCTTAAAGTATATGAGATAAATAACTTAAATCTCATTTTGTACTGCATCCATCACCTCCTCACCTTCACTGTTCATTTTTCACCATTGAATGATTACTGTGTGTAATTAGAAACCAAAATGAATGCCTAGAAAGCGGACAGCTTAAACAGGATTTGTAAATGATGCTATGATGAACTTTTCATCCACATTTTTACATATATCTTTAACAATAATCAAAGACTATAGAAATATTAATCAACAAAGAATGACCACACAAAGAAAATGGAACCTATACAGCTGCACAAGAGCTACTGTATGTATATTGTATAATACTTCACTTTATTTACAGCTAATGTAGTTTATAATCCACTCTATCATCAGATACCATAACCCAAAATTGTACTTCAGGTTCTGCTCTCCTACTTACAGCATTGTTACTTAATTAATTATTAACAAATAACCCCCCCTACACTTAGTTCAGTTCAAGCATTTTCTGAATGACAGTAACATATTGATTCTTTCAATGTAATAGAACTAAATCAAATCCCAATAGCACATGAACACCTAAAATGGATTTAAGGCTTAGAGTTTTTATTTCTTGAATTGTAAGTTCAGGGAAAAAAATCTTACAGTAGAAAATTATTATCATTTTGTAAAACTATTCAGTCCATTTTTAAAAAAAAAAAGAAATACAGATACCACACGCACAGACTCATACTTCTTTTTTTCCCCAGGTAAAAATTTTCCGACTAGGAAAAGGTCAAAGAGCCAGAACCTGATCTGTTGCTGACATGGTCTGTGTCAAGGGCTCACTCATGCAAGCAGAGACTGGGGGGTGAAGCCGCCTCCTGCACACGGGGTCTCGCCAGGAGCCGCTCACACTTTAAGGAAGCCAGCACTAGAGGGCATTGCTGTAATGTTCTTAGCACGGAGCCCGACAGCTTCAGTGCATTTCTTCCCACGAATGTTAATTGCCTTCAGCTTTAACAGCCCTGCTCTGCTTGTTAGCTTGTTGCAATAGCAAAGTGTCAGCCATAAAAAACTTCCTTGCATTCCAGCAGCCCAAGAGCTTTCTGGAAAACATGTTAATGCGCAGGGTTTTCTGCCAGCCGCCCAGACGCGTGGTCAGGCACAAATAATTCCCCTTTGGGCCGCGACCTGCCACTTCTGCCCGGCCGGCGTGGGTCTCCCCGCCTCAGCTGCCCCGCAGCAGCAGCAACCCATGGCGGCGATGGCCACGGGGGCACAGGCGTGGGGCTGGTCTGGCTGTCGCTGCGTGGCAGACGGCGAGGAAGGAGTGCGTAGGGAGGTTTGGGGAGTGCCACTGTGAGGGGAAGGACAAGCATCACCCAGGAGCAATAATCTCTTGTTGGTCTCCCCACCCCAGAGGCAGTATCGCACATGGACCACACCATCACGCTGAGGCCTGAATGTCATACTGTATCGTCAGCCCACTGCCTTCTCCAGAAATACAGGGTGCTGTCCTAGGAGCCGAGAGCAGTCCCTGAGCTGCCTCCATGTCTGAGCCTTGTGCAATGCTGCAGGGACCCACATGGAGCCGCAGTGGGTGAACTTTGGGTTCTCATCCTCATGCTTCAGAGGATGAGAGACCCTAAGGAGAGGAATGAATAGCAATGGGGGAAATATGATAAAAATGCAGAAGACTCCACCCCAAAAGAAAGAGAGACAGAGAAAAAAAGGGAACAGGTTTCAAGTTCTTGTGGTGTGCACATAAAACAAAAATAAAACCATGGTCCCAAGAAGCTTTTAATTTAATTAGGCATAGCAATGTTGCATGAAACAAGCAAGCACAGGGACACATGCCATCATATACTGCAAACATTTATAACAATCCTTTCGCTCCTTGTCTGCAAGATACAGGAAAAGAGAGACAATCTGTAATTGAATCACTTAGTCATTCATTCACCAAGTAGGATGGACATTATCTGTTGGAAACATATACAAGCAATTAGATTAAAGAAAGAACTGAGCTTGTTTAGGATAATCAGCATAGCAATATAGGTAATCAGAAGTCCACTGAGTGGAAAATGCAATGTATTACTATACTGAACCCTCTACACAACCCAAGAAATGTGATACCACAATGGGAAAAAAGAAATGTCATATAGCTAAGAAAAATGAGTCAAAATAATGGTTCTAATACCCAGTACCTCCTGGGTCAAATCAGTAAAATCGGCAATGCAGTCAGACAAGTTTTGTATTGGGATAAAAATAAATAAATAAAGCATAAAGGTGCATCTTTCGGGAAGGTTGTTTAACTTTTGTTTGGAAATTTGCAAACAGAAACGCACATGGTAAAACTATATAGTACATTCACAGTGAATCTGAGATATCTGAAATGCATCAGACCCATAGAGCTGACCCCATATGTGTGTGCCCCACAGAGCTGACCCATGCATAAGCAGTGATCAGCTTATGATGAAAGACAGCACTGTTGTTAAACTAATGCGTGTCAAAGCTCTAGGGGTATCCAAGGGACACTCTGAACAACACGGCAACTCAGCTGACAGGCAGGAACTTGTTAATCTGCCATAATTCAGGCTCATTGCATTATGTACTCACACCCTGTCCTTGGTATACTAATTGATGAAACAGAAGTTGAATTTCATGGTAAAATTTGATTATCCCCAGCAGAAGCTCCACCGAGGTGGCCCTGAGGGGTTCCCTGGGCAGACGCACGGAACAGGACATTGACATATTTGCAGCTATTTGTCCAAGTGTCTGTGAAAGGAGCTAAAAAATAAGGAGACAGGAACAAAAAGCTAATAACCTGGACCTGAAAGGACACAGACAAGGCCTTACATAGCACAGACAGCTAGCTGGGAAATAAGCTGCCATTATTTGTACAGCATTCAAGGAATTCAGGTTTTGGCTTTATTCCACAATGCTAAGCAATGCAGTACCTCTACTCCAAGTGACTGTCCAGACACCTCAAATCAACAACATCCAAGATTCAGCGTTTAGGCTTCCTACACCATATCCAAAGGAATTTGAGGTACCTAAGGATAGGTCCCACATAAGCCAGGACATTAAATCAACCTACTGGAGATTATGGAGATGGTTGAATTCTACTCCTTTATTTTTCTCTGGAATTCAAGAGCTTTCCAGCAAACAGTGGGAAGGAACTTCTTTCTCTTTGGGGACTGAAGCATTAAGCCATGAGCCCTGGAGCTGCATTAGGAAATACTTTTTTTCTTTCAAAAACTGCAGAAGTATGTTCTTTCTTTCAAAAAATGCCCAGAGAAATCCCGCTTGGTAGTGGCAAGATGTGGATTCCAGAAAATACTGCCATGATTTCTCCCTATAAATATGGCCACTTCAACACTTAGGAGCAGGTGGAGCGTTACCAACAGAAACTCTTTACCTTTTAGGACTTTTTTGGATTTGTATGCCTATCTCCTGCCCACAGTTCTCTGAAGATTTAGCTCTTTACATACATCCTTTGTAGACAGCGCTACACTATGGATAGAGCTGCCTTATAAATCTGTAATTCCATCTACTGGGAGCACCTCAAAATGCTCCAAACGCACTGCAGTGCTAAACTCAGGGTGCACTGGTATTTAATTGCCATCAGCATCTTAGTGAGCCCAAAGCCCTTCCCAGTCTTCTGTGCCTTGATTTCCCTGCGATAGCATTCCCCCAGCTCACAGTGCTGGCGTGAGGATAGGTAACATGGGGCCTGGATGATGCTCAGGTATCACTTGAAACCCCTGCAAGAACGTACAGAAAAACTCAAAAACCCCTGCAAGAAAGCAGACTGAGTCATCTTCTCAGCCACACCACCCCAAAGGCAAATACAACAGCTGAAGACCTGGAACCACTCACTCTTGAGGTAAGGGCACCTTGAGGGACGGGCTCACCTCTTAATAAAAGGGGCATCTAAGTTCCCTCCTCCCAAAATACAGGGCTGCATCAGAGCAGGTTTCAGGGGGTGCTCCTACAGGCAAGAACTGTGGATGTGCAGCAACGATAGTCTCGATCTACTCCTGAGAGCTGCACGCAGCAGTGTAGACACAGCCAAAACCACTTGTGTTAGATATATTGGCATGCAAATCCGAGCTAAGCAATTTGGTTTGATTTACAGTAGAAATAGGGCATTTTTACTTTAGCAAAATCAAATCAAATCAAAACAAGTTAATTCCTATTCAGAAACCAGTAAAATATTTTTTTCCGTAGCCTTCAGAAATGAAATGTTAGACTTGCCTGTCACCACTGAACACTGAATTACAGCTCATCTTCTCTCAGCCTAAGAAACACTGTTTGTAGATACCAAGTCACTTTGTATGATATTGGAGAATTCATCCATGCTTCCCACCAGTTTTAGTCTATCCAGTGTGGTCTACATTCTTGCTTAGTGCTTATTTCCCCACTGCTTCGCTCTATGTTGGTTCACAGAGAAAAGGTACCAGCTTACCTGAGCTACCAGGATGGGAAACATCCTGGAATGGATGGGATTTACATTTACATGGAATTACATGGGAAACAGAGTTCAGCATTACAGGATAAAGCGGTAATTTGGCTTCCTCAGAATTTTGCCTCAAACTCAAAGTGACAAAAACCAAACACACATACCATAGGATCTGATGCCTAATAGCAGTGTATCCACCTAAAGGGTAGATAATAATGAAACCAGCATTAACCAACTGTGCTGCCCACAGACCCACGTCTACCAGCAGCGGGGGAGGAAGCCCATGAGATGAGCTCAGAAGTACAGAAACAAGAGCCTTGAAATTGGCGGACAAGTCAGGAGTGGGGTGAGCACAGCCTGTCCCTACACTCGCAACACCGAGCAGAGTGACCCACAGACTTAAGGACAGAGTCGGTTCAACCCCTCTAGCAGGGTGACAGCCACCAGCCCCTCAACTGACCCCCCCACCAGGCCCCGCACAACCGCTCTGCTGGGCTGAAATATCAGATTTTAGGTCAAATCACTGCAGGAAATGCACCTAAGTGCAGAGAAAGAGGGGCTGACAGGCAGACAGGGTGGTGCAGAGGAGGTCAGAGACACGACAGCTCTTTTAGCACCCAGCTGCCCCGGGACTGCAGCATCTCATTCCTCCTCCGGCCTCACAGCCAGCATTTCCCGCTCTCTCCAGGCTGCTTCTGTGCAAAGGACTGAGGAAACCCAGCCCCAGGCAGCTGCAGTTTGAAACCACAGCCGCCACGCTGCTTCCCTCTGCAGCCTCCTACAGAATGGGGGGTGCAGGACAACAACAGCCTCTCCTGCTCCCCATGTCCCAGCGGGAAGGTCTCCCACCCTGTGAAAGTCTTTTCTTTCACCTCTGTCTCCCCCACCTCTGGAGACATGCTTGGAGACAGCATGAGGAGCAATGTTAGCAAAACTAGTAATTCCTCATTAATATTTTTAAATGTTATTCTTTATTTATTATTGTTTATATTATTACTTATTGTTTTAAATAATAAATTGGATTTATTTGGATAGGATTGCATTAACTGGGTTAGTTTATTTAAACTGGATTTATTTAGTAGCACTCCCCAACTCCTCACCTGACCCTCAGCACAGAAAGTAGCTGAGACCAATCACCGATTTCAGGCAGGAGGGGAAACTAAAGACAAGATGATGCCTTTTGTGAATGCTCCAGGATTCAGAACAGGACCAAAAAACACAGCAGAACAATGGTTTTGCGTCAAAATAAAACCTCAGAATAAAATAAAGAAAGAAAGGGTGTAATCATACATGTTTATGAGAAGTTAATATTTTCAAATCCGGAGCAGAGGGAGGTCCCTGCCATATGTATCTAAATCTTGCAAAGGTCTAAAATGTAGGTCACATCTATTTAGGACACTGAGTATCCCTTTTGGCTAGTTCTACATGGCTTCACACCGAGCTACTTGAAGAGCTGTCTGGTTCAACATGCTAGCCACTTAACATCCAATTCTGAAATGCTCTTCTCTCACCCCAGGTGATGCATAAAGTTTCTGTGGGCTTCATCTCAGGACTGAGGACTCTGCTTTTGGGAGACAGGACCAGAAAACAGGCACTGCAGTGCTGGGGATGGGAGTGCACATGTCTTTCACAGATGCTTCCCTGACATCTCTTGAAGTGCTTCATTGGTAAAGGTGCCTTAGAGTAAGTGTGCTAATTTAAGTCATCTGAATAGCACACAGTTCCTTTGTGTAATGAAGAATCTGGCCAATTTTACCTTGACTATTAACTTACTAATAAACTTAGGAAAATTCAACAGGATTATAAAAAATTATTTCTCATAGGCATATGCATGGCCAGTTCTTAATCTTGAACTTTTTTATTCCTCCAAACTGCCAAGACTAAGTGAATTCCTCCAAACAGTTGTTGTATCAAAGCTTTTGCATGAACCTATGAATCAAAGAATGCATTCAGTCCTGTGTATATTCTTTGCTTGATGCTAGACCTCTGCCGATTCAGGAATATATAGATGTAATCTTAGAGGGTCATTTGGTTAAAGTTTCCTTTGAAGACAAAGGATATGTAGTAACAACTCAGACAAATACAACCAATGTATCTAAGAACTGAACACTAAAACAAGCACCAACTTGATGTTTTCTTGTTACTTTAAAGTAATAAATTACTTAATTGCTTACTATTCTTTGAACTAACATAAAACTTAGGAAATTTTGAAGTAGGAAATACAGGAGATAAAAGGGAATGCAAAGCATCTCATCCTCAGATCAGGTTTTACAACTATCAGACTTAGTGTAAAGATTATTGACATTTATAAGCTCATTTTTTTACATGGCAGTCTGGGGCCTTGTTTTCAAACTAGATAGATAGTGCATTTGGGCACTATTTTAGACTTTGGCCCAAGTAGACGTGTAACTACAAATCAAGGGTTCTTTCTAGGTGGTTTTGGTAATATGTGTCAGAAAGGACAAATATAAACAGGGAACAGCAATGTTTACCTTTGCAAATTAAAGTTTTCTCCTTCCATTTGACAGCTTGTGGTAACATAGGGGCTGGAAATATATGCCCTCACTGCTAATAGGGAAGGCAGAAGATATTTTCCAATTCTTTTTACAGAGCAGTTTGCCTATTTATCCATGTGTATCTACCAAAGGCTAAAGAAGTATCGGATAGCAAAGGTTATCCAAACTCAACAGAAGGAGCATGCTGGAGTGAGAAACGAATTGACTATAAACTGCTAATTGTTGAAAAAATAATCTTTTTCTTAGGAATACAGTGAAACTGAGTCATTATCTTCTCATTTGCTCAAGTAACCATCTTACACTTCAATTGATTTATTGATGAAGAACTTAGAAAAAGAGCTAGTAAGCATCTTGGAAACCTTAAGGCACATTTTTATTGCTCACAATTGAGATCCCTTGAGCTTGCAACACTGCTGCAGATGAGTAAGCTGGATGGCCACCATTTTTTGTCCGAAAATGTTTCTCCGCAACAAACTTATTTACTGTAGAACAGATTTCCATAACAATGTAAAAATGAATAATAATAAAATAAGTACAATGTATTACTACAATGCAGGTCATTGCAATCTTGCCTTTCCATTAATAGAACTAGTCTTTTCATACACAGACTTTTCCATAGATGAGACGCTTGGACAATATAAGAATTTACAAGCTCAGGCTTTCCTTGCTTATTTGAATTTCACAAATGTTCAAGATAATTATGGCAACTATTTTCTTTCATTGTGGAAGATCCCTATGTATCAGTCAAGATGCTTATCCTTGTAGCTATAAATCTGTATCTATTGTCTCAGCACATGAGTCTGAGGTCTGGAATAAAACTTTAAAATGCCTGTTTTGTTTAGGGTTCAGCATTAACTTATTTGATAGTAGTTTGTAATGATTAGTTAGTGCTGGTTTAGGCATACATGCAACATTTTATGGAAACTTTTAATCACATATTACTGATACAGTATGATTGCTAAGTCATATCTGGGACCATTTATTCAGGAAAGCAAATGAATGTAAGTCTTCTAAAAAAATAGAGAAAGGGAAAAAGAGAGACCTTTTGTTGTGTAGATTTCAGGCTGCAACGGGTATGGTCTCCACCCCAAAACCACCACAATTTTAACACACTATAAAAGAATACAAAGATGGTCTCCATTTGCAATGAAAGAGAAGTAAAGCTGAGGAAGGTGGGTTTGAAATATAAACTTCTTTACACCATCTTATTTTTCTCTTCAGAGAAAAAAATGAGACCAACTTTTAAGAGTTTTAGAACTCTTAAAGCAACTGGGTTTTTAATAAGCACTTTAGAGTCTTTATCTTCTGGACCCTAAGGAGACCATGCCCTGGGTATGGTTTGGAAATGCTTCCTTTAAGACAATGTTTTAGTAACACTGAAGTGTGAGTAGTGTAACCTTGTATTTACATTTGAATCTGTTTTGGATGCAATGGCAAGCTTTTATACATTAGTTTTTTAACACAGTAATCATGAAAGTAGTAAAATGTTTCACATATACATACAGCAAGTTCATCTGTAGAATGAGTTTGGTATCTAGCAGTAGAGATGCCTCATCTCCGTTATTGAAGACTGATGAAATGTAAGGGGTAACACTGGCAGAGGTCTGAATCAGTGCAGAAAACCTAATGATGCTCTGAGAGGTTCCTCATAAACGAAAACCACTTTCAACTCCGTGGCATATGTATCAGCAGATTGCAAATTCATGTGTTGGAGGGGCT
Organism: Gymnogyps californianus; assembly: GCF_018139145.2. Taxonomy (NCBI): domain Eukaryota; kingdom Metazoa; phylum Chordata; class Aves; order Accipitriformes; family Cathartidae; genus Gymnogyps; species Gymnogyps californianus. The sequence continues at coordinate 105,534,560 of NC_059473.1, forward strand.
CCCAAAACAATCTCGCAAAGACTACTGAACACCACTGAAAGGCCAACAGTGGCTGGTATTTGAATCTAGCCAGCCCACTAAAGTGTGGGTTTTTTCTGCTTTTCCTCTTTCTTCAAAGAGATTTCGGAAAGAAAGGACATGAATCTCTCTGAACCGAGAATAAAGAGCAATTCTCTCAATTCCAGCCTATTAATTTCCACAAGCTACCAGGAGCTGCAAGGAACAAAGAAGAGAGAACAAAACACCGAGTAACTTTATCCTTTTACCAGCATTTTTGCAATGTGATGGCACCCCTGAGACTTTAATATCATTGCTGAAAGGGATTTTAAGCACTGCACTGCAGTACCAGTTTGCTTGAAAATTGCATTATAACCTCTATTTGCTAGACCAGTTGAAGCTTGTCCTCCTATACCTTAGCCTGTGACTTAAGTGACAACAGAAAGATGCCACTGGCATCAGTTTCTTGTTGACTTTAAGAAACAGCCTAACAAAATCATAAAAACAAACAAACAAAAAAATAGTGCATCAATCCTTCCTGGGCTTGAGGAAAGAAACTGCAGTCCATAGTGAAATTTTAAAATAAATCCATTTATGAGTCAAAACAATCGGAAATGGAAGTACAACAGAAGTACAACAACTTGTTATCACTTTTCTTTGGATCAGACCGTTTCAATAATGAAATAACATTGAAACTTCCCAAACAAACAGCCCGAGTCTGTGCTGTGATAGCAGACTCATCAGTGGTAAGTGCAGGCACAGTCCAAGGTGGAAGTTGACCCCTGCCCAAACCATAACCTTAAGTTGATGAGTTGGACCATCGGAGAATAATAAACACTTCCAGTTTATTGTCCCACAGACACCAAGTAGCAACCAAAAGCCTTTGATGTTAAATGGGTGTAATAGGCAGGCTGTTGGGCCATCACCTTAGCGGTGCACTCTTGGGTTAAATGGTCAGCTAAGGAACAGAGACGTTTGGTACAAAATAAGGGCTTTTGTCTGAAAAACTGTGGTCTGAACTGAGTTCAGACCCAGCTGTGCCAGGAATAAAAGTGGGACGTGGAGTTTCCCAGCTGGGCCCCAGGAGGAACAGGCAGTGGGGAGGCAGCGGCGGAGGTCTGGGAGGGGAAGGTGCTGGGGAAGGAGTGGGGCTGAGTGGGGCTAACCCAAACGCCAGCTCCTGGCCTAGCTTCAAAGGGACCCGTGGCCAGAGGGAAGAAGCAGACAGAGTAGTGAGCGGAGGGGAGAAAGCAAAATCACTGAGAAATGCCTAAAAATGTTTGGAACTGCTACACTAAAATTATTTAACTTTCTTAAAATGAATTGGCTTTATCCTTTGAAAAAAGAAGTCACTGACTTGTCTGCATAGTGCAGCATAAAATAGCATACAACCAGATAAACACATAAATTGGCTGTGGCTTTAAAATACTTTCCTCTAATGTTTTGTCTCACTGGCTAAATATTGCCTACATAGTAGCTAGAGAACAGCAAAATGAAGATGCAGGAGACTTCAAACAGACAACTTGAATAAAAGCTGAATAACTCCAATAAGAGCTGGAACGGCACCTAGATTCTGGTCGCAATGTAGGTTAAAGGCTGAGCTTACATCCAGACACAGGACCAGGCATCAGACGTGACACCTGGAGGACTCGTTCCAGGGGGACCAGAAATGGGACAGAGATACTATTAATTCCATAACTGTGTCACCAGTCTTAAGCAAGGACTCATGGCCAGAAACTTCATAGAACTATACAAACCTATCTCTTATTGCTTCTCCTCTGTCTATATAATATATATATGATTGCCTATATCTTTAAAAAAAAATCACCAACCATTTTCTGATCTGATAATACAGTCCTTGAAATACTCTCCATAACAATAATAATAATAATAATAGTAGTAATATGGGTGTTAGTCATGGATTGCATTGCCCTGTGAATGAAGGTTCAGCTGAAATAATTCAAAATTAACAAATATTATTATTATTGTAATAATACCAGGAGTCCTCTATAGAAAAAGATGCTCTAAGACTACAAATTGTTCAGACAAGAGACAAAGACTTAATATTTTAATCTTCCCCCCCACTGGTTACTAAGAAAAATTGTGTAATAAAAACAAAGGATTCCCAATTGTTTCTGAATACCTTCTGAGCAAAAATAAATCACTTGAACTCCAGAGATATTTTTGACAGTGAGCTAAAGGTGTATTATGAGAGAGTAGGAGGCTCAGTGGGTGAATATAATCACTGCTTACCTGTGAGGAGTGTATTAGAATCTATAAAGAGAAATGTGTGGTTGCCCTGTTTAATGGACATTAGCCAAAAGAGCAGTCACACAACTCATCTTTGCTAGCAATTCTGGTGAGCGTGGTAGGGATTTTTAGAGCAGAGCCATACATCAGCATAAAACACAATTACTCAGTTGGATGGCAAAAGCTAGTGCAGCACCTCTGCTTCTGGTAAATGCTATTGTTCGCATTTTCATAAGCACAGAAGAACCAAAAGAGAGTAAACATTTTCATTTCTGGCACTCCACATTTCCTATCTAGATTTTCATGTAGCTAACTATTACTGTCTTCTCAGTATTTTCTAATAACTTCAAAAGCATCTAAATGTAAACCTGCAATCAAGGACTGACAGTTTGAAAAATATGCTTTGCCCTATTGAGAGAATTCCTTTGAAATGCACATAGTGATTTATTTTAAAATATTTTGTTAAATTACCATGTAATGTTAGTATATATAGTGCATTATATATGCTTTCCACTGAGTCTTGACAAAACAGCTTTAAAAGAGACAGGAACTCAAATAATGTGGTTTGGTTTGTAAGATGTTGTTAAATTCTGTTTCTGTGTGGGATCTCCTCTTCTATAGGTTTGTATTAGGACATGGTGTCAGGATTTGGCTTTGGCCAAACTGGGCAATACAAAGAAAATCAATCATCACAGTTACAGCTCCACATTTAACAGGGGCAATTTTATTCAGATCAGTGTCATTCATATAGCAAATTAAGCAACTGGTAGATTGCTTTAACATACTGAATTAGAGATGGTTTAATTATATTTGTTAATTTTGAATTATTTCAGCTGAACCTTCATTCACAGGGCAATGCAATTCATGACTAACACTCATATTACAATTTTCTTCTGCTAAAGTGTTCCTTACCTTCAAGACTCATCTTTGCTGAATCTTAGCATTTGATTTGCAGCGCCAGGGATGCTGTCCAAAAATATGTTCCAGTTTCCGTACAGTATGTACTCCCAACAAAGTGTTTCACTTATACATTTTTAGTTAGAGCTCAGTATTCCACATTAAGCCTAGTTGTCGGTTCCAGCATTCATAATTACATTGCTTAATCATACAAACAAAGCTGAGGTCTGTTTGGTTTTCACTAATTTGACCAATATAATTAGCATTTCATAAGCCCTCCTTTAAACAAAATATTTGGTCAAATCAGTTATTGGTGTAACTCCATTGAAAACAACAGAATGACCCCAGAGAATAATTTAGCCTGTTTAGTTTTCATTTAACTGTGAATACTTAACCTGTAATTATCTGCTTATTAAAACATAGCTATATCCATTCTAGCTGATAGGTCTGGGCCACATCCAAAGGCCATCCTAACCAGTGGAAGACTGTACACTGACCTCAGAAAGCCTTAGGTTGGGTCCAAAATATGCTACACTTGAGACTTCAAATTCAGCAGAAAATGCATTATTCAGTATCTTGGTCACCCAGCTGAGGGTATCACCTTAAACTGAGACCTCCTGGTCTGACCAAACAGCCCTATAGCAGGAGAGGCTCAACATCTGTCCCTCTCTGAGATCCACAGCCAAAGCAGCAGGATAAAATAGGAAAGGCAGAGGAGGGAAGGTAGGACTATAAATCACCGCTTGAAATGGCAGCCCAGAATGAAAAGGCTGATGAATACCTGGCAATGTTTTATGCCATCCCAATGCCCTGCTTTACTGCTTCCCCAGCAGAAGAAACTCTCACACAAGCACCTCCTGTCACAAGCAAATAGGCACATTTCGGAGTTTATAGCAAGAGTCCTGGGCCCTAAATTCAAAACTTCTAATAAAGAGAAAGGAAGCACCTTCTCTTCTATACCATAATGAAAATACAATTGGTTTCTAGGTGGGAGCCAAACGCTGGCTGTGACCTACCATGCCTTGTGTGATCTGGGACCATATTACCTGAGAAATAGCTTCTGTCCCTGTGAAATCTTACAGCCCTGTGAAATCTGCAGCCAAGATCTGCAGAAGATCTGCAGGGATGCTCAATTGTGGGTTTATGGTATGAATGAGAAGGCTTTTTTGTGATGGGGGCTTAGTTTGGGATTCACTTACCCCTAGGGTTTCTGAAAGCTGAGGTTTGTTAACCTTCAAAGCATGCTGTAAAACTCCTCTCTTCTCTCTTTTCTTAGGCTGCAGTACAAGGACAAGCTAAAAGCAGTGGAAAATGTTATATTCATGAGCTGTCCCCTGGCACTATTTAATGTTTGTTAATGTATAGAAAAGATAAGCAGAACACAGCTGTACTTGTTGCACTGCCTGTAATGATAGCTTATGTATGGAAAGAAGAGGGGGATGTAGAACAGGTGAAGAAAAAATGCCGACTGGTGAGTTATTAAACCTGCCTAATCAGCACCGGCCATGTGGTAAGCTTAACATGGAAATTCATCTGACTATCCTGCTCATAACAGTATTGTCTTCGCTGTATGACTGCTTCATTGCTATTGTCTTGTTTAATTTCTTTTGTTTGAAAAAGCAAGTCATCTATTTTATTTCCCATCTCTATTTTCCCCCATTTCATCTCTACTTCTGTTCCTTTTCTCTCTGTAGAACAATAACTTCTTTTTTCTTTCAAGAAGTTGATGACTTGAGGCAGGAATTCTTGGATGAAATTTTAGGGGAGGAGCCTCCCACTCTTTGCTGACCAATGGGCAGCAATCACTGGTAACCAGTTCTGGAAAAAGCCTTATTTTGCTCTGTCAGCCACAATTGTAGACTTCTTAATTTCAAGCTTCCATGAGCAACAACAGGCAGTCTTGAGAGGAGCATGGGTTGAGGATCATTGGTCCCTCACCAGCAACATTCAGGCGGCAAGTTCAGATATTCACGGTAGCACTTTTAGCCTTAAATTCTGTGAATCAGTGAAGCTCTACTCTATACCACACAGTGTCATCTTCTTTCTAGACCATGTCCTTCCTATAACGTAAGCATAAGAGGTGACTATACCTGCCCCAGTGCAGTGCCTCAAGCGGGCGTCTAGGCCATCCCCACACTTTTACAGGTGGTGGATGCAATGTGAGACGCAGCAGAAACACCATCTGACATGGAGTATTTATAGATAGGATAGGATATTTCTACAAAAGGAAGAGAGGGAAAGCCAAATGATGATGGAAACGCTGTAAGTTCCCATGACACTACACTGAATACGTGAGGAACAGGGATTTCTTGATAGTGATGCATCCTGCCGAAGAGATATAAGAGTGTGAATTAGACCTGTCAAATTACCAGCAAAACTGCTTGAAAAGATAAAAAGGGATAGAAGACTCTGAGGTATCAGTCATGATGTCCAGGAAAGGAATTTTGATGCAAGAAAAGCCTGGAGGGAGCTAAGAAAAAAGGTGCACTGTGAAGTTGAGGAAGCTGAAGCAGCACTGAGCATGTGTGGTCCTAAACCTGCAAACATGCAACTAAGTTTAACCATGAGAGTTAACTCAATTCATTTAAGTGGATAATTCCACAAATAGAAGTATTGGCTATATTGGGTGCTATATCTTTCTGTAGACTCTGAGATACACTGAACATGGAAGAAGCCGTAACCCTTATGATTCTATTAGGTATTAATTTCCACCATTAAAATGTTTGCCATTTCCTTTGAAATGTTCTCTTCACAGTTTTCTGCAGGCTTCAAACTTTAGCAGGCACATAAATCATGGAGGTACTTTTTGCTATGCCCTGGAAAAAATCCATTTTTATTTGGAGAAGATCACTGAATGCTGGCATTTCTTGTCCATGTATCAGACAGCACAGGACACTGTTGTCAGCCTGGTAACATTCTTCAATATTTTATTTCTACTCTGCATACATTGCTTTAGAATTAATATTGGTTAGGAACAATTTGATAACATAGATATTTTACTTGGAACAACACTCAGTCCCTGAAAACACTTCTCAAGTTAAGAGTGATATTTTAGTGAGAGTGGGGAAAACAGCTAATAGTCTTTTATCTTGAGCACTGACCAGTGATGTGGAAAAGACAAATTAAGTTAAGCCACTAAATCTATGCACAGTAAGAATTGAATATTCATCTTCCACTTCCTAGACAAATACCTTAACCATCCTGACAGTATTGAGGTGGGTGAGGAAGGGAAGGGGAGTGCTGTCTGATAGAGCCAAAAATAAATTTAAACACTTGGAGTTGCAAAGATCTAGAACAGCTTTCCAAAATATGAAATTGGGACAAAAATAAAAATAACCAACAATAAATAAAAATGGGACTTAAATCAGTCTTATTAAGATATATGATGATGTTATCTCACTGATCCAAGTGACTCTTTTCAGTCCTAAATGCTGTAATTCCTAAGAGTCATTTTTAATGAAATTCTTGTTTATTGAGTAGGCCTGTTCCAGCATGTCACTATAGCAGTCAAACAGCCACATCAGGGGAAAAAAAAAAGGAAGAAAATAATTAACAATCATCAAATGCTTCTACTGTATCTTTTACTTCTTTATCTGTTTATCTATTTACTTGTTATTTACTTGTTGATTTGCTGCTCCTCTGGCCATGAGGAAGCTGCATGGCTTTGGGAAGCAGAGCACCATCCCTTCCAGCTTCACCTCTGTGGGTCCTTTGAATCCTGCGTGCTTCCCAGGCCGTACGACAGAGCAGAGCTGCACAACCTTGTCTGGCGTGGTGTCATCTTGTGGAGAAGACACTTGTTTTGTAATCTCAGACAAGACACTACACTTCTCTGTGAGTGCTTTTCTTTTAGACCATGTAATGCAGATTGTGAGAAACAAATGCAGTCAGGACCTTCTGACATATGCACTACTGCAATAGAAATAAATAAGGATGAGAGAAATACAGCAAAACTATGCCATGTAGGTACACTGTCTCTTAAAGTCACCCAAGTATCTGTCCACGGCTACTGCTGAAGGCCCTTTCCACCATTCCCAATTATTACCCATCTTCTCCCCATGGCTGGTCTACCTAGAATAAATGCCTTAGAATCACAGAATGGTTTGGGTTGGAAAGGACCTTATAGATCATCTAGTTCCAACCCCCCTGCCATGGGCAGGGACACCTTCCACTAGATCAGGTTGCTCAAAGCCCCATCCAACCTGGCCTTGAACACTTCCAGGGATGGGGCACCCACAACCTTCTCCTCCTGTTGGATAATTGTCATTCTTAAGCATGACTGACAGAGGTGTGTGTAGCTAATAAGTGTGCTACTGATGCAAAGTTTATTAAAAAGAAATTTCTTTTTTTTTAATCCAGAAGGATCTAGAAAAGTAAATGAAAATGAAATATTTTAGGTTGTGAAGTCAGGCACTTGAAAGTCAGGGAACATGAAATGTCTTTATTTGGGCACTCCTGAATATGCATTAGGATACAAACTTAAATTACATAGTGACTGACTGATGACCAGAAGGACTCCCGTTTCATCCATTCAGTGCAAAAAATAATTGTCACCTTGTACGTGAAGTCATGTTAATGATTAAGGAAACTCTGGTGTTGCTAAGGGTAATAGCAGCCATACTTCACTAAGTATACACGCAAGAGGACATTAAATTACTTCAGAGAGCAAGACAAATGAAAGAACAGGAGCACATCCAACATCTAGGCCCCATACAGAATTGTTCAGAAGAGATCCACCAAGTCCTTAGTGCAAAGTGCAAGAGGGGGTTGAAACTGCAAGCAAGAAATATTTCAATGTTTCTCAGGGGGAAAGAAAAAAAGACTTTACTTCAGTCTCTAAAATTTAACAGGGAAATCAAATCTACGCTCCAATAAAAAACCTGAAAAGCTCAAAGCAGGGATAACCTTTTAATCTGTAATGGGATAACAATACATAATTACAGATTTAGACAGACATAGTCTGATAGCCAAAGGCTTACATGGGATACGCTAATTAAAGTAGTTTTGACAATTTACTTTCCCTGCTGATGAGCAGTTTTCAAAGCTATTGACTGGGAAGACGATACTCTTTTATGTAAGTCCTTCCTAAAGACTAGAATTAAATTCTGTAAGTCCCTATACATGGTTGATACTTCCAAAGAAATCTGAGACACTAGGACAGAAATTCAATTTATGTAAAGTGCTTTGATTTCTTTAATGCAAATATAAAGAATTTTACTAACTCAGGATTTGGCTAAATGTCCACATCCTTAAGAGATTAACCCAAGAATGGCTACACCAGCTCAGACCCGCAGCCCATGTAACACCAGTGCCCTGCTTTCACCCACTTCAGAAAACTGAAGAAACAGAATGACCCTTCTCTGGATACATACTCCTGGCTTTCAACAGTCAATGGTTTGAGATCCTCCTGACTAGAAGTTGCATCTGATCACTCTGTGAAGTAGCTGCTAAGAGCTCATTTTTCTATCTTATGTTCAGGAAAGTAATTCTTTTTTGATCAGCAAACACATAGAAACCAATAGAACAATTATACGAATGAAATTACTTGCTTGTTTAAAAGTCTAGGCCAGTACAGTGAGCCTTTCTGAATGTACCCATGTCCACCACTCTTCTGGCTCCTCACTCCCTTCTCAAGTCAACTTCTCACATACCATCTTTTGAGTTTGAGCTGGCAACAGCTGGTCATAAACAACTGAAATACAAGCCCTTAACAGCTGGGAGAGCTGTGTTTCCAATAGCAGGGACTCTGGGAGGATACACAGGCTCTTTGAAAAGTGCTGCTCACAGAGAAGTTCCCAGAAGCGGAGGCATGGCTCAGCTATGAGGACTGAGAAGCAAGGGCATGGAGATAAGAGCAGGGGAATAGAAGTGGATGATTAAGAGTGACTAGAGTATGATAAAGTAAAACAAGTAAAAATGGAAAACAGCAGCAAGAGGAACAGAGCCACAAGCCACGCAATGAAAGGTTTTGTAGACAATATAAGCTCTCATTTGATGAAGCTTAGTGTTGCATTAAGCTCTTTTAATAATCTGATCATATTTTGAACTGCTTCTCTATCTTTCATATATTGTAGGTTTCTTTTGTCAACTCTTGATTTTTACAATAGCTATTCACACTTCTAGAGTAATTTTTTTACCACAGTCATATCCATTCTGGATTTCAAAATCTGCATTTTATATTCTTATTATACTGATGTAAATTTAGAGAGAAAATCAGAACAGTAAGTGAAGAGCTTGCACTACTAGGCTGCTTTTCATTCTCCATTTAGGACAGGAACGCCTTGATTCAAAAGCAATCACATAAAGGCACACTAAAACATTTAATAGGACTGATCTAAAAATGTTTATTGAAGAGAGACAACAGTGGTTGACAGATTTTAAGAGATGAAATAACAAACTACATTCATATATGGACTAATAAGACTCCCACTGAAATTAATATCAGGACTGTGGCTTTGAACACAACTCTCCTTCGTATTTATGAGTAATACCATCACAGCATTGTGTTATCACACTGATGGCATGAGAAACTACTGAACTGCTACAGATTGCACACAACAGACAACTCAGTTTATCCTCTGTTTAGTTATTTACTGACATCTTTTCTAAGTGAGGGCAAGGTGACTATAATATACCATCATACTAATCTGTTTACCGTCTCACCAAGCAAAAATTTCTTCACAAATACAAGACAAAAAAGTGATCCTCCCCTATGGAAATCAAAGTGCCTGAATTGAGAAGATAGATTATTCCAAAAAGATATTTGTATATGAAGTTTTTATAAGCCCTGATGAGTTTACAGACACTAAAGTTCTAGAATAAATTTCAGAGTGGTGCTAAATGTAACAGAAAGCTCCCTTTCTACACACTCAATTTGAAATATCAGTTAATTTCTTATAGTTATCTCTTAAATGCCAGTCATGTAATTTCTGAATATGCCAATGAGTTGCCATTTTCCCAAGATACAGCGTGGCCAAGCCCTTATGCTCATCAGCAAAAGTGGCAAGAAAAATCATTAAAAACTGCAATTTAGCACATTTGTTCACAGACACAGCAGGGCTTATTAGACTGTGCAGAGCACAGCTTCACAGCTCTTGGACGAGAGGAAATACTCCCTTACAGTTTGCTTTCCCACCCCCTCCATTTAGTTATGCCATTTACACTCCTCCTGACGAAGATGGTGAATATAAGGCTGCTGTGCAGTAGGTACAGGTAAAGCAAACACACACTTGCCCAGCACTCCGCTTAGATACACACGGCTTCTTAACATGACTCACATTATTCTTTCTGTAACTCCCACCATTTATAATTTGCCTTTCCTGTGGAGTCCCTGACTGGCAGACTGCTAACCCTTCTGGCCTTCTTTCTTGCCTGGCATTTTCACTAGCAAAAGTAAGGGTCTGGAGTTGGTACTAAATCCGGATTGGTACTAATGGACTTGCCCTTCCCAATTAACGTAGCTTACAATTGAACTTTCCTAAGTTTAAGCATTAAAATTTTACGATTGATTTTAAAATATAAGGTATTAAATACATGCCTTGTAGCTACAGCACTTGAGCAGGTTTCAGGATATCTAAGTTCTGTGGCTTGACTGGCCACACTGACTTAGAATATTTATTCCTTAGGAAAAACACCACCTGAATCACTTAATACTCTTTTGCAACTGCTATGGATATCCCACAATGCACCATTTGTGGTTTCATAGCAAACATAGGACTTAAATATTCATCCACTTTAATGTGAATTAGCAACATGTTGTTTCTTCTTCATATTTAAATCATCTAGCATTTGAATACAAGATGGAATTTCAAAGAATTTCCTAGTAAATTGTGTGATCAGCATGTGAATAACATTATTTAAAAAAAAATCTGTAAAAAGTTCAGCATCAAACTATCTATTGGTTTCAGTAACAGTGATGCAGGTCCCATACATACAAATTTACTAAAATCTTACATAGAGATTTTCTTAGTGCTTTAAGTTGCTTCACAATTTTCGGAGGGGGAGTATTTTTGTTTATTTGTTTGGAAGTGGAGGATTTTTGCTGTATTGCTGATTACTGAGACATCCCCTACCAGCAGAAGCTGGCAGAAAACTACCATCACTCACAGGATCCCATAGAGATCTGCTTTCTTCCAACATGAAGCAATCTCCAAGTCTTTTGAAACTTTTCAAAATCCACTAAAATAATTGTTGGATTAATTTGTGAGGTACAATGTCAATATCCAGCTATTGCTGTAGAAGAAACATTTGATTATGGAGAATAACAAAAAATATACCATAAATCCTACTCATTTACTTTAAAAGACTAACATATTTTCCCAGTAGGAAAATCAGGCATGACTGTGAAGGAAACACGGCAGAAGGAACTACAGATAATTAGAATGAGAATGAGAGCTCAGGTCGGGAAATGTGTGCAGTTCCAGTGTGGATGATCTGTGCTTGCTCTGAAATTCTCGGTGCGGCAAACTAGTGTCTAGAACATTATTTTCTTCTAGATGAGGATAACTTTAAGAGATCCAGACATAGTTTTTTACACATATGTACCTACAGATATGCTAGGTATAAAGCCCTTCTTCTACTCAGGTGAGATCTAGGAATTAATACAGCTCCTTAAATGCAGCTGCCCAGTGCTGTTTGAGACACTTTTGGAGACAAATCTAACTTTTTGCACTGTGGATGCCAAGTTTAGATGCCTTAGCAGTAAGGAATGTGCAAGGCGGATGACCCTCTCCTCCATCTCCTGAGTATGTATGTTTTACTACATTAAATAATGAGTTGAATCTATCAATTGACCACAAAAACATAAACACTTAGCATACTGGCACCCTCTTACATGTAGACAAGGAAATTTACAGACCTTAATCGTGATGCAAGTCTTATCAACTGTCCATATCTGATGTGCCATTCTGATACACTCAGGTACCAGTACCCGAGTCACCTGCACAGTGGCAGGTAAGATACAGAACCTATAGAACACCACACCTTCCTTAAGTGCCAGCTGGAGATAAGCATGGTTACACGAGGGCATCTAGTATTGTATTAGATGTGTGGGGAACTTGAACAAAGTTCAAAGAGATCACATTAAGGAAGAATGTAGAAGTCCTAGAAATTAAGAAGTCCTAGAAATTCTCCTCAGTCCTCCTCTGTGAAACCTTGTTCATCACCTTGCTTGCTGCTCCAGATGACCCACACAGACAGAACAGGTATTGGCCTCATGTTTGTGTAGAATGATGAAACAATTATTTTGTATTTTTTATTAAATGAAAATTCTGATATGACAATCTGTGGTAAATGCTTAGAACAGACTTATTCTGAGACACTTCTACATCTGGTGTGCTAACTGTGGCTCAGTAAAGTTAAATGTATATTTTTAAAGACAAAATCATAGCAGTTTTGCCCACAGAACAGGTAGGATGAGATTCAGTTCTCCTACATCTGAACTAGTCACCCCCATGTGTCCTTTGTACTCAGTATGATCTATTCAGACACCTACTTCAGAATGAGATTAATTGCGCTTTACACTGACTAGACCTCCATTGACTGTAAAGAAATGCAAGGGCAACAAGCTCAGATGGAGACATCTGCACTCTATGAATTCCACACATTGTGATAAATGCAAGTAAGAAGTGTGCACTGAGTCCCTATTTACATTATTTTTGGCTGCAAAAACACCCCTACACTTGCCATTTTAGATAGCAATACCCTCCCAGCTAGCATAGCCTCCCAGCTCCCCACTGAATTAAGAAGAAGCACTACTATCCAGCTAAAGTAGAAGTTAACAGTATGAATGATTTTCCCAAGGTCTCAGGAAGAGTTTATAGCTTCTTTTTTATTCAGTACTCATTCTCACAGACACGGGCATAAGCTAACAATACGCGCTTCACTCTGTTGTGATGTTAATTAATATTTGCAAAACACATTTAAAACCTTTGATGATCCAGAACTGTGAGGTATTGTTATTGTGGTTATTACGTAGTTTGACTTTGGCCCTGACTTCTGTTCATGCTGCCTAGCTGTACTCTGATGGGAACGCTGCCATAAACATCAGATTTCCACACTTCAAGCATTTGAATTTCATAAAATTGAAGCGACATTTTGGTAGTAGAAGGTCAATCAAGGACTCAATAAAGACCTTGTAGACATGACTTGCCAATCATGGTCCTAGGTACTTGGATGTTGGTTCACTAAAACTAGCAATGCTTGTTCAAAGATTTAATCAGGCACAGAAGATGTACAAAACAGGATATTGTTTGGATTTCAAGTGAAAATCTTGAATAAGATTTATAGGCCAAACAGCAGAGAAGGTTAGTTTACGGGAACAGGACTGTTCAGTTGATGGACTAGTAGCTTCTCACATATACGTGACAATGAAGTCTTGAGTTACCACAGGCAAATAGCCAAACAAGAAAATTATGTTAAATTAATATCCAGGTCCTCAGCGAGGTGGAATTCAGCTCATAGATCTACAATGCTCAAATTCAGGTGTCTACAGTTACCAAAGTACCTGTGCCTCCAGTACAGTCAACGGTGCCTACGATCTTACATTGAGGGCTCAATTCAGTTGCTCACGTACCAGTGCCTAGTGTCACTGCAGGTGCTCTCAGATATTATGCCTAACCTCCAACTGCCATTTCTAAAGAACATACACCCTCTGTAGGTCCTACAACGTATGTTCTAGCCCATGCAGATGTCTCAGATAACCTAAAGCATCTGAAACACCATAGGATGCTTAAGTTTACTGCACACACAGTGGCTGATCAGCTGAATTTCTCAGTTGCCTTTGCTGTATCGACCAGATCTCCATGCACCATAGTGGGATTTTAGGCATGTTGGGAATGTGTCAGTGCATAAATACAGCTGTCTAATGACTTCTGGGGCTGCCTATTTACTCAAGAGCTCTGCTGAGGCTGGGAGACATTACAGAGGACCTAAGAAAGACTGGAGTCCTTTAGTGTAGCAGCTGAGAGCCAC